>NC_136057.1:1641560184-1642286434 GCF_964261635.1 Lissotriton helveticus
AATTAGCATTTAAAAAACCTTGTAAATTCACTGAAAAAACCATAGGTTTCAGGCCTTATATAGTTAGGAATTAGCATTTAATAAATCTTGCAAATTCACTGAAAAAAACATGTGTTTCAGGCCTTATATAGTTAGTAATTAGCATATTAAAAAACTTTGAAATTCACTGAAAAAAGCATAGGTTTCAGGCCTTATATAGTTAGGAATTAGCATTTAAAAAAACCATTGAAATTGCTCCTATATAGTTAGTTATACTAACTATATTTCGCGCACCCGCAATCCACTGCAGATGATGTCACATATTACATCATTTATGACATGGTCAGTGACATCACTGATGACATCTCAAATGACATCACTGATGACATCATCCACGTGACAATCACATACACCTTTTCATACACTAGTGAAATCTTTCCTCACTCTTTGTAAAATACAGAATATCATATTTGAATCCATTGACAGAGCAATACAAGTATTTAAAAACCCACTCATTGATTCCTAGATGTATACACACATCTAATCACTTACCTGTAGATTCACTCATAAATGCTGTCAATGAACAATAGAACACTATCAGAAATACTTATACACCTATACCGACATTACACACCAGCACACAACCTATTCACATATGAAGTTATCCTACTCACTTATGCAAACAATGGATCATACTTACATACTTACTTAGCTACACACTTATACAAACACCACTTCATCTATTCATTTAGATAGTAAGTCATATTTAGTATATTATAAAATCATTATTACAAGTATACAGTTATCCACACAGTCACTCACACAATCATTGAGTCTTATGTGTACTTATTTATATACAACAACTGACACATACACTGCCTTTTATTTTTCGAGTTTGTTGGATATGGACCATTGAGAAATATATTTGCTCATCACCACACCCATAAAGATATTCATTCACCCAAACAACTGTTAGAACATGTAGTTTTAACTTCATATATCTACTGAATCAACTATTCACACATCTTTGGGCAGTCACACATAAGCATAAGCATGGGCTGAAAATTCGTTCCGCTCGCGGAATTTGCGGATTTTCCGCGATTTCGCGATCCGCGAATCTCGCTAAATCGTGGTAAAATCCGCGAATCAGCGGGGACGAATTTCCAGCCAAGCACTTACAGGGTTACAGCAGCAGGTGCAAAAGTTGAAGCTAATCTTTTGTATCCTTTTACAAAAGGGTTACAAAGAAATTAGCTTCAACTAGGGCACCTGCTGCTGTAAGCCTGTAAGTGCTTCCTGGCGCCTCGTTGCCTACTAGCAACTATTCTCTGACCCTTGAAGCAGGGTCAGAGAATAGTTACAAGTAGGCAATGAGGCGCCTGTCACGAAAATTAAACCTCAACAGGAAGCACTGACAGATATAAAAACAAGCATTTGCAATGCAATAGGTCTCGCATTAGGAAAGTTTGAGCTATTGGTCTTGTAAAGGACAATTTTTTTTATTTATGTGTTGGTTTTGAAAATAGCTAAATTAATAGCTTTGTCATTTACAATGCCAATAGTTATACCTTTTGCAAATGTGACACCTATAGCATTTGTAATGCAACATGTTTTGTATTTACGTGACTTAGCTGTATTGATATTACAAATTACAATGGCTTTTAATTTTTTTAAATAATTAATACTTAAATAAAAGTGATTTTAATTTATAATGGCAATAGCTTAAACTTTTGTAAATAACTTTTGTGAAGATTATGTTCAGTGTATTTTATTGTGACGAAAATCCAAGAACAGAATTGAAATATTAACATCTTTTTGTGACATTTGTAATAAAGTTTGAAACATTGAGAGAACATATTTGAACCAGTTGTTGCTGAATGGTTGCGCAGATTGATGCTGTGGTGGCGCTGAGTGGTGCTGTGGTGGTGCTGAGTGGTGCTGTGGTGATGCTGAGTGGTGCTGTGGTGGTGCTGAGTGATACTGGGATGGTGCTGAGTGATGCTGGGGTGGTGCTGAGTGATGCTGTGGTGGTGCTGAGTGATGCTGTGGTGGTGCTGAGTGGTGCTGTGGTGGTGCTGAGTGATAATGTGGTGGTGCTGAGTGATGCTGTGGTGGTGCTGAGTGATGCTGTGGTGGCGCTGAGTGGTGCTGTGGTGGTGCTGATTGGTGCTGTGGTGGTGCTGGGTGATGCTGTGGTGGTGCTGAGTGATGCTGTGGTGGTGCTGAGAGGTGCTGTGGTGGTGCTGAGTGATAATGTGGTGGCGCTGAGTGATGCTGTGGTGGCGCTGAGTGATGCTGTGGTGGCGCTGAGTGGTGCTGTGGTGGTGCTGAGTGGTGCTGTGGTGGTGCTGAGTGATGCTGTGGTGGTGCTGAGTGGTGCTGTGGTGGTGCTGAGTGATGCCGCGGTGGTGCTGAGTGATGCTGTGGTGGTGCTGAGTGGTGCTGTGGTGGTGCTAAGTGATAATGTGGTGGTGCTGAGTGATGCTGGGGTGGTGCTGAGTGATGCTGTGGTGGCACTGAGTGGTGCTGTGGTGGTGCTGAGTGGTGCTGTGGTGGTGCTGAGTGATGCTGTGGTGGTGCTGAGTGATGCTGTGGTGGTGCTGAGTGGTGCTGTGGTGGTGCTGAGTAATAATGTGGTGGTCCTGAGTGATAATGTGGTGGTGCTGAGTGATGCTGGGGCAGCGCTGAGTGATGATGTGGTGATGCAGAGGGCAGAAAGGCATAAAAAGCAGTCTAACAGGGGACAGAAGGGCAGAAAAACAAGGGAAAAACGAGTCTAACAGAGGGCGGAAGGGCACAAAAAACGAGTCTAACGGGGCAAAAAGGCACAAAAACGAGTCTAACAGAGGGCAGAAGGGCACAAAAAACGAGTCTAACAGAGGGCAGAAGGGCACAAAAACAAGGGAATAACAGAGGGCAGAAGAGCACAAAAAACGAGTCTAACAGAGGGCAGAAGGGCAGAAAAACAAGGGAAAAATGAGTCTAACAGAGAACAGAAGGGCACAAAAAACGAGTCTAACAGGGGGCAGAAGGGCAGAAAAACAAGGGAAAAACGAGTCTAACAGAGGGCAGAAGGGCACAACAACAAGGGAAAAACGAGTCTAACAGAGGGCAGAAGGGCACAAAAAACGAGTCTAATAGGGGGCAGAATGAATCCCGCCCTGAGTGTTTGTCCACGAAGATGCCACCTTTTTGTGCAATACCTCTACTCAACTGGAGTACTTTCTATTGTCTATTCAGTAAGTGCTCGTTGGCTAAATGTATAGGGGCAGATTTACAATAACTGGCGCATCCCCAGGGATGCGCCAGTTATTGTGCGCCGCAGCTCCACCATCCATGGTGTGCCGCATTTACAATGCGGCGCACCATGTGGCAAAAACGGCACAGATGCGTCACGCATCTGTGCCGTAAAAGCAGCGCTCTGGGGGGCCCTATCTCCCCAATGCTGCATCAAGCCTTGCGCCTGCTTCAAGCAGGCGCAGGGTTTTGACGCAGCATTGGCCTAAAAGTGACTGAGTGAAATCTTGTAGATTTCACTCAGCCACTTTTAGGAGGCGTTCCTGCGCAGGAACGCCCTCCCCCGCACCGGAACGCCTCCTGATGGCGCAGTGCTTTACAACGAGACGCATCTCTCAGATGCGTCACGTTGTTAATACCCAGCACCATGGCGCATCTTTTGTGCTGCCGCTGCGTCACAAAAGGTCTCTGTAGAGGGTGGCAGTGGTGAACCAGAGGGTGGCAGTGGTGAACCAGAGGGTTGCATGAATGAACCAGAGGGTGGCAGAGGTGAACCAGAGAGTGGCAGTGGTGAACCAGAGGGTGGCAGTGCTGAACCAGAGGGTGACAGTGGTTAACCAGAGGTGCTGTGAGGAACCAGAGGGTGGCAGTCGTGAACCAGAGGGTGCAGTGGTGAACCAGAGGGTGACAGTGCTGTACCAGAGGGTGGCAAGGGTGAACCAGAGCGTGCTGTGATGAACCAGAGGGTGGCAGTGGTGAACCAGAGGGAGGCAGGGGTGAACCAGAGGGTGGCAGTGGTGAACCAGAGGGTGGCAGTGCTGAACCAGAGGGTGACAGTGGTTAACCAGAGGTTGGCAGTGGTGAACCAGAGGTGCTGTGATGAACCAGAGGGTGGCAGTCGTGAACCAGAGGGTGGCAGTGGTGAACCAGAGGGTGACAGCGCTGTACCAGAGGGTGGCAGGGGTAAACCAGAGGTGCTGTGAACCAGAGGGTGGCAGTAGTGAACCAGAGGGTGGCAGTGGTGAACCAGAGGGTGACAGTGCTGTACCAGAGGGTGGCGGGGTGAACCAGAGGGTGCTGTGGTGAACCAGAGGGTGGCAGGGGTGAACCAGAGGGTGGCAGGGGTGAACCAGAGGGTGGCAGTGGTGAACCAGAGGGTGGCAGTGCTGAACCAGAGGGTGACAGTGGTTAACCAGAGGGTGGCAGTGGTGAACCAGAGGTGCTCTGGTGAACCAGAGGGTGGCAGTGGTGAACCAGAGAGTGGCAGTGCTGAACCAGAGGGTGGCAGTGGTGAACCAGAGAGTGGCAGGGGTGAACCAGAGGGTGGCAGGGGTGAACCAGAGGGTGGCAGTGGTGAACCAGAGGGGGGCAGTGGTGAACCAGAGGGTGCTGTGCCCATACACGAACGCATGGGTCACTTCGCCATGCAAGCGGCCCGCGAACACGCAAAAAGCCCCGCGAACACGCAAAAAAACCCGCGAACACGCAAAAAACCTCGCGAACACGCAAAAAAACAAAAATCTGCAAATTCGCACGAATTAGCGGATTTTGCCGATTGCGAATACGATTTCGCGCGAATTCGCGGAACGCAAATTCGCAAATTTCGCCCATACTCACACACCCTTTACCGAACCACACACACATTCACTCTCCCATACAAATACTCAGTTAACTAATAAATAACTAACATAGACTTTCACATAGCTAGTAACCAACTGGAGAACCAGTTTACACAACAACTGACAAAGTGATACAGATATTCACACAGTTTAGTCACTATCCACTATATTTAGTGAGACACTATAAATTGTTAAAGTCCTCCATCCAAATATTTATTTTTATATATCCACTCACACTTTAATGCTAATTGCTATATATATAATGCATATTTAAATAACAAAGCAAACCACATTCACTGGATGATGTCATCAGTGATGTCATCATTGATGTCATTTGAGATGTCATCAGTGATGTCACTGACCATGTCATGAATGATGTAATATGTGACATCATCAGCAGTGGATTGCGGGTGCGCGAAATATAGTTAGTACAACTAACTATATAGGAGCAATTTCAATTTTTAAAAAAAATGCTAATTCCTAACTATATAAGGCCTGAAACCTATGTTTTTTTCTGTGAATATATATATATATATATATATATATATATATATATATATATATATATATATATTTCCATCTTCACAGGACTCCAATTCGACAAAGGCCACAGCAAGTTAAATTCAGCTCCGTCTTTATTTCTCTGCAACTTGCTGAATGATCCCCGGCACAGAAAAAACATCCATACTGGTAAAACGCCAGACGCGTTTCGGGAAAATGAAATCCCTTTCTCAATGGCGTGCAGTTCATGGAAATGAGTCCCAGCGCTCTATACTCTGCACTACTTATTGACCTTTACCTGCCACGTGGGAGCCGCCCACTCAATGGCCTTGTGGGAGGTGTAGTGCATACATAACACCCGAGTGGGTGCGCTGTCTCTCAGTCCTTATTAAAACATTGATGTTCCCAAGTGGGTTGATGTAGATTCAGGCGGGCATCAATTCGTGCTTTGTAGAAGCCGAGACGAGCTCATACTGAACGCCCCCTGCAAGACGCCAGCATTCTTGCTTCCTCAATTCAAGCACCAGCCTGGTGCTCATCTGGACCCGCTGCAGCAGTGAGCCTTCGTACGCGACCGGAGAGCCGCACATAATTCCATCTTCACAGGACTCCAATTCGACAAAGGCCACAGCAAGTTAAATTCAGCTCCGTCTTTATTTCTCTGCAACTTGCTGAATGATCCCCGGCACAGAAAAAACATCCATACTGGTAAAACGCCAGACGCGTTTCGGGAAAATGAAATCCCTTTCTCAATGGCGTGCAGTTCATGGAAATGAGTCCCAGCGCTCTATACTCTGCACTACTTATTGACCTTTACCTGCCACGTGGGCGCCGCCCACTCAATGGCCTTGTGGGAGGTGTAGTGCATACATAACACCCGAGTGGGTGCGCTGTCTCTCAGTCCTTATTAAAACATTGATGTTCCCAAGTGGGTTGATGTAGATTCAGGCGGGCATCAATTCGTGCTTTGTAGAAGCCGAGACGAGCTCATACTGAACGCCCCCTGCAAGACGCCAGCATTCTTGCTTCCTCAATTCAAGCACCAGCCTGGTGCTCATCTGGACCCGCTGCAGCAGTGAGCCTTCGTACGCGACCGGAGAGCCGCACATAATTCCATCTTCACAGGACTCCAATTCGACAAAGGCCACAGCAAGTTAAATTCAGCTCCGTCTTTATTTCTCTGCAACTTGCTGAATGATCCCCGGCACAGAAAAAACATCCATACTGGTAAAACGCCAGACGCGTTTCGGGAAAATGAAATCCCTTTCTCAATGGCGTGCAGTTCATGGAAATGAGTCCCAGCGCTCTATACTCTGCACTACTTATTGACCTTTACCTGCCACGTGGGCGCCGCCCACTCAATGGCCTTGTGGGAGGTGTAGTGCATACATAACACCCGAGTGGGTGCGCTGTCTCTCAGTCCTTATTAAAACATTGATGTTCCCAAGTGGGTTGATGTAGATTCAGGCGGGCATCAATTCGTGCTTTGTAGAAGCCGAGACGAGCTCATACTGAACGCCCCCTGCAAGACGCCAGCATTCTTGCTTCCTCAATTCAAGCACCAGCCTGGTGCTCATCTGGACCCGCTGCAGCAGTGAGCCTTCGTACGCGACCGGAGAGCCGCACATAATTCCATCTTCACAGGACTCCAATTCGACAAAGGCCACAGCAAGTTAAATTCAGCTCCGTCTTTATTTCTCTGCAACTTGCTGAATGATCCCCGGCACAGAAAAAACATCCATACTGGTAAAACGCCAGACGCGTTTCGGGAAAATGAAATCCCTTTCTCAATGGCGTGCAGTTCATGGAAATGAGTCCCAGCGCTCTATACTCTGCACTACTTATTGACCTTTACCTGCCACGTGGGCGCCGCCCACTCAATGGCCTTGTGGGAGGTGTAGTGCATACATAACACCCGAGTGGGTGCGCTGTCTCTCAGTCCTTATTAAAACATTGATGTTCCCAAGTGGGTTGATGTAGATTCAGGCGGGCATCAATTCGTGCTTTGTAGAAGCCGAGACGAGCTCATACTGAACGCCCCCTGCAAGACGCCAGCATTCTTGCTTCCTCAATTCAAGCACCAGCCTGGTGCTCATCTGGACCCGCTGCAGCAGTGAGCCTTCGTACGCGACCGGAGAGCCGCACATAATTCCATCTTCACAGGACTCCAATTCGACAAAGGCCACAGCAAGTTAAATTCAGCTCCGTCTTTATTTCTCTGCAACTTGCTGAATGATCCCCGGCACAGAAAAAACATCCATACTGGTAAAACGCCAGACGCGTTTCGGGAAAATGAAATCCCTTTCTCAATGGCGTGCAGTTCATGGAAATGAGTCCCAGCGCTCTATACTCTGCACTACTTATTGACCTTTACCTGCCACGTGGGCGCCGCCCACTCAATGGCCTTGTGGGAGGTGTAGTGCATACATAACACCCGAGTGGGTGCGCTGTCTCTCAGTCCTTATTAAAACATTGATGTTCCCAAGTGGGTTGATGTAGATTCAGGCGGGCATCAATTCGTGCTTTGTAGAAGCCGAGACGAGCTCATACTGAACGCCCCCTGCAAGACGCCAGCATTCTTGCTTCCTCAATTCAAGCACCAGCCTGGTGCTCATCTGGACCCGCTGCAGCAGTGAGCCTTCGTACGCGACCGGAGAGCCGCACATAATTCCATCTTCACAGGACTCCAATTCGACAAAGGCCACAGCAAGTTAAATTCAGCTCCGTCTTTATTTCTCTGCAACTTGCTGAATGATCCCCGGCACAGAAAAAACATCCATACTGGTAAAACGCCAGACGCGTTTCGGGAAAATGAAATCCCTTTCTCAATGGCGTGCAGTTCATGGAAATGAGTCCCAGCGCTCTATACTCTGCACTACTTATTGACCTTTACCTGCCACGTGGGCGCCGCCCACTCAATGGCCTTGTGGGAGGTGTAGTGCATACATAACACCCGAGTGGGTGCGCTGTCTCTCAGTCCTTATTAAAACATTGATGTTCCCAAGTGGGTTGATGTAGATTCAGGCGGGCATCAATTCGTGCTTTGTAGAAGCCGAGACGAGCTCATACTGAACGCCCCCTGCAAGACGCCAGCATTCTTGCTTCCTCAATTCAAGCACCAGCCTGGTGCTCATCTGGACCCGCTGCAGCAGTGAGCCTTCGTACGCGACTGGAGAGCCGCACATAATTCCATCTTCACAGGACTCCAATTCGACAAAGGCCACAGCAAGTTAAATTCAGCTCCGTCTTTATTTCTCTGCAACTTGCTGAATGATCCCCGGCACAGAAAAAACATCCATACTGGTAAAACGCCAGACGCGTTTCGGGAAAATGAAATCCCTTTCTCAATGGCGTGCAGTTCATGGAAATGAGTCCCAGCGCTCTATACTCTGCACTACTTATTGACCTTTACCTGCCACGTGGGCGCCGCCCACTCAATGGCCTTGTGGGAGGTGTAGTGCATACATAACACCCGAGTGGGTGCGCTGTCTCTCAGTCCTTATTAAAACATTGATGTTCCCAAGTGGGTTGATGTAGATTCAGGCGGGCATCAATTCGTGCTTTGTAGAAGCCGAGACGAGCTCATACTGAACGCCCCCTGCAAGACGCCAGCATTCTTGCTTCCTCAATTCAAGCACCAGCCTGGTGCTCATCTGGACCCGCTGCAGCAGTGAGCCTTCGTACGCGACCGGAGAGCCGCACATAATTCCATCTTCACAGGACTCCAATTCGACAAAGGCCACAGCAAGTTAAATTCAGCTCTGTCTTTATTTCTCTGCAACTTGCTGAATGATCCCCGGCACAGAAAAAACATCCATACTGGTAAAACGCCAGACGTGTTTCGGGAAAATGAAATCCCTTTCTCAATGGCGTGCAGTTCATGGAAATGAGTCCCAGCGCTCTATACTCTGCACTACTTATTGACCTTTACCTGCCACGTGGGCGCCGCCCACTCAATGGCCTTGTGGGAGGTGTAGTGCATACATAACACCCGAGTGGGTGCGCTGTCTCTCAGTCCTTATTAAAACATTGATGTTCCCAAGTGGGTTGATGTAGATTCAGGCGGGCATCAATTCGTGCTTTGTAGAAGCCGAGACGAGCTCATACTGAACGCCCCCTGCAAGACGCCAGCATTCTTGCTTCCTCAATTCAAGCACCAGCCTGGTGCTCATCTGGACCCGCTGCAGCAGTGAGCCTTCGTACGCGACCGGAGAGCCGCACATAATTCCATCTTCACAGGACTCCAATTCGACAAAGGCCACAGCAAGTTAAATTCAGCTCCGTCTTTATTTCTCTGCAACTTGCTGAATGATCCCCGGCACAGAAAAAACATCCATACTGGTAAAACGCCAGACGCGTTTCGGGAAAATGAAATCCCTTTCTCAATGGCGTGCAGTTCATGGAAATGAGTCCCAGCGCTCTATACTCTGCACTACTTATTGACCTTTACCTGCCACGTGGGCGCCGCCCACTCAATGGCCTTGTGGGAGGTGTAGTGCATACATAACACCCGAGTGGGTGCGCTGTCTCTCAGTCCTTATTAAAACATTGATGTTCCCAAGTGGGTTGATGTAGATTCAGGCGGGCATCAATTCGTGCTTTGTAGAAGCCGAGACGAGCTCATACTGAACGCCCCCTGCAAGACGCCAGCATTCTTGCTTCCTCAATTCAAGCACCAGCCTGGTGCTCATCTGGACCCGCTGCAGCAGTGAGCCTTCGTACGCGACCGGAGAGCCGCACATAATTCCATCTTCACAGGACTCCAATTCGACAAAGGCCACAGCAAGTTAAATTCAGCTCCGTCTTTATTTCTCTGCAACTTGCTGAATGATCCCCGGCACAGAAAAAACATCCATACTGGTAAAACGCCAGACGCGTTTCGGGAAAATGAAATCCCTTTCTCAATGGCGTGCAGTTCATGGAAATGAGTCCCAGCGCTCTATACTCTGCACTACTTATTGACCTTTACCTGCCACGTGGGCGCCGCCCACTCAATGGCCTTGTGGGAGGTGTAGTGCATACATAACACCCGAGTGGGTGCGCTGTCTCTCAGTCCTTATTAAAACATTGATGTTCCCAAGTGGGTTGATGTAGATTCAGGCGGGCATCAATTCGTGCTTTGTAGAAGCCGAGACGAGCTCATACTGAACGCCCCCTGCAAGACGCCAGCATTCTTGCTTCCTCAATTCAAGCACCAGCCTGGTGCTCATCTGGACCCGCTGCAGCAGTGAGCCTTCGTACGCGACCGGAGAGCCGCACATAATTCCATCTTCACAGGACTCCAATTCGACAAAGGCCACAGCAAGTTAAATTCAGCTCCGTCTTTATTTCTCTGCAACTTGCTGAATGATCCCCGGCACAGAAAAAACATCCATACTGGTAAAACGCCAGACGCGTTTCGGGAAAATGAAATCCCTTTCTCAATGGCGTGCAGTTCATGGAAATGAGTCCCAGCGCTCTATACTCTGCACTACTTATTGACCTTTACCTGCCACGTGGGCGCCGCCCACTCAATGGCCTTGTGGGAGGTGTAGTGCATACATAACACCCGAGTGGGTGCGCAGTCTCTCAGTCCTTATTAAAACATTGATGTTCCCAAGTGGGTTGATGTAGATTCAGGCGGGCATCAATTCGTGCTTTGTAGAAGCCGAGACGAGCTCATACTGAACGCCCCCTGCAAGACGCCAGCATTCTTGCTTCCTCAATTCAAGCACCAGCCTGGTGCTCATCTGGACCCGCTGCAGCAGTGAGCCTTCGTACGCGACCGGAGAGCCGCACATAATTCCATCTTCACAGGACTCCAATTCGACAAAGGCCACAGCAAGTTAAATTCAGCTCCGTCTTTATTTCTCTGCAACTTGCTGAATGATCCCCGGCACAGAAAAAACATCCATACTGGTAAAACGCCAGACGCGTTTCGGGAAAATGAAATCCCTTTCTCAATGGCGTGCAGTTCATGGAAATGAGTCCCAGCGCTCTATACTCTGCACTACTTATTGACCTTTACCTGCCACGTGGGCGCCGCCCACTCAATGGCCTTGTGGGAGGTGTAGTGCATACATAACACCCGAGTGGGTGCGCTGTCTCTCAGTCCTTATTAAAACATTGATGTTCCCAAGTGGGTTGATGTAGATTCAGGCGGGCATCAATTCGTGCTTTGTAGAAGCCGAGACGAGCTCATACTGAACGCCCCCTGCAAGACGCCAGCATTCTTGCTTCCTCAATTCAAGCACCAGCCTGGTGCTCATCTGGACCCGCTGCAGCAGTGAGCCTTCGTACGCGACCGGAGAGCCGCACATAATTCCATCTTCACAGGACTCCAATTCGACAAAGGCCACAGCAAGTTAAATTCAGCTCCGTCTTTATTTCTCTGCAACTTGCTGAATGATCCCCGGCACAGAAAAAACATCCATACTGGTAAAACGCCAGACGCGTTTCGGGAAAATGAAATCCCTTTCTCAATGGCGTGCAGTTCATGGAAATGAGTCCCAGCGCTCTATACTCTGCACTACTTATTGACCTTTACCTGCCACGTGGGCGCCGCCCACTCAATGGCCTTGTGGGAGGTGTAGTGCATACATAACACCCGAGTGGGTGCGCTGTCTCTCAGTCCTTATTAAAACATTGATGTTCCCAAGTGGGTTGATGTAGATTCAGGCGGGCATCAATTCGTGCTTTGTAGAAGCCGAGACGAGCTCATACTGAACGCCCCCTGCAAGACGCCAGCATTCTTGCTTCCTCAATTCAAGCACCAGCCTGGTGCTCATCTGGACCCGCTGCAGCAGTGAGCCTTCGTACGCGACCGGAGAGCCGCACATAATTCCATCTTCACAGGACTCCAATTCGACAAAGGCCACAGCAAGTTAAATTCAGCTCCGTCTTTATTTCTCTGCAACTTGCTGAATGATCCCCGGCACAGAAAAAACATCCATACTGGTAAAACGCCAGACGCGGCCTTTGTCGAATTGGAGTCCTGTGAAGATGGAAATATATATATATATATATATATATATATTCGAACACAGTCTGACCTTCCTCCGTCAGAAAATAGCAAGCACACTGGTAATCCGATGTTCAAGTTTTTATTTTTGGCAAACCCCCCTCACCCCAGACAGACGCGTTTCGCTACAACAAGCTTCGTCAGTGTCAGTTAAAGTGCAGATTACAAAGCCATTCTAAAGCCCGCCAGTCTCTAATGGTTGCAATAACATAAAAGATGGACAATACATGCAACAGAACACGGCGGCCATCTTTGAGTGTACCCATCATCGCATACTTACATTGCTTAAAAATGGCTAAGAGTATAAAGTGCATAATAAAAATTGTGCTAAACATTAACAATCTGATAATGAATCATATATGTACATACTTCATGATTGCATTACGACACAAAGAATTCGTTTTTAGTAGTGACTTATCTAATGTGTTCGTCATGATTGGTTTTTCGTTATTCTGGGATGAATTCCCATACGTTAACCACTACTGTTTTTTGTTTCTGTTTGTCTTTTTGCCCTGTATGGGCAATGTTTTCTGTTTCATTTATATCAAATGAGCTACAACATACTACTGAGTAACTGTATCTTATGGTATGTTTTAACTATATTCTCATTCCTGAGAAAGCCACTCAGTGACAATCTCTAACATATTTTCATGTTTTACAATTCTGACTTTTCCTGTTATCCTTGCTTTTACAAGTGCACCCACAAAAAAAATATATATATATATATATATATATATATATATATATATATATATATATATATATATATATTCACTGAAAAAACCATAGGTTATAGACCATATATAGTTAGGAATTAGCATTTAAAAAACCTTTTTTTACTCACACAAAACCATTGAAATTCCATATATAGTTAGTAGTACTAACTATATATCGCGCACCCGCAATCCACTGCTGATCATGTCACATATTACATCATTCATGACATGGTCAGTGACATCACTGATGACATCACTGATGACATCTCAAATGACATCACTGATGACATCACTGATGACATCTCAAATGACATCACTGATGACATCACTGATGACAACATCCAGTGACTGTGTATTTCTGTAAAGTTAAAATATGTCTTACATATTGAAGAATGAGTGGATGTAGAAGTGTCTGGATGAAGGATTTAGTAGGTGCATGACTGACTGTATGAGTGAGTGGTTAAATGTGTCTCACTGAGTGCATGGGTTAGTGACTGAACTGTGTTAATTTGTGCATCATTATGTTTGTTGTTCTGTAAACTGCTGCATGTGTTCATCAGTAGCTATATGAGTAAGTATATGGGTTATTGATTGGTTGCTCAAGTATTTGTATGGGAGACTGAGTGTGTGTGTGGGTGGCTGGGAGGTGTATGACTCTGTGCATTGGTGAGTGAATGGATATCTCAGTGCTACATGTCAAAGTAAGTACATATGTAAAACACAGTACATGTGAGAGTTGGCATATATAAATAACTGTGCATAAGAGCCAGTGAATGTGTGAGTGGCTGTATGGATGATTGTGAACTTGTATCAGGGATTGTAAAAGAGAGTAAATATGTGTTAGTATATGTTTGAATAAGTAAGGTGTGTATAACTGTATAGTTGAGGAAATGGAGGTGTGATTGATTCTTTGCATGACTGACTAGGTGTGTAAGTAACTCCATGGATGAGTGACAGTCTGTGAGTGTCTGTTTACACTGAGTGTATCTAAGGTTATATTAGAGTCTGAAGAGGTTCATCGTATTATCACATGAATGATGTCATCAGTGATGTGATCAGTAATGTCAAATGAGATGTCATCAGTGATGTCATCAGTGATGTCATTTGAGATGTCATCAGTGATGTCATCAGTGATGTCATTTGAGATGTCATCAGTGATGTCATCAGTGATGTCATTTGAGATGTCATCAGTGATGTCATCAGTGATGTCACTGACCATGTCATGAATGATGTAATATGTGACATGATCAGCAGTGGATTGCGGGTGCGCGATATATAGTTAGTACTACTAACTATATATGGAATTTCAATGGTTTTGTGTGAGTAAAAAAAGGTTTTTTAAATGCTAATTCCTAACTATATATGGTCTATAACCTATGGTTTTTTCAGTGATTTTTCAAGGTTTTGTAAATGCTAATTCCTAACTATATATGGTCTATAACCTATGGTTTTTTCAGTGAATTTTCAAGGTTTTGTAAATGCTAATTCCTAACTATATATGGTCTATAACCTATGGTTTTTTCAGTGAATTTTCAAGGTTTTGTAAATGCTAATTCCTAACTATATATGGTCTATAACCTATGGTTTTTTCAGTGAATTTTCAAGGTTTTGTAAATGCTAATTCCTAACTATATATGGTCTATAACCTATGGTTTTTTCAGTGAATTTCAATGGTTTTTTAATAGCAAATATCATAAGCTGTCGAATGTCAAGTACGTGGTAAGAAAAAACATTTTCGTGTTTATGCACACTGATCTGCTTTGAATGCTGCCCCCCCCCTCATTTCTATTAGGAGTACTCTCTCTTTGCAGATAGTGAAGGGTAGTTAACGCAGGCCTTTGCCCCCGTTGTAATCCGTCGTGCCTGCTTCTCTCTCCATTTGATTGATTGTTATCCAAGCATTTACTGTTTTAGAATTGGTTCTCTTTGGTTCATTCTCTATTTACAAACAAGCACAGAGTCGCAATACTCTGTTTAGTCTTTGCAGATAGCGAAAAATCGTGTAAAAAAACAAAAGGAATCGAGCAAAATCAGTAGGCCACTAATGGGATCTCTTTTTGACCTCGCTAAAATAGAAACATTAGGAACAACCCCTCATGACAAATACGAAACTAGTGAGATGAACTGAACTCCACACCATGATGGCTGCAAGACAGCTCGGCTCCGCCACCCACCCCGCCCAAAATAACGATAAACTCTATGCAAATATATACAACACACCAGCAAAGTAACAGGGTAAAACATTTTATTAAACAACTATTTACATAACTATTTTAAACTTTTTGTTGCCCGATCCGGCTAGCTCAATCGATCGAGCATGAAACTCATGCACTCTGATGATTCAAAGTTTTGAAGAGTGCTTGTAACACTGTCTGAAGCCTATTTGCACTTGCTTCATCTTCACTATTCTAAAAGTAAGTGGGGGCTGTTTGAGTACGTTACTGCATTTGTAAACAATGTGATGCGGTGCCACCCTGAACCGCTTAACGGAGGCCCCCGAGGGACGGTGTGATGGCGCGGACTCGGAGGGGGCGCTTGGCTCCGGCCCCCTCCCCAAGTCGTGTTCTCCTGGTGTGGCCTGAGATTGCCCTCGACATAGGTGGCCGGCTCCCGGGATCAAGCGGAACTTTTTGCCTTTTGGTAACTCTTCCATTCTTGACCATGTCCCACAATCCGTTTCACCTAAAGACACGCTGTAGTGGGGCGCCCCTTTACCATTTCAGTTGCCATTCCGCCCGCTTTTGCTACACTGTGCCTCTTCCGCTATTCAGCTGTTTACCGCCCGCTCTTTCGACTACAACGTCTCGCTCACCATGTAGTTGAGTTGCTCCCGCTCTTGCGGTGCAGCGATAGGCGGCTGCCACAGGACTCTCAAAATGGCGGCCGGCTCTTCAGATTTGGGCGTGGTCCACTAAAATGGCCCTGCGACACCTTGGAACTCGGACGCTTGTCTGCTAGAGCTTGGGCTCCATTCTCGAAAGCGTCCCCTCAGCCTTGAAGATTCTACAAAAGTCTTGGGGGCCCCCGACTCCCGCAGGCTTCTGGTGGGGAGCGGCTAGCATGATTGCTCGTGGAATGGCCACGACGGAGCTACGAAATGGTGGTGCTCTCATGCTAACGCCAGCTTCAGTCTGAAACATCCAGAAACTCTGTAGACTACCAATTCGATCAGTTCCGGTAGCGCCCCAACGTGACCCGGTAGAGAAGAACTTGCCCTCCCCTCTTTGACTGATGGTTCTTGTTGCCTGTCCCTTCTGTTGTCATTTAACAGAACTATTTAGCCTGCTGAAAGGGGTTGTGTTCCGACCGCTGGTTGGTGGAGACATTTTGACTATATTCTGGACCTGCGTTGTCGCGTAATGCGTCATATGACGCGCCGCGTTAGCGCATCCGGAAGTGATCCGGCGCGCAGCGCGTAACGTAAGCATAACAGATCATGTAACTTGTTAATAAAACTTTTCATTTGTTCATTTTACTTTTCTTATTCTAATGATGAAAGGCTTGGTCATATGACCTAAAAATTACGCTTTTTATTACTTTCGAACATTATTTTTTCTTAAACATATGTTATAATGTTCCAGGCTAATGTACTTTCCCGGAAAATTTACAACTGTCCTGCAAGTAAAATATATTCCTTTTTCGAGAAAAAGGGCGTTTCTTCGTCCCATGACGGAGCCGTTGAGCAAAAGAGGGTCGGCCTGCTGTCTTAGTCGCCGATACGCCAGAATATCAGATTCTTATCGATCACTTTATGTTGCAGGAGTAGAAAACACAACAACCCTTGACCATTTATCTTTACTGCGTTCCTGCGTATTATACCTTTTACCCTTCATGTAATTCGAATGCTTTATTTCACTTGCCTTTTACTGATTCTAAAACAGTGACTATTATTAAAAACTTTACCAATGTAAATACTACTACCATGTTTTCTTTTAAAAACCTTTATTGTGAAAATGTCAGTATACAAATACGGGCCTATAACCACGTGGGCCGGCCACGGAGCAAACTGTAATCGTATATGATGAGTAGACATTTACACTGTAGAGGAACGTAACGGGCGGGCCATTAGGTTGCAAGAACTAAGGTGTCTAACAGTTGCGGAATCGGTGGACGTACATTTTATAATTAAAATACGACAGGGCCAGTTACAATAAAATTATCTAGATATACATTTGCGGGCAAGTACCATGGGTGACGTTAATTCGAACTTTCAATAGTACAGTAATCAATAACACATCAGAACTTAATATCAATAGGGATGTCGAAATATTCAATCAATTCTCGTCCCCGCCCGCCATGTGCTTCAAAACTGCATACGTATCTCGTGATTTCAAGGTTCTGCAACCAGTACACAACAACGAGTTACGAGTCCCATTTATTCCGGCGCCATTTTGGGCGAGGACGGGCAGGTCCAGGATATAGTCAAAATGTCTCTACCAACCATCGACTATGATGATGTTCATATGCTGTATTTATTAGAGTAACACTCATCTGTCCACATGAAATTAATTTGCCACAATCTAAACATGTCATTTTAATCTTTCCAAAGTTCTTCTAAATATTTGGGACCGTTTCCCTTGCCTCTGATGCTGTCAGTGCCAGTTCTTTGATGAATGTACTGGCAGGTCGGGGGTTCTCCTCCAAATCTCTCTTTTATGCAGCACTATAATTAATCGGTGCCACCTCTCCATATGACGATGCATGGTATAGTTACCATAACTATATTTTTTTTCGGTTCCTCTGGAGAGTACATCGTGGCAGATGAAGCGTGTAACGTACTGGGAATTTACCTTTTTTGCATGTAGAGGAAAGGAAAAAAAATTCGAGCGTCCGAGTTCTAAGGTGTCCCAGGGCCATTTTAGTGGACCAGGCCCAAATCCAAAGGACAGGCCGCCATTTTGAGAGTCCTGTTGCAGCCGCCTGTCGCTGTAGCATCAAGAGCGGCCGAAACTCAGCTGAATGGCAACTGAAACGGTAAAGGGGCGCCCCACTACAGCAGACGAGCCTCCACCTGGCAAGGCCCGTTCACGCCGCCTCCCCCCCCCCCTTCGGGCACCCCACGCCGTTATTCGGAGCAGGATTGTAGGATGGCCACACCAATGCGGCAACTTACTAGACACCACCTCGGTGCCAACCGAATCTCAGCGCCTTGTGGTGTCTTCTATTCAGAAAACATTGTTGTGCTGCCTTCGACCTATTCGCCGCAAGTGCGCATGCAACTCAGCTGCATAGCTTGCTAGACACCACCTCGGTGCCATCCGGATCTTGGAGCGTTGCGCTGCCTTTGGCCCCATTCGCACATCGGTCCGCTACTGACGCCACCTCACAGGCCAACGGGGCGCCCCACGCCGACTTTCAGCATTGTAGGATGGCCACACCAGTGCGGCAACTTGCTAGACACCACCTCGGTGCCATCCGGATCTTGGCGCGTTGTGCTGCCTTCGGCCTATTCGCACATCAGTCCGCTACTGACGCGAACTCACAGGCCAACGAGGCGCCCCACGCCGACTTTCAGAATTATAGGATGGCCACACCAGTGCGGCAACTTGCTAGACACCACCTCGGTTCCATCCGAATCTTGCCGCGTAGTGAAGCTGCAGCAGCTGCAAATAAGCTTCAGACAGTGTTACAACCGCTGCTCAGAACTCTCAACTATGACACCACCTCGGTGCCATCCGGATCTTGGCGCGTTGCGCTGCCTTTGGCCCCATTCGCACATCGGTCCGCTACTGACGCCACCTCACAGGCCAACGGGGCGCCCCACGCCCACTTTCAGCATTGTACGATGGCCACACCAGTGCGACAACTTGCTAAACACAACCTCGGTGCCATCCGGATCTTGGCGCGTTGTGCTGCCTTCGGCCTATTCGCACATCGGTCCGCTACTGACGCTGCCTCACGTGCCAACGGATTTTCTACGCTTTTTATACCCTATGCCGCATAACAGGTCATGTGACTTGTTTATAAAACTTTTCATTGGTTCATTTTACTTTTGGTTTCCTAATGATGGAAGGCTTGATCATATGACCTAAAAATAACACTTTTCATTGGATGAAAACTTTTTTTTTCCCAAACGATGAAAGCCCCACCTTGTTTCTGGATGTTTCAGACTGAAGCTGGCGTCAGCATGAAAGCACCACCATCTCGTGGCTCCGTCGTGGTCATTCCGCGAGCAATCATGGCAGCCGCTCCCCACCGGAAGCCTGCAGGAGTCGGGGGCCCCCAAGACTTTTGTACAATCCTCAAGGCTGAGGGAACGCTTTCGAGAATGGGGTCCAAGACCTAGCAGACTAGCGTCCGATTTCCAAGGTGTCCCAGGGCCATTTCAGTGGACCAGGCCCAAAAAGGAAAGAGCCTGCCGCCATTTTGAGAGTCCTGTGGCAGCCGCCTATCGCTGCACCGCAAGAGTGGGCGCCCCACGCCATTATTCGGAGGGCGGCAACTTACTGGACATCACCTTGGTGCCATCGTTCTGCTGCCTTGGAACTATTCGCACAACAGACCGCTACTGATGACCCACCCCCCGCGACGCCCCACGCCGGATACCGAAATCAGTGCGGCACCCAGGCAACATCACCTGGGTGCCGTCCAGAAATCTGGACGTTGTGCTGCGTTGGGACTATTCGCACAACCGACCGCTACTTCCTTCTTTTTCCCTAAAAATGTTTAAATGTTTTTACTGTTTTTGTTTTGTTGTATATATTTATAAGTTATTAAAGTTTTATAATCCTACTACTTTGTTGGAGTGCTATATATTTTTAACGTGACACATAATTGTAAAAACTTTGATGTACAAAGAGGCATCCCTGGAATCTTCCGCTTCAGGCTCGGTCCCCTCCCCAATCACAATACAGAATGGTTTTCAGATAGTAGGAACGCGTGTGGTGTGACGGATCTCATCGGGTGTGGGCCTTGATCTAATATAACTCCTTTGAAGAGGGGTGATTCTTTAAAGCTGGGGCCATAAACTACATCTGCAGGGCTAGCTGATAGCCTGGGACCGGCCTGGACAATCGGACACAGAGGAAGAGGAGTGTCAGAGGGTGCGGTAGTGAATAGGGCGAAAGGGAGGTGTCGGACAGGCACAGATTGTGATTCTCAGGGAAGAGCAGCGCAGATGGGGGGAGGTTTATTGCCCATGCGTAAGACAGAGAGCGGGGGTGACCAGTGCCTGGGGGAGATGCTTGCGAGGGTGGGGAGCCATGCTAAGGATCGACAGCGTGCAGAGAGTGGGTCTGGTCAAGGCATCTAAAATGGCTGCCGTGCACGACAAAAGTGTGGCATTTGAAAAAAGGCAAGATGGCGCAGACAATGTTTATCAACACTTCCTGATTTCCTTCGAATCGAACGTTAACAGACGTTATCTCTACCACACTACCGGTCCCCCTGGGCTTAAACGCCGAGATGGTAGGGACTGCATCCCGTGGAGATAGGCCGAGACGTCACTCAGCAGAAAAAAAGAAAAAAAAAAGTCTATAAACATACAATAAGTTAAAAGTCAATCATTCTTGTTTCCTTGTAGTACGCTCCCCAGGCCCGCGGGGCCCTTTTAAAACCTCCACATCAAACCTAGGGGGTCAGGGAGGATCTACTATGCCCCCTTATGGTCATTTGCCCCTTCGCTTTGGCCTCCTCTTGTCTCTCGATCCTACCGAGAGACAAGATGGCGGCCGCTACGGACTGTTTGGAATGTTTACAGACGCCGGAGAACCAATCAGCTTCGCTTCACAAAGCTCCGTAACGCGAAAAGTACGCGAACCGGAGCGCTGCCCGGTCCGCTGTTACAGATATATATCTTTTTTTGAACGTTAATTTCTCAAAATCCACTGGAGCACATATATTGAGACCTAGCAAAGGCACATCGGGCTACCAGTCCCTACAATTTTGCCAAGTTTCGTGCAAATCCATTCAGCCGTTCGGGCTAAAAGTGAGGCCAACCGCCCTATGGAAATTAACATTGGAAAAACGCGTTTTGGGACCCCCCTTTTTTCTCGGCCCCCCCTTGACAAACCCCCCCCAAATTTCCAGGGGCTGCTCAGAAACAAAATGTTCCATTTTCCTGAAAATTTCTGCCAATTCCGTCCACAAACGCCAAAGTTATTAGACATAGAATTTTCAAAAATCCCATAGAGAAAAAATCCTAACTATATATACCTACTGGCCACTTGGGTGGCCACGCCTATTGAGGCGGGACTTACTACTGAATATATGTGCTTCAAAGAACTGCCATGATGCAAACCTCTCATCGCCCTGAGCCCATGAGGAAGTGCTGTTTGCACGAAACGCGTCGGGCTGGAGCTGGACTCTGTTGAAATCCTCGTGCTGTATTGGTTTTTGCTGCTACTTCAAATAAAGATTGGCTGAAGTTACCTACCTGTGCTGGCCCTTTCTCAACAGGCAACTCTTGGTTGAAATGTTTGGCGGCCCCGCCTGAGCCGCGAAAGGAGCCTCGTTGCTGTGCAGTCCCGCTGCGGCGCCACACGACGCTGCGGCACTCGGGACAGGTGGTGCCGTTGGATTAGCAACACAAGCGGAACCAAGCTGCATCAAGGGTTCACCACCCACTTGGGACTATGTAATTTGTTTATTAAGGTCGGCAAGATGGCAACTCACTGGAGGTAATAAATTTGAAACACTACATGTCCCAGAAAGCCACTTGGGTGGCCACGCCTATTGAGGCGGGACTTACTACTGAATATATGTGCTTCAAAGAACTGCCATGATGCAAACCTCTCATCGCCCTGAGCCCATGAGGAAGTGCTGTTTGCACGAAACGCGTCGGGCTGGAGCTGGACTCTGTTGAAATCCTCGTGCTGTATTGGTTTTTGCTGCTACTTCAAATAAAGATTGGCTGAAGTTACCTACCTGTGCTGGCCCTTTCTCAACAGGCAACTCTTGGTTGAAATGTTTGGCGGCCCCGCCTGAGCCGCGAAAGGAGCCTCGCTGCTGTGCAGTCCCGCTGCGGCGCCACACGACGCTGCGGCACTCGGGACAGGTGGTGCTGTTGGATTAGCAACACAAGCGGAACCAAGCTGCATCAAGGGTTCACCACCCACTTGGGACTATGTAATTTGTTTATTAAGGTCGGCAAGATGGCAACTCACTGGAGGTAAAAAATTTGAAACACTACATGTCCCAGAAAGCCACTTGGGTGGCCACGCCTATTGAGGCGGGACTTACTACTGAATATATGTGCTTCAAAGAACTGCCATGATGCAAACCTCTCATCGCCCTGAGCCCATGAGGAAGTGCTGTTTGCACGAAACGCGTCGGGCTGGAGCTGGACTCTGTTGAAATCCTCGTGCTGTATTGGTTTTTGCTGCTACTTCAAATAAAGATTGGCTGAAGTTACCTACCTGTGCTGGCCCTTTCTCAACAGGCAACTCTTGGTTGAAATGTTTGGCGGCCCCGCCTGAGCCGCGAAAGGAGCCTCGCTGCTGTGCCGTCCCGCTGCGGCGCCACACGACGCTGCGGCACTCGGGACAGGTGGTGCCGTTGGATTAGCAACACAAGCGGAACCAAGCTGCATCAAGGGTTCACCACCCACTTGGGACTATGTAATTTGTTTATTAAGGTCGGCAAGATGGCAACTCACTGGAGGTAAAAAATTTGAAACACTACATGTCCCAGAAAGCCACTTGGGTGGCCACGCCTATTGAGGCGGGACTTACTACTGAATATATGTGCTTCAAAGAACTGCCATGATGCAAACCTCTCATCGCCCTGAGCCCATGAGGAAGTGCTGTTTGCACGAAATGCGTCGGGCTGGAGCTGGACTCTGTTGAAATCCTCGTGCTGTATTGGTTTTTGCTGCTACTTCAAATAAAGATTGGCTGAAGTTACCTACCTGTGCTGGCCCTTTCTCAACAGGCAACTCTTGGTTGAAATGTTTGGCGGCCCCGCCTGAGCCGCGAAAGGAGCCTCGCTGCTGTGCAGTCCCGCTGCGGCGCCACACGACGCTGCGGCACTCGGGACAGGTGGTGCCGTTGGATTAGCAACACAAGCGGAACCAAGCTGCATCAAGGGTTCACCACCCACTTGGGACTATGTAATTTGTTTATTAAGGTCGGCAAGATGGCAACTCACTGGAGGTAAAAAATTTGAAACACTACATGTCCCAGAAAGCCACTTGGGTGGCCATGCCTATTGAGGCGGGACTTACTACTGAATATATGTGCTTCAAAGAACTGCCATGATGCAAACCTCTCATCGCCCTGAGCCCATGAGGAAGTGCTGTTTGCACGAAACGCGTCGGGCTGGAGCTGGACTCTGTTGAAATCCTCGTGCTGTATTGGTTTT
Source organism: Lissotriton helveticus (assembly GCF_964261635.1). Lineage (NCBI taxonomy): Eukaryota > Metazoa > Chordata > Amphibia > Caudata > Salamandridae > Lissotriton > Lissotriton helveticus. Next base: position 1,641,583,536 of record NC_136057.1, read on the forward strand.
TGCTGCTACTTCAAATAAAGATTGGCTGAAGTTACCTACCTGTGCTGGCCCTTTCTCAACAGGCAACTCTTGGTTGAATATATATATATATATATATATATATATATATATATATATATATATATATATATATATATATATATATATATATATATATATATATATATATATATATGTGTGTGTATTACCTACTGGCGGTCGCCAGTAGGTATATATAGTTAGGATTTTTTCCCTATGGGATTTTTGAAAATTCTATGTCTAATAACTTTGGCGTTTGTGGACGGAATTGGCTGAAATTTTCAGGAAAATGGCACATTTTGTTTCTGAGCAGCCCTTGAAAATTTGGGGGGGGTTCGTCAAGGGGGGGCCGAGAAAAAAGGGGGGTCCCAAAACGTGTTTTTAACATTGAGTTTTCCATAGGGCGGTTGGCCTCACTTTTAGCCCGAACGGCTGAATGGATTTGCACGAAACTTGGCAAAATTGTAGGGACTGGTAGCCCGATGTGCCTTTTGTAGGTCGCAATATATGTGCTTCAGTGGATTTTGAGAAATGAACGTTCAAAAAAAGATATATATCTGTAACAGCGGACCGGGCAGCGCTCCAGTTCGCGTACTTTTCGCGCAACTGAGCTTTGTGAAGCGAAGCTGATTGGTTCTCCGGCGTCTGTAAACATTCCAAACAGTCCGTAGCGGCCGCCATCTTGTCTCTCGGTAGGATCGAGAGACAAGAGGAGGCCAAAGCGAAGGGGCAAATGACCATAAGGGGGCATAGTAGATCCTCGCTGACCCCCTAGGTTTGATGTGGAGGTTTTAAAAGGGCCCCGCGGGGCAAAAAAAATAAATAATAATAATAATAATAATCGAACGGCTGAATGGATTTGCACGAAACTTGGTAAAATATTAGGGACTGGTAGCCCGATGTGCCTTTGCTAGGTCTCAATATATGTGCTCCAGTGGATTTTGAGAAATTAACGTTCAAAAAAAGATATATATCTGTAACAGCGCTCCGCTCCGCGTAACGGAGGTTTGCGAAGCTGATTGGTTCTCCGGCGTCTGTAAACATTCCAAACAGTCCGTAGCGGCCGCCATCTTGTCTCTCGGTAGGATCGAGAGACAAGAGGAGGCCAAAGCGAAGGGGCAAATGACCATAGTAGATCCTCCTTGACCTCTTAGGTTTGATGTGGAGGTTTTAAAAGGGCCCCGCGAGGCAAAAAAAATAAAAAATAATAATAATCGAACGGCTGAATGGATGTGCACGAAACTTGGCAAAATTGTAGGGACTGGGAGTCCGATGTGCCTTTGCTAGGTCTCAATATATGTGCTCCAGTGGATTTTGAGAAATTAACATTCAAAAAAAGATATATATCTGTAACAGCGCTCCGCTTCGCGGAGATAAAATTATATCTGTATTACCTAGCTGTTGCTAACACCAGTTAGCGACGGCTAGTAGGAGATAGCGACCATCTTGGGCCCCACTTTGCATGTGAGTGATATTTATCACTAATGACATGCAAAGTGGGCATGCCAAGATGTTAGCGACTGGAAACAGTCGCTAACATAGCTATCTCCTATTATCAACTTTTGGAAATATTCGCGATAAGCGCGAATATCTCCAAAAGCTAGCACCTGCCCTGAGCAGTTCTAAGGCATGTTATCCAATGGGAGGTGGATAACATGGCTAAGAGCATTAGCTCGGTAATGCATGAATATCGCTGAGTTTTCAGCGATATTAATGCATTGCGGTCGTTTTTTATCGTATTTGCGATAAACCTTGATAATAGCAAGGTTTATCTGCGATAATTTCTGACGATGCTTAGCGGTAAAAAAATCGTTGCTAAGCATCGTTAGGGATAAATTTCGCTTAACTTTGGTAATATGCCCCAACGTCTGTTAACGTTCGATTCGAAGGAAATCAGGAAGTGTTGAAAAACATTGTCTGCGCCATCTTGCCTTTTTTCAAATGCCACACTTTTGTCGTGCACGGCAGTCATTTTAGATGCCTTGACCAGACCCACTCTGTGCACGCTGTCGATCCTTAGCATGACTCCCCACCCTCGCAAGCATCTCCCCCAGGCAGTGGTCACCCCCGCTCTCTGTCTTATGCATGGGTAATAAACCACCCCCCATCTGCGCTGCTCTTCCCTGAGAATCACACCCTGTGCCCGCCCGACACCTCCCTTTCGCCCTATTCACTACCGCACCCTCTGACACTCCTTTTCCTCTGTGTCCGATTGTCCAGGCCGGTCCTAGGGTATCAGCTAGCCCTGCAGATGTAGTTTATGGCCCCAGCTGTAAAGAATCACCCCTCTTCAAAGGAGTTATAGTAGATCAAGGCCCACACTCGATGAGATCCGTCACAGCAGACGCGTTCCTATTATCTGAAAACCATCCTGTATTGTGATTGGGGAGGGGACCGAGCCTGAAGCGGAAGATTCCAGGGATGACTCTTTGTACATCAAAGTTTTTACAATTATGTGTCACATTAAAAATATATAGCACTCCAACAAAGTAGTAAGATTATAAAACTTTAATAACTTATAAATATATACAAGAAAACAAAAACAGTAATAACATATAAACATTTTTAGGGAAAAACAACGAAGTAGCGGTCGGCTGTGCGAATAGCCCCAACGCAGCACAACGTCCAGATTTCTGGCGTGGGGCGTCGCGGGGGGTGGGTCATCAGTAGCAAACTGTTGTGCGAATAGTTCCAAGGCAGCAGAACGATGGCACCAAGGTGATGTCCAGTAAGTTGCCGCACTGGTTTTGGTATCCTACAATGCTGCTCCGAATAACGGCGTGGGGCGCCCCGGGGGAGGCGGCGTGAACGGGCCTCTCCAGGTGGAGTGTCATCTGTTGTAGTGGGGCGCCCCTTTACCGTTTCAGTTGCCATTCCGTCCGTTTTTGGTCCACTGTGTCAAAAGCCGCATTTCAGCTGAGTTGCGCCCACTCTTGCGGTGCAGCGATAGGCGGCTGTCACAGGACTCTTAAAATGGCGGCAGGCTGTTTCCTTTTTGGGCCTGGTCCACTGAAATGGCCCTGGGACACCTTGGAAATCGGACGCTTGTCTGCTAGGTCTTGGACCCCATTCTCGAAAGCGTCCCCTCCGCCTTGAGGATTTATCAAAAGTTTTCGGGGCCCCCGACTCCTGTAGGCTTCTGGTGGGGAGCGGTTGCCATGATTGCTCGCGGAATGACCACGACGGAGCTACGAGATGGTGGTGCTCTCATGCTGAAGCCAGCTTCAGTCTGAAACATCCCGAAACAAGGTGGGGCTTTCATCGTTTGGGAAAAAAAAAAGTTTTCATCCAATGAAAAGTGTTGTTTTTAGGTCATATGATCAAGCCTTCCATCATTAGGAAACCAAAAGTAAAATGAACCAATGAAAAGTTTTATAAACAAGTCACATGACCTGTTATGCGGCATAGGGTATAAAATGCGGAGAAAATACGTTGGCACGTGAGGCGGCGTCAGTAGCAGACCGATGTGCGAATAGGCCGAAGGCAATACAACGCGCCAAGATCCGGATGGCACCGAGGTGGTGTCCAGCAAGTTGCAGCACTGGTGTGGCCATCCTACAATGCTGAAAGTCGGCCTGGGGCGCCCCGTTGGCCTGTGAGTTTGCGTCAGTGGCGGACCGATGTGCGAATAGGCCGAAGGCAGCACAACGCGCCAAGATCCGGATGGCACCGAGGTGGTGTCTAGTAAGTTGCCGCACTGGTGTGGCCATCCTACAATGTTGAAAGTCGGCGTGGGGCGCCCCGTTGGCCTGTGAGATGGCGGCAGTAGCGGACCGATGTGCGAATGGGGCCAAAGGCAGCGCAACAATATTTTCGGAATAGAAGACACCACAAGGCGCTGAGATGCCAAGATCCGGATGGCACCGAGGTGGTGTCTAGCAAGTTGTGGCACTGGTGTGGCCATCCTACAATGGTAAAAGTCGGCGTGGGGCGCCCTGTTGGCCTGTGAGATGGTGTCAGTAGCGGACTGATGTGCGAATGGGGCCAAAGGCAGCGCAACAATATTTTCTGACTGACACCACAAGGCGCTGAGATGCCAAGATCCGGATGGCACCGAGGTGATGTCTAAGTTGCGGACCGATGTGCGAATGGGGTCAAAGGCAGCGCAACAATATTTTCTGTATGGAAGATACCACTAGGCGTTGAGATGCCAAGATCCGGATGGCACCGAGGTGATGTCTAGCAAGTTGCTGTACTGGTGTGGTCATCCTACAATGCTGAAAGTCGGCGTGGGGTGCCCCATTAGCCTGTGAGATGGCGTCAGTAGCGGACCGATGTGCGAATAGGCCGAAGGCAGCACAACGCGCCAAGATCCGGATGTCACCGTGGTGGTTTCATAGTTGAGAGGCACTTCATCTGCAGTGGGGCGCCGAGATCCGGATGGCACCAAGGTGATGTCTAGCAAGTTGCTGTACTGGTGTGGTCATCCTACAATGCTGAAAGTCGGCGTGGGGCGCCCCATTAGCCTGTGAGATGGCGTCAGTAGTGGACCGATGTGCGAATGGGGCCAAAGGCAGCGCAACAATATTTTCTGAAGAGAAGACACCAAAAGGCGCTGAGATTCCAAGATCCGGATGGCACCGAGGTGGTGTCTAGCAAGCTATGCAGTTGAGTTGTGTGCGCACTTGCGGCGAATAGGTCGAAGGCAGCATAACAATGTTTTCTGAATAGAAGACACCACAAGGCGTTGAGATTCGGTTACCACCGAGGTGATGTCTAGCAAGTTGCCGCACTGGTGTGGCCATCCTACAATACTGCTCCGAATAACGGCGTGGGGTGCCCGAAGGGGGGGGGGGAGGCGGCGTGAACGGGCCTTCCTAGGTGGAGGCTCGTCTGCTGTAGTGGGGCGCCCCTTTACCGTTTCAGTTGCCATTCAGCTGAGTTTCGGCTGCTCTTGATGCTACAGCGACAGGCGGCTGCAACAGGACTCTCAAAATGGCGGCCTGTTCTTTGGATTTGGGCCTGGTCCACTAAAATGGCCCTGGGACACCTTAGAACTCGGACGCTCGATTTTTTTTTTCCTTTCCTGTACATGCAAAAAAAGGTAAATGCCCGGTACGTTACACGCTTCATCTGCCACAATGAACTCTCCAGAGGAACCGAAAAAAAATATAGTCATGGTAACTATACCATGCATCGTCATATGGAGAGGTGGCACCAATTAATTATAGTGCTGCATAAAAGAGAGATTTGGAGGAGAACCCTTGACCTGCTAGTACATTCATCAAAGAAGTGGCACTGACAGCATCAGAGGCAAGGGAAACGGTCCCTAATATTTAGAAGAACTTTGGAAAGATTAAAATGACATGTTTAGATTGTGGCAAATTAATTTCATGTGGACAGATGAGTGTTACTCTAATAAATACAGCATATGAACATCATCATAGTCGATGGTTGGTAGAGACATTTTGACTATATCCTGGACCTGCCCGTCCTCGCCCAAAATGGCGCCGGAATAAATGGGACTCGTAACTCCTTGTTGTGTACTGGTTGCAGAACCTTGAAATCATGAGATACGTATGCAGTTTTGAAGCACATGGCGGGCGGGGACGAGAATTGATTGAGTATTTCGACATCCCTATTGATATTAAGTTCTGATGTGTTATTGATTACTGTACTATTGAAAGTTCGAATTAACGTCACGCATGGTACTTGCCCGCAAATGTATATCTAGATAATTTTATTGTAACTGGCCCTGTCGTATTTTAATTATAAAATGTACGTCCACCGATTCCGTAACTGTTAGACACCTTAGTTCTTGCAACCTAATGGCCCGCCCGTTACGTTCCTCTACAGTGTAAATGTCTACTCATCATATACGATTACAGTTTGCTCCGTGGCCGGCCCACGTAGTTATAGGCTCGTATTTGTATAATGAAATTTTCACAATAAAGGTTTTTAAAAGAAAACATGGTAGTAGTATATACATTGGAAAAGTTTTTAATAATAGTCACTGTTTTAGAATCAGTAAAAGGCAAGTGAAATAAAGCAGACCAATTACATGAAGGGTAAAAGGTATAATTCGAAGGAACGCAGTAAAGATAAATGGTCAAGGGCTGTTGTGTTTTCTACTCCTGCAACATAAAGTGATCGATAAGAATCTCATATTCAGGCGTATCGGCGACTAAGACAGCAGGTCGACCCTCTTTTGCTCAACGGCTCCGTCATGGGACGAAGAAACGCTCTTTTTCTCGAAAAAAGAATATATTTTACTTGCAGGACAGTTGTAAATTTTCCGGGAAAGTACATTAGCCTGGAACATTATAACATATATTTAAGAAAAAATAATGTTCGGAAGTAATAAAAAGCGTAATTTTTAGGTCATATGACCAAGCCTTTCATCATTAGAATAAGAAAAGTAAAATGAACCAATGAAAAGTTTTATTAACAAGTCACATGACTTGTTATGCTTACGTTACGCGCTGCGCGCCCCGGATGACTTCCGGATGCGCTAACGCGGCGCGTCATATGACGCATTACGCGACAACGCAGGTCCAGAATATAGTCAAAATGTCTCCACCAACCAGCGGTTGGAACACAACCCCTTTCAGCAGGCTAAATAGTTCTGTTAAATGACAACAGAAGGGACAGGCAACAAGAACCATCAGTCAAAGAGGGGAGGGCTAGTTCTTCTCTACCGGGTTACATTGGGGCGCTACCGGAACTGATCGAATTGGTAGTCTACAGTGTTTCTGGATATTCAGACTGAAGCTGGGGTTAGCATGAGAGCAGCACCATTTCGTAGCTCCGTCATGGCCATTCCGCAACCAATCATGGCAGCCGCTCTTTATCGTTATTTTGGGCGGGGTGGGTGGCGGAGCCAAGCTGTTTTGCAGCCATCATTGTGTGGAGTTCAGTTCATCTCACTAGTTTTGTATTTGTCATGAGGGGTTGTTCCTAATGTTTCTATTTTAGCGAGGTCAAAAAGAGATCCCATTAGTGGCCTACTGATTTTGCTCGATTCCTTTTCTTTTTTTTTTACACGATTTTGCGTTATCTGCGAAGACTAAACAGAGTATTGCGACTCTGTGTTTGTTTGTAAATAGAGAATGAACCAAAGAGAACCAATTCTAAAACAGTAAATACTTGGATAACAATCAATCAAATGGAGAGAGAAGCAGGCACGACGTATTACAACGGGGGCAAAGGCCTGCGTTAACTACCCTTCACTATGTGCAAAGAGAGAGTACTCCTAATAGAAATGAGGGGGGGGGGCACCATTCAAAGCAGATCAGTGTGCATAAACACGAAAATGTTTTCACTTACCACGTACTTGACATTCGACAGCTTATGATATTTGCTATTAAAAAACCATTGAAATTCACTGAAAAAACCATAGGTTATAGACCATATATAGTTAGGAATTAGCATTTACAAAACCTTGAAAATTCACTGAAAAAACCATAGGTTATAGACCATATATAGTTAGGAATTAGCATTTAAAAAACCTTATTTTACTCACACAAAACCATTGAAATTCCATATATAGTTAGTTGCACTAACTATATATCGCGCACCCGCAATCCACTGCTGATGATGTCACATATTACATCATTCATGACATGGTCAGTGACATCACTGATGACATCACTGATGACATGTCAAATGACATCACTGATGACATCACTGATGACATCATCCAGTGACTGTGTGTTTCTGTAAAGTTTAAATATGTTTTACATATTGAAGAATGAGTAGATGTATAAGTGTCTGGACGAAGGATTTAGTAGGTGCATGACTGAATGTATGAGTGAGTGATTAAATGTGTCTCACTGAGTGCATGGGTTAGTGACTAAACTGTCTTAATTTGTGCATCATTATGTCTGTTGTTCTGTAAACTGCTGCATGTGTTGATCAGTAGCTATATGATTAACTATATGGGTTATTGATTGATTGTCCAAGTATTTGTATGGGAGACTGAGTGTGTGTGTGGCTGGCTGGGAGGTGTGTGACTCTCTGCAGATCAATGTGTACTTGTATCAATGATTGTATAAGAAAGTAAGTATGTGTTAGTATATGTTTGAAAATGTAAGGTGCTCTATGTTTAACTGTATAGACAAGAAAATGGAAGTGTGATTGATTCTTTACAGGACTGACTAGGTGTGTGAGTAACTCCATGGATGAGTGGCAGAGTGTGAGTGTCTGTATAGGTGTATGAGTGCATATGATAGTGTTGTAAAGATGAGTGATTGTATGTATGAATGATTGTATGGGTGAATGAGTGAATGTGTGTGTAGACGTAGGAATCAGTGAGTGCGTATGTAGTAACTAGTATTGGTGTGTCAATGGTTTCAAAAATTATACTCTGTATTTAACACTGGGTGAAACAGAGGTTATATTAAAATGTGAGGAGATGCATTGCATTGTCACATGAATGATATCATCAGTGATGTGGTCATTGATGTCAAATGAGATGTCATCAGTGATGTCATCAGTGATGTCATTTGAGATGTCATCAGTGATGTCATCAGTGATGTCACTGACCATGTCATGAATGATGTAATATGTGACATCATCAGCAGTGGATTGCGGGTGCGCGATATATAGTTAGTGCAACTAACTATATATGGAATTTCAATGGTTTTGTGTGAGTAAAATAAGGTTTTTTAAATGCTAATTCCTAACTATATATGGTCTATAACCTATGCTTTTTTTAGTGAATATATATATATATATATATATGTGTGTATATATATAAATATATATATATATATATATATATATATATATATATATGTATATATATACCCAACAAACAAGTTGCCTGCAAATGACGGAGCCCACTCAAGTACTTCCGTTCAGCTCCCAATCTTTAATGAAGGACAGCATGAGAGGCAGCATGGTACTTTGCACAGTCCAGCCCGACGCGTTTCGTGCTCAGCAGCACTAACTCATGGGCTCTGTGGTTGCAAGTAAGGAAAATGACAGTTTCCAACAGCACTCAATCAAATATCCTGACACCCCGTCCATGTGGGTGTGGCCACTGCGTGGCCCTCTGGTAGTGGTAGTGCTGATAATCTTACTCATGTGAGTTGTCATGCCATACTTATAGTTAATGCAGGAATATTCATCCAAGTGGATTTGCAGTAAATACTTCCGCTGCCTCAAATGCCTGCTTACAACCCCATTAGCTGGTACTTGTTTCTAATGCTTCCGCGTCATGTGGCGCCGAAGCAGTGAATATAAAAATATATATATATATATATGTATATATATATATATATATATATATATATTCATTGAAAAAAACATAGGTTTCAGGGACATTATCGTTAGTTGGACATTTCACTATTACAAAACCATAGAAATTCTGACGTTATAGTTAGTTGAGCTAACTATAACTCGCGCTCCCGCAATGTATTGCTGATGATGTCATATATTACATCATTCATGGCATGGTCAGTGACATCACTGACGACATCTTAAATGACATCACTGATGACATCATCCAGTGAATGTGTTTTCTTTCAAATTTAAATATGTATTATATAAATACCAAGCTGTATTGAAGAATGAGTGGATCTATAAGTGTCTGGATGGAGGATTTAGTGGGTGTGTGACTCACTGTTTAAGTGAGTGATTAAATGTGTCTTACTGAATACATGGGTTAGTGACTAAACTATGTGAATATCTGTATCAGTCTGTCTGTTGTTGTATAACCTGCTGCATCAGTTGGTCAGTAGCTCCACGGGGGTCTATATGGATTATTGATTAGTTGCCGGACTAATTGTATGGAAGACTGAGTGTGTGTGTGGTTGGGTGGGGTGTGTGTGACTCTGTGCATGGATGTGTGAGTGGTTCATTGACTGGGTGTATGACTTTAGGAGTGCATGTGGAAACAGTTCTATGGGTTAGTGAGTGTGTGTATGGATGTGTTGGTGAGTGAATGGATATCTCAGTGATAGATGTCCAAGTAACTACAAATGTAAACAACAGTGTATGTGAGAGTTGGAGTATATAAATGACTATATGTGAGAGTCAGTGATTGTGGGAGTGGCTGTATGGATGAGTGTATACTTGTATTAGTGATTATATAAGAGAGTAAGTATGCGTTAGTATCTGTATGAAAAAATGAGCTGGTGTGATTTTTTTTCTTTAATTGTATCTGTATTTACCCATATATATTTTAGTCTTTGTGAAAAAATGAATCTGAAATGAGTATATTTCCACATTTATTTGTCTGATAAATATGCACTCATGCCTGAAGGACTGACCATTTTCATTCATATGAACACACTCAGATGATTAAATATGAACAACCTTGATATTAAAATGTGCATGTTTTCTTATACGAGAATATAAACTTCTGTTTAAGGCTCTTTACTAAAAATCTTTTATTGTGTTAACCCTTTTACTTTTAGTACGACAGACTCAGTTCCTTATACAAAATAAGAACCTATGACCAAATCACAACAAAGAAAAATATACATAATCACGGGTGTATATAAAAAAGAATTATATCTTTTAAAGTTTATAAAGGGTACTACAAATTTAGACACACAATGTAAACAAGAGGAAAACAGATGCAGTTATTAGGTCCTTCAATCTCACAATTGTATACACTTTTTCTCTATCATGAATTGTTTTCCAGAAAAAAGTGTTAAAGTCGGCATTTCGGGCTCAAAGCATTTGTCCATGAGACCATCTTCAGGACTATAGTGTATAAAACAGTTGACCCCTGAAATACACATCAAGCGATCCAGAAGTCCAACACAATTTTTGTTATCGACTTCTATGTATGGGCAAAAGCAATCACTGTTCAGTAACTCTGCTGTATTTTATCTGAATGATCGCCACAGATAAGGATGTCTGAATCCTGATACCTCTCGAATGGAGTCTCACAGTAAATTCTCCAAGGAGGATTCTCAACTATATAAATTGAATCTGATATTTCATCAATTACGGAGAGAATTAGCAGTCTTTCGTCGGATCTGCATCAACCTAGTCAAGGGCTGATCTCCTATTTATACTTTGTTTGGAGCGTGAAAGAGGACTTGGTTAATGCGCATCTGTTGCAATCTATCCCAAAGTGGTGAAGTAAATTTCAGGGGTCAACTGTTTTATACACTAAAGTTCTGAAGATGGTCTCATGGACGAATGGTTAGAGACCGAAACGTCAACTTTAACACTTTTTTCTGGAAAACAATTCATGATAGAGAAAAAGTGTATACAATTGTGACATTGAAGGACCTAATAACTGCATCTGTTTTCCTCTTGTTACGTTGTGTGTCTAAATTTGAAGTACCCTTTATGAACGTTAAAAGATCAAATTATTTTTTATATACACCTGTGTTTATGTTTATTTTTCTTTGTTGTAATATGGTCATGGGTTATTATTTTGTATAAGGAACTGAGAATTCTAGAATTATACTATATAAAAGGTTCTGAAAAGAAATGAATTGGCAAGTTGATGAAAAACTCTTGCACCCAATAATACACTAAAGCAATATAACTTAGTGTTGTAAATAAATCCCTTGAAGGCACTTTTACCCGTCTGTTTATCACCATAGCATTCCAGACTTAGCAGTTGGTATCTGGCCCCTGTTGGAGGAGGTACATCTTCCTTCTCTGTAAATAAACATCTTTAGCCCTACGTCGGTGTTCATCTCTAATTCACAATAAATAAAATGTTAATAATATGGTCATTATGATTTTTTTTTTTACCACAGGCTTGGTTAGGGAGGGGGTTATGGGGGAGGAGTGGTTTGCCCACTCTAAGTGTGCATGACTGCTTGGCCGGTCCTCTCGGGCCGGCCAAACAGTCCTGCACACTTTGCATCTTCTTCACCAGGCTTGCTTTACACAGCCTGGTGAGGAACATGCAAGGCCTCTCAGTCCGAATCTGAGTGCCGAACCACCGCGCTCAGATCAATAACAACACTGCATTGTGGCATTGTGAATGGCTTAGGGGAAGGAGCCTGCGCCCGTCCTGCTTCCTTCAGCTAACAGAAACACAGGAGAAGGCAGCTGAAGAGACTGAAGGCGAGAGACGGTCGACAAGGTAAGTGGATATTTTTTTGGCTCCCTTCTCTCCCCCTTGTCCTCCGCCACCCCCGTGCACTTGCTGCTTCCACTGCCCACCCAACCCCTTGTCGCAGGTGAACTTGGTTCACACGCGGCTTAACAGAGGTCAGGTGGGCACTGACTTTAGTTTTCTTTTAAGACTTCACAAGAATAAGGTACAAGTGCCAAAGTTGGTCATGTGGGATTTAGGGCCAATCATGGTCTTATGTTGGGAAAACCCAGGCGATTGTTCCATACGAAAGAGTGCCGGTGCTAGATCATCTGAAAAGATCAGGGTTACTGGTTGGAGTCACAGCCAGAATGACTCAACCTTTCCTTTTCGAAACGAGACCGAATTCTATTTGTTTATAATAGCTCCATGTAAAATATCCACTAACGATGCTATGTATGAACTGGATTGTCATTGCATGTCAGTGTTCCACTGGATACAAATACCACGCTCCTCAGTGACAAATGCCTAAACTATATTATTTAAAACCAACAGCTGTGAAGAACAACTAGAAACTGCAACAACAGCAGCCGCCCATGGACTGTCACTTTACTGGGTAATTAGAAGGTGGGATGGAAAGTGTGCAGTGTGCTTCGACAAAGATAGCAAGCGAAAGACAAAAGAAGGGAACAAAATAGCAACCAAACCAGTGTTATGAAAATCACTGTTTTTATTTGCCTTAAAGTTCACATTACCAATTAGAAGTATTATGTTTGCGCCCAGCTGAGTATAATTCAGCAGGGCCCATCTCACTTTCATCCCCAGCAACCTCACCATAGGCGCTTAGGTATTTGACATTCCCAATAAAACAGCTCGACATTGAAAAAAAATAAAATTAACCAGAGAACGAACAGAGTCGGGGTCTTCTCATCTTTTATAAATCTTATATTACATCACTTCATATTTGCAAAATAGTCTCGGCAACAAAACATCTATACAAATAGTTTTCTTTTTTTTTTCTTTTTTGAAGCGTGTCCTGTTAAGTAAGTACTGAGCTGTAAATTCAGCGCACTGTGCTTCTGGCCACAGGGAGCCCGGCACACGAGCACAGATCCTTCTGTTGATTTTCGCTTCTCTACGAGAGAGTGTGGCCCGAATGAGTCAAACTTGTCCATCCTTGTGTTGTGGATAGCACAGTGTGGGCTACTGCTATATAATGAATTTGTTTGGTTTCAACAGCCAGCGATGACTTGCTAAAGAACGACCTTTACATTAATAGCAACAAGCTTCAGAAAATGCCATATTTTCAAGCACCTGAGCTTGTCATCTAAGATTCAGACTCATAGATTTGCGCCCCTGGGCCATGAGATTTTAAATTAGTGATTTGGTGACCAGAAAATATTGGAACTGTGTATTCATTCTTCTTGTGGGTTCAGGCTCGGAGTAGAGCTTTATGAGCAGTCTAGGTTGATGAGCAGAGTGGTAAATGCTCAGGGCTTGCCTGTAATAGATCTAAAGTTCATAGTCAACCGACTGCTCATGGGAGGAGAGAAAACATCAGCTTCGACAACGTAGAGATTGTATTGGGAAATATTTCTGATCAGTAAACTCAGCTATATCTCATAGACAGGAGCAAGAGAAGCCCAGACTGAATGGATACTGTATGAACTACCATTACAAACACACCTAGATCCACTGCATGACCTCGGTACATGTTAACCAGAGAGGGTATGAACATGGAATGAATCTATGAGGCAAAGCCAATTTGTTTCATTCAGCCTTCAGGGGATTAGCAGCTGCTGTCTCGCTCTTGGGTTGTCAGTTGGAAGAGAGAGGCAGAGGATCAGGGGGTGTAACAGCCTATTTAATAAGCTGTGAAGTGATTGTGAATGTCTGGAAATTTATCAACCCAAAGAACATGGAAATGGCGAAAATTAATCGACCTGGAGAAACCACTTGGGAAGGAAAATGGAACTGTGTAAACCGGATACTGCCTTTGTGCATCAAAAATGCAGAAAAGGAAGCATAGGTATGGTGTGAATTGGGGATAGTACTCTTGCATCTTATTTAGGGTCCTTAAATAAATAGGAATAAAATTGGAATTAAATGAAAATATAATTATGGTATTTGGTGAACAGGCAATCATTTATAATAATAGTCAATGGCTATCACCAAAGCCAGACCATGAAGCAGTCTAATGACTTGCATGAAGTACCAATCACGTGACAAATTTTGGTTGTGTTATCGGTCTGTTCATTTGCCAACCTGAAAGGAGTCTGTTAGTTTTGTAATACTTCTCCTTCAGTGTTTATCAAGCTCTAGTTTCTGCTCTAGCATTTTGAGGGCTGCAGTGTTAACATGTTTAGGGGCAAACTCAAGACTGAGCATCGCTCGCTGTTGTATATCCTTGTTCTAGCGCATCTAGGTTTCTAGGGTGACTTGGGACTCTAGTGAAGACTGCAATAAAATCTGGCGAATGCCCTTCCTCAGTGAGACAGGAGGCAGGAAGATGGGACTCTGCTACGCCAACAGAGTCGGATCTCCCATCAAGAAATAGAGAGCCTAGTGCATGTAACGTAGTACTCACTTAACAGGCCACAGAGTTTCAAGAACACAGTTTACTGTACAAGAATAAATCAATATTGAGTCACTGTTACAGGTCTAAATCTTACACTGTTACAATTACTATTCAAGAGAGAGAGGGCAAATGATGCTAGAAAGCACACAATTAGACACACCTCCACGTCCCAGTCAACAACTAAGAGCTCTTTAGCATCAGTTGAGATTGTAGAAAGCAGACCACACTGCTGCTTAGCGGATTCACAACTTTTCCATATAGCATTTGACATATTTAACAGGTAGTACTTTTTACATTCAGAATGCAATGTTCCCTGTGTACAGTACAGGCGAGTACCACAACACCGCCTTCCATGAACAAAACCACCTTTCAAGTGACAGCGCCTAAATCAGCCTGGGGTAGCTGTCAATTTTGACTTAGTTTGAATCTCTGGGGAAAAAAGGTTATAATTATTTTTCAGTTGGGGTGTATTCTTCTATACATTAAATGGTCATTAAACTAGGTGTGAAATGCCTTTAAAAAGAGTGATTTCTGATAGCAAAGTATTAATCAACAACTGTTTACTGATAACCGAGCAAGGAATGGAATTTCCACATTACTGACATGTTACATATTATCGGAATAGGTTTTGTACGAATCTTGAAAGGATCCCTGTTTCATTGTCATTTGTTTATATCCCAAAAATACCTTGCGTAAGTTATACCTGCATTTGATCACCAGTTATATGCCATAATGATGAAACACGAAAATGTAGTTCCAGCTGCCAGTATCAGGAATGTAAATCTTACACATATGTGTGATCAGCAGAGACGTCAATAAAAGTGCAAGCAAGTGTCATCACAAAAAGAGTTATAATAAATCTGTAACATCGAAACAGGAGAGGAGTCGGTGATAGTTGATCATTTACTGTTGGTGGATGACGAGCTACAGTATATTTTCAATCACTGAGAATTTTGTAGATTACAAAATTGAAAGAATTTAGCAAACAGCTTCAACACACTGTGCAAATTATCCAGAAAGGAGTCACTAAAGAATAACCTACTATGGCTATCAAACGAGAGCTATGTGTGAGAGAGATAATTTGGTGATCCTGATATTGAACTATTATGGAGATCTAATCACTGGCATGTGGAAATTAATCTGCAATGGAAAAGCAACTACAGAAGAGGCAACTGAAACACATTACCCAATGCAGAAATCTTACGTACTTGGAAACAAATAACTGACTAAAGGTGTTACAGAAAGAACGATGGTTATTCTACCAGAATATTGTGTTTTCATGATCATCCTACAAAAATATCATAGCCAGAATATCAGCGCCCACAATATTTTGAAGGTTAATGTTGGACTTGGCCCTTTTTGCAGGGTCATTCCTAAACTTTTTGCCTTTCTCCTAGCCTATTTTTTTCTGACATGGTGTTGGTGGTTTTAGGACTCTGGGCACTTTTGCACTGCTGTCCAATGTAAAGTATGTGTGCTCTCTGTGTTAAATATTGTAAGATTGGTATACAGGTAAATATAGACTTACTTTTCATAACTTCACAGCTTTGTACATTGAAAGCATAAATTCCGAGGACAGAATAAATGAATTTAACAATAATGGTCTTAAAGCTTCTTTTGTGCTGTTTCTTCATTTGTCAGCGGCTTGATTAAAGTGCTGCGTTTTGCTACGAAAATATAAAATCGAGACCATTAACAACTACAATATCCTGAAGGATACTCTATATAGGGAACTACAAAGGTACTATTCTTCAATTTATGTAGATATGGAGTTAAAAGGAAATCTATACTTGCCATTGTACACTTCCCTTAACGAAATTGTGGTCAGCTGCAATATTTTTCTACTCAATATTCTGATATGTAACCTTATGATGGGCTACTAAATTAAGGATATTAGAAAGGGAATCTATGAGAGAGTAAGAAATTCTAATGATTACAAATGATCTTTTGCATCACTCCCATTAAATTCAGTGCACCGATAGGTATCCTGTGATCATGATGATGTTAATTGGGGGGAGAGGGCCTTTACCAAACACTCCAATTAAGCTGTTGCCTGTCTGTTTCTGATCTTACCTTTAAAATAGAGGATATTTTGAATCTAACTACGAAACGTATGACATTACGCCTGCTATTCTACAATGACAGCTTTACTTCTGCAAAAACAAAAGCTAACATTTCTATTGAAGACCACACTGTAGGCCACACATGTTCCAAGATAAATCACCAAAACCCAACATGATTTCCTACAACTTGTATAATTTAGCCGTCAACCTGAATGGCAGAAGAAAACAATGACAGGCTCCTGAGAGGGCCTTGCGAGCAACAAATGTAACCATAAAATCCAAGAATGGTATAAATCAATTACACAATAATTAAATGCTTCTTCTGTGCTTGTTCTTCACTTCAGGCATCGGCTTGGCTAAAGTGCTACACTGCTGTGTTTATGCTAAAGAAGATGATACCACTTCAGGAGTTGCAACAAGCCTGGTCTAGAGGTGAGGGGCTCTCATAACAAGCTGGATTCAAGGGATTAAAGCTCTCTGTTGTTAGGGGTTAGAAGGCTAAAACCATGCTGACAGTACATTATGTGCCAGCGTCAAGGCCGTACAACCGCGTTGCATTTCCTCCCAATAAAATAGTAAACCGTTAATATAAATGCATCAACTGGAAGTAAAAGGCCCCGATGGTTGAAAAGCACTCAAGACTTCCTCTTCAACCTATAAATGCGAAAAATAATGAGGAGTCTAAATTCCTCCGGGAGAGTAAGTCTACGAGTAAAAAGTACTCCGTGATTTGATCTATGGAGAAGTTAGTGCCCGCGTGCTTGGTGACAAAGCAATCATTTAATAATCTTTAAAAAAAAGAGACCTTGCCAGGTAAGTCTATGAATGTCGACCCTGCACATAGTAAAATAAAGTGCACTTTTCAAAACTACCAATAAATCACTACCAGTACAATTTACTATTTGGTCATCTTTATAATAGCCATTTATTGTGAATACTTTGAAAACTCGAGTGGATATCACAATCCAGCGGCTCAATTAGCCCAGTTCTAGGGTGCTACAGAAAGCAGATTTAGTCATGTTCACCCAGGCTATAGATTCATTGTCTAGACTTGCAAAATCTGACAATGTCTACCCTAGAAATGCCTTGAAATATGCAAGGTAAAACAGGACACATAATTAACCGTTTTATGGGTGTCAGCTAAGACCCTGGGTTGAATCAACTAATGCTACTAGTAAAGGAATGAGCGAACGGCTTCTTCTGTAACTCATGAAGAGAAAATAATTGATATGGTTACTGAAAATTAAAAGCGTTGGTAAATGCCTCAGTTCTGAAGGGAAGTTCCACCAAAACAATGGATATATGTGGAAAAAGGTGTATGCTCACTATATTGCAAGATAAATGTATTGCACTAACTACATCGGCTTAACCACTATATCACAAGGGAAGTATAGTGTAATTGAATGTAGATGTATGATTGAGAAACCACTTACCTAGGAAGTGTAGCCGTGATATTTTTGTAGGTCAATTTAAACTATCTCTATATAGTGTCATACAATTGTTGAAAAAAGGATCGCAGCCTCCTGTGATGTACATGGACAGAGGACCGGTTCACCTAGCCCTTGTTCTCCCTAAAGCTTTGTTTGTTGTCAGGTATCCACAAAACGAGATGTTGCAGGTGTAAATGCATTTACTACTGAGCAATTGTACACCAAGCAAGGGGTGGGGATCAAGGTGTAACTGTCTTTGAGAGTTGCTGAAAGCCCACAAACTTATTTGTTTAAGAAATTCAGAAGCTTCTCTCTGTCCCTTTCGTAAACCTGGCAATGGTTGAAGATATCTCTAGCACAGTGGTTCCCAACCTCTGGTCTTGGGACCTCTAGGGATCTATGAAGCCTCCTCAGGGAGTCCGCGACTACTTCGAAAATGAAATAATATTAACAGATTAATAAAGTGTTTATAAATTAAGTAGCTAAATGTACAATTGAACATTTTAGAAGTAGCTCATAGGTGTCCTACTGCGAGTCTAGGTTTACATCTTTCTTTTTTTTAGTGAATCCAGCCCAAAACGTCCTGAGCCCAGGTAGTCGTCGTTTGAGATGTAGATAGTAGGAACTGGGACTAGAGGCATACACTAGATTGTAAGATTTAAGCAGAAAGAAATGAAATATAATTGGTCGGCACCTCCGTAACTTGTGTTTGCCAGCAGACAAAAGCATGAAGGACTGGAACATGTGAATTTGACCTCTCTTGCGGGGCACAAATATTGCATCAACAGGGACTGGCAAATGGTAGAAATTGTGTAGGAAACCCAAGGTTACCTATTCTAGAAATGGTTTTCTCGTTAATGCTATTGCTACATATAGGGACTTTATGCCACAAATCAGCAACTGATTATTTAAATGAAAGATATAAAGAGAATAGAATGTGTTTATTTTCTGCATCTGTTCATCATTCGCCTTGTTTCATCCAGTACTAATGCTTGCAATATTGCCTTTTCTTTGATTGAGGAATTTACATACTCTGGTTCTAATCTTGATTTGTATAAAGGTATAGGGATGGGCAAGAGAATGTAGAGGTGTCCTTTTTGTAACAGCAGTCCTTCTCATTAAGCACTGCCGTTCCCACCCATCAAAGAATTAACACTATCTGCAGTGAGCAAACTTTACAAGCCTGGCTGAAAACTAGAAGAGGCATAATTAGAGCTGGGCCTCCCCTTAGTAGAGAGGTTCATTATAATTCATCTGGCAGAATGATGATCACTGATATGTGAAGGAATCGATTAGAATAACTTGACGTGTGTTAAATGTACAGATCAGGCCCACAGAAAAGATGGGAACATTTGATGTGTAATAACATGTCACTGGTGTGTGGGGAAGCTAAAGATGAACTGACATTATACCCCCACCATTCGGTGTATAGGATCAGCGAGGGATATACTTCCTAGTGCAATAGGGTGTTATGTACTGCAATACAAAATATAAAATTGACGGATATTTTTACCACTATGGCACAAACATAGTTACATACAAGGCTTGGAAAACTGGGCACGGAAGCCCAGTTTCGGCCCTGCTTATCCGTGTTAATTCACTGTCCACTTACTCCACTGGTCACCACATGTGAATCTTACAATACTGGTCCTTATCCAAAACCGAAACACTGGCAGTGAGAGAAAGAAAAATAATAGCAACCAGGAATCCACATACAATATGGAAGAACTTTCCACTGTCCAACAGATTGCTTGAAAGTGACAGTCATTACTAAGCTCAGCACAGCAGAGGGCTACTCACTTCTTCTGTGTTCCCTCAGCGCGTAGTAACAGTAACTAATTTGCTATTTAGCACATTCTCTTACCTATATGTACTTCATAAAATAGACTTATTTACCTATAAATGAATTACTGCAAACAGGCATTGTTTTGTAGGCCTATACATTACAATGTCCGTTTATGGGATAAGATTTTAACTCCTAACCCATCGCCCACAAAGTTTAAGCATCAACTTGTTTAAAATTCTTAACTTTGATTTGAGTTTTAAACGCAGAAAGGAATTCACTTTTAAAATATTAACTCAAAATATATCAAAATACTTTATGCCTGAGGTCTGCATTACCTCTCATTCTATCATATCATATATCTCAAGACCAGGCTCTTCAGATGACCCCAGCACTCAATGGAGCCGTTTCCGCCTAGCGCCTTGAGTACCTCGCGGGTGAGTAGCTGCACTTTATAAATCCCTGATTGAGATTGATTCAGTGATAATGATACTTTGATTCTCACGACTCCAGTGAGTGTTCCACTGAGGAATCAATGCCACTGCCAGTAAATTGGCACCAAAACTAGCGCAGAACGAACCACTGTGTGTCGATCTATACATTTTTCACATGAAGTGCAAGAGCGTCGCTAGTACTGAGGTTTGAAAATCATTAGACGCTTCTGTCCGTCCAGGGCGTGCCTGGTAAACTGCCGCCAGCCTGCCTGACTTCCTCTTGCAAAATCAGGCATGTCCGGGGGTCCTACGTGATTGCTGCAGCTGCTTATAAGGCCAAGATCTAGTTGAAAGTCAGAAATGGCCGAGGATTGTTGAGTCGCTTATTGACCTTGTTTGTCTCTATTTTTATTTTATTTTTAATCGGACTCTCTCACACCAGTATAGTTTAGGTTTGCTGAAGGTGCCAGTAACATAACAATAAAGACGTGCAAACCCTACTCGGCTTTTTCTCAATCCTAGCCAAAATTCCAGAAAAGTTCAGGCCCTTTTTCTATTTAGGAAAATAAATCTATTTTTCGTCAATCTAAGCATTCAGAGGAGATCCATTTTATAAATGGTTTGCTATAGTGCTGTGCCATCCACCAAGCAGCAGCCACGTTTTGCACATGACTTGCTCTATAATTCCGACGCCTGGGGTCAGGTGGTGATAACCAGAGATCCACTACCATAAGTCCTTCGAAAAGTACCTCATGAAGCTCAGACCTGGCTCCTCTGAAGGTAAGAGTAAGGTGTACACCGTTTAAATGAGGTGAAAACGTGGTATGTGACAAGCGGCTTATTATTAATGGGACAGGGCTCTTTAAACCAAGAATTCTGAAGAAGCTGCTTTTCAAGAGCACAAAAATAATAGCCAGATTTAGTTTGACCACAGTATGGGGTTAGGAGATTGTCAATTCTTGCTTCTGAACTATTATACTGCTCAAACGAAAAGAAAACCGCAATACTTCAAATAACTTTGGATGCCAAAATCCACAACAACTTAATAATTAAAAAACACAAAAACGGGGGCACAGACTCAGAGATTCACTTTGATGAGCAAGGCAGCGTTAGGAGTTCGGAGACATGGTGAGTGGGAGTGTTCTGTGCACAGCGGTTCTAACCTCAAATACCTCTAGCTTTCAAAACAGCGCTAAGAGGGACAAGGAAAAAACTTTTCAGATACGCAGTTAAAGTGCCGAGATAATTCCGTCTGATCTGCTTCCCTCGGGCCCTCCTACCAGGCAGGGGGTCCAATCTCAGTTCGGATCTGGCAGCTCAGAGACCGGGATGCTGATTCAGCCAAGTGCATGTGGGGCAGAAGCCACACCTCGCAGGTTATGAGGACTCCAATGAACACTCACGTGCTCTGTTGAGTCCACTGCCTGTTGGGGCACTTAATTAACAAGCAAAGTAGGTGGAATGTTACAAACTATCGCTTAGCCAGCAAGACTTTCTCTGTACCTTGCCCAACGTCCTCGCCTATAGGTTTCTCTCTCTAAACCATGAACTTCTCAACTGGAAGTAAAGAACTGGGCGCGTGCCCTGGGGTGACCAAGCTTGACAGATGCCCCCATGCCACGCGGAAGAGAGGAAAGTGTCCGAAGGCTGGTTTATACCAGTGCAGTCCGACTGTCAGTCAGTCCCATACTTGTGGTGCTGCTCTTCCTCCTGAGGGTGGGAGTGGCAACAGTGCTGAAGCCGTCGCTGGGGCAGCCATGTTGCAAGAGAATGTCCACGCACTCCTGGCTTCCGGCTTGCTTGGCGTGATACAGTGCTGTGTGTCCAAACGCGTCTCGAGCCTTTATGTCAGCGCCATACTGCAGAATGAAAAATGGAGAAAGGACAGCGAGTTAAGTTGGTTATATTTCAGGACTGTAATTGTTACCTAATGTTATTCTAAAGGGCTACAGTTGATAATTTATAGATGGTTTACAGAGGATCAAATTTCACCTATTGGTTGTGTAGACATTGGACTATATATGTCGGCAGAAACAAATAAGGCAACGTCTACTGGCAAAATAAAAATTGAGACATAATAGAAATGGGAACCAGCAACTGCTTCCAGGATGCAAATGACATTTTCTCCAAGGATTCTCTCAGTGGCTATCTGGAAACCCATATGCAAGTAACTAGATACAGTTTCTGTTGGACCCAGTCAGCTCGAACTTTCACAAGGTTATGCAAATCAAATCACTTATAACTTCACTGACATGCATTTGGGCCTTGTTCTGCCTCAGAGATAGAGCTCTAATCTCTGGTCTACAGCACTGGCATTCATAGAACCCCTTTTGTCAGAACCCCTTTCAGAGGGCCATGGGGCAAGCAGGAGTTACTGGTCTCAACCATAGAGGTTAAGGCCTTTCACTCATGTAGATACAGAATGCAGCAAGGAGGGACACAGGGGTCCTAATTATCCCCAAGACCATCTCCATTTTTATAGTTTTTTTAATCCTATCCAAGGAACCCAAGATTAAAGATTTTTGAAACATATTCTTGAGATAGTTTTATACTTATCCTATCATCGTCTGTCTATATGTAGTTTACTTCATGGATCCCAACACATATGTTTGTATTGTCTTCCCCCTCCCTTTGCTCCATCCCAGGGGTTGGTCTCCGCAATGATGTCCTAGCAGCCCTATGATGAAGCATGCCACGATCTGGTGGGTGAGGGCAATTTTAAAGAACTTTTTGTTTTTCCAGAGAGGGGTGTGTCTCTATAATCACTTACCTCTTCCGCCTTTTCCTCATTTTGTATAAATTGAAGTGTTAGTCATACACAGGCTCAAGACTCAAAAAGCCTCAAAGTGCGCAAGGTAATTGATTGTCCAGCCAAATACTTGCTTATATGAAAAAAGTAGTATTTTAAAGTGATTGCATAAAGCATAGAATTGAAACACTAAAAAATCCCCAACGCCTCTTAAAGTCAGTGTGCGAGTGCTGTCCAGTGTGGAATCCCCGATCCCTTCTGTCCCATCTAGTGGGGCTGGTGTTTCACTTTAAGATGCAATGCTAACCGCATTCAGGTTGTAAGTTTGTTCAAGTCCCCAGCAAGCCCTACGGCATGGAACAATCTTACCGTACCTGATGGCAGCTGGCAATCCCAGGATGCCAGGTGCTCCCTCAAGAGCTCCAGTGTCACAATGCAGAGGGCCCGCCACGTCTTGCGGTCTTTCCCCATTAATGCGCTGGCTTCTTCAGTCATCAGACAGCCTACGTTATTGTTGGATGTCCTCGACTGGTTCCTTTGCGATCGGTAAGTGTTCCACCTGGCTTACTCTGCACAACGAACCAGGGCAATGGCCCTGGCCCGTGGTGGTGCCCTTCCTGGTCACACAGTGTGTCACCAATCTCGGCACACAGACAGGCCATAGCCTGTCTTCACAGTAGCTCGCTTCCTGGTAACATGGGTGTAGCCGACTGTCAGAGCCTGTTCAGAGGGCCAGGGGGCAAGCAGGGGCTACTGAGCCCAGCCGTGGAGCTTGAGGCCTTTTACTCATGATGTGCAGGGGTTTAACTTACTATCGGTCTTGAGCTACTGGGCCAAGTACCTCTTTTGAACTTGACTCTCAGTGGTAGCCAGGTCAAGTAGTCTAAGGTTTCTCGGTGGGAGGTAGACAAAGGGGGTGAACACAGCCCCCACAACTCAAAATACGCACAGCAATGAATGACTGCGGTGGTAATGCTCCTTTTTTTCATAAAAGCATAGTAAATGATTACATTTACAAACAATACACACTGTCCCCTGAGGTCAGTGCTCTTGTGTTTCATAGGATTATCCCTGAGACCCACTCCCCTCTAGCTAACAGTAGTGTTTTTTCTCCATTCACTATAAGTGACATCTGATTACGCTCCACTCATAGTCTGAGTCTCAGAAGTCCAACTCTGAATCTTGATTAAAGTCAAAAGTGTTTCAGCATCGCACCGCTATCTGACAAGCAAGCTCCCCCAGGGTCGCCTGGCTTGAAATAAAATTGTACATGGACAAGCAAGATTTGAACTGGAGTCTCTGTGCATGTCTCCTTCTTGTAAGTCTTTCAAATGCGGCTCAGGAGGGCTGCAGTCGTATGTCCCCGAGGTATCTGCAGTTGTTGGGGGTTTTCAAAGCTCCTTGATGCTTGGTAAGTTCCTCTGGTTTGTTCCCATGGATTAGTGGAGGGGGGTGGGGGAGTACAGCAGGACTGGCTCCAATTCTGATTGACACACAACACAGGCAAAGGGAGTAACCACGGATCACACCTGGCTGTCAGCCTTTACTGAAATATACCCCATAAAGGTGCAAAGGCCTAAGCCTTCCTCCCTATCAAGATTCGCTTGCCCACAATGCCACTCATATCAGTCCCACTATCTCCTTGACCACGAACCAGGCCCCACTGACGAATAATGGGATGAGTAATGGTTCCTGGAATCAAAGAGACCATTGATGTGCACAGAGGATGCTCTGATCCCCTTCCTTCAGTGTGTGCTCCTATCCCAGCCCTCTGGAATGTCAGCAATATCTATCTATCATCAGGGGGTTGCAGTGCTCTCCTCTTTTAGCCTCTCCACACCCGTTGGTTCTAAAATAGAGCCTACAGGCCTCCATGTTAAGTATCATACATAGGCACACTCACATTTCAGCATGCATACACAAATACCATGTGCTGCCCGGCGCCACACAAAATCCTTGCAGGTCAAGGGTGAGTTAAGTACATAGCCACATAACTTTACATGAGTGGTCCAGAAAACACCACTCCTGTGATACAGCTAAGAAAGCCGGCTTGCTCTACTGTTTACTATGAAACATAAAACTGCTATGCTGCCATCAACATGATAGTGTCACTTAACTGCTGGTGGGGGCAATAGCCCTCTACCCTTCACAAGGGTAGCGCTTGGTCTGCTCCTCCAGGTCCAACAAGACCCCATTACCAAGAGACAGGCCTATGTCATGGCGCCCATACATCATCCCTGTCCACCATGTCCAAAAATAATTACTACGGGTTCAGATATCCATGTTATTGGGGCACTCAGAGCAGGGTGCATTTCCCTCATTATGCCGGGAGCTTTCCCATCCTAACAACTTTTTTTAATTCCTCAAGGCAAGGACCTCGTATTCATTGTATGTCCAGAGTGTTTGAATCTATAACACATACCAATGTTGGAGAGTTAGTTATACAGTTAAGTAACTTTTTCTTTTTATTCATTCCGTGTTTGTTTCTGATCTTCCTCAATTAATCTGCACATTATCAGTTTTAAGCCCAAATTAAGTTCTCATTTTTCTTTTAGGTTCGGGTATTGAAGATATTTCCTGCAGTTTGAAAATCAATTTACTTTCCCCAAATCTTTTTTCATTTGTCTTGGGAATAGAAAACATCAAGTACTTCTGAGGTTGAAATCAGACTAAGCTACGTTACTGTTCTTTGGCATCTCTTGTTAACTACCCAACTGAGAAGAAATTAGTTGTGACTATATATATATATATATATATATATATATATATATATATATACATATATATATATATATATATATATATATATATATATATATATATATATATATATATTGCCTACTGGCGGTCGCCAGTAGGTAGTTATAGTTAGGACCTATTTTCCATAGGAAATCCGCAACATTCTATTTGGAATAAGTTTGGCGTCGGTCGACGAATCTTCGTGAAATTCTCTAAGAAGATGGGGTGCTCTGCTCCGCTCCTATCCTGAAAGTTTCGGTGTGATTCGTCAAGCGGGGGCCGAGAAAATAGGGGAGTCCCAAAACATGTTTTCCCCATGCAATTTTCCATAGGGACCTTTAGCAGCGGCTACAGCCCGAACTGCTGAACGGAATGACACCAAATTTGGCAAAAAGGTTGAGTTTGGTTCACAGATCACGCTTTTTGTTACATGGTGTAAATTCGTGCAGTAGTTCCTGAGACAATCAAAAGTAAAATCATAGATATATCTATTGACGAAGTAGGGTACGCGTATCCTCTGAGGATCATGCGCGTAGCTTTACGAGCACAAGCTGCATGCTAATTGTCTGCCAACTGTCTGTGAACACTCCAAACCAGGAAGTGTTGGCAGCCATCTTGTGTTTCAGTAGAACCGAGGCACAAGAAAAAAAAAAAAAAGGGGGTAGGGTAGACACACCCTGACCCCCTAGGCCTGCTCAGGAACCCCAGGGCCCAAAAAGTATTATTTTTCTTTCAAAAATCGCGGGATGCACGTAGGATCCGCGCATCCTAGCGATATAAAAAAAAGAGAAACGCGGTCTCCAACGTTAAATAAGGTAATTTGCCCCCGGAGGGGTAAATCCTAGGGGCATTAATTAAAAAAAGTGTGGGTGGGTCCCAATCCCCCCCACACTGCCCCGGGGACCGCCACCCCCTGGGGCTCATAGGTAATGTATGCGGTGGTGCACGGAGGCCCCCGCAGCCCCCTGGGGCTTTTACCAAATGGTGGGGGGGCTCTTAGGCCCCCACAGCCCCAGGGACCGCCACCCCCGGGGCTTTAATTTAATGTATGCGGGGGGCTCACGGGGCCCCCAGCAGTCCCGGGGACCGCCACCCCTGGGGCTTTTTCTAAATGGGTGGGGGGGCTCTCATGCCACCACCACCCAGGGCTCTAATTTCATGTATGCAGGGGGCTCACGGGGCCCCGCGCCCCCCGGGGACCGCCACCCGGGGGCTTTTTTTTAAATAAAAAAACCTGTGTGGGGAGGGCCTGAGCCCCCCACACACCCCAGGGACCGCCACCTCCCCGGGGCACTACATTTTTAATTTGGGGGTCCGTTATGGACCCGCAAGCCCCAGGGACCACCACCCCCCAGGGCTTCTCAAATGATGGGAGTGGGGCTGCGTGGCCCCCCTCCTGGAGACCTCGATGGCCCTGGGGACCGCCACCACCCAGGGCCAGCTCTTGCAGTGTCCCGGGGCGCCCACCCTGGGACATTGCTGTTTGCAATGGCAGGGCGGGAGCCTCTCGGCTCCCACCCTGCCATTGCAAACTGCTTTCCTATTTGGAGGACAGAGCAGTACAGCTGCTCTCTCTTCCAAATAGGAAAGCAGATTGCTTTTCCATATGGGGAGCAGCATTCTAGCTGCTCCCCATATGGAAAAGCAATGCCGGCTCCCGCAGGAGGCGGGGAGCCGGCGGGACCGTGGGGGGATTGGGGACCCCACCACGGTCCCCAAAGGAGTGGGCCATCCCCGGGGGATGGGGTCCCCGGGGCTACAAGTGGCCTGGGAGGGGGGCACGCGGCCACCCGCAAAAAAAAAAAGATTAAAAAAACGGCCCCGGGGGATGGGGTCCCCGGAGCTTCAATTGGCCAAAGGAGGGCGGCAAGGTAACCCCCCCCTCCAGAATAATAATGAAAAAAAAAATGGGCCATGCCCCGGGGGATGGGGTCCCCGGGGCTAATTAGGCCTTCGGAGGGGGGCCACGCTGCCCCTTCCCGATTTTTTTATTTATAAATTAAAAATTAGGGGCAGGCCTTGGGGGATGAGGTCCCCAGGGCTAAGAAAATTATACAAAAAAAGGAGGGCTACACAGCTCCCCCTAATTAAAAAAAAGGGATCGCGGCCAGAGGCCACGCCCCCTCATTGCACCACTCTGCAAACACGCCCCCTGGCCTGTTTGCAGAGGGGGAACAAATTCCTCTGGAATACTGGGGGTCCCTGGGGGCCAACTAGCCTACCAGGTACCTCCAGTATGCCCCAGGGAAATGAAATGAAAATTAAATGAAATACAATTTATAACGCGCAACTAAGCCCGGTGGGCGTCCAGGCGCATAACCAAACAATACCAGCTATCAGAGGATACTCCTAATTACGGGTATGCCCTGACAAAACACCAGGTCTTGAGCGCTTTTTTAAAAGAAGACAGCGATGGTTGCATCTTAATCTCAAGAGGCAGCAAGTTCCATAATTTGGGAGCAACAATGGAAAATGCTCTGTTTCCCCAGCGTACCCTTTTGGCACGTGGGACAACCAACAGATTTATCTCTGCGGATCTCAGAGATCTACAAGGCTGGTAATGGGTCAGCAAGGCACCAAGGGGATCAGAGAGACCCTCAGCCAGAGCTCTATAGGCAAGGCATAGGATCTTAAACGAGATCCTAAGATGAATAGGGAGCCAGTGAAGGCTCTTTCTAGCCATTGTCGCAGATGAGGCATTGGGAAGTGCTAAGACAAAACGAGCAGCCGCATTTTGAACGACCTGTAATCGCTGAATGAGCCCCTTGTTGGAGTCTGCATAAAGCGCATTACAGTAGTCCATTGCAGAGAGGTGTTCTGAGGCCACGCCCCTTTTTTCACCTCTCTGCAACGCAGCTCTGTGGCGCTTACTGGAGGTAGCTGGTGGGCTAGTTGCACCCCAGGGACCCTCAGTATTCAAGGGGACTTAAAACGCACCACGGGCGCATTTGCACAGTGGTGAAGGGAGGGCGTGGGGCCTGAGTTCACATGTGTGCAAACAAGCCCTGTGGCGCGGTTTAAGGTGGGGAATTAATTCCTTGTCAATACTGAGGGTCCCTGGGGGCAAACTAGCCCACCAGGTACCTCTAGTAAGCACCACGGAGCTGCGTTGCAGAGTGTTGTAAAAAGGGGCATGGCCTCTGAACACCTCTCTGCAACGCAGCCCCCTGGCGCATACTAGAGCTACCTGGTGGGCTAGTTGGCACTCAGGGGACCTCAGGATTTAAGGGCACTTAATCCCGCAATTTAAAATGCGCCACAAGGTGTGTTTACACACATGTCACCTCAGGCCCCGCCCCCTTCCTTCATCATTGTCAAATATTCCTCTAAAATCAGCCGAACTACAAATTCCGATTTACTCACCTGTTATCAGGAGAGAACCCAGTGCGGCATCTTTTAGCCTAGCACTGGCCCTGAAAAGTAATTCTAAGCGTACTTACAGTAACTTGTATTTCCTTCCATAGGAATCCATTGTGTGGTTTTCAGCAGAAAAGTTTCTAAGTGTTGATTTTTGAAACATACAAATATTCCTCTAAAATCAGCCGAACTATGAATTCCGATTTACTCACCTGTTATCAGGAGTGACCTCAGTGCTGCTTCTTTTAGCCCAGCACTGACCCTGACAAATAATTCTAACCATACTTACCAGTAACTTGTATTTCCTTCCATAGGAATCCATTGTCTGGTTTTCACCAGAAAAGTTTCTAAGTGTCTATTTTTACAAACTAAAAATGTTCCTTAAAAATCGCCTGTATGACTTAAACGCATACTTTCAACTGTTTACAGGAGATGCACCAGCTCTGGATCCAGGATCCACCACTGAGTAAGAAAAAGTAACGATAACACTACTTACCAGCTAAGTGAATTTCCTTCTATAGGGTAACATTGAGTGGTTTCACTTGGAAATTCTTCTAAGTGTGGAGTTTTGGAACTTTAAAATATTCACCTAAAATCAGCCGACCAACGAATTCCGATTTACTCACCTGTTATCAGGAGAGACCTCTGTGCTGCATCTTTGAGCCCAGTACTGATCCTGAAAAGTAAATCTAACCCTACTTACCAGTAACTTGTATTTCCTTCTATAGGAATCTATTGTCTGGTTTTCACCAGAAAAGTTTCAGTGTCTATTTTCACAAACTAAAAATATTCTTTAAAAATCGCCAAATAAATGCACAGCTATCTAGCTGGCCACTTCCGATCATAGTGTATGGTGATTTAAATATAAATGGCCTTGCAGGGTTATGGTAGGATGATGTAGGTAGGTTTAAAGGGAGGAAAAAACAAGTCACAGAGCACTAGTCAATCTTATGAAAGATAATGGCTTAACTGACACCTGGGAGCAGATTATGGGAGGGGGAGGTAGTACGTATTACTCGGCTCCACACAAAACAATAGCAAGGCTTGATTATTTTTTGATCTCACCTGCACTGTTACCGATTGTTACAATAAAAAAATGACTGAGATTAATGTCGGACCACAACCCTTTAGCTTTAGAGATTGTTCTAGCAAACGCAATGATAAATCCAACTTCTTGGTCATTTGAGAGAGCTTTATTATATGATGTTGATTATGTTGCCCTCATGGAAAATTGGCTAAAAGAATTTTTGGGACATAATAGGGGTACGGCACGACCTTCAGTGGTTTGGGATGTGATGAAGGATGGTATTAGAGGAGAAACTTTAAGCTACTCTCTTAGACGTAATAAAATGCAAAAAGTATTAATAGAGAAGAAGGTTAATGTTGTGGTGGATTTGGAGGAAGATTTGATAAAGACTTTAGTAGTAAAAGGGGACGTGACAGAGGTGACTCAAAAATTAGCCATTGCTAAAGCAGCAGTAGGGGAAGTATATAGCTCAAGAGCAGCCGAGAAGTATTTAGCAAGAAGAGAAGAGCAATATGAATACAATGAGCAAGTTGGACGCATCTTGGCGATGAGAACTCGACAGGCAGTTACTAAGGGACAGATAACTGAAATGATTACAGAAAGAGGAGCGGTAGTTAAAAATCCAAAGGAAATATGCGCAGTGTTTCAGAACTTTTATAAGAAACTCTATAATCAAGAGGGACAAGATCCAAGAAAGAGAGAAATAGAAAGATATTTGGAAGAGGCTGCACTAGATAAAATTACGGAGGAAGATAGGAATAGGCTGGAGATAAAATTTACCCGAGAAGAAATTCAACTGGCCTTTAATGGACTGCCATCAGGGAAAGCTGTAGGACCCGACCTTATACCCTTAGCATTTTATAAGAATTTTTTTGCAATATTAGAGGGGGATATCATTACACTTATGGTTTCGATCCAGGAAGGAGCTGAACCGCCCGATTCCTGGAGCAAAGCAACAATGGTGGTTTTCTTAAAAAAGAATAACATTTCCACTGATCCCGGGTCATATAGGCCAATTAGCCTGATGAATAGTGCTACTAAGGCCTACTCGAAAATATTAGCTAATAGATTGAGTTCGATAAACGGAAAGGTGGTCTCACCCCGCCAACATGGGTTTATCCCAGGCAGGGGGACAGCCGATCACATTAGAAGAGTTATTACCTTGTTTGATGGAACGACAGCCTCACGAGACCCTATGTCTTTAATATTATTAGACGCAGAAAAAGCTTTCGATAGGGTCTCGTGGGGCTTTCTTTGGACAACAATGTATAAACTCAACTTTGGACAAAAGTATATAGGGGGACTGAAAGCGTTATATAAAAACCCAGTCATAAAAGTAAGAGTAGCGGGGGAACAGAGTGAAAATATTAACATTAAGCAAGGAACTAGACAGGGCTGTCCCTGTTCACCGTTGCTCTTTGCCTGCTACATTGACTCTTTCATAAGACATATAGAAAGAAATAGGCTCATATGTCCTATTGTATTGAATGGATATGAGACAAAAATCTTGGGTTATGCAGATGACCTAGCAATAACGTCACCTACCCCAGCAACAGCGCTAGTGGAAATAGAAAAAGAGGCAAAAAAATATTGGTTTTGGTCTGGGTACAAACTAAACCAGACTAAAACACAGATAGTCATTAACCAATTTGCCATAGTTGATGATGTCAGAGTCATAGATTCGGCTGTCTACTTGGGCATAACTATAACATCTAACTTGTCTAAACTGGTGGAGGAAAACCTTACTCCGGTAATTAGAAAGGCTAAACAAGATCTAGATAGGTTGGATAATTTACATCTTACAATAATTGGATGCTGCAATGTAATTAAGATGATGTTTTTGCCCAAAATGCTATATTTCTTTCGAACTATCCCTCTAATATTTCATAATAACTGGTTTAAGGATATTGAAAGGGTCTGTAATCGATTTATATGGGCAAAAGGTAAAACTCGGAGGTCCATAAAAAAGATGGCACTATCTAAGGAAAAGGGAGGTTTAGCAGTTCCAGATTTTAAAGGATATTATCTAGCAGCATCTCTACAGTATCTTAGAAGACTTCTTGGGGGGAATACTAATGAAAGATGGCGGGATGGATTTGGTATACCAGACACATATAATTTACTAGTTAGAGATTCTAATAAAGGATTACTTACATTTAAAGAATTTAACTATTACAAAAGAACAAAGTTTAAGGTATTTACAGCAGCCAAATCGGTATGGTCTATGGTCCGGAAAAAAATCAAGCTGGGACGGATGAGTTTCTATACACCTTTATATAAAAATGAGTTACTCCCTGAAGTGTTCCATGATCAAGTCGTGAAAAGATGGGATAGTGCTGGGGTTTGTATTATAGGAGACATCATAGATGATACGGGCATAATTTCATTTGAAAGGGCTTGTCAATTATATAAGTTAGATCGTAGAGACTTTTTCAAATTCCTACAGATTAGATCAGTAATACAAAGGAAATTATAATAATAATAATAATAATAATAATAAATGAGTTTATAAAGCGCCTGGTGACGCCTTCCCGGCGTGTCCCCGCGCTGTGGAGAGAGTAGCTGGACGCAGAGGCCAAACTTATAAGGTGTACAGGTAGGTTTTTAAGATTTTTCTAAAAATGGTTTCTGTTTCAGCTTGTCTGATGTACGTGGGAAGAGCATTCCAGTTTTTAGCCGCCAGTACGCGGAAGGAGCGACCTCCCATCCTGGCCTTCTTTATGCGAGGAATTTTAAGGAGACCCTTTCCCATTGAGCGAAGTGCTCTATTTGGCTCATAGGGAATGGCTAAATCTTTGAGATATTCAGGGGCTATCATGGAGTTAATCCTGTAGCATATGAGCAGTGCTTTGAAGAGGATTCTTTTTTTTATGGGGAGCCAATGAAGAGCATCCAAGGCGGATTTAGAAGGAGCTCTTTTGGGTAGCTTAAGGACTAACCGTGCTGCCGTATTTTGTAGGACTTGAAGCTTTTTCTTGTTCTTTTCAGTTGTCCCTAGAAGGAGCACATTACCGTAATCAATACGGGAGGTGACTAGTGCTTGGGTCAGGGTGCGTCTTGCCTCTAGCGGAAGAAGGTCTAGAGTGCGATTTAAGATTTTTAGCACCCCGAAGCATTTCCCTACCACTTTGTGGACGTGACTGTCAAAGGAGAGTTTGGGATCAACCCAAAGCCCCAAGTTCTTGGCTTCCTTGGCAGGGGTAGGTACAGGTCCTAAACAGGAGGGCCACCAATCCTGAGTCCAGCTGGTATCGCTACCACCTATCACAAGAACCTCTGTTTTGGAGCCGTTAAGTTTTAGGCAGTGTTGGTTCATCCAACCTGCCAGCTCCTGCATGCAGTTTTTGAAGTTGATTGCAGCTAAAGTAGGGGCTTGGGATAGCGAGATGAGCAGTTGGGTATCGTCGGCATACGATACTAATTTTATGCCATACGATTGTACCACATTTGCCAGAGGAGCCATATACAAATTGAACAGGGTCGGGCTCAGGGCAGAGCCCTGAGGTACCCCCTGTTCAAGAGCAATGCTGTCTGAGAGGAAAGAACCTCTTTGGACCTGGAAGCTGCGGCCCAGAAGGAAAGCTTTAAGCCAGCCTAGCGCTGTCTTGGTGACCCCAGCTTTGTTTAGACACTGTAGCAAGATGGAATGTGCTACAGTGTCAAACGCGGCGCTGAGGTCCAACATGATGAGTGCCATGGTATGACCCTCATCTGCTCCTGCCCGAAGAGTTTCAGTCGCTCTTAGAAGGGCTGTCTCCGTGGAGAAGTTAGTTCTGAAACCAGATTGGGATCCGTGCAGGGAATGGTTGGATTCAAGGTGGGCCATCAGTTGTTTGTTTGCAATTTTTTCGGTCACTTTTGCGAGATAGGGGAGAAGGGAAATGGGTCGGAGATTTTCTAAGGTATCCTGACTGATGTTAGGTTTCTTTTTTATGGGGAATACTATCGCTTTTTTCCAATCTTCCGGAAGACAGGCCGAGGAGAAGGATACTTGAATAACATGCCTGAAATATGGTTCCAGTATTTGTAGGCTAGTGGCTAGAACTTTAGGTGGAGCTGGGTCCCGAGGGGAGCCTGATTTAACGCTTTTGCATATATTTATGAGAGTTTCTGTGGGCGGTACAGAGAAGTGTGGGAGACTTTGTGCCGTAGAATCAGTTTCTAAGCTCTCCTTAAAATCGTGACCAGAGGTCGGCTGATCAGAAAAGTTGGCATAAATATTGGTGATTTTTCTGGAGAAGTACTGGGCTATGTTGTTGCAGGTTTCAACCGAGTCATTACAGGATTGATTGTCGTTGGTGAGCACCGATATTTCTTTAAAAATTTTGTAAAGCTCTTTAGAGGAGTTCTCCGCCTCCCCTATGCGAGTTTTGTAGTGGAGAGCTTTAGAGGAGCGTATTTTTCTATAGTATTGTTTTTGTGCATTTTTGTACTGTGTTTTAATTGTAGGGCAACAGTTGGTGCGCCACTCACGCTCCAATTTCTTACAAGCCGATTTAACAGCCTGAAGTTCAGGCGTGTACCAAGGACTAGATTTCCTCGCATTTTTAGGGTTTTTCATTTCCCGGATGGGAGCGATGGTGTCTAAGGCTTTTTGAATGTGATTCTGCAAGAGACTGTAGGCATTTTCGCAGTCTGTGCCTCCCCGGGAACCTCCTGTATCGAGTATCTTATTAAAAGTCTCATGAGAGAAGTTTTTCCAGTTCCGCCGTAGGTAGCGATGGTTACAGACTGGTTTAGGATCAGGGTCGGATAGTTGAAGGACAAATGGAATAATAAAGTGATCAGTCCAAGGGACCGGAATAGGGCATTGGACATGTACACCAGAGCCATTCATAAAGATTGGGTCTAAAAGATGGCCCAGTCTGTGGGTGGGATCACTGTTGATAAGATCGAGCTGTAGAGAAAGCAGTTCCGACCTGATGTCCTTAGCTTCAGTATCAAGGGGATCGTCAAAGTGGACGTTCATATCCCCCAGCACAATCAGTCTATTTTTCCTAATTGCTAAGTGTGCCGTGGCTTCTGTCAGGCTAGTTGTAAAATCATACAGTCTGCCCGGGGGCCTGTATACAAGAATGCCTGACAGAGAAAGTTGAGGGCCAAAGACTATAGTAAATGAGCCAGCTTCACAATGGTCAATTATGATGGGAGATAGAGAGCAGACTATTGGAGATCTAGTGGCTATAGCAATTCCTCCTCCCCTTCCATCCTTTCTGTCTATTCTGGAAAGGGAGTAGCCAGGAGGCATAGCCTCAATGATGTCTGGGTCAGAGAATTCGCCTAACCACGTCTCGGTTAAAAACAGGACATCCAGTCCATCATCCTCAAGTAGGTGATGTATTTGAGTGCTGTGTTTGCTAAGTGAGCGACAATTGATCAGGGCAGCCTTAATCTGCTTAGTGATAGGATTCTTAGAGGGCAGCATAGTAGGCGTGAATGTGCACGAAGGGCATCTATGCAAAAAAAGCGCCTCCATCTTGTGTTTGCATAGAAGGGGGACATCAGGACATAGATCTAACAGTACCTGCCTATCGTATCGCAGCGGTAGGGGATGAGAGGGACAGGGAGTCCCAGCCCCGCGCCCCGTCCTGGCGCGGACGGGCGCAGACGGGCTGGACTTAGGCTCGACTTCGGCGCGCTTCCGGCGCGCCCGCTGCACGCGTCCGCTGCGCGGACGCAGACCTACGCACATTTATAGGCGACCTAGGGGGGACTAGAGCGCTGAACTAGCAGACCTTAGCCCGGAAGTGCTGGGCTCCTCCTCCACCCTCCGCAGCAAACGCCCACACTGGACGCGGCGGACCGGGGCGGGAGTGTTAGAGTTAGCAGAGTGATTTCAGGTGAGGCGCTATTTAAAAACTAACACAGTATTACACAGACATAAAATTTAGCAGTAATTCGCCAAAGTTTTAAAACGCTATTAAGTCAGCGCTCGCAGTGTAACACACACAAGACACACAGCGTGAGCGGATAGAGTCAGCCACTGCCACCGGCTAGACTCTTCTCCACCACGCGAGTGTGCAGAATGGCAGTATTTATACACTCATGCAGTACAGCGGGACTAGAGCGCTGAACTAGCAGACCTTAGCCCGGAAGTGCTGGGCTCCTCCTCCACCCTCCGCAGCAAACGCCCACACTGGACGCGGCGGACCGGGGCGGGAGTGTTAGAGTTAGCAGAGTGATTTCAGGTGAGGCGCTATTTAAAAACTAACACAGTATTACACAGACATAAAATTTTGCAGTAATTCGCCAAAGTTTTAAAACGCTATTAAGTCAGCGCTCGCAGTGTAACACACACAAGACACACAGCGTGAGCGGATAGAGTCAGCCACTGCCACCGGCTAGACTCTTCTCCACCACGCGAGTGTGCAGAATGGCAGTATTTATACACTCATGCAGTACAGCGGGACTAGAGCGCTGAACTAGCAGACCTTAGCCCGGAAGTGCTGGGCTCCTCCTCCACCCTCCGCAGCAAACGCCCACACTGGACGCGGCGGACCGGGGCGGGAGTGTTAGAGTTAGCAGAGTGATTTCAGGTGAGGCGCTATTTAAAAACTAACACAGTATTACACAGACATAAAATTTAGCAGTAATTCGCCAAAGTTTTAA
The DNA here is from genome assembly GCF_964261635.1 of Lissotriton helveticus. NCBI lineage: Eukaryota > Metazoa > Chordata > Amphibia > Caudata > Salamandridae > Lissotriton > Lissotriton helveticus. The sequence continues at coordinate 1,641,620,276 of NC_136057.1, forward strand.
AACGCTATTAAGTCAGCGCTCGCAGTGTAACACACACAAGACACACAGCGTGAGCGGATAGAGTCAGCCACTGCCACCGGCTAGACTCTTCTCCACCACGCGAGTGTGCAGAATGGCAGTATTTATACACTCATGCAGTACAGCGGGACTAGAGCGCTGAACTAGCAGACCTTAGCCCGGAAGTGCTGGGCTCCTCCTCCACCCTCCGCAGCAAACGCCCACACTGGACGCGGCGGACCGGGGCGGGAGTGTTAGAGTTAGCAGAGGGATTTCAGGTGAGGCGCTATTTAAAAACTAACACAGTATTACACAGACATAAAATTTAGCAGTAATTCGCCAAAGTTTTAAAACGCTATTAAGTCAGCGCTCGCAGTGTAACACACACAAGACACACAGCGTGAGCGGATAGAGTCAGCCACTGCCACCGGCTAGACTCTTCTCAAATTGCCCGGTGGAGATAATTTTAAAAGAGAGGATCTGATGGAATACATTCAAGATGAGAAGGGTTGCTCAATCTCTCAATTATATGGGGCGTTGAGTGAATGTAAAGAAGATGATAGTATTAAAACGTTTGCTAAATGGAGGATGAAGCTAAATTTAGTGGGAAATGAGGGGGAGAAATCTCTGCAGCTTGCTAATTCTATTGTTAAAGTTGCTAATTTACAAGCACAATGTTATAAAACCTTCCATGAATTATACTACACGCCGCATAAAATAGCACAATGGGGGGGGAATTAGTGGAATATTTTGCTCCCGATGTCAAAGTACACAAGCTGATACTATCCATATGTTTTCAGCATGTCCAAAATTAAATCCTTTCAAAATGGCGATCAAAGTATTTTTCAGGGATGAATTGAGGATATCAATTAGCTTAACAAACAAGATTATGATTTTGGGTGTAGGGAGAGATGGGCAGGATATCCCTCATCAAGAATTTATATATATTGCAATGGCCATATCCCGACTTTGTATAGCAACCCAGTGGAAGGATCCTAATCCCCCGTCATTTAACCAATGGCTTTTAAGAATGTTATCAATGTATACATTAGAGAAAGCATTGTATGAAAAAAAGGTCTCAAAGCGATGCAATTAGGTAAACGGATTTGGGCACCAGTAGAGCATTGGAAATCAAGAATAGAGGGGTAATTTATTCTACAATATTAGTTTATAATATTATAAAAATTCTTATTATTTGTTTCTTGTTTTCATGAATTTCAGCTCATTTGTGTAAAGATTTACATGACTTATGACACTAAAAAAAAATTCTTTTTTTTTCTTTTTTCTTGTTTACAATGATGCTTATCTGCTAAATGAAATGTATATTTGGAATGAAATAATTGATTGTAATCATGTGGAACTGCATTTTCTGATGATGAATAAAAAAAAAAAATCAATCAAAAATAAAATCGCTTGTTTGACTTAAACGCATTCTTTCAACTGTTTACAGGAGATGCACCCGTGCTGGATCCAGGAGCCACCATTGAGTAAGAAAAAGTAACAATAACACTACTTACCTGCTAAGTGAATTTCCTCCCATAGGATAACATTGGTGATTCTATGTGAAAAAGTTTCGAAGTGTCGACTTTTAAAATACAATAATATTCCTTAAACATCACTACTGTAACCAAAACGCTTTTACTCAACTGTTTCCAGGAGATGTCCCAGGACTGAATCTAGGATCCAGTCCTGTGGTTAGAAAAGTAATCCAAAAAGTAACTCATTGCATTTAACTAGAAATTCACATTGACCTCAATGTTGCATTGTGTCTGAAATTGTGTTGCGCATTACAACAACTGTAACTACTTTACTTAGAATACTATTGCTTGTTTGGAAAGTATTTAAACTAAAGTAATTCATTCTGAGAAAGTTATTTTGTAATGTAATGTATAATGTAATTATAATGTAATCTAAAAAAATAAAATATCTAAAAATAAATTGTATAAAAAATGTAGAAAATCAGTATAAAAAAATAAAAATAACAATTAATACATTTAAAAATTGTAATTTACAAAACCTTTGAAATTCACTGAAAAAAACATAGGTTTCAGACATGTTCTAGTTAGGAATTAGCATTTAAAAAACCTTTGAAATTCACTGAAAAAACCATAGGTTTCAGACAAGTTATAGTTAGGAATTAGCATTTAAAAAACCTTTGAAATTCACTGAAAAAAACATAGGTTTCAGGCACGTTATAGTTTGGAATTAGCATTTAAAAAAACCTTAGAAATTCACTGAAAAAAACATAGGTTTCAAGGGCGTTATAGTCAGCTGGACATTTCACTCATACAAAACCATTGAAATTCCGCTGTTATAGTTAGTTCAGCTAACTATAACTCATGCGCCCGCAATCCACTGCTGATGACGTCACATAATACATCACTCATGACATGGTCAGTGACATCACTCATGACATCACTGATGACATCTCAAATGACATCACTGATGACATCATCCAGTGAATGTGTGTCTTTCTGAAAAATAAATATTTTTTATATATGTATATCTAAAGTTCGATGGAAGAATAAATGGGTAAATAAGTGTCTAAATGGATGTTTTTTTTGTAAAATTGATTGTATAACTGACTTATTAGGTGTATCTTAGTGAATACATGTATTAGCGAGTAATGTTTAAATATTTAAATATCTGTATCAGTCTCTCACTTTGTGTATGAGTGGCTGCATGGGTTGGTGAGTAGCTACGTGAGTGTGTATATGGGTTATTAGTTGTTTTTTTGAGTATCAGTATGAGTGTCCGTATGGTTTGGTGGGGGATATTACTTAGCGCATAGATGCATGAAAGAGTGACTCACTGTATGTGTTTTGAAGACAGCATGGGTGCAGGACTGTATGGGTGGATGAGTGTGTGTATGGGTGTGTTAGTGAGTGAATGACTGTCTCAATAGTGTCTTTATGAGTAAGTACATATGTTTTAAACTATTATATGTGAGTATTGATGTATATAAGTGAGTATATATGAGAGTGAAAGATTGGTAGAGTTCCTGTATAAATAAGTAAATGTTTCTATAAGTGATTGTTTAAGAGAGTAAGTATGTGTACGTTTCTGTAGAAGTAAGTGTACTGGTGTGTGTACAGCTGTATATGCAAATAAATGGCTGTTTGATAGTTTATTTGCATGTGTGAGTATGTGTGTGAGTAACTGTATGTATGAGTGTAGGTGTGTAACAGGATGTATAGGTGTATGAGTACATATGATGAGTGAGTACATGTATGAGTGACTATATAGAACTGTTGGTGAATGAGTGGATGTGTATGTAGATTTTGGAATTACTGAATAGGTTGTTCTAACTGGTATTGGTATCTCCATTGTTTTGAACATTTTAGTTTCTATTTTTCAATGTGTGTATCAAAGGTTATATTAGGGTGAAAGGAGGTCTGCTACTCTTTCACAAGGATGATGTCATCAGTGATGTCATTTGAGATGTCATCAGTGTTGTCATGAGTGATGTCACTGACCATGTCATGAGTGATGTAATATGTGACGTCATCAGCAGTGGATTGCGGGCACGCGAGTTATAGTTAGCTGAACTAACTATAACGTGGAATTTCAATGGTTTTGTATGAGTAAAATGTCCAGCTAACTATAACGCTCCTGAAACCTATGGTTTTTTCAGTGAATATATATATATATATATATATATATATATATATATATATATATATATATATATTAGTTTCAGCAAATCTAAGTGTATTTTTTGCACAGTTGTGTGGCTACTTCCTTTAGTACATCATATTAGATGATCTTACAGGTCAAGGACCAAGAAACAACTAAAGAATACTTACTTATTCTATGTTTCTAAATGTGCTGATAGGGAGTTTATCTTTACGTTTAGCATGAATGGCCACAGCACTATCTAGAGGATAATTCAAGAACGTGAGCCCTGAAGTTTTGTGGAAAATGTTATCCCTCCCCTTGGGGATCACATACCCAAATCAGCAGCTGTGTGATGACAACGTGTGGCAGTTGGCAGGCCACGTGCAAGGTGGAACGCTTGTCTTTGTCTCCAGTGCTGAGGTTGATCTGCTCCTTTGTGCTGTGAGCCAGCAACAGCAGGACAGTCACCACGTCTTTCTCCAGCACTGCCTTGTACAGCTGATTTCCCAGTGGAACATCTGAGTTCTTAAGCGGTGCAAGGAAAAGTCGTTGTTCATACTTGGCACGGATCCAGGATTCCCTCTCTTCTCTGAAATTGAAAAAAGAATACACTTTAAACAAAAGTAGTGCATACGGTCCAGCAAAAAGCAAACATCTCAAACAAATAAGTCGAATCTCTACTTTTTAAAACTCTTGTTATTGGTATTCAAACAAAGTCATAGGAAATAAAAAATAAAGAAGAGGAAAGCATTTCTAGCGCACCACAGTTCATGCACCCGCATATAGTATTGTAGCATAAAAGGTATATGGTTTAGCCTCCTTCCAGCCCTTCATCCCTTTCATTTTTAAAAAGTATAATTATAAATTGATGTATGGTATATCGGTCATATAGGGGATTTATTATAGTGGGGGCCTATCAGTTTTGCCAGCATGCAGTCCAGTTGTCAAAGTCTTCAGTTGTTTTCTTGTATGTTCTCCAAGGTTTCATATGTGGTTCATCTGCTGTAGCTCATTCCAACAAGGCTTGTTTTCACTGATCTTATTTTGGTCCAATGGGGCTGACCTAATGTATAGCTATTTGCGTTTTCAAAAGGTTGTGTCCAATGATCTTTGCCCTATTTTCATTTTGTAAGTTTTCTTTATGGGAAATATTCCCAACAAACATAGTTCTTGTGGGCAATGACCCTGCCGCTGCACAGAGACTCTCTACCCACTCTATCACAAATCTCAGCTACTTCGGAGCAGTTCTACACCATTTGGATAAAATCAGCCCTTGTTGATCTACACCTCCTGACAGCAGATGTCTTATCTGGCTAGATTAATGCTAACTTTTGGGTAATGTATGTTGTATGTACATAGTGAAAGTGAGTCTAGTCAAACCATGTATGGGTAGAAATGTGTTTGACTTGTTCACAGGCTTTCCTACAGACAGAGTCTGTCAAGGGGCCTGGGCACATCGGTGGCCACCTTTCTCCCTTGACATGTCAAGCATCCCCTTTCCTATATAGTCTCAGTGCTAGATAGAGATTAGATATTAATCTCCTACCAGATTTAGATTTTTCCTGCATTTTATTTTTTTCTGGGGTCGACTCCTGAAATGTGGTCCGATTTATTTTGTGGTATGTGCCAATCTGGTATACTGAATTAATTGACAAGGGCCCACTGCAACAGTTTTATATGCCTTATTAAATATCAGAAACCTATCGTAAAAGTAAAAGTCTCCCACATTTGATAGCCACTTCTCCCCATTTTACTGTGGATATGTACTGGATTTAATCTCTAAAAGACTTAATGGACTATGAGGGAATATCAGACGCACATGGAGTTTTTCAAATCTCTCAACTTAACATAAATATTTGCATTAAGAAGAAATGCCACTTGACAACAGATGAGAGCTGAGATTTGATATATCATCTTTTGATGGTAATCCCTTCTCTATAGCATCCCAGGGATATATGAAGTTTACTGTTTGCCAAAGTTCCTTATCATCTAAATATTCTGGATTGCAGTATTATGCAGAAAACTCACATATCGCTCACACCTATTCACAAAAAACTCAGATGCTCACTGTAACCAATTCCAAAATATACATGATTAGGATCACTTATAACAAAATTCATATATTTAACATCACTTCTAAGTACGTTTACATATTCATTATCCAAAATTCATATTTTCACTATCACCTACTCAAAAGCTCACATTTTAAAATAATGTATTCCAAAACTTGCATGTTCACAATCACTTTTCCTCAAAACATGCTCACCATCATCAGCTGCAAAAGTCACCTATTCTAAATCTTACACATTCACAATCATCCATCCAAAACTCAGTGTCACGGTTTCCACTTTCAATACTTGCATATTCGCCATATCACCTACTATATCACCTGTTAATTACACGTTTCTAATAACAAAACAAAAAAAAAATGAATATGCTACAGCCCAGTCCAAAACTCAGATTTCTTACTTTCAAACTTTTTTTTATGGCTTTCAAACAATAATTGTAAAACTTAGACGAAACAACCTAAATGAGTGGCTCGATGGATGCTAGATGCAGTAAAAAGTCGGATTGAACAACATTTAAAAATCAGTCAACATAGTCATCAGCAGTACTGCACCACAATCCCGGCAAAGTGAACAACAAACAATGTAACAGAAAGAAAGCAAGACAAGGAGAGAAGGGGGAAGAGAAAGTGATACGTTGATATGGTTGCATCATGTGTAAAATTGAGTTTGTGCATTGGCGCCATTGGAGTCACTAAGAATGGTGTTCCCTTGTCATAAGAGCATGTGTTTGAGGCTCCCAACAGCTAACAGGCACTGGCAATGTCAAGGTGTCTGTTATATAACTACAAGTGCCTCTTCAGATACTGGTGAGTATAGGCACTCAATAACTCATTCTACATGCTGTCTGTAACTCGTCCTTGCATGTATAGATTAATTCATCTACCTGATGACTCATTCTTGTATTCACCTACTCACCCAACCACAATAAAACATACACCCAAACTCAATAAGTATATGCAAAGATAAATTAAATAAATAAATACATAAAAAGTAAATAATGCTCCTCAATAAACATGAAAAGCATGTGTTTGCAGTAAAAATGAGTAACAAGTAACACCTATGAGTGGGTGGCCATTTTAAAATGGTATTTTGCCTAGTTTGTCATTGTTTCAAAGTTCCTATATAGACGCTACGTTTAGAAGCAATTTATCAGTCATCGGGTAAAAGAGTGATACGCTCTGTGCGATATAGTTCTGAGTTATCCGTACACTCAACATGGCTCTGTGTGGCACTCTGAGAATTGTATTGTGCCTAGTTTATCACTGTAGTCCTAATCCAACATTGTTGATTTGTTTCTTGTAAATGTGCCAGTCCTCTTGCAGTGGTAAAACAACGACAAGACTATGGACAATACCAAACCAGTTTAGAAGCAGTGGTGGTTGGGATAAGACACCCTGCAAAAGAAATGAGTGGCCTTGATAACAATGTTTTGGGACTCTGCAGGCAGGTAAAAAAAGAACACAAAAAGGAGGAGGAATGAAATTAAGGGTACTTATACAAGGCAAAAAATTGAATACTTAAGGATTAGCCCACTAGCCATGACACTTAAGCGCTTTTAATTTCAGACTGATGTGCACATGTGATCTGATAGAGACATCTAGCTGTAGATTCCTGACGTTAGAATCCTCCCCCAGGGACAATACTGGATCTGGAATCCTTTTCCACAGCACATCTGCACGCTGGAAGAGGGTGCTGCTCAACTACATATCGACATCACTACACAATGTGACATAGACAGAGTCCATATAACCACCTCACCGACAAGCTGATCTCAGTTCCTTCTTCTCCACACTTGCAACGTGAATCGGGTGCAACTAGTGGGCTGTTTTTCAGGCCCAGCTCACATTTGTTGAGAGAAAAGTGTGCTTTTTGCGACGTAGTCCGGGTTTAAACCTTTTGGATCTTGTGACAGACAGATGTTGGTCACGAATCTGCATACCATCTGTTTGTGGTGCCTTGGAGAACACCAAGACTCCAAGGAGTGTGTTTCCTGTCAGCATCTTCAGCCAAAGGTGTTGAGAGAGCATCGGATGAAACTTCTGGCGGCGCACTTATCCGACAAATCGTGTCGTCATCAGTCCTCACGGAAGTCCAGAGACCGGTCAAAGTGGTAAAGATTGCAGGAATCTGTTAGTATGAGCTGAAAGCCATTTTGTACTTGGCAGCCATTTTAGTTAGTGATGTGCTTGCAATGTGCTTTCTCCCTCTTTCAGAGCCTTGCACATGCTCAGAAAGGCCTAGCTATTAGAATGCACCTGCTCTTAGTATAGAACTGACAGGCTCTTCTTGCTGATGTAAGGAGGAATATCTCTCCTCCCACTTTGTTGAGCAAGCACATTTTGCATACCCATATTAGTCTTTTTGCATGCTGGTATGTGCCAGGATCTCCCCTTGGTCTTATGCTGACTGTGCAAACCTATGCATATATAGGGCCCCTGTTCTCTGTACTCCTTAGAATGCTTCTTACAGGGTACCGTATGACGCAGTCTCCCTCATCTGAGGTTAACAAATGCATTCTTTTTACATTACAGCTTCTGTGCCAATCTCTTCTTTGTTGGTTAAAAGGAACCAGGTGTATCAGTGAACCCCTATAGGAGGTTTATATTTCTTCAAAGGAGCGGTTTGGGTGAGGGGCTATCTCTGTTGACATCGAGGGAGGCTCCGAAGCACAAACGTTCATTACGTATGTCCCTCTTTGACGCTGTCGCCTAACCTTCGATTGCAGAGCTTTCACAAGAGTCCCCCCCTTGCATCCCTAAATATTCTAGAGCCAGGGCGACTCTAGCCCAAATGCTAGAATATTATCTTTCCCTGCTTAGGGTTTTTGGGCCTCAGTCTTCCTCTGGTGCACTTTCTGGCCCCCAAGAGGAAGGAGGTGCCCTGATTGGATCCTCACCGGCAGGTCCACCCTCGGTGACAGCTGGGTCCGCTGAATCTGTTATTAGAATTGAGACAGCGCCGGTGCACAGCCCTACAGGGTTCCCACCTTCGGCCTTGGGGTCGAGTCAGCCATTGACATCGGCGGTGCCGGTCCACACAATCCCATTACTCTTTCTGACATCGATACAACACCACAAATGAATCGACAGCACCGATGGAGCCATCTGTTTTGGGCTACTCTCCATCTGGCCCTATTCAACCTGTTCCTATTTTTCTTTTGGAAAATTGACTGACTCAACAGGGGGAGGCTCGTGGCTGTTTGACCTTTTGTTATGCCTGGGCAAGACCTGTTCAGGAGCTCCAGTTGACAGATGTTGGGCCATAGGCATCAATCCACCCCTGGTGAACCACTTTTTTTTATTTTTTATTTTTATTTAATGCGATTTTATATAGCGCAAACTTTACCCGAAGGTGTCAGAGCGCTTTACATATGAACCAGTTGCTAAACATAAGGACTTAGGATTACATGCGTTACATAAAAGATACAAACAGAAAAAATTGCAAATGTACAAGATGTAAAGTCACACAAGGAGGAGATACAGACAGAAAGAAAAATTGCAAATGTGCAAGTAGTAAAGTCACTCAAGTAAGAGATACAAATGGATATACTCTAAGAGTCACATAGGAATGGTAGAGTACAAAGGTCTACTGCATATACTAGTGATTAGTTATCTCTATATACATATATATATATATATATATATATATATATATATATATATATATATATATATATATATATATATATATATATATATATGTGTATATGTATATATATACACATAGTAGATTTTCTCAGGTCAAGACCCAGAGAAAAAAAACACAGTTCCATTAGGTGGGGTCGGAGGGGGCATGCAGTCACAGCACCAAGGGAGGGTGGGAGGGATACAAGGGTATGGAGAAAAGGCAAAACAGAAAAGGGAAGTAACATTTAAGGATCGTCAAGGGGAAACGACGGAATAGGGTAAAGGACGAGGGAAAAGGGTAAAGGACGAGGGAATGGACAAGATGGAGGGTCAGGGTCCAGAGAAAAGCGGCTGAGAACAGCAGCAAAATGGCGGCCAGGACAAAAGAAAAAGTAAAGAAGTCCATGAGAGTCCTTTCTGGTACGTTGACTGTTGGCTGGCGGTCACTGACGCTTTTCGTTGGGCCGCTTTATAAATCAAGAGTTGGATGTCCCGCAGTTCCCCTGCCTGGAGCTGCAGCTTGAAGAAGGCTGTCCTGCTGTTGCCACGCTGCGTTCTCTACCGTGGCTGGAGAGCTCACTGGTCTGCCGGCTTCCATCCTTACAGCCCATGAGGCTGTTGCTGACATTCCCGGTACGCTACATCCCACCACAAAAGGGATGGTGGTTCAAGCTGCTATAGCTTCGCCGAACCCTAGTGTCCTTCCCTTGCTTCCACCAAATATAGAGTCCAGATGGCTAGAACATGGTTGGAGGAATATATTCTCTTTCATCAGTTCGGCATTGAGGTAGTTAAATATGTCATGTGTTTTGGGCAGATTTTCTCATGCTTTATGGGACTCTGTGACACAGCGACTGCCTTCTCTTTCAGAGAAAGCCAGAAGTGAGCTCCTGCAGGTGGTGCAAGATGGTGGGGAAGCCAGCAAATTCACCAAAAAATGTGGTATGGACATCACCGATTCTGTGGGCAGAACAATGGCTCAGTCAGTTGCACTGAGTAGACATTCATGGATGCTTCAGTCTGGGGTTTCAGACCCTTTACAGGGAAGCCTCCAAGATGTGACTTTCAATGGTGTTCATCTATTTGGTGAACATGCTGATTTTGCTTTAAGGCGCTTCAGAGCTGGCCGATATGATGAGACCACCTGATTTGTCTTTGACAACTTTGGTTGCATTCTTCTTTCTGACCTGTGAAGAATGAAGTGTTTCTGCATGACTGAGTTACTATATATACCTCATCTGGTTCCGACCAGTGTAGTGTTTCTGCTTAATCCAAGGGTTTGTTTATTTCAATCCCCTGCAGTCTTTTCCTGTGTTTTCTTGTCTCTTAATCCCAGTCAGATAGGTTTGCAGAAGGTGTTTCCACGATTAGTGGTTTTCTTGCTTCTTCTGCTGGGTGCAAATGTGGTGGCTTTACCCTTCAGCTCTGCCCATGACAGTTTCACAGCTCTTTCTCTCTGTTTGTGTTTTTTTTTCATTGATACCTAATATGCAGGTTTTGTGGTTTGCTTTACTCTGAAGGCGAGCTCAGGCTCAAGAGTTGATGCCTTTTTGGTATGTACCTTATTCTATGTTGAGTATCTTTTGAATGCTACTGTAGCATTTCTCACCATATATGTGCCGATCTGGGGTTGCTCAGCTACGGCACTATTAAACTCTTTTTTAGGGTGCAGATTCCCACCATCTGTGTCGGATTATTCCTCTGTTTGACATCATACATTATGCTTAATTATATGATCCTCTTATTGGTCTTGGTAACTACCTGTTTTCCAGTCAGATAATAATCATTGTTTTTGGTTGATAGTAAAAGTTCTCTACTTTTGCTAGATTTTAAGCATTCTTAACCACACTATGGGGCATATTATCAAGAAGGGGGTTTAAATTATCACAGCTTTGGCTGCAGGAATATGCAGCTAAAGCGGCGATAATGGGCTTGATAATATGCCCTTGAGAATTCCAATAGAAGCCAATGTTCACACCAGAACATAGGCTTCTATGGAAATTTACAAGGGCATATTATAAAGCCCATTATCGCCGCTTTAGCGGCAGCTTCCTGCCGCTAAAGCGGTGATAATTTTAATGCCGTTTCTTGATAATATGCCCCTTTATCATTTTGTTAGCCTCACGGCACTCTGTGTTTTGCTCTTCAGATTCTATCTTATAGCCACTTCTATTTGATTGTCTCTTAGACTTCTTCATGTAAAGATAGTTGCGTATGACCCTTGGACAGGATTGTTGTTTTCCTGGATTTATGTCATGTTTTTATAGGTCTCGGGAGGACATAGTCTCTCGGTCTAATTCATTCCTTCTATTAGAGGTTACTTAATATTCTTGGCTCCTTTGGGTTATTATAACGCCTTCTGTTATTACTACAGATTTTCTTATATGTAGCCTATGAGAGAATAGGCACTTAGATCATAGCTTCTACTTTTTGTAGATGGATTTTATTCCTCTCATAAAGCTAGGTGCTTGTAGTTGCGTTTAAACTTAGCAAAGTTTGATTCCTAGATGACATGTACACATTGCTGTTTATTTTATAGATTGTTTGGATACCTTTCTTTCTATATCTAAGGGTCTGTGTTCTGCTAGGGGACAAGTATTTTCATAATTTTCCTGACTCTATTGTTTGTAGTTGAGTACACACTTTGCGAAGTGTTGTTTCTAGATTTAATATACACAATCAAGCCAGATTCGTTATAAAAAAATATATATGTCTTTTTGATCTATAATAAAAAACCTTTGATCTACCGATGGGTGACCATTTCTGGATAATTTTTAGTTGGGTCTCTATTCATAAAGTAAGGATGCATACTAACTTGGCTTCCGCTAAGCTTTCAAAGTTTCTTTTATGTACTTTATATTTTCTTCAACTTGCACTACAATTGCTGAATAATGATGTCTCAGGCCACTTGCATTTTGCTGATCTTTTGAATGGATGTTGCTTTCCTATGTGGTATTATGCCCACTATGGTTTCCATACTGAGGTGTCATTGTTGTCGGACTGATTAGTTAGCTATATTTTCTATCTATCTGTTATGCTTTTCTCTTGTTATTGACATAGGAGCAATTTAAATAACCGCCTATGAAGTGTACATGTTAAATATCGCCTAGAGGTATTGGTTCATCTCTAGTAGATTTTCCAAAGTAAATTCTGGCCTATACTAATATTTGTTAATGCAGCAGGTGGCTTTGTCGTCTGATGCGTTAACTTTAGGGGCCTGTGTTTGTCCTTCAGGTCACAGGTGCAACTCTCAGCGGGTCCACTCGGCCTTTCATCCTTGGTGAAATGAGTAACATTGAGTTGGGTAACAGTAATCATCTGTTATTCAATGGCAACATACCCAATTCGGGTATTGTGCACTTTACGCAAACACAGGTTAGTTGTGTTGGCTTTGACTTTATTATAGAGCATTCGTTATGCTTTCCCACGGGTGACGGACATTTCCCTGTTTGTTCACGGAGAAGGTCTCTTTCAGATAGAATTGTCTACGGAGAGGTACTGCTCTATGCCATGGCCGACTTGCATGTCGAATACAGTGTTTGAGTCTAGTTTTTTGCACAGATAGCTTTATAATATGTGATCATTTGGCCCGATTCTCCTTCTATCATGGGTATCGATCTTTCCATTCTTTCAGGGTCTTTATGACCTTTCTGGCTGTGGTTCTGTCCACAGGGCGTATGCAGTGAGCATGAATGGGTTTGGATCCCCTAATGGGTACAAATAGTTTTCTATTCATATTATTACTTGGCTTCTACCATACTTTATTTGGTCAACAGGGATGTTTTATTCCTATGCTTTTTAATGTCATTTGACTTTATTTATCTGTGGTTCTTTCGACAGAATTTTCATTTATGGAGTGTATTTTTGCTCACCTCAACTCTTTAGGATACCCGGTCTTTTTCTAGACTGGTTTTATTCTAGTTAGACTCACTTTAAGGGTCTGAATTTGCAGACCATCCTCCGAGGATGGCATGCTTTGGTATCTGATTCTAAGGTAAGGAATCTGCGGCTAGATGTCTCGATCAGATGAACAAGTTACTTACCTTCGGTAACGCTGATTCCAAACACACCTCTGCGAACTCAGTCCTCTTTGGGCACTATACTTTAGTCATGAGACTTCACACCTACCTAATAACTCAGTGTTTATTAGGACCAAGTCCTCTTTCATCTACATGTTATATCCACATACTTCTTTTTTTTTTAAACAATGATATCTTTCATTTTAGCACACATTTTAATAGATAGTTTCTATATGTTGCTCCACGTTTTGAGCACGGATAATAGTCATGGAAGAAACTGAATAACAGTGCATCGGTTGGGATGTTATATGGGCTCTGTCGACTTCAGATTGCGTAAGGATTTCAATACAGAGTCAAGCGTAGCCAGCTTCTGATGCCCAGACGTGCTGTGGAAGAAGTTTCCGGATCCAGTCTCGTGCCTGGGGGAGGAGTCTAAAGTATGGAATCTGCGGCTAGATCCAGTCTCTTACCAGATACAGTGTTACTGAAGGTAAGTAACTTGTTTATCAGGCAAACTGCTGTCACTCACAGGGCAACAGCACTAAGAGGATTGACTGTCCAACGCTGCATGATGTCATGGGCAGAAAAACAATGTTATTGACGCTTGAATGGCTGAGGGGGGATGCACCAAGGCTCCTTCAGGTATGCAAATGTCTGTATGTATTCTATTCTTATTACTTTGTTTGCATACTAGAGCTTGGCAAACAGCTAAAGCTGTCAAGCCAGATATAAAATATACATCTGATGGAGACTTTTAGCTGTTTTATCTGAGCAGGAGTTGCAGGAGTTGCTCCTGCTCCCGGAAAGGGTGGGAGGCGCGAAGTCGAGTCTGGCTCTGCGGAACCGTGCCTAGAGTGTCGGTACTCCTTACCGCTCTCAACGACGGACACCAGTTGAGGTGAAGACGAAGTCCGCTTGGACTTCTTCTTCTTCTGCCTCTTCTCCAAGTGTCCAGAGGAACTCGAATGAAAGTAAGAGGACTTAGGGCTCCGCAAGTAGTCCAGCGACCTCCTCTTCTTTGATAGGGACCGTGACCTCCTCAGAGTCCCGCTTGACGATGTTGACTGCCAGGCTGCGAGTAACTTTATCGCCCGCTTCGTCAAAGTCTTCGGAGCCATCGCTTGACAGTCTGAACACTACTTCATATTGTGGTCACGCTCGAGACACCAAAGACATATGTGGTGGGATCGGTTACTAGCATCATGCGGGAACAAGTCCCACATGGCTTGAAACCTGTCTTCCTCTAAGACATCCTTCGCACATGAAGTCGGAATCCAACAATTTTGACAAAGGACAAGAAAAAGCCTGCCAAAAAGCAGCAGAGGGGTAGCTCTTCCTGGATCTGCGCTTAACTGGTGCCGAAAACAAGAACTGACGTCAGCACACCTGGGAGGCGCCTATATAGGCACAGCGACATCATAGCTGACGCTAACGACGCCGTCACGCAAAGCCAAATGGAGCCACCCGACATCGCGCGCAAGGGCTATTGATCAGCATAAGTTTACGGATGCAGCCTGACGTCTGGGAAATTCAAAGGCAAGGAATCTGCAGCTGGATAGAGTGTCTACCAGATAATGTGTTACCGAAGGTTAGTAACTTGTTCTTTAATAAACCCAGAGCTAAATACTATGCATCAAATTACAAATATATACAAAATTATGGCTGGCAAAACAATGCAATAAAACAATATGCAACCCCTCCCGAGAGTGCTCAGCAAGTATTATTACACTACAAATTGTCTATGCTCATAGTGTGTCAGAGGAGGCAACCAACACCAAGACTATTGTAATCTGTGAGATTTTGTGTAACATAATGGTTATCTACAGGCTTATATGTAGTATAATTACAATCCACCAATATAGGCACATTGGCTGAAACATACATGTTTTACTGTAAGTCAGCCCAACAGTCTTTGTCAGAATTTACCATAATAAGAAAATCAGACCTATGCCATCTGACATAAAGTTTTAAAAAAAGCAAAACAATCCTATAACCTTTATTGGCTGGTCCCTAAAACACCTATTTTATTCAGCACAGCTGCTTTCGAAAGGCAATCATCTGGCATTCAGTCACATATTTACAAATATCTGCAAAATACATTTGGGTTACTATTAATTGCCCTCTTGACGAAGGCCTAAAAAGAGTTCTCACAGTGAAAACCTTCTACCCCCTAAGGGTTGTTAGAGTGGTAAACAACACCAAACCTGCCTACAGGCTATACAACATCACATTAGTAATATTTTTGTCAAGACCTATTTTCTAAAACTGATGGTTTTGACAATGAATATGTACGGCCTACAGTTTTTGTCATAACTTTTCATAATAAACAGGTCAAACATCTGCTGCTTACTTTTTCCCAAGCTGATCAGGTTTCTCACCTTTACCGTCAGTGAGTAAGTAAGCAAAGTAAGTACTTACCTACTTTATCTTGTGTTTATCACTGTATAGAAATACTTCTTTTTACATGATCACCCCAAAATTGAGGACTGATGCTGGTGGTTTTCCAACTCTGGGAGTGCACTGAGACCTTCTAAACAGACCTCAATGCCAGTGCTCCGATGCTTAAAAGTGCTAAAAGTGTATTTTAATTGTCTTATAACCAATTGGCATACATTAAATTATGTATAAATCCCTATTTTATTATACTAACTCAACTTTGCCATTGAAACTAATGACAAAGTTCTAACCTTATATATATATATATATATATATTTTTTTTTGAACGTCAGTTCACATTTGTAGGTAGATCATCAGTTTTAGAGCTAAAATTAGCATGTTTAAAGTGATTTTCATGCTTCCAGGGGCCCAGGAAGTGAATTAAATACCATTTGGAGGCATTTAATGTTCAAGCAAAAACAGGTGATTTTTGACAAAAGAGATAACACCCCCCCCATTACGTCATGCTTCAGAAAGATGAAAAATGGTCCGTTTTCAAATGTTTTATTTTTGAACGTCAGTTCACATTTGTAGGTAGATCATCAGTTTTAGAGCTAAAATTAGCATGTTTAAAGTGATTTTCATGCTTCCAGGGGCCCTAATCACAAGATTTGTGGAATGGTTAAAAGTGCATGAAAATGGCCAATTTACTCACTCTGAGGTCTCAAAAAGTGTTTCTTCACCCCGTGACAATTTGCTTTAAGAAACACGCTATTTGCCATTACTGAAACCCTGCATTTTGCCACATACATGGGTGCATTCTGGGACCTGCAGTTCGTGAGACAGGTCATGTGACCATTGGGAACACATTTATACCACTCACCTGTGATCAAGACATTTTTGTTGAAACGCGTTAGGAAATGGGTGGTTGCTGCAACGAGGATGAAATAAATATATCCAGCCTGTGCATAAGTCGTGTTGGGCTCAGTTCTTGTTCCTTGGTAAAAGCCTTGTAACCGGATTCTCCATTCCGGTCTGAGTCCGCCCTGCAGGGTCGGTGGCCCCCAGCAAAATGGAGCTGCTCTTGGAAATTCAAACGGAGGGGGCATGACCCGCTCGCACGACGACACCAGCCAGTGGACTTCCGAGGCTATTTGGTTTATTTTCGGAGAGAAAGGGAGATGAGAGAGGTGATTCCTCTCTTTGGCAACACCGCAGCACAAGCAAGTACGAGCGTGAGCAGCATCATCAGGCATTGTGCATTTACTTTGTTTGCACCTAACTTTTCGTGACAATTTGCTTTAAGAAACACGCTATTTGCCATTACTGAAACCCTGCATTTTGCCACATACATGGGTGCATTCTGGGACCTGCAGTTCGTGAGACAGGTCATGTGACCATTGGGAACACATTTATACCACTCACCTGTGATCAAGACATTTTTGTTGAAACGCGTTAGGAAATGGGTGGTTGCTGCAACGAGGATGAAATAAATATATCCAGCCTGTGCATAAGTCGGTGTTGGGCTCAGTTCTTGTTCCTTGGTAAAAGCCTTGTAACCGGATTCTCCATTCCGGTCTGAGTCCGCCCTGCAGGGTCGGTGGCCCCCAGCAAAATGGAGCTGCTCTTGGAAATTCAAACGGAGGGGGCATGACCCGCTCGCACGACGACACCAGCCAGTGGACTTCCGAGGCTATTTGGTGTATTTTCGGAGAGAAAGGGAGATGAGAGAGGTGATTCCTCTCTTTGGCAACACCGCAGCACAAGCAAGTACGAGCGTGAGCAGCATCATCAGGCATTGTGCATTTACTTTGTTTGCACCTAACTTTTCGTGACAATTTGCTTTAAGAAACACGCTATTTGCCATTACTGAAACCCTGCATTTTGCCACATACATGGGTGCATTCTGGGACCTGCAGTTCATGAGACAGGTCATGTGACCATTGGGAACACATTTATACCACTCACCTGTGATCAAGACATTTTTGTTGAAACGCGTTAGGAAATGGGTGGTTGCTGCAACGAGGATGAAATAAATATATCCAGCCTGTGCATAAGTCGGTGTTGGGCTCAGTTCTTGTTCCTTGGTAAAAGCCTTGTAACCGGATTCTCCATTCCGGTCTGAGTCCGCCCTGCAGGGTCGGTGGCCCCCAGCAAAATGGAGCTGCTCTTGGAAATTCAAACGGAGGGGGCATGACCCGCTCGCACGACGACACCAGCCAGTGGACTTCCGAGGCTATTTGGTGTATTTTCGGAGAGAAAGGGAGATGAGAGAGGTGATTCCTCTCTTTGGCAACACCGCAGCACAAGCAAGTACGAGCGTGAGCAGCATCATCAGGCATTGTGCATTTACTTTGTTTGCACCTAACTTTTCGTGACAATTTGCTTTAAGAAACACGCTATTTGCCATTACTGAAACCCTGCATTTTGCCACATACATGGGTGCATTCTGGGACCTGCAGTTCGTGAGACAGGTCATGTGACCATTGGGAACACATTTATACCACTCACCTGTGATCAAGACATTTTTGTTGAAACGCGTTAGGAAATGGGTGGTTGCTGCAACGAGGATGAAATAAATATATCCAGCCTGTGCATAAGTCGGTGTTGGGCTCAGTTCTTGTTCCTTGGTAAAAGCCTTGTAACCGGATTCTCCATTCCGGTCTGAGTCCGCCCTGCAGGGTCGGTGGCCCCCAGCAAAATGGAGCTGCTCTTGGAAATATATATATATATATATATATATATATATATATATATATATATATATATATATATATATATATTCCTTAGATTCCTCTCGCCTTCTCTCCTCTCCGGCAGAAGTCACGGCACAACAGGAGGTAAATTTGTAAGTTATTTTATTATTTAATACACCATGTGCAAAAAGAGGACGGCCTACGCGTTTCGGCTACAATTAGTCTTCAACTGGACAATGGAGTCCTAAACGTCTAGACAATTTTTAAAGTGCTTAGTGCTAGTACCCTTGTTTGTGTTTACAAAACACTGGACTGCTAACCTCATTCACGAACTATGGCTATAGTGGGTCGCCATTTTTCCTTTTATATCACTGTAAAGTACTATTAAAGTGCAGAGTGCAACACAATAATGTTTTTTTTGGCACATAAAACTTCTTTAAAAACAACTTATCGTAGTCTAAAATTAACAAGGTTGTGTCACAGAAACATAATATTGCGGTTATGATTGAGAGCCACAATCGAGACCAATATTATATATATATATATATATATATATATTTATCAACTTGTCAAATGTTAGGTTAAATCAAGCTGAGTTGCAACTCTTACCTTTAGGCTTAACATTCTGTCCAGAAAGTAACTTCAACTATGCCCAAACTAGAATCGATGTTTTTAGATTTGTCAGAAAGCTTAAGCTAACAAAATACTTTGCCATTAAAAAAACAATGGGTGATCAACTCCAAAGAATACCCCCTGGGAATTTTAACATCGAAGACCTTCAAGTATCGGATGTAACAACACTACGAACATTGGACGATCTGCTGAACGATAATAGTAATGATGATACCACAATGCCCTCTCAGATATTATTAAACAATGCAGGCATCAATCTTTCTGCTCCCACTACCAGTCCATTCAAACCTACTTCCACATTTGTTCCTATGATGCCAAGGGATGCTGTTGATATTTTTTATGATCGTACGGTGGAAGAACTGAAGACATTTAAATATTTAAACTGAACGGACATTTAGAAAACAAAAATACAGAGAAAAAGAGTATAGTGGTCTACTGAATAAACTGCAATCCAATAATAAGGTAGTGATCAAAAAATCAGAAACAGGAAGAAACATAGTCCTGTGGCACAAAAGTGACTATTTAAAAGAAGCCTACAAACATCTGAATGACAAGGTGTGCTATAAGAAGTCTAGCCTGCAATAGATCAAATCAGTCAAAGATGCGCTTAAACAAGACCTGAGAAAATGGAAAAGTGAGGGACTCATCTCTAAAGATGAGTATGAATTTCTACACTATACATTCCCTGTGTTGCCTGTCTTATATTTCATCCCAAATATCCACAAAAAACATTTCCCCATTCCGGGTAAACCCATCATATCAGCAAACAATGGTCTCCTGGAAAAAAATTCAGAATATGTTGATTTTTTTCTTTCAACAATTTGTTGTGACACTGCCATTCTACATTTGAGACATTGGTGACTTCCTTAAGAAATTAAGGTCCAGATGTAGGTAAATTCAATTTTGGAAGTCCTTAATAGCAATTTTTACCGAATCGCTATTAAGGACTCGCAAAAATGAATGTAGGTAGGAATTGCAAAAATATTTGCGATTCCTTAACATTCCTTGATTGCGAATCGCAAATTGAGATTCGAGTCAAGGAATACCATGTCATTCATTCCTCTGGGCCAAGAGGCCCATAGGAATTAATAGGATTTGCGTCCGCAATTTGCGAGTAACCAAGAGGCACTCGCAAATTCCGGGCGCAATTTCAAGGGTGCAAGGGTTCCAAAAGGACACCCTCTTGCACCCCTGAAATGTGCATATGTGCACATGTGGCGCACATACATGCCCTAAGAGCATGACTGTGTTCCTAATAGCACTTTTAAAAAAGCAAAAAGTGTTTTTTTAAAGGAAATGGCTAATTACCACCAACTTGAAGTTGGTGGTAACAAGCGATTCCTTAAGGCTAAAGTGTACTTTCTTTTGTGCTGCTTACATTGCATTTATTGAATCGCAATTTGCAATTCCTTAAATGCAGTTGCAAAATAAGGAATCACAATGTTTGCGATACTTTATTCTGCGAGTAGGTTTGATCTTACCTACATTGCTCAAAGCCAAATAGCGATCGTAAAGGCTGAAATTCTGCAAATTTCGGCATTTACGGTCGCTATTTGGCTTCCTACATCTGCCCTCATCATTTACTCTAGTCTGAGGATTACATTCTTATAACCTTAGACATTACATCTCTATATACTAGCATTGTCCTCAAGGACGGTTTGAAAGCAGTAGAGCATTATCTGCACAAAAATCTATTAATATGTACAATCACAATGCTATGTTGTTGGAGATGATCAGTTGGTGTTTGTATAATAGCTATTTTTTATTTGAAAAGGAAGTAAGGGGTGTGGGAATAGGAGCCTGCTTCTCCCCAAGTTATGCATGTTTACGCGTGGGCTGGGGGAGGAGCAGGTCCTGCGGGTGACCCACAAAATAAAATGAATGGCTCTTGTTATTAGTTGGATGCAATACATCGATGATGTATTAGTGGTTTAGAAAGGATCCAGGGATAGCGCTATGGCATTTGTGGATAGTATTAATGCTAACAATTTAAATTTGGAATTCAATGCACAAATAAATCAATATGTCATTGATTTCCTAGATGTACATGTATATGTTGCTAATAACAAATTGGAATCCACCTTGCATCGTAAAAGCACTGCAGGAAACTCCACACTACATGCCTCTAGTTTCCATCTCTAACACTTAAAAAAGTATCCTCTATGGAGAGTTCTTAAGACTGCGTGAGATCTGCAGTTTAGACAATGACTTATTTCAATGCCAAAAAGAAACTAAAAGAGAGATTTTATGATAAGGGTTATGACATCAAAACCATTGATCATGCTATAGCTAAAAGCTAATGAAATCACTAGAGATTGTCGCAGGGATTCCTCTCCTACACAGAACTGTGCACAGAGACCCAGGACCTCAGTGAATTGTGGTGTACCAAAAACTCACCTTAGTGCCTAGAAACCCTAACCAGCTAACATCAGTGTCACATTAGCTCTTCGTCCTATAGCAAAGGAATCAATGATTAGAGAACCCAGAAGATGCGACTTAGGTTATACTCAGGAATGGTGGGAAGCAAGAACACTCTATCGTTATACTCTCATACCAGTCCACAACAGGAGTTAAAAAGAGACACGGGAAAGGTATATTTATTTTAACAACATGCTCTAAGATGCAGTATCTTTGCTAACATAAGCAGACATATGATTAGAAATAATATGATCAACAATGTTACAATTCCATAAAACACAAACGGAGAAATCATATTACAATGATGGTGAAAAAAGTTCTTATAGCGCCTAGTATATCACCCTCCCTACCTAGTGACTATGTTTTATGAAATATAGAAGGTCTCTTAGGCTTGTTTGGGGGACCCCATACCTCCAAGATCAGCAGGTGTGAATCACATCAGGATCTGCAACAGCTCTCTGTCTCTCTGGAAAAACAGGATTCTTCCAAGTGTCTGAAATCATGCTTACAGTGCAATATTAAAGGCGCCAGAATCACGTTGGCTGCAGCTGCATGTATGTTATGGCTAAAACGTGAGCCGATCAGCCCGAACAACAGCTACCTTGTTATGATAACCTTGGAATCTTTAGCACTGAGTGTGCAGACTAGAGTCACAATGTAAGTCTAGGGATGCTGAAAACAAGCCATTCTTATGTGAAGCCTTTCACGCAGCCTAACTTACAACAACAGTTATATGCAGTGTCATGTGCAAAAGCAGCAAAAAGGTAAACTGGAGTTTACACTTCTAATAAGCCTATGCTAACATAGCAATGTGCGCAACAAGGCCCAGCCCTCACTACAACTTTGAACACTAGTTACCCGACACAGGATATAGCCAATCCAGGGCAGGATGAGGAGATGGAGATCAGACTCATTACCACATAGAGTCGACCAGAGAGGAAAATAAGATCTATCATTAAAAATGAATGGCCTATAGTTATGACTGATGCTATATTGGGCCAACGATTACCAAACAAACCTACACTAACTTTCAGGTGGGCACCTTCTATGAAAAGTGCGTTAGTAAAAAGCAGCCCACAGGTGGACATTAAGAATACCTAAACCCGCTGGCTTTCACTTAAAAATGGCTTCTATAAATGCAGCTCATGCCGAGCTTGCCGATTTGCGGTAAATGCAGTTGATTATATGTCTGCATTTAGTTCCAAATCTATAGAACAGAAGGGCGTCTACAACTGCAGAACGGAGTTTGAGGTCTATGTACTTGAATGCATCTGTGGGCTTTGCTATGTGGGTAGCACTAAGCTACAGGTGCATTTGAGGAATTGGCAGCACTTGAGGGCGACAGTCAACTCTGACCCCAGCTATCTGGTGGCAAGGCACTTCAAACTGGAACATAACAATGATCTCAGGTGTTTGAAGTATTTTGTAGTGGGAGCTGTGCCGCCCCTGAGAAGAGGTGCCAATAGGAAAAAAATGCTTTGCCATTTGGAATCAAGGTTTATTCTGGAATTGGATTCTAAAACACCTAAAGGTCTTAATAACAGTGAGGACTTACACAACTTTTTATGAATTTCTTAATAATAGGAATATATAAGAGTCACTATTACACCCCTTTTTAACAACAAATGAAGTAAAAGTGAATTTCAGTTATCAATATGAAACATTACTTGGTGATATAGGCTATATCCACCATTACAGGTTCCCGTTAAGCTTATGTAGTAGACATAATTAGTAAGAATCTTACCCCCATAGATTTTAGATGAACCAACACAATAACACACATAGTACTTTGGTTACACTCAGCACTTTTCCTGGTTAGCACTTTAATAATGGATATTTGATGTTTGAAGGCCCTATCTATGTATTTAAACATTTATTTTTACATCTGGTCTTAGATACAAATTGCAACAAATAATTTCATAATATTTTATAATTAGTCATCCTGTGTGCTCTGTTTACAAGTTATTGTTCATGAATTATAAAGTGAACACACTATGGTATGCAAATTAATATTACCAGCTCAGTGCTATTTTACTCCTATTTTATTTGTTTATACTAATGAGTATGCACTTGAAATCATGCATTTATGCTTTCAATACATTGCTATTCGGTTTTACTATTACTGTGGGTAAACTGAGTAAATTATAATTCTATTTAATGTTTAACTTGAGCTACAATAGGGAAATGTGAAACAGTCTGTTATACCAATGAACGAACAAAAGAAACACTTATGGGCAGTCTGTTTTCATGGCCATTCAAAATGTCAATCAAGTGATGTTTTCCTAAGTTTATTTATTTGAACTCTAGTCGCAAAACGCGCTTTATGTGACAAAGGCCACCTGTGGTGGCAGAAACGCTTCATATCTACATATTTGGAGCAATAAATCTCTGATAAGCATAACATTTTAGAGCCTGTGCCCTTTTTCAATGATAGGAGCTGCATTTGGGAGTGTTGTACAAATATATATATACATATACATTTCCACCAGATGCCGAAAATGCCGCTCTCTCTTGTGCGACAGGTGCCGCTTACTCGCAGAGGCCATTCCAAGCTCAATTACAAAATAATCCTCACAGGAAAAAACGTAGTGTACTCCAAAGTATAATCACAAAAACACCTTATTCCACCATCATAAGGTGACAAATGCGGTCTGGCCTTTGTCAATGTCCTGATGTTTTTCATGTAAGGATTGTTTTGTAATATGTATATTTTTGGAGGATCGCTCGCAACAGATATGGCTCCCCCTGTTCGCCTCTTCACTGCAGAGGTTGGCCACCGGGGTGCCGCAGGGGTCCTCACTGAGTTCCCTCCTATTTAACATTTATGTGACTCCTCTAATTCAGCTTGCAGAAGACCTCGGTGCCAAAATGATTGCCTATGCTGACGACACGCAGCTTCTGTTTACCTGGAAAAAAGCTGAGTGCTCTAGCTCATCTGCAAAAAACTGTCAGCTGTCTTTCATGGGTTTTCCACTGCTCAACTCAAATGTAATGAGGACAAATCAGAAATCCTCCGTTATGGTAGTTTCCCACCTCAGTTTAGGGAAGCACTTTGGCCTGATGACTATCCTCTACCAGCCTCAACAGGGCAACCCGCCAAGAATCTTGGTGTCTGGTTTGAAGAGAATGTGTCCTTCTCTACCCAGATTAAGAGAATTGCTGGGTTCTGTGTGGGGTTCTTAAATCCCTTAGGAAATGTATCCCACTCCTCCCTAGAGCCGCCAAGAAAACGGTTACTCGAGCCTTGATACTTTTGCATATCGATTATGCCAATGCTCTGTACGTTGGCCTACCAGGCCACTTACTTAACAGACTACAGGTAGTCCAGAATGCGGCAGCCACGCTTCTTCTCAACCTCCCTTTCAGAAACAGTGTTAGGCAGCATTTACGCACTCTTCACTGGCTGCCTGTGGCCGAATGAGTAAAGTTCAAAGCCCTAGTTTTGGAGTATTGTGCTTTGCTAGATGCCAGCCCAATGTATTTAAGAAAGCGCTTTATGTTCTACACGCCAGCTAGACAGCTTCATTCAGCCTCCCAGCTTCTAGCACACATTCCTCGCTTTTGTCTAAAGAGGATGGGTGGCAGCTCTCTTGCTTTTAGGGTTGCGTCCGCATGGAATCAGCTCCCATTTGTTCTGTGCAGCATCCAGGACCCCAATCTTTTCAAAAAAAGATTGAAAACACTCTTTTATATTGAATTATTCCCTTTCACTCCTCAAGGATCGCGCCGGGACACTCCTTGTAGTATCCATGCGCGCTATAAGATATTCATTAAAAAGTAGGACATTTATTTCTATATGTCCTAACAATAGTAAAAAAAAAACAAGATGTCATTTTTACTGTAGGAAGGCTAGTAGCCCCATTGGCAATTGCAGATGACAACTCAGCTGTGCTCATTTCTGAATGGGGCTACTAAAGTTGGTACTTCAAGGTATCCAACAAATCGCTACATTAAACTCGACTTGATGCCCAAGTCAAATCTAATGTGATTTTTTGAGTAAAAGTAAACTTTAGAAAGTTGCCACTCTGTTGCCCAAGTTTTCCAGTGGCCATTTGCAGATAGTGGGCACAAGACAGTTTTCTGTCTTCCTAGAGAGAGGTGTCAACGGACACAATTGAGGCCTGCCGCTGAGTGAGGTGTTACCTTTCCGTGGCAGGAAACCAAACAGGGTGTGACCCCAAAAGGTGAGCATCAGGGGGGAAGCCACCTTTGAGGGGCAAATGGTGGACACACAAAAGCGGGGCTGCTCTTTTGTTCGGTAGTCAGCTTGGCATTGAGGACAGAGGGGAGAAACAGTTGCCAAACCAGTTTTCCGGTGAGAGTAGAGGCATCAGGTAGCCACACCTCTAGAGTGGAGAACCAGGCTTAACACACCAAGAGAATGGCTTTGACATCTTGGGAGTGAGAAGAATATTGCATTCAGGGATAGCTAGATGCCACACTTTGCAGGAAGTCGTCATGAGGCGGGAGTGGATCTGGTAGCCCATTGTCTGGTAGTCACTGTACACCCAGAGGGCAAGTTGTGAGCATAAAAGTGGCACTGCTGGCACCCAGATCACAGACCACATATGTAGGGGAGAGAGGACCAAGAAGGACTACCCTCCTGTCCCCAGGACCTGGCAAAGATAGACTACACGAAAGACTGGACAGCACCTGCTTCTCCTGGGCTGGCAAAGAGAGGACTATGCTTATGGTGCACTGCTCAAGGAAAAGTCATCCCTGAGCCCCAGACAGAAGAGGTGAACTCCAAGAGCCAGTTGGCTGTCTTCTGGTTACAGATCCTGGGCCACAAAAGCTGAAAAAGCCATCTTGGAAAGTTGGTAGCCACAATAGCTTAGTTGCCACTGACTGTCCAAGCGCAGCCCAGGAGACAGTGCCCCAGCACTGAAGTATTGTATCAAGTCTACTGGACCAAGGAGAGTCATTGAAGTGCACTTTGGTCACCCAAGACTGACATTAGCCACAGTTCAAGGTAAACACCGGTTTTGCTGTGATCAGAGACCAGTAGACCAGTAACAACTGGCTTTCGAGGGACATTGATCTTTGTGGCCAAAGTTGCCCATCGTGTTCATCGACTGAGGGGTGGCCCCAGGAAGAACCTGTCGACCGGATCAGCATCCTCAGAATCTTCAGCATCCTGTATTCCTTTCATCAGGATCACTTCATTGATGTCTATGGCGGTTTGCCCATAGAGCCGAGAACTGGACTGGAGATTGCTTTACTACAGGGTAACTGTTCTGCTAAGCCTTATTGGCCCCTCTCATGTGCTTACTGCTGGGGTTGGTCACCCACCGCAGGCCAGAGTAGCCGAACACAACTTCTCAAAAACTTTTCAAAGTAACAGCTATCCATGGTAGTTGCCAATGCTTGCCTGCATTTTGAATGAACTGCAATTTATGATTTTCCTAATTACTTATATCTCCAGAGCCTTCTGGTGGATTGTGTTCATTTTGGTGCTTAAAATTCATAAAAATAAGAACTACTTTAATAAATTGGTGTTGGATATTCTTTGTGTTGTGTTTCTTTCTTATTCAATTGTTTTGGCACTTCTAGATGCTTTGCTTTTGTTCCTTTGTTAAAGCCTGACTGCTCAATGCCACAGCTAACCAGGTTTGAGTTAAGGTTTTTACAAGTGAGCCTGACTTGAGCCAAGATGGAGAAGCGAGTTTATTACAAGATGAAGTTACACAACCATACCATATAATAAACCGCGTTTCCTCACAATCCCGCTAACCATCAGACCTACTGTATTGAGAATTAGCTTTTCCACAAAGAAATCACTGGGCATACAGTCATAAAATTACAGATATGTGCAAAATGAATGTTGGTAAAACACTATGCAAATCCACCTGAAAGGGCCTAACAATGATTCTCAGCCAGCAAATCGCCGACACGCGGGTTTTGCCAACAGGCGTAACTAACAACAAACCACCTGCCTAGTAAAGTAATCTGTGAGATTCTATGTCATGAAATCATTTCTAGGCTTTCACACAGTGCATTAGTAATCCACCAATAAAACCCAGCACACTTTAACGTATGCTTTTCACAATAAATAAGCCACCTTTGTCGAACATTTCTTAATGAATATATAAGACTTATGGAATCTCACATATGGCATCATTGGCTTTTCACTATACCCACCTCAGGCCTAAAGTACTGAGCTTAATTTTTTCAATAATAGATAACATGAAAAACCAGCACGCATTTTCACCAAATCCACACAGTCTTCCCAACCAAATGTTTGTAGTTCATTGAATCAACATGTAGGCAGAGTCAAATACGTTCTTTTAGTAGTATGTATTAAAACTTTTTCTGTTGATCACATAACACCCGGAGTCGGCAATGCTGTGTAGCCAGACCTAAAAAATGGTTTGCTACCACCTTATGACTGTTGGCTGGAGAGATGTAATTTTTCATATGTTCTTTTCGAGAACAATGTTTATTCTGAAGTTTACTATAAGTATACAGTTGCATCGTTTTGATACATTGGATGGATTTGGGGCACGGGAAGTGTAGGCTTTCATCTTTCGACCTTCGGAAATATGGGGTTGGCACGAGCAGCATATGAGGTTTCCTGGGGAGGGCAGGGATTTGGTTTGAACATCACTACTAATCTTTTAATGGACAGAATAAAACATATCTTTGGATAACCTTGGCAGGTGCTAATTTTGTAGTTCCACCTACTGTGTAGTCACTCTAATATTTCAATGGATTTCTTTTCTTTTTTCCTGTTAAGTGTTAGTTTTGAAGATGTATTTGTATTCATTTTCTTGATTTCAACTTGTACCATGTTTTGCCAATTGCTTTGCACAGTGGCACGTTCGTTATGCGGCGGTTAGGAAGTGTTAAAATACCTAAATTCACAGCCCCACCAGTTCATAAACTCACACTTTCACCATCATTTATTTTAAAACTCGCACTCAACATTGCCCACTTCAAATGTCACAGATTCACCATACCATAATCCATCACTGTCACCATTTACAACACCCTCATATTTATTATCAATTATTTCATAACTCTCTTGTTCCATGTTGCTTATTCCCAGGGGCAGTGCGTCCATAGGAGTGCTAGGGTGTTGCCCCCTGCATGCTGTCCGTCGTGCATATAATATATATATATGTATGTATATATTACCTACTGGTGGTTGCCAGTAGGTACTTATAGTTAGGACCTAGTTTCCAATCGGAAAAGCGTTTTTTTGTTTTCCCAATAACTTTAGCGTTGTTTGACGAATCTTCGCAAATTTTTCAAAACTAGTGGGGTGCTCCGGCCAGCTCCTGCCTTGAACGTTTTGAGGTGGTTTGTCAAGTGGGGGCTGAGAAAAAATGAGGTCCCCAAAACGTGTTTTCCCCATGTAATTTTCCATGGGAAACTTTAGACAAAGCTACAGCCCAAACTGCGGAACAGAATTACACCAAATTTGGCAAAAAGGTAGGTCTTGGTTCAGAAAGATCCTTTTTTGTTAAATGGTGTAAATCCGTTCAGTAGTTGCTGAGAAATTAGAAAAATAAAACGTTTCGATATCTGGGGCAGCGGTGGGTTCGCAAACCATCCCGAGCACGAGCTTCACTATGATTGGCTGCCAACACTCCAAACCAGGAAATGTTGGCAGCCGAGTCACAAGGAAACAGAAAAAGCAGGTTAAAAAACAATAAAAGGGGGCAGGGTAGAAACACCCTGACCCCTAGGCCTGCTCACATGGTCCCACAAGGACCCCCAGTGCCAAAAAAAGCATTTTTTTAAAATTTTGGCGGAATTCGCGTTGGAGTTGCGAATCCCTCCCTCCCTGCAGCAGCAGAGTGCTGCAGTGCGGGGTGGGGCCTGATATAATAAGTTAGCAATCCTGCTGTGTGGGACTTACTGGAGGTAATAAAAGGGGCAGTTGGCCCCCAAGGTTGACATTGGGGGCTAACTATCCCTCCTGTCATGAATGATGTAATATGTGACGTCTTCAGCAGTGCATTGCGGGGGCGCGAGTTATAGTTAGCTGAACTCGCTTTAACGTCTCTGAAACCTATGTTTTTTTCAGTGGTAATATATATATATATGGCAGACTGGTGTTGGGCGAAATAAATAATTAAACACCATACGAACGGGTCTCGTCTCTTCCTCGATGTTTGGCTGGGCATGCTGAATTAAGGTCGAAACATACCGAATATATATATATATATATATATATTCACTGAAAAAACCATAGGTTAGAGACCATATATAGTTAGGAATTAGCATTTAAAAAACCTTGAAAATTCACTGAAAAAACCATAGGTTATAGACCATATATAGTTAGGAAATAGCATTTAAAAAACCTTATTTTACTCACACAAAACCATTGAAATTCCATATATAGTTAGTTGCACTAACTATATATCGCGCACCCGCAATCCACTGCTGATGATGTCACATATTACATCATTCATGACATGGTCAGTGACATCACTGATGACATCTCATTTGACATCATTCTTGTGCTAATACGATAAACCTCTTCAGACTCTAATATAACCTTAGATACACTCAGTGTATACAGACACTCACACACTGTCACTCATCCATGGAGTTACTCACACACCTAGTCAGTCATGCAAAGAAACAATCTCACCTCCATTTCCTCAACTATACAGTTATACACACCTTACTTATTCAAACATATACTACCACATATTTACTCTCTTATACAATCCCTGATACAAGTTCACAATGATCCATACAGCCACTCACACATTCAGTGGCTCTCATGCACAGTTATTTATATATGCCAACTCTCACATGTACTGTGTTTTACATATGTACTTACTATGACATGTAGCATTGAGATATCCATTCACTCATCAATACACTCATGCACACAGTCAACCGCCCATGTAGCTGTTTCCACATGCACTCTTGAACTCATACACCTAGTGAATCAACTGCTCACACATCTATGCACAGAGTCACACACCTCCCAGCCACCCCCACACAAACTCAATCTCCCATACAAATACTTGGGCAACCAATCAATAACACATATAGCCTCTCGTATAGCTAATGATCAACACATGCAGCAGTTTACATCACAACAGACATACTGATGCACACATTCAGACAGTTTAGTCACTAACCCATGCATTTAGTACGACACATTTATTCACTCACTCATACAGTCAGTCACGCACCTACTAAATCCTTCATCCAGACACTTATACATCCACTCATTCTTCAATATATCAAACATATTTAAACTTTACAGAAACACACAGTCACTGGATGATGTCATCAGTGATGTCATCAGTGATGTCATTTGAGATGTCATCAGTGATGTCATTTGAGATGTCATCAGTGATGTCATCAGTGATGTCACTGACCATGTCATGAATGATGTAATATGTGACATCATCAGCAGTGGATTGCGGGTGCGCGATATATAGTTAGTGCAACTAACTATATATGGAATTTCAATGGTTTTGTGTGAGTAAAATAAGGTTTTTTAAATGCTAATTCCTAACTATATATGGTCTATAACCTATGGTTTTTTCAGTGAATTTTCAAGGTTTTTTAAATGCTAATTCCTAACTATATATGGTCTCTAACCTATGGTTTTTTCAGTGAATTTCAATGGTTATTTAATAGCAAATATCATAAGCTGTCGAATGTCTAGTACGTGGTAAGTAAAAACATTTTCGTGTTTATGCACACTGATCTGCTTTGAATGCTGCCCCCCCTCATTTCTATTAGGAGTACTCTCTCTTTGCAGATAGTGAAGGGTAGTTAACGCAGGCCTTTGCCCCCGTTGTAATCCGTCGTGCCTGCTTCTCTCTCCATTTGATTGATTGTTATCCAAGCATTTACTGTTTTAGAATTGGTTCTCTTTGGTTCATTCTCTATTTACAAACAAGCACAGAGTCGCAATACTCTGTTTAGTCTTTGCAGATAGTGAAAAATCGTGTAAAAAAACAAAAGGGATCGAGCAAAATCAGTAGGCCACTAATGGGATCTCTTTTTGACCTCGCTAAAATAGAAACATTAGGAACAACCCCTCATGAGAAATACGAAACTAGTGAGATGAACTGAACTCCACACCATGATGGCTGCAAGACAGCTCGGCTCCGCCACCCACCCCGCCCAAAATAACGATAAACTCTATGCAAATATTACAAATATATACAACACACCAGCAAAGTAACAGGGTAAAACATTTTATTAAATAACTATTTACATAACTATTTTATACTTTTTGTTGCCCGATCCGGCTAGCTCAATCGATCGAGCATGAAACTTATGCACTCTGATAGTTCAAAGTTTTGAGGAGTGCTTGTTAGACTGTCTGAAGCTTATTTGCACCTGCTACAGCTTCACTATTCTCAATGTAAGTGGGGGCTGTTTGAGGACATGACTGCATTTGAAAACAATGTGATGCGGTGCCTCCCTGAACCGCTTGACGGAGGCCCCCGAGGGACGGTGTGATGGCGCGGACTCGGAGGGGGCGCTTGGCTCCGGCCCCCTCCCCAAGTCGTGTTGCCCTGGTGTGGCCTGAGATCGCCCCCGACATAGGTGGCCGGCTCCCAGGGTCAAGCGGAACTTTTTGCCTTTTGGTGACACTTCCATTCTGGACCTTGTCCCACAATCCGTTTGACCTGAAGACACGCTGTAGTGGGGCGCCCCTTTACCGTTTCAGTTGCCATTCTGCCAGCTTTTGCTACACTGTGCCTCTTCCGCTATTTAGCTGTTTACCGCCCGCTCTTGCGACTACAGCGTTTCGCTCACCATGTAGTTGAGTTGCTCCCGCTCTTGCGGTGCAGCGATAGGCGGCTGCCACATGACTCTCAAAATGGCGGCCGGCTCTTCAGATTTGGGCGTGGTCCACTAAAATGGCCCTGCGACACCTTGGAACTCGGACGCTTGTCTGCTAGGGCTTGGGCTCCATTCTCGAAAGCGTCCCCTCAGCCTTGAAGATTCTACAAAAGTCTTGGGGGCCCCCGACTCCCGCAGGCTTCTGGTGGGGAGCGGCTGCCATGATTGCTCGTGGAATGGCCACGACGGAGCTACGAGATGGTGGTGCTCTCATGCTGACGCCAGCTTCAGTCTGAAACATCCAGAAACACTGTAGACTACCAATTCGATCAGTTCCGGTAGCGCCCCAACGTGACCCGGTAGAGAAGAACTTGCCCTCCCCTCTTTGACTGATGGTTCTTGTTGCCTGTCCCTTCTGTTGTCATTTAACAGAACTATTTAGCCTGCTGAAAGGGGTTGTGTTCCGACCGCTGGTTGGTGGAGACATTTTGACTATATTCTGGACCTGCGTTGTCGCGTAATGCGTCATATGACGCGCCGCGTTAGCGCATCCGGAAGTGCTCCAGTGCGCGAAGCGCAGCTTCCCGGAAGCGATCCGGGGCGCGGCGCGCAGCGCGTAACGTAAGCATAACAGGTCATGTGACTTGTTAATAAAACTTTTCATTGGTTCATTTTACTTTTTTTATTCTAATGATGAAAGGCTTGGTCATATGACCTAAAAATTACACTTTTTATTACTTTCGAACATTATTTTTTCTTAAACATATATGTTATAATGTTCCAAGCTAATGTACTTTCTCGGAAAATTTACAACTGTCCTGCAAGTAAAATATATTCCTTTTTCGAGAAAAAGGGCGTTTCTTCGTCCCATGACGGAGCCGTTGAGCAAAAGAGGCTCGGCCTGCTGTTTTAGTCGCCGATACGCCTGAATATCAGATTCTTATCGATCACTTTATGTTGCAGGAGTAGAAAACACAACAGCCCTTGACCATTTATCTTTACTGCGTTCCTGCGTATTATACCTTTTACCCTTCATGTAATTGGACTGCTTTATTTCACTTGCCTTTTACTGATTCGAAAACAGTGACTATTATTAAAAAATTTACCAATGTAAACACTACTACCAAGTTTTCTTTTAAAAACCTTTATTGTGAAAATGTCAGTATACAAATACGGGCCTATAACCACGTGGGCCAGCCACGGAGCAAACTGTAATCGTATATGATGAGGAGACATTTACACTGTAGAGGAACGTAACGGGCGGGCCATTAGGTTGCAAGAACTAAGGTGTCTAACAGTTGCGGAATCGGTGGACGTACATTTTATAATTAAAATACGACAGGGCCAGTTACAATAAAATTATCTAGATATACATTTGCGGGCAAGTACCATGGGTGACGTTAATTCGAACTTTTAATAGTACAGTAATCAATAACACATCAGAACTTAATATCAATAGGGATGTCGAAATATTCAATCAATTCTCGTCCCCGCCCGCCATGTGCTTCAAAACTGCATACGTATCTCGTGATATCAAGGTTGTGCAACCAGTACACAACAAGGAGTTACGAGTCCCATTTATTCCGGCGCCATTTTGGACGAGGACGGGCAGGTCCAGGATATAGTCAAAATGTTTCCACCAACCATCGACTATGATGATGTTCATATGCTGTATTTATTAGAGTAACACTCATCTGTCCACATGAAATTAATTTGCCACAATTACCATAACTATATTTTTTTTCGGTTCCTCTGGAGAGTACATCGTGGCAGATGAGGCAGGTAACGTACCGGGCATTTACCTTTTTTGCATGTAGAGGAAAGGAAAAAAAATTCGAGCGTCCGAGTTCTAAGGTGTCCCAGGGCCATTTTAGTGGACCAGCCCAAATCCAAAGAACAGGCCGCCATTTTGAGAGTCCTGTTGCAGCCGCCTGTCGCTGTAGCAGCAAGAGCGGGCGAAACTCAGCTAGACGGCGCTCCACTGAAGGAACATAGACTTGCTGTGGACCTTTCATCTTTTCAACACACACCAGTGCGGCAACTTGCTAGACACCACCTCGGTGCCATCCGGATCTCGGCGCCCCACTGCAGATGAAGTGCCTCCACATGGAGGGAGAGACTCGTTTGCGCCGCCTCCCCCCCGCTTCTCAGAACTCTCAACTATGACACCACCTCGGTGCCATCCGGATCTTGGCGCCTTGTGCTGGTTCCGGCCTATTCACACATCGGTCCGCTACTGACGCCACCTCACAGGCCAACGGGGCACCCCACGCCGACTTTCGGCGCAGCATTGTAGGATGGCCACACCAGTGCGGCAACTTGCTGGACACCACCTCGGTGCCATCCGGATCTTGGCGCGTTGTGCTGCCTTCGGCCTATTCGCCGCAAGTGCGCACGCAACTCAGCTGCATAGCGAGTGAAACACCAAGGGGCGCCCCACTGCAGCCGAGGAACCTCCATCTTGGGGGCGACGCACAGCATCACATTGCTTTCCAATGCAGTCAGATCCTCAAACAGCCCCCACTGACTGACGCGAACTCACAGGCCAACGGGGCGCCCCACGCCGTCTTTCGGCGCAGCATTGTAGGATGGCCACACCAGTGCAGCAACTTGCTGGACACCACCTCGGTGCCATCCGGATCTTGGCGCGTTGTGCTGCCTTCGGCCTATTCGCACATCGGTCCGCTACTGACGCCGCCTCACGTGCCAACGGATTCGGGGCACCCCACGCCGACTTTCGGCGCAGCATTGTAGGATGGCCACACCAGTGCGGCAACTTGCTGGACACCACCTCGGTGCCATCCAGATCTCGGCGCGTTGTGCTGCCTTCGGCCTATTCGCCGCAAGTGCGCACGCAACTCAGCTGCATAGCGAGTGAAACACCAAGGGGCGCCCCACTGCAGCCGAGGAACCTCCATCTTGAGGGCGACGCACAGCATCACATTGCTTTCCAATGCAGTCAGATCCTCAAACAACCCCCACTGACTGACGCGAACTCACAGGCCAACGGGGCGCCCCACGCCGACTTTCGGCGCAGCATTGTAGGATGGCCACACCAGTGCAGCAACTTGCTGGACACCACCTCGGTGCCATCCGGATCTTGGCGCGTTGTGCTGCCTTCGGCCTATTCGCACATCGGTCCGCTACTGACGCCGCCTCACGTGCCAACGGATTTTCTACGCTTTTTATAGCCCTATGACGCATAACAGGTCATGTGACTTGTTTATAAAACTTTTCATTAGTTCATTTTACTTTTGGTTTCCTAATGATGGAAGGCTTGATCATATGACCTAAAAATAACACTTTTCATTGGATTAAAAAAATTTTTTTTCCCAAACGATGAAAGCCCCACCTTGTTTCTGGATGTTTCAGACTGAAGCTGGCGTCAGCATGAAAGCACCACCATCTCGTGGCTCCGTCGTGGTCATTCCGCGAGCAATCATGGCAGCCGCTCCCCACCGGAAGCCTGCAGGAGTCGGGGGCCCCCAAGACTTTTGTAGAATCTTCAAGGCTGAGGGGACGCTTTCGAGAATGGGGTCCAAGACCTAGCAGACAAGTGTCTGAGTTCCAAGGTGTCCCAGGGCCATTTCAGTGGACCACGCCCAAAAAGGAAAGAGCCTGCCGCCATTTTGAGAGTCCTGTGGCAGCCGCCTATCGCTGCACCGCAAGAGTGGGCGCAACTCAGCTGAATGGCGGATTTTGGCACAGTGTACCAAAAGCGGGCGGAATGGCAACTGAAACGGTAAAGGGGCGCCCCACTACGGCAGACGAGCCTCCACCTGGGGAGGCCCGTTCATGCCGCCTCACCCCCCCCACCCCCCCGGGGCGCCCCACGCCGTTATTCGGAGCAGCATTGTAGGATACCAAAACCAGTGCGGCAACTTACTGGACATCACCTGGGTGCCATCCACATCTCAGCGCGTTCTGCTGCCTTGGGACTATTCGCACAACAGACCGCTACTGACGAGGCCTCCCCCCGCACCCCCCGGGACGCCCCACGCCGTTTTTCGGAGATGCATTGTAGGATACCAAAAACCAGTGCGGCACCCAGGTAACATCACCTGGGTGCCGTCCAGAACTCAGCACGTTGTGCTGCCTTGGGACTATTCGCACAAAACACAGCTACTGACCATTGTTGCTTCTTTTTTCAAAAAAATGTTTAAATGTATTTACTGTTTTTGTTGCGTTGTATATATTTATAAGTTATTAAAGTTTTATAATCCTACTACTTTGTTGGAGTGCTATATATTTTTAATGTGACACATAATTGTAAAAACTTTGATGTACAAAGAGGCATCCCTGGAATCTTCCGCTTCAGGCTCGGTCCCCTCCCCAATCACAATACAGGATGGTTTTCACATAGTAGGAACGCGTGTGGTGTGACGGATCTCATCGGGTGGGGGCCTTGATCTACTGAAACTCCTTTGAAGAGGGGTGATTCTTTACAGCTGGGGCCATAAACTACATCTGCAAGGCTAGGTGATAGCCTGGGACCGGCCTGGACAATCGGACACAGAGGAAGAGGAGTGTCAGAGGGTGCGGTAGTGAATAGGGCGAAAGGGAGGTGTCGGGCGGGCACAGGGTGTGATTCTCAAGGAAGAGCAGCGCAGATGGGGGGAGGTTTATTGCCCATGCATAAGACAGAGAGCGGGGGTGACCAGTGCCTGGGGGAGATGCTTGCGAGGGTGGGGAGCCATGCTAAGGATCGACAGCGTGCAGAGAGTGGGTCTGGTCAAGGCACCTAAAATGGCTGCCGTGCACGACAAAAGTGTGGCATTTGAAAAAAGGCAAGATGGCGCAGACAATGTTTTTCAACACTTCCTGATTTCCTTCGAATCGAACGTTAACAGACGTTATCTCTCCCACACTACCGGTCCCCCTGGGCTTAAACGCCGAGATGGTAGGGACTGCATCCCGTGGAGATAGGCCGAGACGTCACTCATCAGAAAAAAAAAAAAAAAAAAAAAGTCTATAAACATACAATAAGTTAAAAGTCAATCATTCTTGTTTCCTTGTAGTACGCTCCCCAGTCCGCTTTCCGTTACGCGTACCAGGCGCACCCCACGAAAAAA
Organism: Lissotriton helveticus; assembly: GCF_964261635.1. Taxonomy (NCBI): domain Eukaryota; kingdom Metazoa; phylum Chordata; class Amphibia; order Caudata; family Salamandridae; genus Lissotriton; species Lissotriton helveticus. The sequence goes on from NC_136057.1 coordinate 1,641,657,573, forward strand.
AACGATTTTTTTTTTTTTTTTTTTTTTTGCCCCGCGGGGCCCTTTTAAAGCCTCCACATCAAACCTAGGGGGTCAGGGAGGATCTACTATGCCCCCTTATGGTCATTTCCCCCTTTGTTTTGGCCTCCTCTTGTCTCTCGATCCTACCGAGAGACAAGATGGCGGCCGCTCCGGACTGTTTAGAATGTTGACAGACACCGGAGAGCCAATCAGCTTCGCTTCTCGAAGTTCCGTTACGCGTCAAGTACGCGAACCGGAGCGCTACCCGGGACGCTGTCACAGATATATATCTTTTTTTGAACGTTAATTTCTCAAAATCCACTGGAGCACATATATTGAGACCTAGCAAAGGCACATCGGGCTAACAGTCCCTACAATTTTGCCAAGTTTCGTGCAAATCCATTCAGCCGTTCGGGCTAAAAGTGAGGCCAACCGCCCTATGGAAATTAACATGGGAAAAACGCGTTTTGGGTCCCCCCTTTTTTCTCGGCCCCCCCTTGACGAACCCCCCCAATATTTTCAGGGGCTGCTCAGAAACAAAATGTTCCATTTTCCTGAAAATTTCAGTCAATTCCGTCCACAAACGCCAAAGTTATTAGACATAGAATGTTCAAAAATCCCATAGAGAAAAAATCCTAACTATATATACCTACTGGCGACCGCCAGTAGGTAATATATATATATATATATATATATATATATATATATATATATATATATATATATAAGCAGAATTAAGCTAAATGTCATTATGTCCCGGAGCAACAATTATTTCTATCACCCCGGTGACGCCTGATGACGTAACGTAGGCTCCCAAGAATAATAATTTGCAGCCACCAGATGAAATGAAGTACGCATGTCAGTTTGGTTGTTTTGTTTTCCACGGCCAACCTCAATCTATGCTCTACAAGTGAGCAGAGGGATTACCATAGTAACCTCCTAGTCCCTAAGTGAGCGCCATGTCTGCCCGACCTATCTACTCCAGGTTCTGCTGTAATGCTGTTCACTAATACAAACATCATGAAAGCAGCATCAGGATTGGTTTCGGTGACAGACGACATTATTGCGCTTCTCCCAGGCTCCCTGCCTCTCTGCACCAGAAAGTGTTCTCTCTGCACCGCCTTTTACCTGGTACACCGCTCAATCTACAGAGGCATAATGCTTCCTTCAGCTGCTAAATAAAGCACTCTCACTGGACCTCCCCCCCTGAAAAAAAAGAAAACAACTGTCAAAGTAATGTGTAAGAGGATCTGATGGACGCTCTTTTAGCAAATCACAGCTGTGCGAACAGTGAGTGTTTGCTTTGTTTTGTAATGTGGAGGCGCGGCAGGAGTACTGCGGTTTAAACCTGGTATGATTCACTAAAGGAAAAAGTTAAAATGTAATTTTACGCCTCACCATTTTTTAGATTCGCCAGCTGCCACTGCTTTTTATCCCACAGTTATCATAATCTATTACAGAATGCATACTTTTTACAGTAGCCTAGTCTAAATGTGCATGTTCACTATCGCCTTTTCAACAAATCGGATGATCACTATCACATATCCCAAAATAGCCATGTTCACATCAGTTGTTAACAAACTTGTATTACTTCCTTTTCCTACTGCAAAACTCACATTGACTAGTGTCTGATAAAAAAAGCTCTCAGCACTTATTTCAAAACTAATGCTTAACGTAATACTGTCACCTTTTTCAAAACTCTGTACATCGGCATTTACTAATCCAACAATCCCATGTTACCCTCCAGCCATTTATGTGCACGCATACCAAAGCATATATATTCTGCTGAAACTATTCCAGAAGAACATGTTCCTTACCAAATACTATAACATTCATGTTAACTGCTGCCTGTTCCAGAACTCTTGGGCTCACCCTCACCTTTTCCAAAACTAATTTGCTTAATATTCCGTATTACAAAAGTCACATGGTTCCGCCCTTCTCAAAGTCACCATCATCTGTACCAAAACCACCTTTTCACCACCGCCTCTTTGAAAATGATTGTATTCAACATCTCTTTCTACTCTCGCATGCTCACAATAATGTATTATAAAAATACTTGTTTCACCATCAACTGTTACTGTAACTTTGAACATGTGAGCTTTTGGGGAAATTCTTACTATGAGCAAGTCATTTTTGTATTACAATGTTTGCTTTCTTTGTCTACAGACTTTAGACGCTTCCAACAAAACCCTGCACTGTGTGTTTGTTACACAGACCATACACACTACAGAATTTGCAGGTCATGGAACTTGCAAATTTCTATATGGTCTAATGCTATAGAGGTTGAACGTCTGTCCTATAGCAAAGCAGAACATATAATTATTCATGAACCTGTGTATCAGATATTAATGTTCCCTGTGTCTCTTTTAGATATATAATTTCCATATAATTAATTGTTAATTATTGTGCAATAAACATTAACCCGTTACATCCAGGATCTCACCTACCAGGTTTGTTTTTGCGTTGCTAATGCAAAAATTAACGGTGTAGGGAGCAATTCGGTGGGTCCCACTTTCTATGGGCCAGCTCTATGAAATAAATCTACTTCGTCCAAAACTCTGGCTGTCGGACAAGCGTATTTTAATCGATTTTAAAAACTGTTCTCTGAATTGCGTTTGCTCAAATATTGGATAAATAAAATGCCTGTTAACTGTATCATAAGGTTTTCTTTGTTAATTGAGGCCATCACTAATGTTTGGTCATGTTCCAAGAACCATTTATGATATGGAATACTTTCCTTATATTAGGAGAAGTGCTCCTGTTGGGAACAAACTCACTCTGATTTTTAATGTATAAAGTATGGTAGGACATATAAAAGGAAATGGTGATGTTGGGATGGAAAAGTCCCTTGCATGGTGACGGACATGCACCCCTGTCCTTAGGTGTCCCAGCTGTAACGATGTTGCGATCCCTAATGCGGATTTTTGTTGTCATGGGCAAGCATGGATCATGCGTGTTCACCATGACATAAGCTAGACTCATGGATTGCTGTCCGGTTGGACCAGGAGGGGTGCCCAATGTGCCTCCCTCATAGTGGTGGAGGGCTACTGCTATTACCAGGAGTGCGGTTGTGACAGCTTACCATGTAGTGATCAGAAGAAGTGAACAGGCCTTTTTACCTGTGTCACAAGAGTGAGACCTACAGGATCACATATGTAAGGTTCCTCTGCTGTGTGCTTAGCTCACCCTTAGACTACATCAAGTTGATATGTAGTGCTGTGCAGCACATGTCTGATTGCATGCATGTGCTGGGTGTATGTGTGCTGGTTAATGATGCAATACTTGGAGGACACTGGTGTCCATTTTGAAAGACTCTATACTGATCTGAGGAGAATGAGGAGGTAGAGAAACCCCCAAACCCAGACAGATTTGTTGATTGCTGCATTCCAGTGAGCTGGTTGGGACCAACACACTGGAGGAAGAAGAGCCAGGCTCTTCAGCCCACTTCAAATGGTGCTCTTTGATTGAGGGAGAACAGTGGAAACAGGCCTGGGCACATCTCAGGAAGAAGATGGGACTGATAAAAGAATCATAAAGAGTAGGGGTGGGGCCCTGGGGTAACATTTCATGCACATATTACTGTTGCTGACATCAAGGTGTGAAGCTCTAGTCACTACGATGACCTGTGTTGTGGGGCTCAGATTTGGAGTCACGTCTGCACTGACAGATGGCTTACAGGTGGAAGGGCCTGGCAAAGGAGTGGTCCCTTCAAAAGGAAGCAGACCACCAACACAAACTTCAAAGACTCAGATCCTAAGTCACCATTGGTGTCTGGAAATGGACTATATGAAGGGGACCTCGATGCCCCCAAAACTGTCAACAGTCAAGCAGCCAGTTGGGATGTGCGAGGAGGAGAAGCTCTGCAAGGTTTCTGCCTGTGACCACGACTGGGGGTAGGTCTGCCAGTCTCCTGTGAGGAAGGGGAGAGTGCTGGAGAGAGCCAGGTCCACTGGGAGATCCTGGTAAGTGATTACTGGTAGAAAGGTGTGAGGAGATGGATGCTGTGCCGATTGATTTGTTGCCCGTGAGCAGATTCAAGTCAGTGACACTGTATGCCAGGGGTGTCTGCCCTAAAGTTAGATGTGGTAGCACTGATCGGGCCTTTGTCCGTGTACAGACCCAAATAGGTGACACTGTGTGCCAGATGGGCCTGTCCTGAAGTTAGCTGATCTCGCTGTTGCCTGTGTGCGGTAGGAAGTCAGCGATTCCGTATGGCAGAGGGGGACACCGTGAAGATGAAATTAGTACAGCGCTGATCAGGATGTCGCCCAACTGCAGCATGAGATCAGTAACCCCGTAAGCCTATGGTGGCCACCAGAAAGCACAAATATCGTTGCCTGGTTCAACCTGTCATGGAGAGGAAAGGCTGCCAATTTGACCCTTGCACACTCAATCTCCAGACTGAGGATCAGAACCAGAGCAGTTAACCCCTCACCTCCGGGAAAGATCATAGGACTTACCGTCTCACTGGAGGAAGCACTGTGGACGCCCAGCTGCTCCCTCTGCAGAGCTATTAGTGCTACTCACCAACAGCAGCCGCTGCAGCCTTCCGCAACGTCTGTGAGTGAAAATGCTCCTGGATAATACGGCCAAGCAGGAGTGGGTAAGACTGAATATAGGGCAAGAAGGCTCCGTGGAACTTGTTCTGCCACACAGCTCTTCGGGTGCTGGAATACTTTTGACTTTTAATAGTCGCAGTGGGACTCCTGAGACTCGGACTACTAGTAGAGACCAACCTGAATGCCATCTATAGTGAATGGGGAATAATCCCTGCTGCTAGTGAGAGGGAAGTGGGGCATGGGGACCTGCCTATCAGGCACTAGAACCCTGACCTCAGGGGACTTTGTGTTTTGCTTGTGTAGGATGTATTTCACTTTGTGTTTGTTTATAAGAACTCCCTTTTTCATGAAAGCAAGTATTTGCCTGGACAATCACTTATTTTTAATGGTAAACGCATTTTAAGTTGTGAGCCCGTGCTCACCCCCTGGCATCTACCTCCCCCCAAGGGGTCATGGACTGCTCAACCTATGCAACTACTGAGAGTCAAATACTGAAGGTTTACTTGACGCAGTTGTTCAGAACCAAAGTAAGTCAGGAGTAAAAGGCCTCAACACACACGGTTGGGTCCAGTAGCCCCTGCTTGCTAAAGGGCCCCCTGCAAGGGGCTCTGACAGGAGCCAAGAATATTGTTATATATATTAGTATACAATGTCAGGCAGCATGGTCATCTTTGAGTCACTTAACTTCATACCTGAGTGTTCACCATTAAAATTGTATTGAGGCACCCAAACCTACAGTATTTGATACTAATGCATTCAACAGGAAGACGTCTAACATGAAGACATATAGCTGGCAAGTATGCAAATCATAAAAAGTGTTGATGCCAAGGCACATGCCATTGAGGACAACAACTTGCTTTCACAGGCCTGGTCAAAAGCACTGTAATTGGTTTAGTAGCACCTAAGAAGCTTGAAACAACAGAATACTTTCTTGGTCTGAACCTCAGAAGGTTCCTCAGAAAAACAAACATACTCCTCCTATACTCAAGGTACCAAGGGAATTGTGTTTGCTAGCTCCAAGCTAAGCTAGCAATATACCACCTCAGAGCAGAAACAGCTCTAGAGGACATGGTATACCAAGATGAGACACAATCTCAGAAATCTAAATGCAGCATGGAAACTGAAACTTCACAAATCATCAACAGTGTGCTAAGGATGATAAATGAAGGTAATGCTGCCCTTCGGGCGCTACTGAAATGATCAGTAGCATTCAACATAATAGATTATGAGACCCTCCTAAATATACTCCACTGTTCTAGCTTAAATTACTATGGTTGCTCATCACCTCTAGATCACAATTTCTTAAAATGGACAGTTTCAGATTACTCCATTCACCACTAACATGTGACGTGCCTCAAGGCCCTATCCTCTCCCCACCTTCCTATTCAAGCTTTATATGGAGCATGTAAGACTAATGGTGCTAACAAGAGGGAAAACAATACAACAGTATAATGGCAACACCCACATTTATCTTAAAAAAGTGAATCCAACCAGCATCTCCAGTACAATCTTCCAAAATGGATGAATAGATTCTCCCTGAAACCCTAACTCCACTACACCACTATTCCTCCTTTTCCATTCACAAATCTCTCCACCTCCAGTCCATAACTGACTTCTAAGCGTCACTAACCTAGGCATCACTGACACCATGGTCACTAACGCACAATCCCTATGGGTTACCACTGGCTAAAATATCACCATCACCTCATATATCACTAAACCAGGTAAAACAGAATAAGTCCAGCTCCAAACATACCAACGCTTTTATCATCCCATTTAGAGATATCTCCACAGCTACACCTATATGCCAGAATCTTTATTTTAGTTGGTCTGTATCACTCATGTAGCAATACACCTTGGACTACCCTCGTACTTAATAGGTAAAATCTTTATCACCGGAAGGATTAGAAGCACCAAAAACAAATCAAGACCTTGGAGCAGATTTACAAGCCCGTTGGGTGACTTTTGCACTGCAGTTGTGTCGCTTTTTTGACGCAACAGCGGCGCAAACAATGCGGCCAATTTACAACGTGACGCATCTAGGGAGATGGTCACGTTGTAAAGCCCTGCGTCACATTATACCTGCGTCAGGTATAATGTATGAAGGGTGGGCGTTCCCACGCAGGAAGGCCTCGTAAAAGTGACTCCTTGAAATCTACAAGATTTCACTGCGCCACTTTTAGGACGCCACTGCGTCAAAACCTTACATCTGCTTCAAGCAGGCTTAAGTAGTGATGCAGTGTTGTGGGAATAGGCCTCAACATGCATTGCTGGAGTTGCGTTGTGCTTGCGACACGACTCCAGCAATGCGTGACTTTTACACCAACAGACGCATCTGTCATTCCTTGCGCCATAGTGCGCCGTATTGTAAATACGGTGCATGTATGGTGGCGCAAGGTTTTCTAAGGGTGGCACAGGGAAAGTGACGCATCTGTACAGATGCATCACTTTCTTGTAAATCTGCCCTTTAGTCTAGAAATTCCAAAAGTAAAAAAGGCCATAACGTCAATGTGTTTTCTAGTTACCTGTACAGCACTCTGGGGCCCATGTAGCTAAGTCTACTCTAATAATTACAACAAATAAGTACATAAATACATTTAAAAAAAGGTATTCAATGAGAAAATCCTCATCAAGGGTTTCGACAGTAAGATGATATCACCACAGAGCCATAAAGCAAAGATCATTGGTGCTAATCAAAATTTGAAATCATCCAGATTTCCCTTTAGTATTAAACTTAATAGAACCAACAATGGAGACATCATTTGCATTGTCTACTACGATATTGGCAGCGCCATATCTTGTGAAGATCCCTTATCTCAAATGGGGATGCTCAAGCGAACTTATTGAGGTTGTCTTCTATGTCGAAGGTGTTATCAGCCTGAACACTGTTTCTGAAAGCTCCTGTTCAAAAATGCTGGAAGATAGATGAGGTTGGGAGGAAGATTGTAGTACATCTTCAGTGAAGACGAAGGTTGTTGTTTGAGCTTGGGTACTTTTTAGTGTGTAGAAAGGAACCAGAGACTGAATTCAGACTTATTTTGGTCCTTAAAACAGTGAACAAGTGAGTGCCTTTAAAAATCTGTCCTGCAACAGGATTGGATGGGTGCCATAGTTTTGCATACCAATCTCACAGAAACACAAAACATTTGTGAGGTTTGTGGTGATCGCTGCACATTTCATGTGCAAGGTCCTCTAAATATATCTGGATATGGATTGACAGTTGAAAGTCAGTTAGTGCAACAAAATACTGCTAGGACTTTATACTGCTGCAACACATCTTCTAAAGCTGGATCTGCATATTCAATAAATCAGTGTACTTTCAGTTACAGAGTAGAGCATTAAGAGATATAATCAAAGCAAGAGAGCATCCTGCAGAAAAGAGGTGGCTTCAGATCAAACGTCGATTTCTTACTTTAATGCTTTAGTGCTTGATTCTTCAGTCTTGGCTCAATTGTGTGCTGTATCTTCATAGTTCTGATTGGGAAGTTTCTAATGAGATCACTATAGTGGAGTCAATGCGCATAGTGCTGGTATGAAACACTGGCTTTATTTAGTTGTTCACCTTCTCTATCACCCACCTGGCAATCCCTTTAGTTGTTCACCTTCTCTATCACCCACCTGGCAATTCCTCCACTGTTGGCGAACACCTATCTGACCTGATTGCCCACTGCGCTCTCAAAGACACTAACTTCATAATCCTGGGTGATCTCAATTTACGCTGGAACGAAACAAACAACACACTAATTCAATCTCTCAACAATCTCCTCTGTGACAATAACCTTACCCAACACTGCTCTGAAGAAACGCACAACAAAGGAGCGATCTTGGACGCCATCATTGCCCACCAAGACGTAATCACGATCGACAACATCCTCCCAGTGGACTGGTCAGATCATCACTTGATTCTATTCCGCATCAACCAAAGAAGCCTATCCCTGCCCCCTGCTCAAGATCCCTCCAAATGGTCAAGAAATCTAAACCAGATTCCCTTGGTTATCATGGAGGAGAGACTCAAGTTTCTCCTACCCAATGACAAAGATCTCTCCACAAACGACCTCACCTCGCTCTATAACGCGAAGTTGGGTTCCCTTCTTGACCAACTAGCACCCTTGAAACTAAAAAAAAAGCGAGCCACCCCATCCAGATCCTGGTTCGACTCTGACACTAATGAAGAAAGGAGACAACTAAGGGCTGCAGAAAGACGCTGGAGGAACTTGCCCTCCACCTACCATCATGACAGACTCAGAACTATCCGGAAGAAATACAATAATCACATCAAGAACAAAAAATCTATGTTCTTCTGCTCTGCTCTGGAGAGCGCAAAAAATAGACCTAAGGAACTCTTCAGTATCATTAGACAGCAAACCTCCAAACCAGATACCTCCCTGGAGCTGGCCTCCAAAGAACGATGCAACAACTTTGCCAACTTCTTTGATGATAAGATCTCCAAGATCAAACACTCTCTGGCCACCAACTACTCCCTTCCCCCTCACAGCAAACAAGGTGGATTGCTTGATAGCGCCCCTCCTCCCTCTATTAAACCCTGGTCACTCTTTCAGCCCATCCTAGAAGAAGAGATAGTCAAACTTATCGCCACCTCCAAACCTTCATCTCACACCCTCGACCCCCTTCCTGCTCAACTCACCAAAAAACTAAAACTCTCCCTTGCCCCACTATGGTGCAGGATTATCAACAGTTCCCTAAAAACTGGAGTAGTCCCAGACTGTTTGAAAGTGGGACAAGTCACCCCTCTACTAAAAAAACCTGGCCTGGACAAAAACGACTTAAACAACTTCAGACCCGTCTCCAACCTTCCTCTTCTCTCAAAATCCTAGAAAAATGTGCTCTCCATCAACTAACTCGGCACTTGGACAATATCAGTCTCCTCGACTCACATTAATCGGGATTCAGGAAAGGGTGCAGCACAGAAACCGCAATCCTCAAAGTAATTGATGATCTACACAATTCATTGGACTCAGACCATTGCTCCCTCCTCATTCTCCTAGACCTATCGGCGGCTTTTGACACAGTCGACTACATTCTTCTCCTCAAAGCTCTGGAAGAAAGGGCTGGACTTGACGACGTGGTCCTTAACTGGTTCTCTTCATTCTTACACAACCGCTCACAAAGAATCAAAATCAGAAGCTCCGAATCCGACCTCCACCCAGTCATAAGGGGAATACCTCAAGGCTCAGTGCTCTCTCCCCAACTCTTTAACATTTACATGGATCCCCTCACCGCCCTACTCAGAAAAGCCAACATGCCCTTTCACCTCTACGCTGACAATGCACAACTCTACCTGGAAATTTCCTCTTCTAAAGACATCCATAGACTAAATGAAACACTAAAGGAGGTCCAACAATGGCTATCAAGCAACCATTTAAAGCTTAACCCGGACAAAACTGAACTACTTCTTATCTCGAACAAAGAAGAGAACCCACAAATGAACGAATGGCTAAGAGATATTGATGCTCTCAATGGGAACCTCTCCTTGGCTGACTTTGTCAAGTCATTAGGCATCACGCTAGACTCTAAACTTGATCTGTCCAAACACATCAAGATTTCGGCCAAGAGTGCCTTCCTTAACTTGAAACTGCTAAACAAAATTAAACCTTTCATTCCATCCAAAGATCTCAAACAAGCCACCCAAGCATTGGTTCTGTCAAGACTAGACTATGGAAATGCAATCCTCTCGGGAATTCCCAAAACTCACCTTGCTCCTCTGAAAACAACCCTCAACGTGGCAGCCAGAATGGTCACTGGAATAAAGAAATTCGATCACATTTCTCCGGCACTAAAAGAACTCAAGTTGCTACCTATAGATATGCGGGCGAACTTTAGAACAGCCTGCCTCACCCATAAAGCCCTTCAGAACAGGACTCTCAGAAGCTCTAACACCCTACTTCTTATCCCACTCAAAGCACGAAAATAAAAAACCACGGCCAGGTCCTTTGCCAGAAATGCTCCCAAAATATGGAACTCTATCCCCCCACATCAGAACTATACCTTATTTCCCGAAATTCAAAAGCCAACTCAAAATCCTTTTCCTCGACCGCTCCCTATCGAACAGATGGGAACCGCTTGGAGTGGTCAAAACACCTTGGCTCTCATCTTCGATGCAGTTGGCCATTTCTACTTGACTTGTATCCTGAACGCATTGCTGACTGTATTATTATTTGTTTTCTTTTGCACTGCTCTCTACTTGTTGTAACAACAAGGGGTGGTGATGGACAGAGTTTCTGAATTAAGCAGAATACTCTCACCCAGTCAAGAGATCAGGGCTAGATCCAACACCGTTTTTTAGCTCACTGCACCATCCCAGTTCAGAACCTGGCTATATGCAAATTAGTCTGTTCCTGTCCCAGTGCATGATGGGAACAGGGCAAACCAAACTACCAAGCCAATTCTTACACTGGGAAGGAAACAAGCTTCCGGGGACCGGTTTCTGGCATTTCAGCCGTCGTCGGCCCGGCTTGCTTGAATCCTGATGGTGCAATGAGCAAGGGACTCACATCTGAGTATACCCTTCCACGCTTAGGGTGGACAAAATATTTAACAACAAGGGGTGGTGATGGACAGAGTTTCTGAATTAAGCAGAATACTCTCACCCAGTCAAGAGATCAGGGCTAGATCCAACACCGTTTTTTAGCTCACTGCACCATCCCAGTTCAGAACCTGGCTATATGCAAATTAGTCTGTTCCTGTCCCAGTGCATGATGGGAACAGGGCAAACCAAACTACCAAGCCAATTCTTACACTGGGAAGGAAACAAGCTTCCGGGGACCGGTTTCTGGCATTTCAGCCGTCGTCGGCCCGGCTTGCTTGAATCCTGATGGTGCAATGAGCAAGGGACTCACATCTGAGTATACCCTTCCACGCTTAGGGTGGACAAAATATTTAACAACAAGGGGTGGTGATGGACAGAGTTTCTGAATTAAGCAGAATACTCTCACCCAGTCAAGAGATCAGGGCTAGATCCAACACCGTTTTTTAGCTCACTGCACCATCCCAGTTCAGAACCTGGCTATATGCAAATTAGTCTGTTCCTGTCCCAGTGCATGATGGGAACAGGGCAAACCAAACTACCAAGCCAATTCTTACACTGGGAAGGAAACAAGCTTCCGGGGACCGGTTTCTGGCATTTCAGCCGTCGTCGGCCCGGCTTGCTTGAATCCTGATGGTGCAATGAGCAAGGGACTCACATCTGAGTATACCCTTCCACGCTTAGGGTGGACAAAATATTTAACAACAAGGGGTGGTGATGGACAGAGTTTCTGAATTAAGCAGAATACTCTCACCCAGTCAAGAGATCAGGGCTAGATCCAACACCGTTTTTTAGCTCACTGCACCATCCCAGTTCAGAACCTGGCTATATGCAAATTAGTCTGTTCCTGTCCCAGTGCATGATGGGAACAGGGCAAACCAAACTACCAAGCCAATTCTTACACTGGGAAGGAAACAAGCTTCCGGGGACCGGTTTCTGGCATTTCAGCCGTCGTCGGCCCGGCTTGCTTGAATCCTGATGATGCAATGAGCAAGGGACTCACATCTGAGTATACCCTTCCACGCTTAGGGTGGACAAAATATTTAACAACAAGGGGTGGTGATGGACAGAGTTTCTGAATTAAGCAGAATACTCTCACCCAGTCAAGAGATCAGGGCTAGATCCAACACCGTTTTTTAGCTCACTGCACCATCCCAGTTCAGAACCTGGCTATATGCAAATTAGTCAGTTCCTGTCCCAGTGCATGATGGGAACAGGGCAAACCAAACTACCAAGCCAATTCTTACACTGGGAAGGAAACAAGCTTCATCACCACCCCCTTTTCTGTATCGTTTTTGGCCACTATAGGTGTGGCAGGGTATACTCAGACATGAGTCCCTTTCTCACTGCTCCATCAGGATTCAAGCAAGCCGGGCCGAAGAGGCTGAAATGCCAGAAACCGGTCCCCGGTAGCTTGTCTCCTTTCTGGTGAAGAATTGGCTTGGTAGTTTGGTCTGCCCTGTTCCCATGATGCACTGGGCCAGGGACAGACTAATTTGCATATAGCCAGGTTCTGAGCTGGGATGGGGCAGTGAGATAAATAACGGTGATGGATCAAGCCCTGATCTTTGGACTGGGTAAGAGTGGTCTGCTTAATTCAGACACTCTGTTCATCACCACCCCCTTTTCTGTATCGTTTTTGGCCACTATAGGTGTGGCAGGGTATACTCAGACATGAGTCCCTTTCTCACTGCTCCATCAGGATTCAAGCAAGCCGGGCCGAAGAGGCTGAAATGCCAGAAACCGGTCCCCGGTAGCTTGTCTCCTTTCTGGTGAAGAATTGGCTTGGTAGTTTGGTCTGCCCTGTTCCCATGATGCACTGGGCCAGGGACAGACTAATTTGCATATAGCCAGGTTCTGAGCTGGGATGGGGCAGTGAGATAAATAACGGTGATGGATCAAGCCCTGATCTTTGGACTGGGTAAGAGTGGTCTGCTTAATTCAGACACTCTGTTCATCACCACCCCCTTTTCTGTATCGTTTTTGGCCACTATAGGTGTGGCAGGGTATACTCAGACATGAGTCCCTTTCTCACTGCTCCATCAGGATTCAAGCAAGCCGGGCCGAAGAGGCTGAAATGCCAGAAACCGGTCCCCGGTAGCTTGTCTCCTTTCTGGTGAAGAATTGGCTTGGTAGTTTGGTCTGCCCTGTTCCCATGATGCACTGGGCCAGGGACAGACTAATTTGCATATAGCCAGGTTCTGAGCTGGGATGGGGCAGTGAGATAAATAACGGTGATGGATCAAGCCCTGATCTTTGGACTGGGTAAGAGTGGTCTGCTTAATTCAGACACTCTGTTCATCACCACCCCCTTTTCTGTATCCTCTACTTGTTGTAAAGCGCTCCGATACCTTCCGGTCAGGCTAGCGCTATATAAAACTTCTTAAATAAATAAATCAATGTCAGATTTATGATCATTCCATTGGTGGATAACGAATGAGGAATGAGAAAACGGGTTCTATTATAATATCATCTCCCAACTTCTCATTCCAAAAGTACTGTCCCAGAAAGAGTATTTGTACTGCATAGAAATGCTGGAACTGAGAGAAGGTCACTTCCTTCTGGAAATCTTTGTAAAAGAACTGAAGGACACGTCTGGGTTAATTCAAGGGAACACAACAACAGATCATCCAAAGAAGAAGGAATACATTTGAAGACCTTCTCAAGGGAGGTTCAAACTCTACAGCATTGCTTGCAGCATCTCCACAGTACATCTCATATTCCAGGAGTACAGATTTGGCAAGCTAACACTTTAAGCACAATATTAGAAATTAAAGCATACGACATCCATATCAAAGTACTAGGTCAAGGCTTCCATCACTATGGAAATCATATGGATGAATTCCTAACTGTCATAACATCAGATGCCAAGACTTCGCTTATAGGTACATGCTTCTCCTGTAAATGATTGGACTCCAACAGTAACTATCAAACTAAAAAGTGTAGACAACAGTGTGGTTGCTTAAACCAGAACAGCCTCACTGACAGTAATGCATGTTGGTCCTCTTTAGATGAGCACAGACTCACCCATCTGTGACAACCTTAACATTGTGTTGTTTCATCTCTCAACTCTCTTATTGCTTATGTAGCACTTTAGATAAAATGGAGCCAGCTTTAACTTTTATATATAATAAGTAGCACTTAGCACTTAAGTAAAAAAGGGAACCAGCTGTTGCATTGAGTTAGTCAGACTTTAGCTGGGTTGTTATGTAGCTTTTGAGTGAATGTTGGTCTTGGGGCATTACTCATTATTTCGGACTCACTTATGAATTGGAGATTATCTGTGTTTCTGTTCGCCTCTTTTCTACTTTCTACCCTGCCCTCAATGTGGTTGTCCTCTGTCTTTCTCCCTTCCTCCAGTTCCTTCCAAAACAGAGTTCAAGAGTGGAGGCTTAACCAGGTCATGTGACCTGAAATCCCCCCACTCAAGCCAGACCTCCCTACCTTATTTAGTATCTTCCCTAAGGATATCATGCCTTGGCCTCCAGGTTAAGGAAGGAAGGTGATGGATGTGTTCCTGCTCCTGTGTCCCTGTTTAGGCCTGGTAGGGCCAAGAAAGGGTATGAGGCCAGAAACTATGCCACTCTTCCTCCATAAAATTACCTCCTGCCGAGGGAATCCCATCAAATGGCTTTTTTCCCACAGGTTCCAAACTGTATTCACTCACCAGTAGATTTTCCCCTCTGTGCTATTGAGTGCATCTATAGACAAAACATTTCAAATTACCTTCGGCAGGCCTTCTACTGTGGTGTCTGAAGACTATCCTGGGTTTCTATAAATCTACTCCTGGGTGAACCCCGAAAATGTACTACTTTGGTGTCAGTGATTTTTACAACACACCCCACCAACTTTGATCCTAGTTGGACCCTATAAACCTAAAGGGTGACATCAACTTTTCTTCTGGTCCTCTGCAGACCTTCTACTAAAATGCCTAACGTTTATCTTGCATACCTCCAAACTCGCTTCTGAGTGAAGCCCATCGATCTACTACTGTGTCTTTGGTATTGTTTACACTGCATCCAATAATTTGGGTTGTGGGTGGGCTCCAGAGACCCCATAAATCTGCTACTGCAAATGCTGTGATGTATCCCGATTTTCCATGATGTTGACTGCATCATCCACGTCTGGTACTTTTTAGGTTATTCTTGGGGCCCCAATTATGCTCATGGGTTATTGTAATAAATAGGTTGCAGGATACAGCAGGTATATTGAGAAGTCCTTTATTGAAGTACAAAGGAAGAGACAAGAGCTGACTCTTCACCATGGAGGCTACAAGCAACTGCAGTGGAATAGAACCTTACTTGAGAGCAAACATAGAACATAAACATGAGAGCATTCTGTTGTAGTACAGATAATGTAATGACATTTCATAAAGACTAGAACTAAAACCTAAGAGACTTATGTCCTACACATCTTCTTCCTTTCTAATGTTAATAAAAATGATAAAGCGTGATGTCGTCAGAACAACGTGGTGCTGTGAGAGGCTGGAAGAGATACTGACATTTCACTGAGTGGTGAAGTGCGTCAGAGCAGTGAGGACCAACAATCACTAAGCAACAAGCTTAAACGCCCGGTATACGTCACCTTCTGACATGCAGCTTCTCCGCTAGTACCCACAGGGATTCCACAACGTCATCAGAGTGAAGACAACAGCTCCATGAGAAGGATCTCTCTGTTCAACAACAGTGAGTTGAACACGCCAAGCTTCTTTCTTCACCAGTTGCGCCAATTCTAGGTTCCTTCGTTGTCAGACACCTTGAAAATGCTAACCTCTCTCCTCACTAGTGTGGGCGATGTCGAATTATGTCACAGTCGGCTGTTTGATAAGTTCTTTGCCACACTGTACCGGCTCTGATCACGACACCCTTCAGAGCTCGCCTCGGTTGAGCATGCCGATAATGCCAAGATGATTTTTGAAATGCACATAAATCGAGTGAACACCACTTTCTGTCCACTCTTGTCGTCGAGGGAATCCTACAGGATTTTACTTCCAAGTATCAGGAAAGAGACACTTCTTTTGAGGACGAGAATTATCAGGAAAGTACTGCTGGACTGCACGCTGGATTCTAAGTATCGTCACCAAGATGTAATAAATAGGTTGCAGGATACAGCAGGTATATTGAGAAGTATTTTATTGAAGTACAAAGGAAGTGAAAAGAGCAGACTCTTAACCATGGAGACTACAAGCAACTGCCGTGGAATAGAAACCCTACTTGAGAGCAAACATAGAACATAAACATGAGAGCATTCTGTTGTAGTACAGATAATGTAATGGCATTCCATAAAGACTAGAACTAAAACCTAAGAGACTTATGTACTACACATATCACCAGAGATCTACTACTGTGGTGTCAGTGGAAGCCCAACCCAACTTTGGGGCAGACTTCATAAATACATATACATATTAAAGGAATCAGATCAATACCTAGGACCTCCAGCGCACCCAAGCCTGGTTGCTAAGCTTACTCTACTCCATACTAAATACCTACCAGCAAAAACCCTGCATATTAAAACTTAGAGGCTCCAGAAAGGTGTCACTGCCTGCCCCATCATAGCAAATCTTTACTACATGTGCCTCTCGCATTTCTATCAAACCCAATGAAGTAACTAATTTGCACTCACAAGTGAATCTAAGGACCTTTATCAAGACCTCACTCATTCCCTCAGCTACTTACCGGCAACAAACGGAGCAACAACTAGAACAATCTTTAGACCATTCACTGGAACAACCAACTAAAACGTAGCCAACTAAGGCATAGCAACCCGTTATGGTTTCTCCATCACTCCTTAAAAGCACTCTTCCATGCTACACCTACTTTCAATATCCCACTGGCAGCCATACTATGCAGAGAGTTCACATGAGTGCCCAACAGAATGGCCAATTACCCCCTGATTAACTAAACAAACTGATCTGAAAATGGCAATAAAAAAGCAGATGCTAGAACAGCAGCAAAAACATACCCCCCTAAATCCATTAATCAGATGAGAGGAGCCAAAAACCCTATCCCCGCAGCAACATCGATATGAGGATTCAGAGAAAAACATACCTACCTATATTCTAAGTAAGCACCATGAAATATCAGATTAGAGAACCTGATCTCATCCTGATCAAAGTGCCAAAGACCAAATTTAATTTTTCATGCACAAGAAGTCAAGATTGCCTACTTCCTTTACATGGAGAGCAAGTTTTAGTATCACTTAACCAAAGATAGGTCACTACTCTTACCTGTCATTTGTCATATTAATGCATGATTACTAAAGAGAAATCGCCTCTGTGATCTGCTATTGATCTTAACTCAGACCTTTTCTTCATCACACAAACTTGGCTAAATCATGGTGCTTCTTCCATACTTCGAGGCAATCTACCTCTCTACAGAAATCAACCAAATGTGAGGAATATTGGGGGATAGCAGTGATACACAAAAATACCCTAACCTCCTCATCATTAAAGATTACATACTCTCTGAATGCGAATCAATCCTTGGGTGCCACTCATCTTTATTTTCTTATCCTGCCAACTTTTTTTTATGTGCGTGGACATCCAGTAAGCAACTAAAATATTGCACATAGTGTTCTGGACTCAATGATACACATTACAATGAACCGTCCAAATCTATGTTACTTAGGTGATCTCAACAATAGGTGGCTCATAACCAATACAAAGGCAGACCTCATGCTTACTCACTAACATTGTAACCCTTGGTTTTTGTCAGTTGGTAACAGGAACTACCTCAGGAGGCCACACTCGGAATCCTATTTTCATCCCAATGTGGCCAATCACCCAAACTTTAAAGAAACCCACTACATGGAGCGACTACCACATCATTCATTTCAATCTCAATCTGCCCATGAAATTCCAGTTGTCAGCCGACCTCACCACAAGCATATCAACTAGACTAGGAAGAACATAAGCTCTGAAGCATGCCTGATACATATAGACTGGACACAGGTATGCAGTTTCTTCTTAAGTTTATTCCACCAAGAATCCCATCCATCAACCAGCAGTTCTTAACATCAACTGCCCAGGTTTACTTACAAAACACTTCATAGATTCTCATGACACAGGTCTATGACTCATACAACATTCTGTAAATGACATACTACAGTTCCATGGCTAATCACATATTAAAAAGAGAAAACAGTACACGACACACCTCCCTTCTTTACCAAAACAAAATAAAACAGAAATATTCATACATAATCAGAAAGATAAGATGGTCGTTTGCACATCCTAGATGAGCTACGAATTTCCCCTTTTCCACCAACCTGCGGAGTTGCACCACTCAAGTTTTCAATAAGGTCATGGCTAATCATTCCTTTGACTACAACAACTCTATTGAGGTTCCAAATGCGATGGTCTTGAGTCTTTATCGCATTTTTAAACTCTCTGATCACTTTAAACACTCTGATCACTTTAATTGGTTTCATAAATTTTGAAGCAGAATTACCCATCAGATCTGGACGTTTTATCATTACAACATCACCAACAGTTACTTTGGTAGTTTTTACAGCCTTTTTCGCATCAAAGTAACTTTTCCTCATTTTAGCCAACTCCTCTTCCCTCTTCTGAATCTCAAGGACATCACATGTACTCTCCTTCCCATTACTTAATTCATACTTGTTTACCCATGCAGGTTCTACATTTGTATTTGGAACTCTACCTCTGAAGATTAAGAAATGTGTCTTCCCAGTCGTAGAATGAGGAGACAACCTGTATTCTTCTATTTTCTTTATTACTTCAGACTTCCAATTTAAAGAAAGAGACTTTGCTAAAGCAATAGTTTCTTTGGTCACTCTGTTAAATCCCTCTACCATTCCGTTGGCCTCTGGATGATAGAGAGAACATGTTTTATGAACAATTCCTTTAGAAAAGAGAACATTTTTCATCTCCTCAGAGACAAGCTGAACCTCATTGTCAGTTAATAGGGATTCAGGAATCCCTTGTTTTGAAAATAAATCCTTTAAACATTGAATAATAGGGTTAGAAACGATAATTGGTAAGAAGAAAATTTCTGGCCATCGTGAAAACATGTCCATTACAACCAATATAAAAGTTTGTGAACCATTGCCATGAATAGGACCCAAAATATCTAGAACTATATCTTGCCAAGGACTAGAAGGATGTCTTCTTAAAACCATCGGCTGAACGTGTGTACACTTGGATTTACCACTTAGTGAACATGGAATGCAATCACGCAACATCCGTTCAATCTACCTATCCATTCCTGGACACCAATATGTCATGCGTAATCTCTCCTTACATTTAGTTAAACCAGTATGTGACGAATGAACCAAATCAATTAGCTCCTTCCTAAGGCTGCTTGAAGGAATTATCCTCGTACCACGAAACAATATTCCTTTGTCAACAGATAATTCATTACACAATGGCCAAAAGTTCTTACAAGAATCTGATACTTCCTTATTACTAATCCAACCTTTCCTAATAAGTTTCATGACTTAATTTAAAGGGACATTTTGAGCCATTTCATCACACCACCTTTTTTCAGATATTACTTCTTGATCAATCACACAAACCCATTCTTCAGCATCTTCTAAATATTCTTCAGATCCAATTTTAGGTATAAGACGTGACAATACATCTGCTACCTTTTTCTCTAAACCTGGGATATATTTTATGACAAAATTGTATTCCTGCAGACCTATCACCCACTTAGTTATCATACTTGTGATTGAATCAAGGCCCTGTTTACTAAATATTTCAATCAAAGGTTTATGGTCAGTACGTACTTCAAAGTCAATTCCCCAATGAAATTTCTTTAATTTTTTTATGGCCCAAGATACAGCGAGGGATTCTCTCTCCACCACTGAATATCTAGTTTCAGGGTCTTTGAGACTGTGTGATAAAAACATTATTGTTTGCATACCTTTAGGACTATGTTGTTACAAGACTGCACCCAACCCTTTTTCGCTGTGATGAGTACAGGTTTAGACTTTGGGTTAAAACTACTAAGAGAAGGTGCAGTCTTAAGTTTCTCTTTGATATCAATAAACTCTCTCTCACAACAGTTTGACCATTCAAAATCAATTCCTTTCTTTAGTAAATACCTCATATTGACAGTACAATCTGCAAAATTTTCCACAAATTTGTTATAATATTCTACTACACCTAAGTACTTCATAGGTTCAGTCTTACATGAAGGATAACTCATTTCTTGTATAGTATTAACTAAATACGACTTTGGTTTAACACCTTCACTAGTAATATTGTGACCTAAGTAATTTATTGAGTCAGTTCTAAATTTGCACTTTTCTGCTTCAATGGTCAAGTTGTGATTACACAATTTCTCCAAAGCTAACCTTAAACGTGCATCATGCTGACTGACATCATCACCATATATCAAAATATGATCTTGATACACATATACACCTGGGAGACCATGAAGAATGTTCTCCATAACTCTCTGGAAAACCGAAGAGGCTGATTCTAAGCCAAAAGGCATACGTTTGAATCTATAAGTACCAAAAGGCGTAATGAAGGAAGTAAAGTCTCTATACGACTCTTCTAACTCTATTTGGTGGTATGCTGAGGTAAGGTCTATTGTACTAAAGACTTTAGCACCACCTAACAAAGCTAATAATTAATTTATGTTTGGTAATGGATATTTACCAACTCCTACACATTTATTTAATTGTCTCAAGTCGATGCAGAGCCTCAGATCCCCATTAGATTTGCGAGTTGCTACAACTGGGGCCAACCATTCAGTGCCCTCAACATCCTCTATGATTCCCCAATCTTTAAGTTTCTCAATTTCCTTCCTCATGTCATCTCTCAAAGAAAAAGGAACGGTTCTTACTTTGCAACAAACCAGAGTAGCGTATTTTCTAAGTACAATTTTATGCTTGTACACTCTGTGGCAACCTAAGTCTTTTCTGAAAACTTTTGGATAATCTCTCTTGAGCTCTGAAATAAAACTATTATCACCACTTTTTTCAAGAATCAAATTAACATCATTTTTAAGTTGAATGGAAGATTCAGCATTTGGGTCAAGGTATACCCCAAGATCACCTTGATGGATCCAGCTAATGATGCTGCCTCCTTTTTTTCAAACCTACATTTTCCCTGAAACTAGTCTACCTTTATACTCTATAAGACCTACAAAATAACCATGAAGACTAATAGGTTCTCCGCCATAGGCTAAAGGCCTAATATCAGGTTTCAAGAGTGTTACCTTCCCTTTAAAGTTCTCCAAATAGAATCCACACGAGACAATCGTTATTTTAGCACCTGAGTCAAATAATACCTTAGTGCTTGATCCTTCAACCAAAATATTGTCACAAGGACATTTTTTCCTTTTTTCTCCACTCACTACTTGTACGACAATCTGTCTGCACTCATACACATCCGTCCCCGATTCACCATTTTCTCTATTGTATATCTCAACTTCCTTAACTTTGGATATGAGCCCACTCTAACACAATGATGCCAAGTGACCCTTCTTTTTACATTTAGAACATGTTTGACCCAAAGCAGGACATTTCTTGTCTTTAGCCAAGTGTCCTGTCTTACCACATCTGTAACATTTTGCGTTCATCCACTTATCATTCAATCTTCCACTATTCGTTATAGCACCATTATGCTTATCCTTAAGAATAACATTTGTTTTACCCTTGTTTTTGATTTCTTGAATTTTGTACACTTTCTCAGAATCTTTTTTTAACACAGCAACACACTGTAATGAGTGTTCAATCCTCTTAGCAACACTGAGAACTTCATCGAGCGTAGGCTCATCACGTAGCCACAATTCCTCTCTGACCTTTTCCATATTGCATCCAAACATGTACTGATCACGTATACGTTCATCGGTGAGATTGTCACATTTGCACGAGGATGCAAGCTTCCTCAAACAAGTTACACACCCATCTACAGTTTCATCATCACCTTGCATTCTTTTAGCAAATTTGTAACGATCCAAAATAGTGCTCACCTTCGGTAAATAGTGCTTATCTAATTTCTTGATGAATATTTCATAGTCATTGAGTCCATTAGCTTCCTCTGCAGACAGCTCTGGTAAGTGGTCAAATACATCCTGTCCCTCTGACCCTAAACAGTGTAATTATAATGAAGATTTCCTTTCCGCGCTAAGTGAGGGTCCTTAAACCCTAGCGTATATTCAAAGACTACTTTCCATTTTTTCCACTGAATGGGAGGGTCACCTGAAGTACTAAGAAAGAAAGGTGCAGCAGTAACGTTTTGCATGTTCACTTCTCAAATATTCCCTTTATTTCCTCCCTTTTTTTAATAGATGAGACTACTGTGCCCCTACTTTTAGTATAAAAGTGTAGAACCAGATATAAACATGTTGCCAATTTTAATGCATAACCCACTTGCCTATACTTTAGAAGTTGTAATTTATATTATATTTGTGTAAAAAGGAAAATTATTTACACACTAGCTGCCAAATCAAATATAAACATTGTAAATGCAAGAAATGACCATGCTGTGCGCATCAGCGCAGAATAATACACTGTATAAAAAATATTAACGTCCTAGAGCTGTGCGCGTCAGCTCTTTGAATGCTGTGCGCATCAGCGCAGGATTGTCAATGAAAGAAATACCTGATAAACTTTCCAGCGGTGCGCATCAGCGTATTACATGCCGTGCGCATCAATGATGACAAACTTTCCAGCTGTGCGCATCAGCGTATTAAATGCCATGCGCGTCAATGAATAGTGTCAATGAATATGCCTCAGATTCTCATTAACTAATCCAGATGAATGATGAATGCTGTGCCCGCATAGTAAAAGTAGATAAATAAATGAAGAAGGTTTTGTGCTGTGCGCATTAGCGTACCAATGCCATGCGCAGTGAGGGCTATGAGTGCTGTGCGCATCAGCTTACAAATGCCATGCGCAATGATTATATACACATCAGCTCCCAAGCAAAGATGGCCGCCCCGCTTCCCTACAAAGTGATGTATGTATCCCGCGCAACAACGCAGCTTAGGAACACCAGCTTGACAGGAGGGAATGGCGAACACAAGCAGAAGCCCTCAGCGCTCAGGATTCGATACAAACTTGAACGTCAACACAGGTAAAGTTAAAGTTTACATTCAATTGATTAACGATGTGAACCCATAACACACGATGTTTTCCACACTTTGCGCTTTCCAAGAGATCCAAAGGAAACATCTCTTCAGACGAATGCAGCAATAGTCAGTAACTCAACGATTACCAACGAAGTCTAGTTCAGAAATGTCTGGGAACAAGTGCACGGTAAAGTTCACCACAACACTCGCTGTCATCAATTATCAAGCGCTTAATGCAGTGCTCCGATCTCTGAACTATACGTCAATCCTTTCTCTAAAAAGTAATCAAGCGCTTCCTCTCTGTCGCTAGCGCTTTATGAAATGGCAGTTTATAAACACTTCCTGCTTACTGCTAGCGATTGGCCAAAATTGCAAGCGTTTCAAGAAGTATCTCACCAAAGTCATTACATCATTGAAATAAGAAAAGGATGAGCCTGCATCGATAGGAGCCAAACATCAACAAGAAGCAATTAGGGCAATAAGGCTACATATGCGGCAAAGCTCCCAATACTCTATTATGAATTCATACACCATTTGAGAAACTTCTTTACCTTCCAAATAACATTTATTGATCCTTATTAATTTACGAAGAAACATCACTTAAGATAGAATATACCTGAAGTTAGAAATATCCTTAGATGATACATTTTTTACTTTAAAAAAATAAAGATATCTCTCACCAATCCTCTGTGTTGAGAGTCTCAGTGTTCATCCTGCCGACTACGCCAGTGAAGCATGCCTGATACATAAAGACTGGACACAGGTATGCAGTTTCTTCTTAAGTTTATTCCACCAAGAATCCCATCCATCAACCAGCAGGTCTTAACATCAACTGCCCAGGTTTACTTACAAAACACTTAATAGAATCTCATGACACAGGTCTATGACTCATACAACATTCTGTAAATGACATACTACTGTTCCATGGCTAATCACATATTAAGAAGAGAAGGCAGAATACCACAAGCTCCTTTTAATCTGAAGGTATCACCTCTCTCCCCCCTTGTACCTAGCGATGTCATAAAATCGTTCTACCAAGGGTGCAGGATATTTTGATATTGTGCTAGCCCTTACAACAACGTGGCTCACAGATTGAAGGCTGGATGGTTACATTTGGATGTAAATATTTAAAAATGAAAAGCAGATTCCTTTGTAAGGCAACAGATGAATATGCACGGTGCCAGTCATGTAAAACAGCTTCGGAGGCAGTACAGTACAGAAGGTACACAGCTTCAATCAAAAAAGCAGCGAGATCGTACTACTCTGTTAGTAATGAGTACTGTGCACTTGTTCAACCTACAAAGCCCCATCCCATTGCAAGCAGTGTGTAATCGCTTACCCACAGAGCCTGGTTACATGGGCAGACAAGACATCAGTCTGTAGCAGTGGCAAAGAGCACCTTGGAGAAGTTGGCCATTATGACAAGTAGCAGTGCACTCAGCTAGAGACTCAAAGAAACACCAACAGAATCCAAACAGATGGAAGCCACAGTCAAGTACACCCTGCCTTTATGATGCAGGTCACATAGTTGGGGCCCTGACCTTTCTCTTACACACCCAGCTACTGGTAGTGAACCAAATGTTTATTCAGGGAAAGCCTTTAAAAGGTAGAGCTACAGAAAGTCAGTATCAGAGAAACGTCCTTAATATGAGATTCGACCTGTTGACCAGAGCTATTCCTGCTTTCCTGCCTTGACATCTTAGGTATTTAGACTTTTCACCTTTTCCTGTTCCTGCCTCTTCATAGCCACTCATGAGGGCTCCTCATTCTAAAGCTGCCAGAAGCGGGCGTATGGCCAATGCATTTCGAATGCTACATGCCCAACAAAAGAGTTCTTCAAAATAGATACAAATTTTTAAAAACCTAGGGAGTACTTTGATTAATTTAAAACACTCTGAGAAACTCCAAGGCACTCTAGCAAAAGGATTCATTGAACAATCTGATGACCTTAAATCTCACTTCCTTGTAAAAACAAGCAAAACAACTGTGCAATGCCAAACCAGAACAAAGCAGACCAATCGCATCACACCACAAAATTATGCTGCTTGAACCGGTTGACAGATAAATAAATCATGGATCTAATTAAGGGTATAAACACTGCAAACTCCCCTTTAGACCCTTTTCTGCTGCCACACTAGTGTGATAATTAACACCTCCTTATAAGCTGTGAAATTCACTAGTGACCAGAAAACATCTTATCAAACAAATGCTAAAGAAAAAAAGCACTGTACCAAGTTGAACCAGCAAACTAGACAAATAACGAATGAGCCATCCTTAGGTAAACTCATCAAAAATACAGTGTCCTCACAGGTCTCAATCTTCATCAAAAAGAGCACATTTCTATCTGACAGACAGGATTCAGACCTGGAAGAAGAATTGAATCAGCACTAATCTCCATTTAGAATAACCGGAAGAACCCTCTAGATGCTAATTGATTCCCCACCCTGCTCCTATTCAAATTGTCATTGGTGTTAGAAACTGCAGACTACCAACTATGAGCTCAAAGTCTAATCAAGACAGGGATCTAGGACATATTCCTTAGATGAATAAATTAAAACTCAAAATTGTCACATTAGCTCATTAAAAATCCTCGCTTTTCAATTGTTCGAATAACATCCCATTGGTTAATGTGCTAGAGGTCTCAAAAAATACCCCTATCTAGTTCAGTGTATACTTATCCTCTATTCCTGATCTATTGAATACCTTCAGCCTTACCTGCTGTACTTATGCTGATGACACTAAGCGCATTCTAAAACGTAAAAGACTTATAGAGATCAAGATAGCAAGGCTTGGCAAAGGCCTACAGGAAGTGGAGGACAAATAATCTTAAACATAAAGCCTCCAATTTTAAAAAATACTCACCTCTAGATTCTGGCAGAGTCATGATCCTAAATTCCACAGGCCTCAGAAGACATAAACATACCCAAGAGCATCTACTGAGATGACAGAATCAGTGTGAACTTGAATTCCAATTTCTCTCCAAACCCAAATCAACAAAGTGATAAAAGGCCAATTTTACAAACTGAGAATACTTTTATGGATCTTCCCATACTTAGGTCTCTCTCACAGGATTCCAGCATCACTAGCTATTGTAGTGTCCCAATATTCAAAAAGGGTTTACATCAAGCTCTCAACTAATGTGCAAGCCACAAGAATACATAACTCTGCAGCCCGGCAAGTCACGTACCTGACCAGACAAGAATACATTAATACTGCACTGAATGCTCTTCACTGACCATCAGTTTTGGAAGAATATCCTTCAAAGCCTTCTTCATTGAATAACTGGTGGCCCATGTGATGGGGTCAATCATTCTGAAAATGGCTACAGCGAAATAAGAAAACCTATATTTAGAAAGCTTTAGAATATTTCTATTCCTGATATTCCAACTTAGAAAAAATTGTGTGGGTGGGCGTTCCTTCTCAGTACAGACATGCACACCCTGGAACAGTCCACGGAAGAGAATATGGACCATCAACAATTATTTAAACTTTTGAAAGAAATTAAGACCCTTCCTTGCCATTCCATATTTAAGATGCTCCGACATACCACTACACCAAGTCTCCTGGAGCAGGCTCTCCGAGTCTCTCACAACACTAAAACTCACTGCTAATGGCACTGTAGCCTACACCTTTCACCCTTCCTTGTACTAGAAGATTGGGCAACAACCATTTTGAGAGAGCTTTGGTGCCTAGCAAGAGTCAATAAAGTGCTATACAAATGTCTAGTTTCAGGAAAGTTGCAGCAAATTACCATGAAAAACAGATTTCCTATGTAGCTCACAAGACTGAATTCTGCACCACAATATACAGTGGCTGAGTTCGGGATCCTGGGTTCTGATTTCCTCATGTATAGAGATTTGAATTTTCCATCTAATAGTACAATCATTTGATATAAGTAAAATGTCCTTCCGACAGAATTTTAAATAAATGAAGATTGCTTCCTCTGCTATTTGTGGAGATCCATTGTCACAAAACTGTGACAAAAGAAATACTCAATCTGGCGTTTTTGTAAAAAAATAGCTTACAATTTTCTTCCACAAACATTCATTTGGTGGCTGTATGAAATATGAGCCATGGTATTTGTAAGTTCTCCTTTATGGGTACCATTTAACAAAATTCTTATGTCATTTGGTTTTTCTAAAGAAATGTCTGTTTCTGCAGTTGTTTCATTGTGAAGACTTTCACCTTGATTTTGGTATGGTTGTGCTGTGGACAAAATGCAAATAAATAAATGCTTCCCTGTCTTAGTGATATATTTTCTAGAGTGTTGAAGAATGGTTTTCTTCCAAGCAGTGATTCTGATCTCCCAGGGCATACTGAACACGGTCTTGTTGTGGCTTTTGAACCCATTCACAAATCAAGTTTGCAGCAGTTTTATTGGAATTTAAGTGTCCTGTGGCATGCGCATTAGCACATAAGGTTAGTCAGGCACAAGTGTGTGCTGCAATGAACCTAGCGCAAAACTTCACAGGAATAACGTTGTTTTGAGAACTCACCCATCTTTCTTTCTTCAAGTGAAACTGGTTTTCTATTAAATCGAAGGATATTTAAACTTTAAGTATGTTTCGATCTCGCTTCCAGGCTTTCCTTCTCAGGAATTTGCTCTCTTTATTGGTATTTATGATGTGAAAAGGGCCAAACAGTATTACATAGAGAACACAGAAGAGATTAGGACCGTTATTGGTTAGTTATAGCCCTACTTATACATGGTTGGCAACATCCAGACAGTCTGTAGTCCACTGTATTGAGTCCGGTATGATTATTTGTTCCCAAAGGACCTTCAAGTCCCATTCTTGAATGTCATGGGCCTAGTCTTCAAAGGGAAAGGTGGATGCTACAGATGTTCTTTGGAAAGTTTCTTTTATTGAGATTCATTGAGCAGACACCATTTTATATGCCTGAAGGACTGTACTGCTGAGGCTGTACCGCCAGATCAAGGGCCAGATGTAAGACAGTATTTAGCATGCACAAACGGGTTTGTGACCCGTTTGTGCATGCTGAAAACCTTTTAATAAATTGCGACTCGCAAAATATTGTTTGGCGACTCGCTATTAGGAAGGGGTGTTCCCTTCTTAATAGTGACCACAAAGCCAAGTACCAATGTTTTGCAACCGCAATTGTAAACCACTCGCAAGTTACCACCCTCTTTAAGATGGTGGTAATGGAGTCCCAAATGTGAAGGGGTTGCCAGAGAACCCCTTCCCCTTGGTGACTGGCTCTGAAAATATTTTTTAAGGGCAGGCAGTGGTCCCAGGGACCACTACCTGCCCTTAAAAAAATTAAACAAAAACGTTTCATTTTTCTTTTTTAAATGCATTCCTTTAAGGAAAACAGGCTGCATTTTTTTAAATAACTGCTTTATTGAAAAGCAGTCCCAGACATGGAGGCCTGCTGAGCCCAGCAGGCCACCATCCCTGGGAGGGCCATCCATTCCCAATGGGGTTGCAAATTGCGAGTAGCTCATTAATATTCGTGAGTCTCGCATTTTGTGTCCCCACTGGGAATCGCAATCAGTGTCTCTGACACTGTTGTACATTCTAAATTGCGACTCGCAATTTGCAACTCGCAATTGGGTGCAAATTGTGAATCGCAATTTGGATTGGTCGTACATCTGGCCCCAAGTGACCAAGTTGGCCAACTTTCTTACCTTAACCTATTTGGTTAATTGGCAGTGGCGTTGCTATTCAAGTCAGTGTTCATGAATATCATTGAAGATTCTGTTATGAAGAACAAAATAGACATATTTTTAACCTGAATTACAAGTTTACAAATTATGTTTATGCAGCACATTGGAATGCTGTAATCATGCTGAGAAGTCAGTGATGTTTTCTGAAGACATTAATCCGATATGGGTTATGAATATTCTTTTATAATATCTTAAATTCCCAGAAATTACAATAATGCATTTGTTGTATTGTGAATCCTGCCATTGACTTGCAGTTAAAAAACCTAAAGTTCCATGGCATGATCGCCTTAGAATTATTCAGAGTTTGAGTGGGTATTGCTGGGATTGTAAAATGTCAATAACCGCAGCAGCAAATTTGTTAAATTCACCAAGAGGCAATCTGATACAATGATGAATCCAAGGAATTCCAGACATAGTCATGAAGTATAACATTAGTAAGCGGTTTATTAGCTTAGATGGAGGATGGTAGTTACCAGATGGTAGTTCATTAGCTAAGTTGTTCATGCCCCACCAGGAGCAGCATCCTTGCTGCTCAGCCCACACTCTCCAACTGTCTCTCTCTCCACACAACCAGGCACTCCAACATTCCACTCACTCATCAGCATTCTAACATTCCACATACACATCACATTCATACTGGCAGAGCAGCAGGGGAAGGAAATCAAAGTATAACACAATCCCTGAAAACCTTTTCATGAGGAATTAAATTCCTAGAGGCCTCTACAATTATTAACTGCATGCCACACACCAGTCACTTGCAGCTTGTTTAACTGATTTACTTTCACCCAACTCCATGATATTTATTTTGGAAACCTGAGAAGGACAAGTCGCCATCCCGAAACACATTGATTATGTACTTTTAGAGAGATGATGGCTACCAGTTTGTCTCTACCTGGATGAGTCGGAGGTGGGTTTAGTGCGGCCTTGCGTATTCTTCTCCCAGATACTGTTGGCCATCTCGTTGCCAATGGATGTTAGAACGAGAGTCAGTTCCAGGGGCCAGTCATCGAGGTCAAGTGACCGAACCCGTGAGAGATGGGTTCCCAGGTTTCTGTGAATTCCGGAGCATTCAATGCAGATCAAGGCACCCAAGTTTAAGCTTGCCCAGGTTGGATCTAGGTGGTAGAAAAAGAGCACAGAGTTTTTCATTTGTTAATTCCACAGGGAGTGTAACATGCAACACCTGTTTGATGCAGAGATACCAAAGAGTGAGTAAGTAAACACAAGAGATAGACATTCTTTAAACCATATTTTTTATATGTTTTATTAATGTACCTTCTTTTCAATTATATATGTTTACATACGTCAGACTGCATTATACAAGCACAGCATTATTATATTGGTTCACGTTTACAACAGATACCAATGTTGTCTGAAATTTGTTGACACCAAATTTCCACAGTCAGCTTTTTCCTCCTCCCCAGATGTATCACAAGCTTATTCTTATCTGCCGGCTCACTTGTCAGTGGTAGAAGTGGGCAGGATCGGAAGGGCACGGCATCACCCTCTTTTTTTAATTTAACACAGTCTATTCCCCAATTTTTTAAATTTAAAAATACATCCCAGGACGGCAGGAATGGTCCGAAAGTAAAAAATATTGCATGATCATCCAGCCCTGTCTGGTGCACATCAAGGAAGGCGTATGCAGATGCCACGACTTCTTCCCCCTTCCCCCTTCCCCTCAGTATCTGGAGGAAGGGGCCTGCCCAGCAACACTGTAGTAGCTGTCAGTCTTAGGAAAGCACAGAAAACATCTACCTTTGATGGCTGTGCTGTTGCAGCATGATTTACACCTCATTTAGTGAGGCCCCTACCTGCTTGCCCCCACTGTGACCAATACAATGGTCACACTAGGATGCATTTTCGGCACTGCCCTTGACCTCATCTGTCCTTTATTTTCGGGCTCACCAAGACTGACCATGCCACAAGGAAAGGAAGAGCACTCCAGTGTAGAATTCCTGGCAGACCTTACCCAAACCTTGGCACTTTAAAAAAATAAATAACTGTAGAAAACATTTAGGGCCAGATGTAGGTAATCCAAATTTACTGATTCTAAAATACCGAATTTTACCGATTTGGTATTTTAGAATCGGTAAATGCTATGTAAGAATAAATTCGGTAAGTATTACCGAATCGGTACGATTCGGTATTTACCGATTCGGTAATTCCCATTCATTCCTATGGGCATGGAGGCCGATAGGAATGAATGGGAATTACCGAATCGGTAAATACCGATTCTGTAAAAGGGGGAACACATTCAAGGGTGGCAGGGTGTCACTTTGACACCCTGTTGCACCCCTGAATAGTGCATGGGTGCACATGTGGCACACATACATGCCCTAAGGGCATGTATGACTGCCACATGGCACTGTTTTAAATTGCAAAAAATGTATTTTTTAGGGTTTTCAATATTTACCACCAACTTGTAGTTGGTGGTAAATAACGAATCCTAAAATGGGAAAAGCACTCATTTGAGTGCTCCCTACATTAAGGATTCGGTAGTTACCGAATCGGTATTTTAAGAATTTGGTAATTTTCCGATTCCTTAAATTACTGATTCTGTAAATTACCGAATCCTTAAATTAGGCCCCTCCATCTCAGATGCCTAATACCAGGTGGTAACGGCCGAAATTCGGTAATTTCGGCCGTTACCGACCGCTATTGGGCTACCTACATCTGGCCCTATATGTCTTATTAGCTGTTTTCCTTATTTTATTTTATAACATGTTTACAGCTGCTCTGTCAGCATTCATGGATGTGCTCTTTTTAAAAATACAGTTTACCTTTTTTAAGAAAGCCTGAGGTGTCTAGTTCCGTGACCCCCGAGCTGAGCAGTTTGCCAGGGCCAGTTCCTGTTCCCAGTCCGAGTCTGCTGTTCAGCACAATGACTCACTTCTCATTCTCAAAAACGCATAAATCACTGCAGAGTTCCTTGTAAACACAACAGTTTTCATGCAACAATAAAAGAGTCAAGATTGATGTCTCAGTGGTTTATCTTCCTGTTGGAGAGAGATTGGAGTATTGTCTATTGCAAGTTTGACTCATCTACTGTAGCGCCGAGGGTTAATATGCCTGCTGTAAAGAACGTGTACCATACAGATCACAGAACTGTATTTAATTTGCATAGCTCAATGGGTTATGGCTTTTGTCACTGAGACACTTTAGTTACCTGCAGTGCATTATTTGCAACCTAATAAATATAGCACTTTGAGCTATGACCTGCAATCAAAGAGCTGCATGCAAACTGCATGGTGCAGTTTTGGAGGTTATGTTTTTTCCTCAGTCTTTCATTATCCTATTACTGCTAAAATGGCTTTGTTTGGGTAGAAATACATTCTTATTAGTAAAATCCAACAACTGTGCTACGTTTTGAATCCTGGGT
This sequence comes from Lissotriton helveticus, assembly GCF_964261635.1. Lineage (NCBI taxonomy): Eukaryota > Metazoa > Chordata > Amphibia > Caudata > Salamandridae > Lissotriton > Lissotriton helveticus. Next base: position 1,641,689,791 of record NC_136057.1, read on the forward strand.
TTGTGCTTCTCCAGATCTTTATAAAGGCCTACCAGAATTGATGGCATTTGACTACTACACCTTGTAGTCCCTTTTGTCTTGTCTAACATTTTCTAAACACTGATTTACACATGTATGATTTATTGTCTCTGTATGTGTGCATGATGTAAAGTGCTCCAAGTCCCTACACTGGTATGAGAGGTGCTTTAAAACAAATGAAATACATTTGAGAGGGAATATGGAGAGATGAGGGGCAGTGTTGCAGGGTGATAGTGATGGAAACATTCCAGAACCCCAACAAGATTGTTGTATCCTGGCACACAGCAAGGTCATCATTTACTGTGCTTGCTGCGTTTGCTCGCAACACACTGTACAGGGGATGGAAAAAAATTGCCAGGGCTGCCCTTGTGGGTTTCCGTGAGTCAAAGCAGATTCTACTGAAGAGTCAGTTTATCTTCTGATCCCTACTTAACCCATTGGTGCCTCATTTGGCCTTGTTCCAGCAGTAGTAGTGAAACTCACCAGGGATAGGAAATGAAGGATTTGTACGCACACCAAACTAAGGGGAATATTTACGAGGACCTTGCATCCTCTTTGCACCACGGAACGTGGTAAATTCTTCACGCAAATCTCCAAGTCATATTTATGAAGCCACTCATGGCCACTTTGCATTGCTTTGAATGGTTTCATAAATATGGAGTAATGTCACACAGCGCTAAATCGCCACTTTGCCTTCTTCTGCACAAAGGACGCGTTGCGGTGGGTGTTCCCATGCAACTTCCATGGCTTTTTATACATTCCTAGAAATACAAGGACTTGTAAACATGGAATGCATCAAAATCCTACGCCTCCCTAAGGGAGGCAAAAGGAGAAATATCTTTATTTCTCCCTGTTTTTGTCTCTTTCTATATGTGCAGCACACATAGAAAGAGGAAAAAGCCTCTCAGGATTGTTTTTGTGCAGGACGGTGCCCCTTCCTGCACAAAAACAATCCTGCATGCAACAGGGTGCCTGCATTGGAGGTAGGTTGACGAAATGGCACCAGCACAGGGGGGAAAGATAGAAATGGACTGTATTGGATAAATACGGTGTATTCCTGCCCTTTCCCAAAATAACTTGCTCCGTTGCCCTGCGGCACCATTCCTGTATATATGCCCCTAAGTTTTCAAATGTCACTGTCTCTCTGCTTCATGCACAAGCACTTTTAAAATGTGCTGCCTGCTTTGGGGACACTGCAATTAAGCAGCAATGCAGGCCAGAGCAGGGGGAGGAGTGGTGAGCACTCTAAGTGTGCATGATGGTTTGGCCGGCCATCTGGGGCTGGCCAAACAGTCATGCACACTTAGCATGTTATCCACCTGGCTGTATTGCACAGCCTGGGAGGAGAACATGCACAGGCTCCCACTCCCTGTCTGAGCACCGAACCACAGCGCTCAGACCAATCACAAAGCTGCTATCATCCTGGGGACAGCAGCGTTGTGATTGGTTTAGTGGAGTCTGTGTGCTTCCCGCTTCCGGGACTCGTCAGGAAGCAAAACAGAGCCTGGAGAGATGGCGGAAGAGAGACAGTGACCGTGAAGAGGTAAGTGTCATTTTTTTCACACACCCCCCCCCCTCCCCACCACCCCTGATCCATGCCAGCTGACACTGGCTAACACGGGAAACATTAGTTACATTGCAGTGTTTACACCGCAATACCTTTACAATGCTGGTATTATTACAATGCAAGTCATTACAATGACTTGCGCTGGATGGCGCTCTAACCTAAGGAATAGTGTGATTTACTATTCCAACACCTTCCCTACTGTATGGAGACTGGAGTTGGAATAGTAAATCCTACTATTCCTAAATCCTGCGCCCTTCAGCGCAAGATGTTTTAACGATTTGCATTGTAATGCCTGTGTTGTAAAGGTATCGCGTGTAAACACTGCAATGTAACGTCGTATATTCGGCTAACACTCTTCAAGGGCATGCAACATTCTCCTAGCGGTATTGATTTAAATGTACGGTGTTACTCTCTAATGTCCTTAGGGGACATGTCAGGCATCTCCAGAGAATATGGGGGTACCGCAGTGGTCTAAGAGACCTCGGCAAGGATCCTCAAAGTCTTTGTAGCAGGTCAGGAGTTTTTAAAATTGCACCTGTCCCTATAAACACAGGCTGCTTTAAAAAGAAAACATGTTGACATGCTGGCAATGAAACATCCCCGTATTTGCAGACATTCGTAGCAGGCCATAAAATACGGGGGTGCAATTATCACTTCCTAGTTTCCGAACTGTCCATTATATAAATTGGGCCGCGGGTTAATGGGGTATATATACATGTACAATACAACTCTGTAGCGACTGGAAGAGTTGCCAACGTTTGCCTTGATGTGATGATGTATTGTGTGCATGTTGCTGTGACAAATTAAAAAGTTCACAAGTTACAATGGCAGACACGTGAATGAAGGCACAGACGATAACAATGCAGCGCCCGAGCAGTAGCGCGTTAACAACACAAGACGACAAAGACGTGGACGACCTACTTGGAGCATCGCAGTCCACGCAGAATGCATTGCCTCTGGCGTTGCGGATGGCTTGGATGGCAACAGCCTCGCTCTGACTGTCCATGCGTGCCTGCAGCGGTGGGGAAATAAATGGAAAGGAAGCAAACGGAACTGGTTAAAATGGTTCGCCGCTTCTGAAAAATGTGTATAAAGTCACAACTTTTATTTAAAGTCACAAGAACCAGAAATCTGATTTTAATCCAGATATTCCCACTCACATACACTGTACAAGGGTGCACCTCCGCTTTCACGCACGGTACGTTAAGTGGTAGCGCGCGCAAACCTGCCTCGCGCGCCTGATTCCAAGACTAACGCAGCGGTTTGTTGGGCTGCCACGCGCTGACGCACGGTATCTGCGTAGGACAGCGAGAGGCACGTGGCCGCACTCTTCCACATGCTGGAGGTGACCCAACCACGATGGAGGGGAACGACGAACGCCATCTGTAAGGCCTTCCTGAAGCACATACGCAAACCCGGCTGAAGAGACATTGGCGGCACTGACTTTGTGTATGTTTCCCCCAGCCTCGTATTGGACACCGGAAGGGGCCTCTACCTTTAGCACAGAAGTGGGCCATGTGAGTCATGGTGCTTTTTATGTTACCGTCCCAAATTTCTTTAGAAATGTCTGCTACCTAAAGTGTGAGGGAAATACAGTGTCTATTGAGAACCATTTGCCTGTACATGCTTCTGTAATGGGAGCATGAAAAAAGGGGGGAATGGACTTCTTCGTTTCAGTGGGCAAGGCCCTATAATGTTGGCTTAGAGGCATTGTACGCAGCGAAAAGGTAGACCTGAGTCATGAGTAAGTACAAAGCGCAAATTGAATTTTAAAAACAAAACCCTAAAATTATAATTTGTACATGCTATCTGATGTATGTATGTGTACGTGAGAGCTAAAACGTATAGTCATCAATGAGCAACATCTGTAAGGGGGCAGTGTCTTCCTAGTAAAAAGTGAAGGAAGCTCGACGTTATTACAGTGCACCTGCATTTGACCCTACCTCTTCCTGATACCAACGCGAAAGGGTGGGAGACGGTTTTCCCAAACAGCACCTTACCTTATTTTTACTGCTTTCGCAGCACTGAAGGCTTGCAAGGATCTGGCTTTCGATGGCCTGCACCCAGGAGTCTCTCTCTTCGAAGCTGCTGGCCTCAAAATGCCAAGACTGTCCCGTGCTGGACACTATGATGAATTCAAAGTTCTCTTCTTCTGCAAAGAAATGGTCACTGACTGTTATCACAAAACACAAACGCCAACACAAGGCTCCTAAAGGAAGGTGTCTTTCATGCTACATTACAAAGAGCATGGATAGTAGGGATGAAGAGTGAAGGTTTTTGCAAGGCACTAGTCTGGCAGCTTTGAGAATATTATATTTAAAATGGGCACCATACTTTTGAAAAAGGATATTCATTTATTGGAAACGCTTGAAAAACAGACCACATGAATTGAGCTATGACTGGTCCTCTAGTTACGTTTTTAGGAGGCTGAGCTATGCTCTCATTCTGCATTAGACCATAAACGTTCACAGAGAAGATAAAAATGGCAGAATAGCAACGGACGTAAAGCAAATCATAGATTCTTTGGGACGCATCTTGTGATAAATAAGATGATATTTTTGAGAGTAATTAGACTAGTACCATTACGTTTGTTGACCTCAGGTCAGTATTCCAAGGGCCCTCTAACTTAGAGGACATCTTTATGTAGTTTAAAGGGAATCCAGGGCTATACATTTGCTGCAGCCACTATTGAAAACAAGGTCACGCTATCACTGCACAAAGCAGGAAACTCCTGATAAGATACAGAATTTTTCCACACAAGAGTGACATCTGTGTGTATCAGTGGTGTTAAATGTCCTCACATCCTGTGCAGGCGAAATGAGGAATAGCCCAATCCATTTACTAATGTAAAGACTAGTCATGTATTCATTGGGCCAAACCTACCTAACCACAATATGCTTTAGGTACATGAAAGGACAAGTCCTCCAGCGTAATTCAGAAATTCAACAGCACCATAGGTTTTAGTCCTCACCAGTCTATGTAAGGGGAAGGGTGAAAGGACGCAAGAGACACATTGTGTTTCCCCTGGATGAAGATATTAACAATCTGTTTGCACAGTTTATGTCCTACCTGTAAGTGGTGCTGTTTTTGTTGATTGGGGATAGGAGTACATCGGATACAAGAGAACCATATTAACCCTTGCTTGCTGTACCACTGGATCCAAGCTAGCCTGGCTGATGAAGGATTGTTTCATCTTTACATATAGGGGCCAAATTAAATAAAGTGGCTTGGGTTGAGGTATTTTTTGTTTTCGGTCTGTGCTAATTTGCATCCATGTGCTGTTCAACACAATATTATATATGTGGATGTGTGCTCCATTTCTTTAGTGTCAGCTGGTGCTGTTTTGCAACAGTGACAATCCATGTGCACAAAGTTATTAACAATGAGAAGACTTATTTTGAGGCCTCAAACAAGCCCTGACCATACTAAGAATGAAATGTTGCAAAATAGCTCACCACTTGTCGTAAAGCATTATTATACAAAATAACACATATGGGCCCGATTTAGATCTTGGCGGACAGGTTACTCCATCACAACGGTGTTGGATAGCTCGTCTGCCGAAATATAAATCCCATTATATCCTATAAAATGTATATTTCGGCAGACGTCTTATCCGTCACTATTGTGACGGAGTAACTCGTCCGCCGAGATCTTAATCAGGCCCATAGTGAATTGCTCCAGGCCAGGGGTAGTAGACCTTTTATGTTTTTGCATATCTTGCTAACAGGCAAGAAGTATCATGAATGCTCTGAAGATTGCTTTTAGATCAAAGAAAGCTCACATTTAAATATCTGCAGCTACTATATGAACATTGTAGTACAAACGACTCACAGTACAGAACAAGTCCAACAACAAAAACATCAAGACATCCCACAATGGTTATCCTTTTCATGCATGAGTGAGGGGGTCACAAGGTCACGTCACATGAAGATGTCTGGCCGAGTCATTTACCTGTTTTATATATATTTCTTAAACTACCAAAGGTTTTTAATTTCCACATTTTACGCTTGGCTGTCGGGGAGGTTCCAGGAAGCAGGAAGACGAAGAAGAGAATAAAGGCAAAGAATTACAAACAAAAAAGCTGAGATTTAAAGCAGACAGTGAAGGGAAGTAAAAGGAGGAACTCTGTCACAGAAAAGCGAGCACCATGGAAGAGTTCCAGGGAAATTACTAAGTAAAGTTGGCCTGGGATCCCTGTATTAACAAGTGAATTTCAGAACTAAATAGAAAAAAACATCTGATACAGTGTAGGGGACAGGAGCACTTACTAAGTATACTGATACAATAAAAACGTACTCCTCATTCAACAAGAACTAGACTTTCAGAAGTTTGAACAGAGTAATGAGAGGTATTTGCTTATCCAACAATGAACATTTAAGAAGCATACACATAGAAAAGAGATAATTCCTGTTGAAATCGAGTCTTATTTTTCACGTGTCTATGCGAATCTTAAATTTGCATGTCAATGGAGACGGCGGGACTATCTCAATTACTCTATGCTTCTGATGGATACTTCTTACCACATATTCCTCACCTTGTGAATTTCTCCCCAGCATCACACTGGATATGGAAAAATCAAAAGCAGTGCTCCTGTGTGCAGGTAGGTGGAAGTCCAGAAATGACAAACGTAGTTGCATATAAGTGCCACCCGTATATGCTAAGATCAGTTTCTTTCTTTCCCCACCTTCAGATGCAGATCCAGAGCTCTGTGCATTCTTACTTCTAGAGTTAACTCTAACAAGTTACCAATCTCGTTCCTTGGCAGGGAGTCTAATGAGTGGGCACATTTGGGAAGTGTATGTTTCCATCAGCCAGCCCCGCTTTGAGGTAAGTCAGTGAAAGTTGTTTACTAGATCACTATTTTCATGCACTGTGGGGCATGGTGCGTGAAATCTTACCTATGTTCCCTCAAGACTTATGGGCTTCCTCAGTCTGAACAATTCGTTATGTGGCCAAATTTGCCATCCGCTTGGGCTCGGACACCACAGACTGTCTAGGTAGGGCAATGGGAACCAACATGGTGCTTCAACACTCTATCTGGATAGATGAGGTCCATTTGTTTCTTGGGAGATGTCCAGGTATCCTTGATGGACAGACCTTCGACTGTCTCTCGCCCGTTTGGTGAGAAGGCAGGTTTGGCACTAGAGTTGTTTAAAGAGAGGCCATTGCATGTTCCTTGGGCCTTTCAGCTCCAGATAGGCAATCCTCTCAACAATTTCATCCATTTTAGGGATATGTCAGGGGTTTAGCCTATCAGCAACTTCAGGCTCTACTACCCACACAACAGGCCTCCAATTCCTTTTGAGGTTTGGCTGCAGGCTCAACAGACAATGACCTGACAACCAGAGGCAGCAGCCAGCTCAATTTTCTGCCCCTTTGGGAACAACCTCCTAGCCCCTGCAGGGCATCCTTGCTGGCACAGAGCCATCCAATAGGAGTCAGGATCAGCCAATTCCTGTAGGAGTGGCAACAAATTACAACCAACAAAATGGACCTGCAGTTTATCCAGTGGGGCTACGCCCTTCCATTCCTTTTCTACCCAAAGCACCCGCCACTTACTTCAGATTCCTTCTCAGAGGACCATATATTTATTTTGTCCCAAAAAGTGCAGGTTCCTTTTGACAAAAGAGCCATGGAGTGGGTACGGGCCTGGCAATTAGAAACTGGGTGCTCTTCTCGCTATTTTCTTGTGCAGAAGAAAGACAGAGGCCTCCGTCCTAGTTTGGATCTTCACCCTCTCAATGCCTTTCTGCAAAGTGTCAAATTCGAAATGCTCTACCTGGGTCCAGGTTCTCTGACCTGGATCCCGCTGACTGGATGGTGTTGTTGCGCCTGTAGGACACCTATTTTCCCATACTCATCCAGCAGGCCTACAGACGCTACCTGTGGTTCCCAGCGGCCAAGAGCATTTTCATTTTGCTGTGCTCTTTTTTTGGCCTCACCAGTGCCCCTCGGGTGTTCACAAAGGTGATGGTGGGTCGCTTGCCCATCTTCAGAGGTCAGGGATACAACAGACTTCAAAAATGTGTTGTTCAAGCTCCACCCTTTGTTCAAGCTCCATGTCACAACCAACTACACCCTAAGTTGCACTCTCATCTACACACCACTTGGACCATACACTGACCTCACCATCATGGACCTCGTCGGTCTATTCGCCCTCAACGCTAGCAATTACATCCTGCTTGTTAACCTGAACTTTAACCTGGAAGACCATGCTGATGCCAACTGAAAAGCATTCATTGAAGACCTGGGCCTCACCAAATGAGTAAAGGGACCTACCTATGTCACTGGACTCCTCCTGGACCCTATTTTTCACCTCCTCTGGCAACATCCAAGTTGGAGTCCACACCCATCTCCTGGACAGACCACACCCTCATCAAGTTCAGCATCTACACCCCTGACCCAATGCATATGCACCACCACCACCACTAGGCTAGCCCACAAAAACTGGAGCGGCATCACCAACAAGGACTTGAACACAATTGTCAACACCCCGACCCACATGCAGCACCAGCCCCCCCAAAGCCATAATTACAACAATTGGATCACCTCCTGTATTGACTCACTGCCAGCCCCTCAAACACAGCAATACAAACAGGTCTAAGACCCAGGCCAGTTGGTACATGGAGGAACTCAGACTGATGAAACACAAATGCAAACAACTGGAGCATAAATAGAAAATGAAGCATGATAATGCACAGGAGCATTTACAAATCTTCCTAGAGATGCTGCGACCAAATGATCAGGCCCCCGATTTATGTCACTCTGGAAGACCACATCGATGCTAGCACCAACAGAAACAAAGAAATCTTGGCCATTGTGAAGAATTTCACCTCACCAGCTGTTGGCTGCAACTCGATCACCCCCTGACGGGACCTCTACAACAATCTCTCTAAACTCTTCAGCAACAAAATCATCGGCATGTTCAGCAACCTATGTCGGCAACCAAACTTGACAAACCTCGCCAAAGACCTGCCGATCTAATCCAAAGAACCGATGCTAACCACATGGCCCAACATCGGGCCAGAAGAAACCGCCACCGCCATAAATTCCACTCACTCAGGGACCCCATTGGACCTATGCTTCCACCACGCCTACTACAGAGGACAGCAATCCCATCACTGCCATGCTCGCCCCCGTTCTGATTACCTCTACCTCTTCTGTGACCTTCCCATATGCTTGGGAACACACAACTGTCTTCCCATTGCTGAAGAAACGTTCCCTGGACCTTTCAACGGTCGCGAACTACAGACCGATCTCCCTCCTATCATCCCCACCAAGATTTTATAGAAAATCAGCAACAGATGCCTCACAGAATACCTCAATGATCACTAACTTCTCAACACCACTCAGTTTGTTTTCCGACCCAACCACAGTATGGAAACTTCCCTCACTGCCTCCACGGATGACATCTGCATCACACTGAAAGGAGATATGGCGGCCCTCATCCTCCTGGACCTCTCTGCAGTGTTTGATATAGTCTCCCACCCCATCCTCATCCAATGACAGCATGACATAGGAATCCAAGGTCAGGCACCCCGATGCATCTGATCCTTCCTGACTGGAAGGCCCCAGTCGTTAGCCTGGCATCATATGTCCTGGATACCCATGACCTCACCTACAGAGTTCCTCAAGGATCCTCCCTGAGCCCGGCCCTCTTTGATGTTTTCATGATCCCTCTAGCCAGAATCATCCGCTTCCATGACATCAACATCCTCTCCTATGCAAACGGAGCACAGCTCATTCTCTCTCTCACAGACAAGACACCCAGAACTTGGATCAATTTGAATGCCTGATTGACTGAAATCGCCCACTGGATGAAGACCAACACTAATCAGAAGCTGAACAAAGACAAGACCAAAATTGTGATCTTCGGGAAGAACACTTAACCGTGGGTCCTCACCTGGTGGCCAAAAGTGCTAAGACCAACATACACCTTCACACCAAGAACCTTGGGATCCTCAATGACAGCAAATCTTACCATGTCAACGCTGTCACTGCATCATGCTTCCATACTCTGAAGATGTTGAGGGGGATGTTCACATAGCTTCCATTCAGCACCCATAAACCCATCACGCATGCCCTAGTCACAAGCAAGCTGGACTTTGGGAACACCTTGAATGCCTGGATCAATAAAAAACTCACTTGAAGTCTGCAGACCAGTCAGAACACAGCTGCCAGATTCGCTCTTAACGCCTCATGTCATTCTCACATCACACCACACCTTAAGGAGCTCCACTGGCTCCCCATTCAAAAACGAGCAAAATTCAAACTCCTCTCACACACTTTCAAGGCACTAAATAATACTAGCCCAGCGTACCTCATCCATTGCATCTGTTTTTACAAACATTCCAGTTACCTCCACTCATCCGAACCTCTCTTTGCACATCCCACGTTTACAGAAAACCATAACCTGCCTTCTCCTACATCACGCATATAAAGCATGGAACAACCTGCAGTCTCACATACAAGACTTCTCACTTTTTCATGAAGTCCACAAAAAGCTTAAGACTTGGCTTTTTGAGTATTTCCACTAGGCCATAGTGTTGACTAGACTCACATCTGGTGAGTGCCATGATTCCCTCCCAGGTGATAGTGTGCTCCACAAATCTGCATAACATAGTATAATATGACATACCGTGTTAGTAATGACACTGTTTTAATCTTACTTGTTTTATTTTTTTCATGAAATACATGTATTTTTTTCCCTAAGCTGATTTATATGTTTTTTTTTATGTCTGTTGGTTGTATTGCTCCCCTCCCTAAGCATGATCAGATTGATGGTACATGTATTCATGTTCTTAAATTGATTCAATATGTCATTTGTATTCGCAGTTGTAATGGTTTAATACTATTTTATTTGTATATATTTATGTCATATACTCTGTAAACTTTGATGGTTCTTACAAATGACCGAATAAAGATATATGATGACATACTTGTCTTCCTCTAACTTGATGACTGGCTGTTGAAGGCGGGCTTGCCATAGGTAGTTGTGTACCACCTCCAGATCATGGTGAACCTTTGACATCTTTGGGATTCTCAATCTGACAAAATCACAGCTGACTTCTTCACTGAGGCTCCCCTTCATCAGAACAATCATGGACACTGCGATTTTGAGCTTTTCACCCGGACCAATGAGTCCAAGACATTCTAGCTATGATCCTAATGTTTCAGCCACTGTTGTGGTACTCAGTGTGGATGACTCTAAGGCTTCTGAACCTACTAGCCTTCTGTATCCTGCTTGCTAACCATACCAGGAGGCACATGCAAGCTTTGCCAATGGACCTTAAGTCTGAGGGGTCCCATCACCAAGGGAACCTGTCAGATTCCATCCAGGTGTTGGAGGAGACCGCAAAACACCTACAGTGGTGGCTGCTAGACCACAATTGGAACACCTGTATATCACTCTTGTTTCCCCACCCAGAGTTGAAAATGATGACAGATGCATTGCTCCTGGGTTCAGGAGGTCATCTGGGATAGGTGGAGATCAGAGGATGCTGGCCTACAGCAGAGTCTTGCCTCCATATGAACTTGGTGGAGTTGCAGGCGATTCACTTTGCATTGAAGGCCTTCCTGCCCTCCATCAAGAGGAAGCTGGTGCAGGTTCTCACAGACAACACTGCTGCCATATGGAACTCCAACAAGCAGGGTAGTGTAGTGTCCTGGGTCCTGTGCCAAGAGGCTCTTCACCTCTGGAGTGTGCTGAATCTTCAGGGTACTTATCTGGCGGTACTCTACCTGGCAGGATCTTTAAATGCCAATGCAGATGAACTCAGCCGGTAGTGCCCAGTGGATCACGAATTGCAGTTACCCCTGGAGGTGGCTTAAAGCAATTTCATTGCTCTGTCTCTTTGTCACTGCAGATAACGCACAATGGTAGCACTTTGGCTCTCTCTCGGAGATGCATTCTGCGTCAACTGGATGACAGGACTCCTGCATGCCTTCCCGAGACCACCTCTCCTACCCTGAGTTCAGAAGAAAAGCATGAACGAACAGGCCCAAGTCAATATAGTGGCTCAGGATTGGGCCAGGAGAGTATGTGACCCAGAACATCTGGGCTTGAGCATCCATCCTCCAATCAGGATGCCACTTCGCAAAGACTTCCTGTTGCAGTAGCAGGGCAGGGCCCTGCACCCGGGTCTGTGCTGCGTCTCCATGTATAGAGATTAAGTTGGGACAGTTCATCACTTTTGATCTTCCTCCTGAGTGGTTGATATGATGCCAGCAGCTGGGAGTCCTTTAATTAAATCTGTGTATGCAGGACTCTGGGGTAAGTTTGTGATCTGGGGCAGTACCCATCAGTTGGACCCGTTGCAAACAAAACTTTCACATGTGTTGTTTATTTTGGTTTCCGCCCGGCATGGTCTTGCTCTTGTCGGCCTTTTCAACTTTTTTATGTTTGCCGAACCAGCTACTTTTATTCAAATCACCAGCTGTGATGTGTTTCCTAAAAGGTTTACAACACTTGATTCTATCTAATCCATTCCTTATGCCACAGTAAGACTTAAATCTGATTGGTGTGCTTCTAATGTTTACTCCTTTTGAACCTATGCACAGTCGTCAATTGCACCCACTCATCCTAAAATCGGTCTTCCTGATTTTGATAACATCTGCATAACGGGTGAGTGAATTTCAGTCCCTTTCGGTCCAGCACCCCTCTACCACCTTTTTCCTGGCAAAAGGGCTTGAGCTACTTTCCTACCAAAGGTGGTGATGCGTTTTCATTTTGGACAAGCCATCAAGCTTCTGACATTTTTTGCTCCGTCACAGCCCTCAAAAGAGCAAGAGAGACTCAATTGGTTGGACTCCAAGAAAGCCCTCAGGTTTTACTTTTACATTGATCAGAACACCGGGTGTATGATCAGCTCTTTTTGGGTTTCCCTAGGGCGCATGGTGGCACACAAACAGACCATCTATCGAAATATAGTTCTCTGCATTAAGCTCTGATACCAGTTTGTTAAGAAGCAGTCTCTAGAGGGCCTCAAGACTCACTCCACCAGAGCTAAAGCTACTGCATTAGCACAGACAGTGCCCACCTGGATATCTGTCAGGCGGCTACAAGAGAATGCGTGCACATGTACATGAAGTACAGCACTAGTGCCGCCACAGTCAGGTCCGACGAGATTAACATGTTGCCTGCTCGATTCTGTGGGACCTTTCAGTCTGAGACATTCCACAGACTCATCACCTAGAAAGGTACTGCTTTGGTATCTGTTCACAAGGTGAGATTCTGCAGTTACAAGTATCCATCAGATGAACAAGGTACATACCTTCGGAAACACTTTCTGGTAGATAATCTATCTAACTGCAAATACCTCACTGCCCTCCCACTTCCACGTTCTGCACATCTGAAAACATGTTCATTCAATATGCTGATGAGCTATGCATCTGAGGGCGTGGAAGGATTCATGAATGAAACTAACTATCAGCAAGCAAGGATGGCACTCATATGCTTCTCCGTTTATCACTTCTGGACAGTGGTGAGTGTCGCCCCACTGGCTCATAGCCAGCAGCTGAACAATTAAACAATATTTCATTATCGTTTTATTTTTCAGCTGCTGGCTGAGCCAGCATGAGTAGGGAGGGGCAGAGCCGGGCCTTGGGAGGGAGGAGGAATGGGGTGGTAAGTGAACTTCTAAGTGTGCATACATGTTTGGTCTGCTGTCTTAGGCTGGCAAAATAGACATGCGCTTTTAGGTTTCTCCAACCCAGTTAAATTGAAAAGCTGGGTTGGAGAAACAGCACAGACTCCGTGTGCCTGAGAGAGCATTAAACCAGCCTGCTCAGGCTAATCCCTGCCCTGATCTCATGCTTGTTAAGCTTGGTGAGAGCAGCGCGAGGATTGCACAGGGAGTCTCTGATGCTGTCCCAGTGTCTGCTGGGACCAGTAAGCAGAGGAACACTGGTGCGCAAGGCAGCTGGCAGCTTCAGGTAAGTGTTAGTTTTTTATTATTAAACCCTGTAGTTCCCCTTCTCGCATTCCCCACATGCCCCCTCTACCCGCCCCACCTCTTTTTGTTTGTGTCGGCCTCCACTCCTTCTGGAGCGGAACAGCATCAAAGCAGAATTGCATGGCACCACTTACTGCTACTGCTTTTGTGTTTTCCAGATCCAGTCTGAAGCAAGGGGTAAATTCACAAGGCGAGGAATCTGCATATAGATAAAAGATCCACAGGAGAGAGCACTACCTAAGGTAAGTAACTTGTTCTTATTTCCTTGTGTCAATGACTGAGGCACGGACTTATTTGATGGATACTGAATGTTAATGGATTATGGCTTAGATACACTTATTTAGGTATACTTCTTAAGTGTTTTAACTGACTTGTTTAAACTATTTATATGTCTTTATGTTCACACGTTAACAGTGAATGGATTTGTTGATTTTCTGTGCACACAGAGTTCTCCCAATGTTTGCCTCATCTATTACTCTGAACTGATCCTTCTGCCTCTACATTGCCCACACTAATTCTAATCTGCTTTTTCCTTTGCTTTCGTGAATGTTCCCATGTGCCTGTAAGACCACATGCATGGCATGTATTTCCTGTTGCTACTTACTGACTCCTGCTGCCTTTTTGCTGTGGCCAAGTCCTAGTGCCTTTTTATCTCACTCTTGCAGATTTGTTTTAATTCCTGCTTTCTCTAGTTTTGGTTACTCTTCCTCCTTCTTCCCACTTTTGTGTTTTCCTCTATCACTCCCGTGCTATGGATTAACCCCTTGGGCGCGGCTGCAATTTTGCCGCGGTGTGGCAAATTTACACGCGTGCGCAGATCGGACGGCTCCCGGCCGTCTGACGCACATGAGCACTGTGGCGTCGGACGGCCGGGGGCCGTCCGATGCATGCAAGGGGTTAAAGTGAAAGAAATATAAGAGCCCATCCTACACAATGAGTGCTAGTGGGTTCCAGGTGCAACAACGGCCTCAAATGAATCTAAATACCATTATTATGGTTGAATACAACTTAAAAGCAGGTATTAAAGCTTATGGAGCAATTTCTGTATCTTTTTTAAGTCTCTTCATTGTTTGAAAAGATAGAGGTTTGTTTTCTCAGCCTGTAGTTATGATTTTTCATCTGTAGATATACAACTTGTTTCCTTCATGTAAATGTCTTAACATATTATATTTTCTCTGAATATCTAAGATATTGTTTTGTTTTCTATGGATACAATTCTTTAGACTGGGTACTGATGGGATACAAGCTGGTCCCTTTTTATCTATATACACGTATTTGTTCTTTGTTTTGATGCAATAGAGATTAGGTTGGTTTATGTATATTTCTTAAGGCTTTGTTTCGATGTAATTCATTCTTTTTAAATATTCAGTTTGTCTTTTTATAAAAGGACTACAGACTTATTTGTTTTCTCTCTGTGTGTAAGTGTTTAATAATTGCATAGCTGAATAGAGAGTTGGCTAACTATCACTTTTTTTGGGAATTTAGATCCTTGAAGGAATAGTTAGGTGTTGGATTTGTTTTTGACACATGCCTTAGTGATATCCTAAGTGATGCCAACAATGACAACATTTAAAATGTCTTCAGTGATGTAATATGTGAGGTTATAAGCAATGCATGAAGCGGGTGCAACCTATGATTAGTTTACTGAGCCATATCTGGTGAATTTCAGTGGTTTTTAGGTTTGTTTTGTAGCCATGAATGCACTTTTACTTTGTTTTTGAGTGAATTTCAGATGTTTATAAATGTTCATTCTGGTGTTGTGAGCAAACCTAATGATAACATCACTTCTACCTTTGTTTTGATAGTGATTGTTTTTTTTTACTCATATTCAACATGGATGTGATTTTTTTATACCTCAATCTAATTCAAATTCTAATTGTTGCTGTGAAAACATTTTGGCTGTGACTATCAGGAAATAACTAGAGTCTAAGTAAAAAACATTTGTAAACAATTTAAACATTACAGGACATCATTAGTTGGCACATAAAGCAGGCGTTGGCTGTGTATCAAACCAGAGGATCCTAACTCTACCAGGTACTATGAATGCAGAACCTCTTCTCAAATTACAAGTGTGTTCAATTGCACAAAGTAGGGCTAGACCGCAGGGCCTCGAAGACCAGGTACTGAGCACCAACATCAACTGGCAAGCTTTGGATGTGCCGGGATGGAGTGTGTGTAACCTCTGGCCGGTTCCCCCAACCCATGCTTCAGGAGAATCTAAAGTCCACAATGGATGCCCTACGATTGTCTGCAATCGAGTTGAAACGTGTGGCCTTGAAGTTTTACACTGCATGAGCAGGGTGCGGGGCCTGGATTCTAGCCAGCCATGCAGCCCACCCTCCATGGCTATTTGACCATGTCAGTGCTGACAGCCTCCGGTCATGCACAGTGGGGGAAGGGCTGTAAAGACTTGCATCTTGTCAGATCTCATGCCCCACCGTCCACAGGCATGCGACCTCCATTCTCCATGGCCGTCAACTATACAGAATGGGCTGCAGAGCAATGTGCAGCCTTTCCCCTTCAGTCCATGCAGCCTGCCCTGGCATAAGGGCCATTTCTTGGTGTTTTGCCACCCTAGGCGAGAATTGAAAAATGCCGCCCCCTCCCTTTTACTACCATCACTCTCTTCCCCTGTCATCCAGGCTAGAAGAATTAATGCATTAGATATAAAATAACTTGTATTTAACATTAAACAATAAAACACATCAAACATTAAATAACTGAATAAGCACTGTTCATGATATTTTTTTGTTTTTAAATTTCACTCTTCTAACTTCAATGGTGTTTTGGGTTCTTTCTCTTAATCCAATGGTACCTTCCTTGCCTTTATTTTAGCAAAGTCTTTAAGAATATCTCTGATGTCAAGCTGGTAAGCCATGTCTTGTTCTACTGAAATTGTGGCTAGTCCCATGAGTCTCTCTTGGCTCATGGAACTGTGCAGATAGGTTTTTATTAATTTGAGTTTTGAGAAACTCCTCTCCGCACTTGCCACTGATATCGGTAAAGTCAAAAAGATACGAAGAGCTACAAACAAATTAGGAAAGCCATTTTAAATTAAATAGTAAATAAATATCATTCCTATTAAAACTTTTTAATCGGAGCAAGGAGCGGAGCTGGAGCAAGTATTTTGTTGTGGACGGAGCAAGTCCAAAAAATGTTGCTCCAAATATCTGTTAAATATCCTTACACTTTACACTTTACAGACACAGACACAGTCATACATATGTATGAACGCAATGTGCTTTTGAAAGTCGGGGTTTCCCCGTTTTACTTCTTGCTACACAGAATTTTTCAAATCGTCTTACCGTTCACAAATTAATTATTTTTTGCCATTTGTTTTCTCCCAGCCATCACAAAATCTAAATTATTAAGCTGGTGCCATTTTGTTTCTCGCAGCCCTCTCAGTTATTCACAATTATATAGGTAGGTTGGTAGGAAATAATATAACATTAATAGTAACTTATTTCTTATATATGAAACATGAATTGCGCTTACCTTTTAGATATGTTGAAAGAGAAGTACAAAACCTAGCTCTAGCACAACGACTGTGCCTCAGGCACAGCCGTTGTGCGGCTTGATCCCGGGACATCTGTCTCTGTCTCTTGCGGTGACTCTCGACCCGTCAATTCTTTGTCCTAGAGTCTCTTCCCGGGTGATGATCCGGTTGAAGGCGGCGATTCAGCGAGCGTTGTATGATGTTGTCACAGAGGTCCGTTCGGGTCGAGAGCGAAATCCGAAGTCGGTATCTGAAGTCGAATGTCCATTTTAGAAGTCCTTTTCGCCCAAACTACTCCCCATCAGCGAGACTCACATATTTATAGCGGCGCACACGGGCCCTGCCCGTAGCGCCAAACGTGATGTTAAGTTTTAGAAGGTGCTACACAATGCGCTTTCGAGGTCGAAGGCCGTTCAAGGCAGGGATTTCCAAACTCATGTTTGTTTACGTTTGGTACTCAGTAGCGCCTCTTTACTTTCTTACTTTTGAGGTAGGTGGAGGCACTGTTTACATTAGTCAAAGTAAGCACTTATTAAGTAATTGTTCCGTATGCTTCTGAAAACAATTTGATGTTTGAATATTTTCTCTATTTCATTGTTTTCTCCTATTTTGCTAAATTTTTTCGCTGTTTTATTTCAAATAAAAAAAGATTGCCACCCTAGGCGGCCGCCTAGTCTTGCCTAAGTGTAGAAACGTCCCTGCCTGGCGTTAGTGTACATGGCGGACAATTTTAAACTCTCTACAGCTGGATCCCAAGGGTCCATGAAGCTTTCACCAAGTTGTGGTGTACTGAATAGGCAGTACTGTCCCTTCTGCTGTCGGGCCCTTAAGTCTGTGAAGCTTGCACTTGGTGATGGTGTCCCGGCTGGCAGTTCTAGTGCCTCAGTAAACTACCCCCTGGGTCCGTGAAATGTTGCCCCTGCGCAGTGGTGTACCTACCGGACAGCACATACGCCTTTGCAGCCTGGGCCCTTGAGTCTGTGAAGCTTGCACCAGAGTCAGTGTACCAGCTGGGCTGTACAAGCACCTAAGCTACTTAGCCTTGAGTCCAAGAACCTTGCACCCAGTGATGGTGGATAATTCGGGTCATACTATCACTTGCGCAGCTGGACCTTTTGATTCCATGACACTAGCATCCAGTGGTGGTGTTCCAGGCAGGCGGTATTCCACCTCTTTGGCCAGGCCGCTTGAGCCCATTAATGTTGCACCATTTGGTTGTTTTACTGGGTGGATGGTACTAGCGCCTTCACAGCCTTGACCCTTGCGTCTGTAAAGCTTTTTTCCAGTGAGGGTGCACCGAAACGGCAGTACTTACGCCTCAGCAGCTAGCCCCTTCAGTCAGTGAAGCTTGCTTCCGTGGTGCACCAACTGGGTGTTATTTGCCCGTCTGCAGCCAGGCTCTTGGAGTTCGAGAAACACTCAGTAGTGTTGCATCAGGCTGGTTGTACAAGTCCCCCCACACCTGGGCCTGTTGAATCTATGAAGCTTCCACCCGGTGATGGTATACCTACCAGGCTGTACAAGTGCATTTACTGACAGACCCCTTGAGCCCGTTTAGCTTGCACCCAGTGGCGGTGTACTGTGGGAGGTACTAGCACCTTAGAAGCCAGGCCCCTGAGTCTGTGAAGCTTGCACCCGGTTGTGGTATACCAGGTGGGCAGTACTAGCATTTCTGCAACTGGTTTGCTATAGTCCAAGATGCTTGCACATGGTTGTGGGGTACCTGTCGGGCTCTCCTAGCCCCTCTGCACCTGGTCCACTTGAGTCCACAAAGCTAACACTCACATCCAGTGGTGGTGTACTGAGTGGCAGCCTCCACAGCTGGTCCTCCTGAGTCTGTGAAACTTGTACCTGCAAATGGTTGACCAGGAAAGTGGTACTTAGACCTCTGGAGCTGGGCCCCTTGTGGCTGTGAAGTTTGCACTCATGTTGCTGTACTAGGATGGCTTTAATAGCTCCTATGCAGAAGGGACCCTTGAGTCTGTAAAGCATGTTCCCAGCAGTTATGTACTGGATGGGCAGTGCTAGCACCATAAGGCTTTCACACAGTGGCAGTGTACTGACCGGTGCCACAGGCAGGATCCTTGAGCCTGTGAATCTTGCACCTGGTGCAGGTGTACCAAATGGACGATACTAGTGCCTCTACTGCCAGGCCCCTTAAGGACTCTAGGGGGTACAGCCACACGGCAGCCAGACCAATTGAGTCCTCGAAGCTTAAACCAGGTAGTGTGCTGGGTGGGCGGTACTAGCACCTTCGGAGCTGGGCCCTTAAGTCTGTGATGCCTGGACTCCTGGTTTCCAGAGCAGGTGCTACTAGCCCCTCTGCAGTTTGGCCGATTGAGTCTGTGAATCTTGCACCAGCTGATGGGGCTTGGTGCAGGCAGTACTAGTGCCTCTGCAGCCAGGCCCCTTGAGTCATTGAAGCTTGCACATGGTTGTGGTATACTGGGTGGATGGAAATAGTGCAAATGGTTCACTATAGTTAGTAAAGCTTGCAAACCGTGGTAGTGTACCAGGAAGCCAATAGCCCTCAGCACCCTTGCTACTTAAGTTCATGAAACTTGTACCCGGTGGTGGTGTACTGTGTGGGCGGTACCTTCACAGCTGGGACTCTTGCAGCTCTAATGCCTGCACTCCATGTTTCAAGAGCGGGTGCTTCTAGGCCCTCTGTAGTTGGGCCTTTTGGGTCCCTGAATTTTGCACCCGGTAGAGCTGTACTGAGCAGGCGGTACTAAAACCTCCACAGCCAGGCCTCTTGAGACGTGAAGCTTGCACCAGGTGGTGGTGTACAGACCGGGCAGTATTAGCATACAGCACACTCTTTGCGGTGAGTTCCCCAAACGTTCTGTTACACCCGCAGCTCACTCGCAGTTACTTGTTCTGCTTGTAGGATCCATGTCTTTGTCGTTAGACACTGACCACCCAGCATTTGTGACTGCATGCGTTGCTACACTTGTAGCTCATTTACAGTCAACTCATAAGCCCGTTGTTGCTGTCGGAGCCAGGTCTTCCACTTTAAATAATATGTGTACTTTTGTGCTTTCAATGTCCCTTTTGGGAGCCTTCAATGGCGAGCGATTTAACACCGTGCTCTCCTTTACCGCAAGTACTACGGGTGAGCTATATAGCGCTGGGTCTCCTTATTGACATCACTTACTTCATGTCCCTACTTTTGGGCCTTCGTACTTAACAAGGTCATGTGGGTGTCCCCTTGGGTCCCAGACTGGTCCTCTACCCTTAATCCTATACCAGCGCTGTTTCAATGCCTCATTGGCTAGGTAATTTTTATAGTCTAAGGGGCAGATTTATGAGGCCCTTGCGCCACGTTTACGCCGCTGTTGCGTCACGCAAGGCGGCGTAAACGTGGCTCATCCCTACGAACGATTTACAACGTGACGCATCTAGGCAGATGCGTCACGTTGTAAAGCCCTGCGCCGCTTGTGGGCGTTCCGGCGCAGGGTGGGCGTTCCGGGGCAGGTGCGCCTCGCAAAAGTGGCTGAGTGAAATCTATAAGATTTCACTCAGTCACTTTCAGGCCAATGCTGCGTCAAAAACCTGCGCCTGCTTGAAGCAGGCGTAGGTCTTGATGCAGCATTGGTCAGATAGGGCACCCTCGAGCCTTGCTGGAGCTGCGTCGCGCTTGCGACGCAACTCCAGCAATGCGCCGCCTTTACGGCACAGATGCGTCACGCATCTGTGCCGTTTTTGCCCCATGGTGCGCCGCATTGTAAATGCGGCGCACCATGGGTGGCGGAGCTGTGGCGCACTGTGGCGCACATTAACTGGCGCATCCCTGGGGATGCGCCAGTTAACATAAATCTGCCCCTGAGTGTTTACTAGTACACAGATACACTGGTATTTACCGACTTTGCATTGTACTGTGTTGACTGTTTTCTATTTCTTCAGTATCTTTTTTACGCCTCCACTTTTCTTCCGATATAGGTTGGCGTTTGTACCTTTTAGTAGGAGTACCGGACAGATGTGGTAACTGTATCAACCTAAATAGGTGAGTGCCATGATAATGCTTACTGCTAGCAGACTAACAGTGAAGCCACGCTAAATATGCTTTGGCATCTATTTGTCAGTAAAAGTTTGAGATATACATTGTTTCTTGTTTGTTTCCATTACAGGTTTAAACGATGGATGTGACTGAACACAACAGTTTCTGGTTCAGTATTTTAGACACCATTGTTTGTTTTCTTTTTAAATGTCTTGCACTATTTGCACTTTTTCACTATAGCAGTAGCTGTTCTCTAAAGATCCTGAAGAAAGCCTAGACACTTATATAGGTCATTAAGGCTGAAACATGTCAATCCCACTAATGTAGCCATCTCGAATCTGGATAGGCTCATTACACAGCTTATTGTTTTTAATCCTGCCACAGGGGAGCTGAATAAAGTTTTCCGCTACCTCTGTCGGCTGTTTTAACTCACACACACATAATCAGCACTGCACGTTACTTTTCCACACACCACGCTCACATAGGGTTTTAGGACAACCCGTGTGCCCACATTAAAAACTTACCTGAGCTCCCTCCTCGTAGAGAGGATGTTGTAGCCCGCGCCAGAACTAGGTTTTGACTCGAGGAGGCCCCCCTACGATGAAGCATGACACCATTGGTGTGTGAGGGGAGTTGTCCTCAAAAAGGGATATTCCCTTTATCACTGTCGGTCTTTGTGCATCTTGTCTGTTCACACCTGTGTTATACTGACACTATCTGGACCTATGGGTTCCTTTTTGTGTGTGCAGTATTAGCACCTCCACAGCCGGACCCCTTGAGCCTGTGAATGTTGCACCAGATGGAGGTGTACAAACAGTTGTTACTAACGCCTCACCTGTCTGGCACCTTGACTACTTGAAGTTTCCACTCTAGGTGGTATCATCCACATGGCAGGCAGGCCTCTTGAATCCATGAAGCTTGAACCCGTTGGTGGTGTACTGGGTGGGTGATACTTGCCCCTTTGGAGCTAGGCCCCTTGAGTCTGTGATGCCTGCACTCCTGGTTTCCAGGTGCTGCTAGTCGCTCTGCATTGAGTCAGTAAATATTGCACCTGGCGATGGGCTTATGGGCAGCTGTACTAGTGCCTCCGCAGCCAGGTTCCTTGAGTACATGAAGGTTACACTTGGTTATAGTATACTGGGTGGGTGGTACTAGGGCCTCTGCAAATGGCCTGCTGTAGTCTGAAAAGATTGCACACAATTGTGGTGGACCTAGTGGCCCCAACTAGCCTCTTTACACCCTGGCATCTTCAGTCCGTCAATTTTGTACCGTGTGGTGGTGTACTAGGTGGGCGATACAAGCCCTTTTGCAGATGGGCCTCTTGCATCTGTAATGCCTGCACCCCTGGTTTCAAGAGCAGGTGCTGGGCCCTCTGAAGCTTGGCCCCTTGAGTCCATGGAGATTCACAGCCAGGCACCTTGAGTCAGTGAAGCTTGTACCCCTTTGTTGAGTACCAGCAGGAGATCTAGCACCTGCACAGAGGGCCACTAGAGTCTGTAAATCTTGCACCTGATGGTGGTGTCCCAGACGGAAGTACTATCCCCTCCACAACCAGGACCCTGGAGTCCATGAATCTTCCACCAGGGGTGAAATACTGGACGGCAGTGCTAGTGCCTCCACAGCCACATCCCTTGAGACATGAAGCTTGCCCTCACTGATGATGTACAGGGTGGGCAGTACTAGCGCCTCTGTCAGGCATGCACCTGGTGGTCGTGTACCTGGCGGTTGGTCCTGGTATCTCCACAACTGAGTCCCTTGAGTCTAAAACGTGCGCCCATTGATAATTTAGCTAATTGGTGGTACTAGTACTGTCACAGCCAAGCCCAATGAGTCCGTGATGCTTTCACTCATTGGTGGTGCACTGAGCAGGAGGTACTAGTGCTCCTTAGCTGGGAACCTTGGGTCGATCAATCTTGCACCTGGTGGTGGTGTACTGGGCGGGTGGTACTAGTGTCTTGGCAGCCGAGATCCTTGAGTCTGTGAAGTTTGTGTCTGCTGGTGTAGCAAGCAGCAATCCTAGTGCCTCTGCATGTAAGTTCCTTGAGCCTGTGAAGCTTGTACCCAGTGGTGGAGTACTGGGTGGGCAGTGAAATGGCATCCACAGCCAAGCTCCTTGAGAACATGAGCTGGCCCTTGGTGGTAATGTACCAGATAGACAGTCTAGCTTCTCACAGCTGGGCACCTTAGTGTTGAACCGACAGGTTATGCTATGTTAACTAGATATCTTAATCACGAAAATGCCCGAAGCGTCAAGGCACAAGCTCTATCTGCAGGATAAGGACTGGGAGCTGGATGCAAGGTTAGGCAAAGAGACACATTTTTAGTGCCTTTCTGAGTGCCAGGAGTCTAGGCAAGGCTCGGATACACAGGGATAGTTCATTCAAACTTTTTGCTGCGCCCCATACAAAGCTTTAGCCTCCCCAGTTTGTCTTATAGACCCTGGAAATAACCAAATTATTTGCTCCCACTGACAGCAGGTGTCTGGGTGGCTCATATTTCTTGAAACTATGTTTCAAGAAAGCAGCGCCACTGCCATTCAAGGTCCTGAAAGCAATGCAGAGAGCCTTGAATTTGGTCTGCTGTTTGATCATCTGAGAGGCTGACTTACATTTGGGAATTTTCATAAGAAGCCTAGCCACTGTGTTTTGCAGCATTTGCAATTTATGCAAATGTAGTTTTTGTATATTTAGGTAGAGACCATTACCGTAGTCAGTTTTTAGGTCTCGCCTATGCAGCGCATGCATGCACACGTTCGATTTCCTTCAATGGCAATGCGTGCATGTTTGGAGATTCCCTTGCAGGAACGAACTTGACACCATATGTTTGTAATTAACTTCCAAACACATGGTGCCTCTGGCATGCTACCGCAAGGGAAACGCTTTGTGTGCTCTTGGCGTAAACGTGATTCCACCATTTCAGCGCTCATGCCTGCAAGAAAATTGGCTCGATCCCTTCCTTTAGATGCAGGGTGACAGCGTCTGCGAGCCCTGTGATACTTAAGCCTTCCTCCCGCTCTGAGAGTGCAGCTCCAGCAGTGCGCGCCCTGGCACCGGCTCGAGAAAGCACACAGAAGGCCTGTATTTGCTCTGGCTCGAACCACCGCATCCACCCTGTGGCATACTTTTGCAATGTATTTTTAAGTTGCTCAGCTTTCTCAGTGCTCATGCCCGCAAGGAAATTGGCTCAATCCCTTCCATTAGATGCAGGGTGACAGCGTCTGTGAGCACTGTGATACTTAAGCCTTCCTCCCGCTCTGAGAGCGCAGCTCCAGCAGCGCACACTGGGCACTGGCTCATGGCAACACAAAGAAGGCCTATATTTGCTCTGGCTCGGACCACCGCATCCACCCCGTGGCATACTTTTGTGATGTATTTTTAAGTTGCTCTGCTTCTGTTAACATCCCTGTGTGAGAGAGTCGCGCTGTTCCGAGGGCCGGCCGCAGCCTGGGAGAGCGCGCTCGGTGCTGCGGCTGACACGTCTGAAATCAGGAAACCACAGCCACACGTACAGGCAGGACGAGGCCCACAAATAGGAACACAGCGAGGCAGCATGTGCCAGCTGCCTTTCAAAACCGGCGCACACTTGCCAAGGGACTCCAAACCTTCCCTCTCTCCACACGCCCGCCTCCGCCACTGGTCAATAATAGTAAAACCGAAGCAAAGAAAGTTAAATCTAGGCAGTGACATACAATCCTACACAGGTAAGCCTGCAGATACATTAAAAACAGGGCTGTAAGACAAGAAGGGTGTATAGCATGTGACCTTTGTCAGATTGGCCCACAGGGGAACCAAAAGCAGTCCTGGGAAAATGCTCAAACCAGCCCCACTCTTTTTGTCTCCTCTTGCAACCTCTCTCTTTCCATCCATCCATCCTTTAACTCTCCTCCTCTCAGGGCTGTAGCAGGGCTAGTCTATATTTTTATCTGGAGCCACTAAAACTGATGGTCACTCAGTAGAATGTTTCATTCTGCCAAAGTATTGTCATCTTCATGGAGGGTGTGGTATAAAGGCTTATCCAAGCCCTTTGTTTGTGGCTACTCAGGGCAGAGCTTTCAAGTTTCTCATGCCCATACAAGATTAGGTCATCCATTCCAGGTTTATTCATTGCATTCTGGGACTTGCAGTACTGTTTCCATAATGGGATAAACAGGCCTACAGACCCCAGATTAAACAGAAAAAATCTGAACTGGACAAGCTATTCATGCAATGCCCTAGGAACCCTCAAACCTCTGTGAAAGAGAACTGCTGGCACTGAAGACCTTCGATTACACTGCTGGTGCCACTGTTGTGTAGCATCTGCCCCTGCAGTATAGAGTGGAATTGTTGAATATAGCCTCTATATCACCTTTGTGTGGCAAACCTATGTGAGCACTGAACTCACTGATGCGATCTAGTGACTTGTTTTACAGGTATGGGACCCGGAGACCAGTATTTTATTGTTGGCTTTCCCAGGTGCACAAACTGTGTGATCCTGGATTAATCATTTTACTGTTATGCACTTCAAAAGCTGTCTCTCCCTAAATGGGGAGCATTTAAAAATAGGATTAGCAGACCAATGTAGTGTTATATTGAAAGTGGACCTTGACGGTTGCATATACTCATGCACACACACATCTTTTCCCCTACAAACCCTTTGTGCAAAGACCAGAAATGCGAGCATGCACTCGAACACTCACACAGGCAAACATACACAACTGCACTAGCCATGGATTCTTTTACAGGCTCACACCATTCACACTCATGCACACCACATACACGTGCTTTGTCTATCTTTATTACCCCCTTGCTTTCTGTCACTCTCCTAATACCTCTCACTCTTAGAGTGTCTCTTCTAGTCATGCTTTACACCTTTTTGAATGCTCCCAGGAAGAGGGTTTTAAAGGGCCCTTTGCAAAAATTGTGGGTTCCTGCTGAAAGAATGCCTGAGGTGTTGTAAGGTGGCAGAATTACATGACCTGACCATCCTATCACACATGATTTTGATGGTGGTGTAGAGGTGCCAAAGTCTACTGCACTTTAGTGGATGTCATTCATCCTTGTAACAGGAGAGACAGATGTTGTTATTAAGTCCTCTTTCCCAAGGAGTCCTCACCATAGACGTGTAAAAAGGCCCACTGCCCTATACCAGACAGAAAAAGTAGCACCGTAATATAATCCTAGGTCCTTCTTCTAAAAATAGTTACAGGTAACAATATGGAGAACATAATTTCAGAGAAAGCAGAATTTCTTACGCGTTCCCTGAATGCCCTTATCTGTGAAACCCCCAATTTGGGAAGCAATTGTAAAAGTAGAACCTTTTTGTGTTGAAACGATTTGAAAACCACTTTTATAAGGTCTCTTTCTGAGGACTTTCATATGCTCTATTGGAGCTTAATGATCAGTCCATATGAACTGCTCTATCCCATAAGAAGTAAACAAACATGAAAAATCCCAAACCTATGGAGCCACGCATCTTCCCTGATGTACAGGCAGGAATGGAGTGGGTGGGGGAGGGGGGATTGGTGCAAGAAGTGAGAGCATGGGTCGCAAGCAGAAGCCTCTAGAAAGCTTTTTTTAAACGCTATCGCCCAAGAAAGCTTGGTTCGAGAGTACTTGTAAACCTCTTGTGCTGGACGTCTGGCTCAAGCCTGACACAAGCCTTTAGTGGCTCACACAGCTCTATCCACACACGGTACAACTGAGGCCCTAACCAGAAGAGTCAGGAAATCACTTAAAAGACCCAGACACCTTCAGCAGTCCCATCCCTACAAATACGTGCTGCACTGGCAAGTAAGACAAGCATTGGCATAGCCAATAGGTCTCGCCTTTGGGACCTTGTAAGTAAAAAAAATAAAATGAAGTGTTAGACTTCACGTTTACATTTACTGCATCCTAAATACGAAGTAAATGTAAACGTGAAGTCTTATACTTCATTTTTTTTTTTTACTTACTAAGTCCCAAAGGCAAGACCTATTGGCTATGCCAGTGCTTGTTGCTCATGCTGGAGCTGTGACTACCCTCCTTTTGGTTTCTTCAGTTAAATAAAGGAGGATTTTCTTGATGGTTCTTAAGTTGTAAAATGCTGAAGACACCACTGAGTTCACCTGTTCTTTAAAGGTGAGTTTATTGTTCATCACGTCTCCTAAATCTTTGGCCTTATTGACTGGGACAGGGAGGGAGCCAAGTTCCTCTGACCACCAGGATGGTGCCCAAAATGCGGGTTGATTCCCAAACAGGACAACTCAGTTTTGGATGATTTGAGCTGTAGACAGTTTGTATCCATCCAACTGCTGATTTCTAGCATGCAGCCTCTAAATCTTTCTCCTATGCCTGTGTCAGTGGCTGCCACCGACGCTACTGTGTATCAGCCTCATAGGATATAAGGACAAAACCATATGAGATAATCGATGGTGCAGGAGACATAACATAAATGTTGAATAGCGTTGGGCTGATGGAAGAGCCCAGCGTAAGCCCCAGGGAAGAGAAAAGTCGTCTGACTCAAATGGATCTTACCCAAATGCCTATGTCCGCTCTGCTAGGAAAGATTTTAGAAGACCAAGTGCAGGTCCTTTGATGCTATGTCCTGCAGCCGGTCAGCCAACATATAATGGTTGACCGTGTCAAAAGCGGCCGATAGGTCATGCAAAATCAGAACGGCCTTTCCACCTTTATCTATGACCATCCTAAGTTCCTTGGTAGTTATTAATAAGGCTGACTCGGTGCTATGATCCGATCTGAAACCATATAGTGAAACGTTCAGTGACTCATTGCTGTTTATGAACTGTGCAATTTGTCTATTAATTTCCTTTTCTATTAATTTGACTGGGTGGCACCGAGAGATGGGTCAAAAATTGCCCAGATCAGAAGGGCTTAAATTAGATTTTTGTTGAACAAAAGCAGGATAGAAGTCCTCTTCTATTATTGGGAAAGTAGCCTGATTTAAACATGATGTTAAAAATGTCAGTTAGCTGTGATGAAATGGTACCTGCAGCTAAATTGATTGTATCAGGAGGGCAGAGGAGAGCCTGATTTAGCACTGTGAATTAGAGACAGTACCTGCGAAGTATTCATTGAAGAGAACTCTGATGAAGTGGCTTTTTCATTGTCCTTAGAAAGCTGGGCATAGGGTGTCTGATTGTCGTTATGATTGTGCTCAAACTTATAGTAGATCTGCTCCACTTTTTCTTTGAAGAATTTCGCTAATGTGTTACAGAAGCTTTGGCCACTATCAGTTTTCTTATTTCCTGGAATTGTTACAAGCTTAATAATTGCTCTGAATGATTCATTGGTTACGTTTTTGGCTGATTCAATAGTTTTAATAAAGTATGTGGATTTTTCTTTAAACATTAGTGATTTGTATTGACTAATAATCAGCCTTTTATATTTAGTTTATTCTGTATCACAGTACGCCTTCCTCCACTTACGTTCTTGTCTCCACAGGTTTGCCTCAGCAATCTGAGCTCTTCCCAAAACCAGGGTGCGGAGTGTTTTTCCCTTTTTCTGTGGATGGTCCTCCTCAATCGGGCTGCCTGGTCTATGGCTGATGATAACCACTCCTCATAAGCGGTAACTGTGGAGCATTTGATTTAATGCTTGGGCATTCATTTTATTCCAGGGATGATATTTTACTATTGTGTTGGAATTTTGTCCCGGTTTGGGAACGGGTTGTACTGTGATCTCAAATAAGACTGCTTGATGGTCAGTCCATGTCAAAGGTTGGAATATACGATGTTACATCACAGTGTTCACACCGCGATACCTTTACAATGCAGGCATTACAAGGCAAGTCGTTACAAAAACTTGTGCTGGAGGGCCCTGAACTTAGGAATAGTATGATTTACTATTCCAACTCCAGACTACGTTACAGTAGGGAAGGTGTTGGAATAGTAAATCATACTATTCCTTAGCTTAGAGCGCAATTCAGAGCAAGTCATTGTAATGACTTGCGTTGTAATGACTTGCGTTGTAATGCCCCATGTTGTAAAGGTATTGCGGTGTGAACACTGCGATGTAACCGATGTTTCCCCAATGGTTGACGTTCCAACATGGCTATAGAGGATTGTTTCAGAAAAGCCCATCGAGCATGTGTCCAGCCTTGTTCTTAGGGCCATCTATAAACTGGGATAAAACAAAGAAAGTAAGTGTGTTGTTAAGTTCCTCTGTGTCTTTATCATCTGTGATTTCCTGGTGATAGTCGAAATCTCCTAGTATAGTGACATTATCTGTAAGCAAGCTGGCTTCTAGAAGCAAGCTTAGCGTGAGGACAAAGGTCTTCCTGCAACCTAGGAAACGATAAAGTAGGAGCCCCTGAAACGATTGTGTTTTGGTGATTTCTATGTTGAACGTCAATGGCTCTCAATCTGGTGTGGAGGCGGGTTTAAACATGGAGCTAAAGTAGTCCCTGTAAATTATGGCTAACAGGCAGGAGTAACAACTGTAGCCAGGCCTCTTGAGTTTATGAAGCTGCAGCCAATGTCAGTGTGCTGAGCAGGTGCTACTAGGCCTCCACAGCGAGGCCCATGGAGTATGTGACACCCACAGCCACTAGTGGTGAACCAGCTGTAAGTACTAGTCCCTCCATATGCAGAACCCTGGGGCCATGAAACTTCCAACCGGTGGTGGTATGCCAGACCCTCTGCAGTTGATCCCATTGAGACTTGAAGATTGCATCCTGTGGTAAGGTATGGGCAAGTGGTACTATACTACCCCGTTGGAACGTTTCTTTAGTACGTCAAACTTCAACCATGCTGTGGTATATTGAATGGGTGATATTAGCTACTCCGCAGCTGGGTCCTTTGAGACGTGTGTAGGAGAGTAGGATCTGCTTCTTATAGTTACCCCCACTTTTTGCTGATGTATCACTGTTTTCGACTTAGTCTGGCTGGGATCCTGCTATCCAGAACCCCAGCCTAGCATCTTTCTCCTCTAAATTGATTGCATGTACTTTAGGTACACTCCAGATTGGATACTGGGGTATCCTTATCAGTCCCTAGTATATGGTACACTATGTACCCAGGGCATAGGTACCCTAGAGGCCTCTCCGGGGCTGCAGCATGTATTGTGCCACCCCTGAGAGACCATTCAAACTCATACCACAGGTCTGCTGCAGCCTGTGTAAGGTGGTGCATGCACCCCTTACTTAGATATAGGTTCACTAGATCTATTCTAAATCACTGCACATATAAACCTATCAGTCACCCCTATGGCAGACCTTATCAACCCTGAAGGCAGGGTACTGAGTTTTATGTGAGAGGGTGCTCCAGCATGAGCAGAGCCCCTCTGCAGCCTTCAAAACCTATTTTCCGGGGTTGTTTGTGATGCAGCCAACCATATATATTTAAGTGCATTATAACCTTGCGGTAAATGCTAACTTTAAAACAGCTGCTTATAAACATGTTGTGTTTGGTGTCAAACACCTTGGAATCATACCTCCACACCAGTAACTGGTGTGGGAGGTAGGATTCCTCCCTTTTAGATCCACTACTGTGGGTCACCGGGCTACTGAGCACAAGCTTTCTCGACCTGGGCATCACAAAATGGATGCTACCAGCCACAGGCACGTGTCTGCCCTCCTGCTGCTGAGCTGAGCTCGAGCAGGGGAGGCTGGAGGATAGGTTTCCTGTCACAGGGAGATGTGACCACCTCCCAGACAGGATTTAGTGTATTGGGGCTAGGTGGGTGCCCTCTGGGAGTGCCTGACAGTCTGCACTGGGTGCACATTTGATGTCCCTGTGCATAATCCAGTTCAAACCGGTTGCAGGAACCATTTGCTCCTGCTCTGGCACGAAACTGGACAAAGGACATGAGTGTAACTACCCCTCTGTCCTGACCCTCCCATGGGTGGGTGTCCAGAGTTTGTCCCAACCCTTCCTTTGGTATAAAGTAGGAAGCCCTGACTACAGGACGTTAGATTTTTTTTTAAACCTTTATTTATCGTTTTTTGCAATAAACAGGACGTTAGATTTTACCTTGACTAAACTCTGCAAGCAGAAACCAAGTACTTCAAGGATCTACACTACGCTGGATGACTGAAGAATCTCCCTTAGAATAAAGGAGTTACTCCCCTACGAGGCAGGCACCTTTAACGCATCTGATTGGTTTGCATCTCCCGAGCTCCTGAAGACTCAGAAGATTTGTGCAACACTGGAGGTGGGTTCCTGAGCGTCCCTGAGGTCGATCTGCCCTCTAAGCAATTCTGAGACCAGTATCCCTCGTGGGGACCGTGCAACCCGAACCCCTGGACACCGTGTACTTTGCAGCAGCATATGCTTTTCAGCGATCCCTGAGGAATTGCTTTAGGGCTACTTGTAGTCCTGACCCGAGCAGTAATTGCACTGAATATTTCCAGCCTACACTCCACGAGTGTTCTGTGGGCTGGTATTTTGTGATTCAGCTCGAGGTCCCTTTGCGATCCCTGGTCCGTTGGCCTGTGGGTCCCTGTGAAGATAACTCTGATTTCTCTTGGTCTTCCCTGGTTGCTCCAGATGTGGCCTGACTCCCAATAGCTTGGAGAGTCTCCTGGACCTTGCTGGTCCACACCGGGACTGGTTTCCTCTGCCTGTGTGGGTTGCATTTGTCAAGGCTTGTTGGTGTTCAATCCGGACACTGACCCCTCAGCACTCTACATCCTTCATGGGACAGCTCACCTCCGGGCTTTGGTTGTCGTCGACATCTCCTGGTCCCCGTGGCTGAAGAGTCAAGCGTCCCGTCATCACACCTGAAGCAGCCGACATCGGTGGGCATTCGTTTAACGAGCCCCTGGTCACCCTGAAGTGTCTCAGACTCTGTCCCCTCTGCTTCCAGGTTCTTCTCACCTTGGATCCAGGTTTGGATTCCACCGGACACTTTTCATCTTCTCGGCAACAGCACTTCTTTGAGGGACGCCATTGAAAACGACAAAGGTTTCCGACATCATTTGACACCCATGCACCTGGCTCCTCTGGGATAGGTAACACAGGTACTCCAGTACTCACAAGGGCGCTGGCCTTAGAACCTTCTATGTTCCTAAGGGTTTGCTTGAAGTCCTCTCCGAAGTGTCCATAAACTGTACTTTTCCAACCGCGGCTTTCCCATAGAGTTGTACAGAGCTCTCGTCTGTGTTCTCACACTGCACCCGTCCTCCGTGGGTCCCCTGTGTCACTACCTTGGGTGGTTCCTTGGGGTCCCAGCGATTCTAAGTGCTCTAGGCACTGTGTCTAGTCAAGTCGTGGTTGTTATACCACTTTCTTAGTATATGGTTCGGTCTCCCCCTGGAGCCCGCTGTGTATTGTGCTATTTATTGTTCTATTGATTAATAATTTTGACCTTGTGCTCTAATCTCATATAGAGGTTAGTAGGGAGTGTTTAGTAATAAATACATATATTTTATATATCTCTTGTGTGGTTCTCCTTTCATTTGGTTATTCAGGAGTTTCTAATCTGGTAAAACAAGCTGCTTTACATTCCTTCTAGACTTAACCTGAAGGCTGCTCTCCACAGCTACCACTAGGATAGCTTTCTTTCAAGGTTTTCTTTTACCTAATCATCAATAAGGGTCGTTTGGACTGGTGCAAGGTACCCACTTTAATTAGTGGACAGCATATACCAGGCTAACTTCTCACAACGTGAAGTTTGCACCCTGAGTGTTGAATCATATTGACAGTACTAGTGCCACTGCTGCAGGGCCCTTTGACTGTGAAGCTTGCACCCGGCCCTCTAGAGTCCTTGTAGCTTGCATCCATGATGTACGAATTGGGCTGTCCTAGCCTCTGCACAGCCGAGCCCCTAGTGTCCATGGAGCTTGCACCTGATAATGGTGTTTCCTGTGGCAGTACTAGTGCCTCTGCAGGCAGTACAAGCACTTCCGCAGCAAAGCCCTTTGAATCTGTTGAACCAGTGGTGGCTGGTGGTACTATCACCTCTATAGCCAGGTGCCTTGGGCTCCTGAAGCTTGCATTGGGTGGCGGTGCACCAGTTAGAAGGTACTAGCGAATCCACTGCCAGTCCCCTGGAGTCACTCAAACTTGCATCTGATGTGTACAGATCAGGTAGTACTACCCCCTGCACAGCCAGGACCTGTGAGTCCATTAAGCTTGTAACCATTCACGGTATACCAGGTGGGTGATATTAGTGCCTTTGCAGCATTGCCCCTTGGGTCTATGAAGCTTGGTGGTGTACAGGGCAGGCGGTACTAGCTCCTCTACAGCCGAGCGTCTCGAGTCTTTCAAGCATGTTCCTGGTGGTGGTGTACTGGGTGGGCAGTACTGCCATCTCTGCAGCTTGAATTCAAGAAGCTTGCACCTGGTGGTGGGTGTACTGGTGGGCCAGTACTAATGCCTTTGCATTCAGGTGGCTAGACTCAGTGAAGCTTGCACCTGGTGGTGCCATACCTGGCTGGTGATACAAGCCCCTCTGAACCTGGTCCCCTTGAGTCCATGAAGCTTGCATCCTTTGTAGTGTATTGGGTGGTTGGTACTTTCATCACCAAAACAGAGCCCCTTGAGTCCATAAAACATTTACCCATAGTGTACCAAGAAGGCAGTATTACCCCTTTCATAGACTGAACTCATGAATCTGTGAAGCTTTCAACCAGGGTTGGTGTACCGGGTGGGCTTGTTCTAACACCTCCGCAGCCAGCACTTTGAGTCCGTGAAACCAGGGGCGTAACATAGGCCCCCGCAGCCTCCGCAGTGCGGGGGGGGGGGCGCTCCAAGGGCCCCTCAGTCTGAGCAGAGCCAGCAAGCCTAAATGGTGCGCACGGGGCCTCCTCATTCATTAAATGGTGGTGCGCGGTGCGCGCAAGGCACTCCACATCATCTTCTTTCATTACTTAAGGTGCTCACGCCTGGGCCCCGGCCTCTTAATAAATCAGTGGTCTCCAGTCCAGGCCTGGGCCGCTGAAGAGAAGAGGCACACAAGCAGGGGTAGGACAAACGGCGAAGGAGTGGAGACAGATGGGGGGGGAGGCAAGAAGAGCAAGAGAAGAGGAAGTGAAACCAATGAGGAAAGGAGCTTGAGGAGAAGACAGGCCTGTGATTGAAGACAGAGGACACACATGATGGAAGCAGGGGTAACAAACACCCCCGCAGGCCCCGTGGTGGGGGGGGGGCAGTCTTCAGTAAGTTAAAGGGGCCCCCTTAGCTCTTGTAGAGAACTGGGTAGAGAACTGTGACTCTCTCTCCCTAAAGCAGCCTGTAAAGCAAGCTGCACACACTGTGGGCTGGAGAGAAACAAAGTATCAACATTGTTCCTCTTCAGTCAGAGCCACGAGCAGGCCCGGGACAAGGATGGGGGTGGGGGCCCCAGAGAGGGCACTGCCCTATGAGGCAGCACAGAGCTGACTTGGCCTGGAGAACATTTTCGGCTCCAGGCTTCCCTACACTTGAAGGGGCCCCCACAGTGAAGAGAGTGCTGAAGCACAGGCCTGAGCAATGCACACCAGTTCTAACCAGCTTCAGACTTTCTTTGGGCAAGAAGCAGTTTTCTGAAGATCTTGCACACAAAAAAGAAACAGTTACAATGTATAGCTTTTGTTTCTTGCTTGTGTACAGAGGCCTGGAAGGGAAGGCACACCAGGATTTATCTGGAAATCAGAGTGCTGGAGTGCAAAAAGAAACAGGACAGAGCAGTCATCAGGAGAAGGTCAAAAGGACGTTCAAAGGAAGAAGCAATGCTGAGAGGGAGAGACAGGTGATCGAACTCTTGTGTGTGCACGCAAAGGGGCTTACCCCCCCACCCCAGGTGCAGGAGGCCCCGGGACCCCTCAGCCATGCACATTGCTTGTCCTGATATTCAGCAGACACCAGCATGCTCTGTTCTTTGTGCAGAGACAGTGCGATAAGGTGACACTGCTCTGAAGAAATGTAAGTAACCCTTTATTGTTACATTTTAGGAAACCACTGATTCTACAGGAAGCCAGGCCAGGGTTTTTTAATTGCAGGAGTGGGTGATGGACTCTTGCAGAAGGCCTGGAAGGACGACTACAGTAAGATTCAATGTTTGTTTGTGGACCAGGGGCGTAACACAGGCCCCTACAGTCCCTGCATTGGGGAGTGAGGGGGTGGCGGGGGGGCCCGTGCTCCAGGGGCCCCCCTCACCCAGCGAGAGCAAGCACTGTTGAGCAGAGCTGCTCTGCCAGCAGCTCGCCGTGTGCTCTTCATGGCAGAGTGTTGCCTGCGTGGGTGAGGGGTGGCCGCCGATGGCAATTTGGGGTGATGGTTCTGCCGAGGGCACAGTAGGGTGTTCACGGCCTTGGGGCTGGGGGTGGGGGCATACAAGAGCGGGTGGTTACGGGCAAGCGACATGGCTTGTAGTGGGCACAGGGGGGCTGCTGACTCTAGGCACTAGGAGTTGCCCCGGAGGAGTACATTCAGGCCCGGCTCCAGGATTCAGGATCTGGGAGGGCCAAGAGAAAGCGTGGATGGGCCGTGAAGATGAATGGAGTTGCATAACATTTCCCAGTGATCAGTGAGTTGGGATCAGGCATGCTGGAGGGGCTTTGAAGGGAGGCTGAGCTGCATACAAACCAAAAAAACTGAGTGAAAGACATGTCTTTGTCTCTAAATGTTCTACTTCGTCTCAGAAAATTAAGAACATAGTTAAAAGACATTGGGAACTACTACGAAATGAAACTGACTTCAATGGTATTTTTTAAAATAAGCCAATTTTTGCTTTCACAAGATCTAAAAACATAAAGGAGTTATTATTCACACCCACAAGACAGGCAGAAGTTAACCAAAGAGGAATGAAAAAATGTCACAATTGTGTACATTGTTCAAATGTTATTGAAGGCAAAGTGTTACACCATCCTCAAACAGGACGAGAAATCAGTCTACATTATGATGGTGACTGTAATTCTAAAAATCTGATCTATTACATAAAATGTCCCTGTGGGAAACTATACACAGGTAAAACAGAAAGGAAATTAAAAACTAGAATTTCTGAACATAAAAGTACGATCAGGAATAAAAACTTCAAAAGTAATCTAGCTAAACACTGGTCAGACAATAACCATAACATTTCCCAATTCAGGTTTTCCATACTGGAAATTGTTAAAATTCACGAGGGGGTTGATCTTACCAGATCCCTCCTCCAGAGAGAGATACACTGGATAAGAACCCTTAAAACACAAGAGCCAATTGGTCTGAATGAAAAAATAGATCTTACGTGTTTTTTATGACCTTTTCTCTTTGGAACTGCTAATAAGGTTGCCGTTTGTACTGTATTATTATGATCAAGTTTGGTCACTATGATATGCTGAGTAATTTTTTGAAATCCCAGTTTATTTTTTCCTTTATTCATCTTACTGTACTTTGTCTATGCAGCATTTTCTTTGCACCTTTCTCTGTTTTTTATAACCTCTTCACCTGTTCACCACAGATTCAGTTTCTAAGATGGCGCCCGTTTTACCCGAGCACACTTTTTATGTGAGTTTGTTTACAGTGATTCTGAGAGCCTGCGTTAGTTGTGCAGATGAGTGGCAGTGTAGGTAATGAGTCGCATTGGCTCGAGCACATATTAAAAAGAGATACAGGTATTATCTTTTGTCTAAGTTACGGAGTGATCTATGCAGTCCGTTTTCAGTTTTGGAGAATTGAAGCAAATGAGGGAGATCGCGATATTCGCGTCTGAGGATGATAACGTTCAGAGAGTGGAACGAGCAGCGCGAGGGCGAGTTGTTGAAGTGAAGTGTTTACTCCCTAGAGGTAAGGCTTGAGACATCAGTCGATTCTGAGTTACTAGTGTGTTTTCAACATTCAAGGTAGTAAGGTTGTTTTATTTGTTGCCAGTACCTTGAATAGCGGATGATTCGAGCGCATCACAAAGACTTGGCAGAAGGTTTTTCCGTACAGAGTAATCCGTAGCTGACTTTAAGGTAAGATGGTGGTCAGGCTTCCACTATCTTCACAGTCACCGTTGTTATATCTTTGCATGACTGATTCGCGTTCATGCTTTTGTTGCAGGACTCCGAACGTTTTGTCGTTCTATTTTGAGTGAGTATTAGAGGCATGATTTACACATAGTGGTGGGTGGCAGGGTCCTTTCGTTCGCTTTGAGTTCCATCTTATTTTCACATTCCCCATTTAAATTGTATGTTGCTGAGTACCTGTAGAGCCCTTGACATTTCTGTAAACATAAAGTTGAAACAATGTTCGTTTTCATTCCAGCTCATTGGCCCCTGATGAAGAGCTCTCGGAGCTCGAAATGCATTGGGCACAGAGAAGAATTCATCTGTTATCGATGTCTAGAAATTGTGATAGCGCATAAATTGTACTAGCTATGTTTTGTGATTCAAACAAAACCTTCGCTGATGTTAAATGTTTATGAATGTTAATTTGGTGATTCTCTGAAGTAAATTTGAACAGCTTTACAAGCAAAGGATTGATTATTATTTTCGTATAAATTGTATAAATTGTTAAAATTAAGTGGTGTTCTTTTTGAACCACAACAAGCAACAGTGCACAGAGGTTAAGTGTGACCCACACTTAAGATACGTTTTTCAGTGCAGGCACGGTTAGGACAAACGTGTCACCTCGGTTGCACGCTTATGTTAAACAGTGTAACAATCCAATCATTGTTTTTTCAAAACACATAAAACAGGAGTGCTTCTCTCAGTCATTAACACATTTTGAGCTGCATACTGTACCTACTGCTGAGAGCAAGTACACTAGTTTTAGTTCTGCCTTTTTTGGGGTTTCGCCTACGTGCTTAATCTCTTCTCTTCTCTCTGCATCAGGCTTCTTTCTCTCTACCACATGATCCATTCTCCCCACCTCACCCATCTCTCTTTCCACCTCAACCTCCTTCCTTTCCACTTCACCCTGCTCACCTATCCACCTCCCCCTCTTTTCTTTTCTTTTTTCCCCTTTCTTTTCTTTTTATCTCACCTTCCACTTCCTCTGCCTCACCCTCCTATTTCTTCACCTCTCCCTTCTCTCTCCCTGCCTTGGTTTCCTTTCTGTTTGACCCACCCCCATCTTTCTCTCATCTCACTCGCCGCTCTTTCTGCTTCACTCTCCCCTCTCTCCACCTCTCTGTGGTCTGATTGCGCCTCCACTTCATTCTTCTCTCTAGCTCACCCAACTCTTTCTTCTTCACCCTCCTCTCTGTCTCTGCCTCACCAGTCACCCTCCCTCTCTCTTTCTCACTATCCCCCTCTGCCTCACCCTCCTCCCATTCATCATCACTCTTCTACCTATAACCCTCCCTTCTCTCTGCTTCACCTATTCTTCTTTCTATCTATCTCAACCTTGACTCTCTCCACTTCACCCTCTTTTGTCAGTCTTGCCTTTCCTACTGCTGCATGAGGGATAGTGGCTGTACTTATGTGGATGCATGGATGTGTGCAATCCTGCTGCCCTGCACCTGTTCCTGTTCTTCACTGGTGGCCTTTACCATTTGGAATGACAGCAGCAACAAGGCCTGAATTATTTACATAGTGTGCTCCTGAGCCTGCAGAACATCTACACACACTTGAAAGCCATACATGTTTTAAAGAAAAAGTAATAGCCTATGCAACCTTTTTTATAGTTTTGAATAGTGCCTACTGTGGTACATGTACTCCAAATAAGAGAAGTAACAACTGGATGATCAATCAAAGTTGCCAACCTAAGCGGAACCAACCAAACTTCAAACAGAGGTCTGTTTGAACCCCTAGCTTCCCACTGTGCAAAGATTACAACTTCTGAGAATGACAAGTGGTCCTACAATTTGGTGGCTAGGTTTTCAAACAATATTTGACTGTCAGCTCTTTGAGCAGAATGCATTCTAGGTGAAACCCAAGAAAACATACATCTTATGTGAATGCCTCAAAACTGAACTGTCTCTTCTAATTGTAATTAGCTTGTCCCCTCCTCTTTCCTGTTTTCCTAATTTCTCCCACTAGTATATCCCATTCTGATCACCTTCCTCTTCCTTGTGTTCTACCACTCTCCTCTTAACACTCCATTTCCCCCCAATGATCATTTGCTCACCACCCTTCTCTCTGATCACCTTCCTTTCTCATCATTTTTATCTTTCACCAGACTCATCTTCCACCTTCACCATTTCATACTCCTCTCCTACTACTCCCATCTTATCACCCTCTCCCAGTACATGCCTACCAATCATCATTCTACTTGCATCACCCAATTTGCTCATCATTCTCCTGCTCCTATATTCTGCTTTCCCAGAGTCCTTTTTCATCTTCCTTCATCCAACTCAAACACCATCTTCATCACCTTCTCTAGTTTAACATTCATCACCCTCATACTCTTCTCTAATCAACATCTGTTAAATCTGGTCTCTTGCCTTCTACTCACTCAGTTACTCTTATTTCACATACCTCTTTCTTTACCATTCTTTTGTTTTATCATTTTTTCTTACCTTCATCTTTTTTATCCTCACATTCTCCTCTAATCACCCTCCTCCATTTCTCATCCCTGCACCTCATCCCGTTTCCTCATCAAAATTCTATAAATGTTGATAATCTTCCCTGCCCTAGAGAGCCACAAGTATGAAAACTGTTGACCTGGGTTTTCAGGACTTCTGTTGAAAAGACACCATCCCATCTGCTAGTTAATCGACAACATTAGTGCGTTATGGGTTCAAGCTTTTGATATGCCCCAAAAGACCAGATTTATTTGAAGCATAAATGTCTGTGTTTACCCAGATCAGAGACACTGAGAAGCTCAGAATATTTATACTGCTGTAAAGACATACAAGTTGTCCCATTCTTGTGTAAGTAATGAAAGGCTGACAAGATTTTAACTTACTAAGTCACAGATTATAGGAACATCTTTGAAGCAAGTGCATTAGCCCACAGGAGCATCTTATCTCTTTATGATCTGAGGGGCTACAGCAGTGCTATATTCCATTTGTATCTATTCATATGACAAAAATATAGAATACAACAAATACTCAGTCACTGTTGCTCGCCACAATGTGTGGTGTTTGTGCCATAATTGAGGTGTAATTATATTAGACTCAGCCATCAGCGAGTACCGCTGGAAATTAAAAGTAGGCAGTGCTGCCACAGGACAGCCGCCAGTGTTTTTTTTCGTTTAATAAGAACTTGCACTGCCCCAGTCAATGCTGTATCTGTGTTGTATTAGTGAAACTTGTCAAAAGTCTTTACTTCAGAAAAGTCAAAGGATGTGTGTGGTATTTGCAGTATATAGTGCTGCACTTTAAGAATAGCACAAAAGCACACTAAGATATAAATACTAATTCCACATTTTCAATAACTTACCATGGGATGGCAAAATACTATCAGATTATTGTGGCCCTGTAGTATCTCTTAAATACTGTGTGATGAGAGCTTTTGTGTCTCTTTTGATCTGGTAGGGGTGCCACAGGCTTTCCACCTTTTCACATGTGCTCATTGATAACAGCCATCCTCATCCTCACTGACTTCAGGAATGTCTCCAGGCACTTCAAGCAGCCCATGTCATTGGTGCATATCATGTTTATTAAACAATTAGGATGAGAAGGTGAGGCCGCTGGCCCAAATAAATCATAACGAAAAAGAACAAAAAATGTTTTTCTGCTTGAAAATCGGCTTTGGGAGGGCCATGGGGCTACCTTGGGTGGGCCTGGCCCACCTGGCCCTCCCGCTAGAACCGGGCTTGGGTACATTCAAGGTCAGGGGCATGCTTGACGAATAACAGGCGGTTTGAGGGTTCCTAAAGGGCTCTCTGGGAGGGCTAACAAGGAGCACTAGAGTGCTGGCACGGCAAGCAAGTGTGTTTACGAGGTCGGGCCAGGTGCCCGGGGACTGGTCGAGGCTGATTGTAAACATTGGGGCATTGACTGCGGGCACTGGGGGCTGTTCACCTGGACAATGGCGGCTCATAGGAGAGCTGGAGAGAGGCTGTGGAGAGGCCTTTAGGGGCAGAGATTCACAGGCCGAGTCTGGGTAGCATGGGGCCCCCACTCACTGATGAGTCGGGGACAGTCTGGCAAAGGCCCATGGTCCCTTTAGGGTGTTGAGACTCTAGAGAGAAGCTTAAGGAAGGGTCTGCTTACTGTGGCACCCCTTACAGGCCTGGGGAGAGGAGGGTCTGTGACTGGCACCTCTTTGCCTCCCAGCCACCAGTGCTGCATGCCTACTTCTGAAATCAGACCCCCAGCTGGCCCTAGTGTCCTGTCACCTCCCTCTGCCTACTACGTCATATGCATTCTAACCTTCAAATCCAGTCCACCCATTCCACTCACCCAAATATCCATCCATCTAACCAACCATCCACCCAACCAATCATCCACCATCCTCAGTCACACACCCATCATTCCATCCACCCGTCCATCCATCCATCCATTCAACTATCCATTCATCCATCCATCCAGCAGTGGCCAGTGCAGTTAAGCGCCGAAGGGGGGATCTATAGACGATAGAATAGAGTAAATAAAATAAATCCTATTCCAAAGTCAGTCAACATCACCCACCTGCTGAGCTTAACTGCATCCCCCGCTGCTGCATCCATCCATCCATCCATTCAGCCATCCATTCCCAGCCATACACCCATCCTTTCATCCATCCAGCCATACCTCTGTCCATCCATCCGTCCATCCATCCATCCATCCCCAGTCACATATCCATCCGTCCATCCCTAGCCACACACACATTCGTTCATCCATTCATCTATCCATCTGTCTGTCCGCTCCTCCCCCCAGCCACACACCCATCAGTCCATCTATCCATCCATCCATCCACCCTCGCACCCATCCATCCATCCGCCCATGCAACCATCCCGTCACACACCTATCCTTTCATCCATACATCCTTCCATCCATCCATCCATCCATCCCCAGCCACACACCCATCCTTTCATCCATCCATCCATCCGTACCTCAGTCCCCCCTCCATCCATCTGCAGCCACAAATCCATCCGTCCATCCCTAGCCACACACACATTCGTTCATTAATCCATCTATCAGTCCGCCCAGCCACCACACACCCATCTGTCATCCACCTATCCACCCATGCCTCCACCTATCCATCCATCCCTCCACCTATCCATCTACATCCATCCATCATACCGTACTTCCTTCTGCTCATCCATCCATCCGTCCATCCATCCATCCACCAACATCCATCCATTCATCTGTACCACCGTCCACCCGCCCATCTGTCAATCCATCCAAAGTGGGGCAAAGTGGTAGGTGGTGGGCCGGGCGACGGGGGGGGGGCCCTCCATGTATTTTTCAGGGGGGGCCCTAAAATTTCGTTATGCCACTGCATGAAACCTGCACCCGGTGGTGGTGTACTGGACGACACGCCTGGCACTCGGCTCCTTACGTCCGTGAAGCTTGCATTCATTGGTGATGGACCAATGGGTGGTATTGGCACCTCTGCAGTTGGACCCCTTGAGTCCATGAAGCTTGCTTCCGTTGGACTGTACCAGGCTGGAGTTACTAGCGCCTCCACAACCAAGCCCCTTTGCTCTGTGAATCTCGCACCTGGTGGTGGTATACTGGGCTGGCAATTCTAGTGCGCTAGGCTCCGTAAAGCTTGCATCTGGTGGTGTTTTACCAACCAGGTGGGACTAACACTTCTGCAGTCGGCCTTAAGTCTACGAACCTTGCATCCAGTGGCGGGTTACAGGGAGGGCTGTTCTAGCGTCTCCACAGCCAGGTCCCATGGCTACATTAATCTTGCACCCTGTGCGAGTGTCCTGGAAGGACAGTACTAGCGCAGCTGCTTTCTAGGCCTTTGAGACTGTGAAGCTGCACCCTATTGGAGTTTACTGGGCAGCGATACTAGCACCTCTGCAGTCAGTCCCACTGCACATGGCCTGTGCTATGGCCAGACCCTTCTTTTTTTATTACTTAGTTTTGGATCCTCTAATTGGAGGGCCCCGCTGGGATCCGCAAACGCAGCTGATGGATCTGCAGATCTCACAACAAAAATATTTTTTTCTTAAATTCTAAACACAGTGGGACCTCTCCACATGGGCTTAGGGGTCAGGGTGTACTGAATGAATGAATGAATAATACACTTGGTATAGCGCATGGCTACCCTAAGGAATCCCAGCGCTTTGACCCAGAGCACGTCACCACCACTCATCGGAAATGGAAGGTCTTTAGTTGTTTCCGAAACATTAGATGGTTCGGTTGAAGTCGGATGCTCTCAGGAAGACTGTTCCAAAATTTAGCAGTTTGCAAAGAAAACAGCCGTCCCCCCATTCGGGATCTTTTGATCCTTGGGACTGTCAAAAGATTAAGTTCACCCGACCTGAGGGTTCTAGAGGGTCGATATGGGCACAAGAGTGGGCACAGAATATCAGGACCGTTGTTAGTGATGGATTTGTGGACCATACACATGGCCTTGAATCCTATCCTCTCCTGAATCGGTAGCCAGTGTAGTGCACGCAGAGCAGGCTTAACCGAGCTGTGTCTGGGTATTTTGACCAATAATCGAGCAGCGCAGTTCTGGACCGACTGCAAAATTTTGATAGTGCCCATCGGAGCTCCAAAATAGAGTGCATTGGCATAATCCAATGCACTCAGTCTGCCAACTCAAGTGCCTTTTTAGTTTTTGTGCCACAACATTTTCTTTCAATGCTGCAGCAGCAAATTAGATCCCTTCCGAGCCAGGGATCCAAAATGTAAAAATGTTCCCTTGGCTAATATGTTAATTTTTTTAATTTTGAGATCTAAAGCTCATTAGCTGTCGATAGCTCAAACAATTTCATAAATTCAGCCGTTCATGCCCAAACCTCTCTTTAAACGCCAATATTTCATAAACTACTGAATGGATTTACATCAAATCAACAGAAAAAACAATCCTTCATTAAAGTTCTAACTTTTTGCCAAGTATTGTGTGCTTCTGTTCCACTTTTTTTTTCTGTTTCTTTGATCACAATGTCCTATGGGAACTAAAATAGCAAATCAAACCCCATCCCTTTCTGTACCCAGCTATATGGCTTCCTCATGGAAATTTTCCATGAAGGATCAAAGTGGGTATACTTTTTTGGGTGTAATCCTTGTATTATTTTTGTGAACACTATACCATACCTACAACATCATGACACCAGCAGATTACAGCCCTGGTAAGTCAAAGAAAGGTTACATGATTAAAACATACACACTTTGGGTTAGCCCAAAGCGCTAGTCCAGTTCTCTGTATTCCACCCAAGGGCCCCATATTTTCTCTAATTTTTGGGCGCATTCCCTGGCCTTGTAGCCTGTGCATTTGGCTTGTAGACACCAGTCAATGTCTAACCTCCACTATGAGACGGATGGTCGCACCCCACATCCCCACAGTCGGCAATGCCTCTCTTGGTCACCAAGAGCCCGAGATTACAAAACAGTAAGGTATATTTTGGTAGAGTTTGCTCGTCCCATATTCCTAGTGTAGCTAGTCCCCTGTGACTCTCAAAAGGCACCAACCCACTTGTGTACAGAAAGGCTGCAACTGTGGGGAATCACAGATGGTGTGCAACAATGTTCCCTTTTGGCCACAACCCAGTAAGCATCTGTCCCCAATCAGAGTAATTTAGTTCTAGTGTAGTAGGCATGGTGCAAAATTGTTAGTTGTACTAACTGGCACCCAGATCTAGGGGCCACTTCTCTTGGAACTTAACATGCCTCCCCACAGACCTTGTCTGTCAGCACGCCAAAGTCCGATTCCCATCTGCCTTCCAGTTCTGCCAGACTTGGCTGGCAGTTGCTGATCAGTGTCCGGTATATCTGGGAGACTGCATGTGTGTATAGAGGGGCTGCCAGAAGGCAACATTCCAATGGAGTCTCA
Source organism: Lissotriton helveticus (assembly GCF_964261635.1). NCBI lineage: Eukaryota > Metazoa > Chordata > Amphibia > Caudata > Salamandridae > Lissotriton > Lissotriton helveticus. Next base: position 1,641,734,511 of record NC_136057.1, read on the forward strand.
TCCACTACCTTTTGTAGTAGTTCCATGCAGCCGCGGCCCGTGGAGGGAGTTGCGGTGGGCCAGAGATGCGGGGCGGGGGAGTGCTATAAACCGGCATATGGATATTTGGAGGTAAGTAAACAATTTAATTAATTTAACGAATTTCGTAGCACGCGCTGCATCGCATTTTGCGATGCAAGCACCTTACGAAATTCGTTTTATTAATTCAATTGTTTACTTACCTCCAATTATCCATTTGCCGGTTTTTAGCACCCCCCACCCCGCCCCGCCTCTCCGCCCCACCGCAACTCCCTCCACAACTCCCTCCACGGGCCGCGGCTGTTTCCATGCATCCTTTGAGAGTGTGCTGGACCTGTATGAAGTGGAAGTGCTGGATAGGTGAGTGACATGTTGTACTGGTCTGCAGTTCAGCAAAGGAGAGTAGTCTGAGCGTGCCCCAAAGGTAGCCCACTGTTGTAATCCCGATCTTGTCCCACTGTGTCCCACAGTCCTACCTTCCGAGATCAGAAGGGTATCAGAATATCACATGGGGTTCTCTAGGGTTAGCTGAACCTTCCAGCCCATTTTCTTGGGGGCCCTCTTAATGACCAGGTCAGTCAGTGAGGGATGTCGGGCAGTCTGCAGCTGCCATGCAGTCTACTCAGGTACTCACATGAGGCCATTAGATGTCTGTCTGACTATAAGGAGGTTCCCCAAGGGAAGTGAATGCCCATTCATTAATATCCAATAGCTGTGTCCCACCATTGGAAGGGGTTTCTGGTCAGTGACTGTAGCGCAATAGAGGGGGCCCCCCTCCCAAACAGCGACTTGTTACAGCGTATATACCACCCTGAAAAACTACTCATGAACTACGTACTGTGGGGCAGATTTACAAGCCCCTTGCGACACATTTACGCCGCCGTTGCGTCACTTCTGTGACGCATCGGCGGCGTCAATCATGCGCCATGTTGCGCCGTATTTACAATGTGACGCATCTAAGGAGATGCGTCAGGCTGTAAACCCCTGCGCCACATGAAACCTGCCTCAGGTTTCATGTGAGCATTCCAGCACAGGGTGGGCGTTCCCTCGCAGGTACGCCTCGTAAAAGTGATGCAGTGAAATCTACAAGATTTCACTGAGTCACTTTTACGGCCATGCTGCGTCAAAATGCTGTAACTGCTTGAAGCAGGCGTAAGGATTGACGCAGCATGTTAGGTAAAGGGCACCCTGAGCCTTGCTGGAGCAGCATCGCGCTTGCGACGCTACTCCAACAATGTGCCGCATTTCCACCGGGGGGATGCGACACGCATCTGCCCATCCATGCGCTACGGCGCACCGCATTATAAATGCGGCGCACCAGTGGTGGCGCACGGGTGGTTTTGCGGGTCGCAAGTATTCTGGCACATCCCTGCTGATTTGCAGAGATGCACCAGACCTTGTAAATTTGCCCCTGTGTGTTTTGGAGTAGGTAGAGGAACTTAGGAAGCACAATCATTTCATGCAAGGCAGTCTTCCCATCAGAGATATAAGGAGTGTACACCAGTGACCCACGTCTTTCCTGTACTCGTCAAGTACTGGCCCCATATTGTGCGTCATGAAGTCCCAGGATCCCTAGTCACTTAGACCACCAGGTCCGAGAAATCCACTGTTAAGGGCATATTCAGTCTGCTAGAGGGCCCCATTCGGTCAGCTGGCAAGCCACCGATTTGTGCCAATTAATATGGGCCCCCAAGTACCTTCCAAATCTGTCCAGGATCCCAAGAACGCTGGGAATAGAGAACAAAGGGGACAACTAAATACTGCAATATTTCAAGTGGGTAAAAATGTTCCTGGAATGTTTAGTGCAGATCTTCCAAACTGCGCCAAAGTTTTAAGAAAATAAAAAATGCCTTTCCTTTGGAAACTCTGACTTAACCATACCTACACTGGTGGTTTCCCCACCTGTGTAACGTATATGTATATTACACAGTAGCAGTCAAAACTGTGCAGCTATGGTACAAACGCTCTTTGCATTGAAAATCTATTTGTTGATTCGCCTATAAATGTGGTACCCCATGGATGGCTCTGCACCCAATTTAGGTCTTTAGTAGTTTATGCCAATTTTTGTACAGTTCCATGCAGGGTGAGAAAAAGTTTAGGGGAGGACACAAAATATTGGTTTTACCTTTTTGGTTCCCGTAGCAATTGTGCTTGCAGCTGCAGAAAAAAAACATCTGAACAGATATATGCCAAACAGATTTTATTTATTTTATTACAATAATAATTAAAGAGCAAACCATCACCCTGATAAGTGCATCTTGGCGCTAGAATAAAAACCTCACAAACTTGCGGTGGACTCAGTACTGAAGAAAAATATGCAGATTTCAAATCTGGCCAGTAGATTTAACACTGAGGAAAAAGGCAAGCTTTTAAGGCTTTCCTGAACTTCCTCTCACTCCTAAGGAGACTTGGTAGTTTGTTCCTACTGGATGCTGTAGCTGAAGAAAAGGCTTAACTTACAAGTAAGGAGTGCTGAAAACACAGTACCCTTAATAAGGACTGAGAACCCAATCCTAAAATGCGACCAGGCTGATGTCCCTGAAAGCAATTCTTCAGAACAACAAAACTGGAACAGTGATCCGCTTTGTGCACCAGGCACTGAGATTTAAAGATGTTGCATTTACTGCCTGGAAGCAAGGCAAGGGCCTTTGGGACATAATCTCTTGCTTTTAAACCTAAAACTAGCCTAGCTGCTTAGTTTTGTACCAGGTGCAATGCACAGGCAAGCATTCAAACCCGAGCGAGCTTCCGTGGTGGTTTTTCCCCGACAGCACGGGAGAAGACAAGGAGAAAGAGCAGAAAGGAGCTGCCCGTCGGTCTGGGGTGAAAAAACTGTATGATTAACTCTTTTCACATTGGATAACCTAAAGACTCTGGGTAAGCGCTGCCAGGACTGCTCTGCCCACTGCTGCTGCAGCCGGAGGGACTACCAGTCCAGGATACCCTGCACCCCCTGGAGGGAGGTGCTTCTTGCCACCAACGCGCTTAAATCGCGCCAAACATCACTGTGGCGCGGGACATGCTGACAGGACTGCTCTGCCCACTGCTGCTGTTGCCGGGGGGACTACCAGTTCCAGGATACCCTGCACCCTCTGGAGGGAGGTGCTTGTTGCCACCAGCACGCTTAAATCGCGCCAAACATCACCGCGGCGTGGACGCTTTGACAGGACTGCTCTGCCCACTGCTGCTGTTATCGTAGGAGGCTGGGCTGGGCCATCCATTTAAGCTCTTGGACTTGAGGTCTGTGCTACTTAACTTGTGATTTGTTTGGGTACTTAGATTCCAGACCAATATTTGTCCATAATTTGGGTACAAATGAGCAAGCGAAGGGTATTCAATGGCCAGGGGGCCACAGGGACTTTGGACACCTTCCTACAGAGGGCAGAATCAGTGCTAATAAACGAAATCAAAATCACAGTGAGTAGGTTGTCGCTGGAGTCAATTCCACCTCCCACTAGACTTTCTATGACACCTGTGCTTACTGAACCTTGCATGTTGATTAATACTGATGCATCTTCTTCCCGGCCTGGTTCCATTCAGCACGCTATAGAAGATCACTCAGCGAATATTGTGCCCTTGTCATCCACTGAATCAGAACTTAGCCCGGTTAGGCTTACAGTTACCACTAGAGGGCAAGAAACTATTCCCAATATAGCCCGCAATGCAGTGCCTCTGTCTAAAAAAAGGAAGGCTAGGATTACTCGGAAGCAGAGCAAACCCGGGCAGAGATGGAAAGGTTATGGAATCCCTAGACAGCCCTAGTGCGCATAGTGAGGTCAACACAATTGACCTTAATTCCAATGTGCCAGATGCATCTCCAGATAGTTTGCAAGTCAGGAACTTCTGGAGTAGACTTGAAATCATGATGATAGCACTTCTGGAACCAATTCAGTTAAAAATGTCTGCTGTTGAAGCGAGGCTAGCTAAAGTGGAGGAACACATCAGTCATATACACTTACCTGTACCATCATCGAGCCCCTGCTACCCGAATAATAGAGAGGTTGACATAGGGGCTGGCAATCCTAGCAGAACCACTAACGAGAAGCCTCAGGGTAAGAACATTGCTATTTGTAAAGACTCATGTGTAGCATTCACTTCTGCTCGCACTAGACAGCCTCCCCCCATAAAGAAACTCATGTCGAACATCTCAGTAATTCTTCTGGTGCAGTGAGCAGAGATATGACTCCTAGGTTGTCAGGTCAGCCGATAGTTAGTGACATAGGCATTGCCCGCAGGGACTACTCCGAGTCCCCCATCCAACCTCCATCCACTTTAAACTTACCTCCAGATGCTACCCCCTATACAGTGGTTCTGGCAAATGTTCCCCTTTTACCCCACAACACTTTCTTACACTGGGCAGCGTTAAAGAACAAGTCACTCCACTACATGGGTCGAAAAACTGGTTTAGGCAATCCTCTTTTTTCCGAATTTAAATGGCCAGTAGTATAGGTTGGGTTGGCCCCACAAAGAAGACTCTCCAAGGAGATTGCGTTGTGTTAACTTTTAGCTCACCTCTCCTGGTGCGTATCATTCTGGAGAGAAGCAACCTTGGGATCCCTAATTCTAGCGACATACATATCCTACCACTAGGCTATTTTTACAAACCACCAAATCCCTTTGAACTCCGAGGTACTATTCCTTTGGGAGGCCACTCGAGGAGCTTCAGGGAGCCCAGATTCCCAATCCCAGTGTTTAATCGCTTTGATGCTCTGCGCTCACTGGAGGACATAGACTGACTGTACACGGGAATTCGAGCACCTGTAACTTCTGTAGTTGAAAGGCTTAGTGTGGGGCGATTTTTTAGCTCACATAGTGAAGACTTAATTGGTCAGCCCTTCAGTTGTCCCCAGCCCTGTGATAGTTTAGTACAGTGGTTCCCAAACTTTTTTGACCCGTGGCTCCCTTGACCTAATTGACAGTTGGCCGTGGCTCCCCACCATTTTTTTACCCACGCACCGGGGTGCCGCGGCACACTGTAACGGGGTGTATAGGAGGTCCCTAGCATACGACACGTCCTCACCGCCTACAACTCCCAGAATCCCTCGGGACACCTCGACAGGTATGGAATGGACTGACCCTGTGTTACCATCACCCCCTACTGTCTCTCTTTCCTCATCTCAGGACATGGACTGGAGCAGGTCGGAGACGGCCGAGGTGGAGTGGCCCTTTAATTCCTGGAAGCTGACAGAAGGAGAGGAGCCTGCGGACTACGCATTTCCGACAAAAGGTCAGGACCCGGAAACGGAGGCGTGCTTGTACACCTGGAGGTCGGAGGAGCGGAACGAGAGGAGTAAGGAGTGGGAGAAAACGAAGACTGAGACCGGAGAAGGAGAGTACGGGAGACGAGAGAGGTCGGAAAGATCATCACGGGAGGACGACGGAGAGCGGCAAAGACCACCAGAGGCCGGGGGAGTACAGGAGGACCAACACCAGAGAGAAGCTGAGTCGGCGCCAGCTGCGGACGGCGGAAAGCCAGGAGGCCACCGTTCCTACGAGCCGCCCAGCCACTCACCCAGGGGAGGTGCGTGGCTCACTCAGGTGCGTGATCGCTTGCGGGGCTGGGCTAGTAGTAAGGGTACAGTAGGTACCAAGCCACGGGAGACCTAAGTCCCGGTACCCTATTCCTGTGCACTACCCTCCAACCACATAGGACACTGTAAATAGTTCGAGCACCGGTGACTTCTCCCTCACTCCCTATCCCGATGTTCTCGTGAGTGTACATCACTCTCACTCAGTCCCTGTTTCTTTTCTGTTTCCCATCTGGGGAGGAGCAAGAGCCAGCCGCGACGGACTCCGAGGAAGAACCAAACCCACGAACCCCTGAAGTACACCGGAAGAAGGAGAAGGTCCGTAGACGGGGAAGGAGTCGCAGCAGGTCACCCCGGAGACCCCCCTCAAGCCGAAAGAGCTGTACTGACCATTTGTTTTCCCTAATAAATCCACAAGTAACCAGAACTCGGTTGTTGCCTATTTCTGCCGCACCCCCACTCGGCGCCTCTCTTACACACACCCTTTGGGAACCACTGATCTACATGAAGAATCAAGCCCAGACATGATGAAGGATTCAGAGAGTAGCCATCACTGTCATAAAACTTTATTTGCAATCCCAAAGATCTTATAAAGTACATCTCAATGCATACATAGAGTAGTATAAAGCACTCCCACTAAAAGTAACCAGGCTAGAGAAAGGCTCAAGGAGCTCTGTGGCGTTACAAGAAGTTTACATGAGGTGGGCTCTGATCATGGGTATCCACAGAAATTTTTTCAGGGGGGGGGGGGGCAAATTATTAACTTCATCACCATCCCCCTTGCACTCTTTCCCCCTCCACCTTGCACCCTTCTCCCCCTTCCCCTTGTACCCTACTTCACCTCAACCTTGCACCCTTTTCTACCTTGCACCCTTCTCCCCTCTGCCTAGCACCCTTCTCCCCTCTGCCTTGCACCCTTCTCCCCTCTGCCTTGCACCCTTCTCCCCTCTGCCTTGCACCCTTCTCCCCTCTGCCTTGCACCCTTCTCTCTGCCTAGCACCCTTCTCCCCTCTGCCTTGCACCCTTCTCCTCTCTGCCTTGCACCCTTCTCCCCTCTGCCTTGCATCCTTCTCTCTGCCTAGCACCCTTCTCCCCTCTGCCTTGCACCCTTCTCCCCTCTGCCTTGCACCCTTGCACCCTTCTCCCCTCTGCCTTGCACCCTTCTTTTCTCTGCCTTGCACCCTTCTCCCCTCTGCCTTGCACCCTTCTCCCTGCCTTGCACCCTTCTCTCTGCCTTGCACCCTTCTCCCCTCTGCCTTGCACCCTTCTCCCCTCTGCCTTGCACCCTTCTCCCCTCTGCCTTGCACCCTTCTCCCCTCTGCCTTGCACCCTTCTCTCTGCCTAGCACCCTTCTCTTCTCTGCCTTGCACCCTTCTCCCCTCTGCCTTGCACCCTTCTCTCTGCCTTGCACCCTTCTCTCTGCCTTGCACCCTTCTCCCCTCTGCCTTGCACCCTTCTCCCCTCTGCCTTGCACCCTTCTCCCCTCTGCCTTGCACCATTCTCCCCACAGCCTTGCACCATTCTCCCCACTGCCTTGCACCCTTCTCCTCTCTGCCTTGCACCCTTCTTTTCTCTGCCTTGCACCCTTCTCCCCTCTGCCTTGCACCCTTCTCCCCTCTGCCTTGCACCCTTCTCCCCTCTGCCTTGCACCATTCTCCCCACTGCCTTGCACCATTCTCCCCACTGCCTTGTACCCTTCTCCTCTCTGCCTTGCACCCTTCTTTTCTCTGCCTTGCACCCTTCTCCCCTCTGCCTTGCACCCTTCTCCCCTCTGCCTTGCACCCTTCTCCCCTCTGCCTTGCACCCTTCTCCCCTTTGCCTTGCACCCTTCTCCCCTCACACTCTCCAACATGCTGCAGTCACGAGTGACGACCCCCCAACGAGGAGTGAGGCAAAGACAGAAGCTGGCAGAGTGCGGCTGCATCAAGGCATAAGGCGCCCACCCAACGCTCTCCACCAGGCCTCTCACCCTGCACGCACCCAATGCTCTCCACCAGGCCCCTGAACCTGCACCTACCCAACGCTCTCTACTAGGCCCCCCACCCTGCACCCACCCACCCAACGCTCTCCACCAGGCCCCTGACCCTGCACCCACCCACCCAACACTCTCCACCAGGCCCCTGACCCTGCACCCACCCACCCAACGCTCTCCACCAGGCCCCTGACCCTGCACCCACCCTATGATCTCCACCAGGCCCCCCATCCTGCACCCACCCACCCAACGCTCTCCACCAGGCCTCTCACCCTGCACGCACCCAATGCTCTCCACCAGGCCCCTGAACCTGCACCTACCCAACGCTCTCTACCAGGCACCCCACCCTGCACCCACCCACCCAACGCTCTCCACCAGGCCCCTGACCCACACCCAACGCTCTCTACCAGGCCCCTGACCCTGCACCCACCCTACTCTCTCCACCAATCCCCCCACCCTGCACCCACCCACCCAACGCTCTCCACCAGGCCCCTGACCCCACACCCACCCACCCAACGCTCTCCACCAGGCCCCTGACCCTGCACCCACCCAACGCTCTCCACCAGGCCCCTGACCCTGCACCCACCCTACGCTCTCCACCAGGCCCCCCACCCTGCACCCACCCAACGCTCTCCACCAGGCCCCTGACCCCGCACCCACCCACCCAACGCTCTCCACCAGGCCCCTGACCCCGCACCCACCCACCCAATGCTCTCCACCAGGCCCCTGACTCCGCACCCACCCACCCAACGCTCTCCACCAGGACCCCCACTCTGCACCCACCCACCCAACGCTCTCCACCAGGCCCCTGACCCCGCACCCACCCACCCAACGCTCTCCACCAGGCCCCTGACCCTGCACCCACCCTACGATCTCCACCAGGCCCCCCATCCTGCACCCACCCACCCAACGCTCTCCACCAGGCCTCTCACCCTGCACGCACCCAATGCTCTCCACCAGGCCCCTGAACCTGCACCTACCCAACGCTTTCTACCAGGCACCCCACCCTGCACCCACCCACCCAACGCTCTCCACCAGGCCCCTGACCCTGCACCCACCCTACTCTCTCCACCAGGCCCCCCACCCTGCACCCACCCACCCAACGCTCTCCACCAGGCCCCTGACCCCACACCCACCCACCCAATGCTCTCCACCAGGCCCCTGACTCCGCACCCACCCACCCAACGCTCTCCACCAGGCCCCTGACCCCACACCCACCCACCCAACGCTCTCCACCAGGCCCCTGACCCTGCACCCACCCAACGCTCTCCACCAGGCCCCTGACCCTGCCCCCACCCAACGCTCTCCACCAGGCCCCTGACCCCGCACCCACCCACCCAACACTCTCCATCAGGCCCCTGACCCCGCACCCACCCACCCAATGCTCTCCACCAGGCCCCTGACTCCGCACCCACCCACCCACCCAACGCTCTCCACCAGGACCCCCACTCTGCACCCACCCACCCAACGCTCTCCACCAGGCCCCTGACCCCGCACCCACCCACCCAACGCTCTCCACCAGGCCCCTGACCCTGCACCCACCCTACGATCTCCACCAGGCCCCCCATCCTGCACCCACCCACCCAACGCTCTCCACCAGGCCTCTCACCCTGCACGCACCCAATGCTCTCCACCAGGCCCCTGAACCTGCACCTACCCAACGCTCTCTACCAGGCACCCCACCCTGCACCCACCCACCCAACGCTCTCCACCAGGCCCCTGACCCACACCCAACGCTCTCTACCAGGCCCCTGACCCTGCACCTACCCTACTCTCTCCACCAGGCCCCCCACCCTGCACCCAACGCTCTCCACCAGGCCCCTGACCCCACACCCACCCACCCAACGCTCTCCACCAGGCCCCTGACCCTGCACCCACCCAACGCTCTCCACCAGGCCCCTGACCCCGCACCCACCCACCCAACGCTCTCCACCAGGCCCCTGACCCTGCACCCACACTACGATCTCCACCAGGCCCCTGACCCTGCACCCACCCTACGATCTCCACCAGGCCCCCCATCCTGCACCCACCCACCCAACGCTCTCCACCAGGCCTCTCACCCTGCACGCACCCAATGCTCTCCACCAGGCCCCTGAACCTGCACCTACCCAACGCTCTCTACCAGGCACCCCACCCTGCACCCACCCACCCAACGCTCTCCACCAGGCCCCTGACCCACACCCAACGCTCTCTACCAGGCCCCTGACCCTGCACCTACCCTACTCTCTCCACCAGGCCCCCCACCCTGCACCCAACGCTCTCCACCAGGCCCCTGACCCCACACCCACCCACCCAACGCTCTCTACCAGGCCCCTGACCCTGCACCCACCCAACGCTCTCCACCAGGCCCCTGACCCTGCACCCACCCTACGCTCTCCACCAGGCCCCCCACCCTGCACCCACCCACCCAACGCTCTCCACCAGGCCCCTGACCCCGCACCCACCCACCCAACGCTCTCCACCAGGCCCCTGACCCCGCACCCACCCACCCAACGCTCTCCACCAGGCCCCTGACCCCGCACCCACCCACCCAACGCTCTCCACCAGGACCCCCACTCTGCACCCACCCACCCAACGCTCTCCACCAGGCCCCTGACCCCGCACCCACCCACCCAACGCTCTCCACCAGGCCCCTGACCCTGCACTCACTCCTTATGAAATGTCATTAGTGCTCATGTAAAGCACTCCAATATGTTTGGGTTGAGTTTGCTCTATATAAAAATTGAGGGGAAAAAATTAAACAATTAGTTTCATTTACTCTTTCAATGCTATTTGCATCTAAATAACCAAAGGTGTGCGTGACTCCACAAGGAGCATGACCCCCTCCTGTGCTGCAACACCTTCCTTTCTGCCACTGACCAGCATCTCTTTCACAGCTCATCAGCAGCTGAAAGAGTTGATTGCCTTTTTAATGGTTAGAACTGCCAGGCGCCAAAATGCGGGATTATGGGCATCATCTTTTGCCTTTGAGTAAGAAGTGCCTGGATCTTCATTGGCAGGCGGGCCTCTCAGCTATGTCTGTAGCCGAGTCCTGTGCACGCTGTTTGTGCCTTAGCTGAACTTCATTGGCTTCCCCTGAGAAAGAGAGTGCAATTTAAATCTCTGTGCCTTGTTTTTAAAGCCCTGCATGGGATAGGACCTGTGCGTATGCGCAACAAATTCGACTGGTACGTCCCAACGAGAACATTGCGCTCCTCGTCGGCGAGATTAGTGAAGGTTCCCAGGTTTCATAAGGTTAGGTCAGGGGGCAGATCCTTTGGGGTGGCAGCGGCTAAAATGTGAAGCAGCCTCCCCTGGGAAATTAGGCAACTCATGGAGCTCCTCCCCTTCAGAAAAAAGTGTAAAAACCTGGCTGTTCCCCAAGATTTAGTGGCCGGGCCCTTTTTCCTCCTCCTCTGTTCCCCCTTGAATTACTTTAGCGCCAGGATGCCTGCTAGGTGACAGTGTGCTTTATAAATTGACTAAATAAATAAATAATAAAGCTCTCTCTTGGAATATTGCTGGTATATCCTCTAAGCTAAATAATCCTCTTTGGGGAGAATTGATTAACCAGTTTGAGATCCTGTGTTTCCAGGAGACCTGGATCAAGGAGCCAGTCCATCTGAACAGCTATAGGACTTTACGCCAGCAGTTAACAGCTTGAGTGGTAGGCCCAAGGGCAGCCTTTGTACATACATATCGAACACTATTAACTCTTAAAAGATAACATTGTATGCACATGATATGTATTACCAACTAGTTAAACTGGACCTAGACTCTTATATATTCCCTCTGATAATGTGAGAGCTGTGATTTATAACCTGTTACAAAAGTTTTAAAATGTAGGTAGTAGTAAAGACTCAATGTTGATTTGGGCCGGTGATTTTAATTGTACCTTATGTGCGAACGCTGGAGACAAACTATGTGAAGCATTAAAAGATGAAGGGGCACGTGTATCCCATTTCTGACATTCAGTTTTGGGGGAAAAGTCAATGAGCTTATTTTCACCCTTGACTTGGGATTTGCTAATGAAATGTGCCCAATCCCCGCCCCAATGCCCCACACAGTTAATGGTAGGGGTCTTTGCTCCACTATTGATTACGTCTTAGTCTCCAACAGCCAAGCACACATTCTCCATTCTTATTATGTGTCTGATAACCCCCTTAGCGACCATTTCCCTCTTTGCTTAGAATTCTCATTCCCGTCCAACATTATTTTAACCTCATCGCTGCTTGAGAGTTTCCCCTGCTGTGCTGGACAGCAATGAAAACGGGTGTGGTCATGACGAGCTCAGCTCGTCATGAGCACCTGAGAGGTATATGCCATGACGAGCTGAGCTCGTCATGAGCATGGAAGGGGTTAAGATCGGAAAAGAATAATGACTTGGCAGGTAATTTAGCCATAAAGAGCTCCAATAGGTATTTCTTGCAATGGACAATGGTGGATCAAGACGCTCTGGTCAACTCAGTACTGGGCAACACTAAACTAGCGGTAGAGATGTGCCTGAGTGACACAGCGACCCCAGAAGTAGTCCTAGCCTCATTTCAGCCCATCTCGAATGCCATTAGAGAGTCTTTAACCAAACGCTGCAACTCCAAGGGCCTCAATAAAGGTTGGTTTGACCCCAGGTGCATGCAAGCACATTCCCATCTAAAAAGGTACTACATAAAATCCCAAGAAATAGTACTGAAGTAAAGGCGCCAGAGATGCATATAAATTAGCAACTAGGGATAGGAAGGCCATCATCAAGAAGGAGTTGTGGGATGCATTAATTACCGCGTCAATGTTTAATGATAGCGTGGCTTTCTGGAAAGTGGTTAGGGCCCCTCTCCTGACTAGAGAGGCCAGTCCATCACTTGAAATAGCAATAACTGAGGAGCAGTGGATTAATCATTTCACCAAGGTTTATTAGGACATGGGTAACCCTATTCTGATGGACCACCCCAACCAGGATGTCTGTAACTTGAACCCCCTCTCCCAAGCAAAAGCACTAATGTTTACATTGGATGAAGTAGAGCGGGCCCTGTCTGTAAGCAAGGGTGGTAAGGCACCTGGTCCCAACGGGATACCAATTGACTTGTTTAAATCTAATACTTCCCTATGGGGACCTCTCTTGATGCAAGTTTTAAATGCTAGCTGTGAAGCAGACTTCCCACCCACATGGGTAGAATCAACTATTGTCCCCATTTTAAAAAAGGGGGACAGACAGGACCCAACATGCTATAGGCCCATTTCATTATTAGACGCTATAACAAAAGCAGCAGGCAGAATAATACTGGAATGCCTCCAAGTATGGGCGGAGGAGAACTCTGTCCTGTCGGACCTACAATACGGCTTTCGAGCCGGTGTAGGCACCGTTGAGCAGGGCCTGAACCTGTCTCTTTTAGTTGGAAAATATACTAGGGCCAAGGTGGGGAATCTATTTTTAGCTTTTGTTGACCTCACATCCGCATTTGATTGCGTGACCCATGACAAACTTTGGTCAATTTTAGATATGATGGGGGTTGATTCACAGATTATTTATTTTCTTAAACTTTTTTATAGCGATGCTAATGCACGAGTGTGCTGTGGCTTGCAGGTGAACGTTCAGCTCCCTTCCCAATCAAAAGTGTAGTCAGGCAAGGTTGTGTCCTTGCTCCGTTTCTTTTTAATTTGTATATAAATGGTTTGGAAGAGGCACTTTTAAAAGATAATCATTATTTTCCCCAAGTGGCAGGACGACCTATCTCAGCCCTTTTATATGCAAATGATGCGGTACTGATGTCCTGAACCAATATAGGGCTGCAGAGGGTATTGGACAGCTTTGCCATGTTTATGTACGAGATAGGTCTAAGAATTATTTCTTCAAAGACGTTCACTATGCGTTGTGGCTCTAGCATCAAAAAACCTAAAAATATGTTTGTGTCCGGACAAAAGATCGGGGTCACTAAGAAATTTTCATATCTGGGCATTCTTTTTGCTCACAATGACTCCTGGTCACAGGCGGTGTTGGCAAAAAAATGTACACTATTGCATACTACATCTGCCCTCGGAGCTTTTGCGATCAAACTTCCGCAAGCGTATGTCACGCGGAGTTGGCCCTCTCCTTTGTATCAGATCTAATAAAACTCGAGCTGGTGCTGTTATGGCACAGACTCTGGACTAAGGAAGAGACAAAACTAAATAGAGACATTGTTCTGGACGTTTTGAAATTGGATAGGGCCCTGAAGATTCCTTGGATAAGCTATGTTCAAAGTTTTTTCAAGATCTCGACCACCCAGAGTATTTTACCAACCCCAGTACCATCTAGGAAATAACTCGGAAGGAACTAAAAATAAAGAGCTTGTCTCTACTAGACTCCGCTAGGCTGTCGAATGAAATTGTATTTTATGTGAATTTTTACATGTAAGAAATACTGCTATTGTGCTTTTATGATTGTTTTCCTACATTCGAATAAAGCTTTCTTGAGATGGAATTTGCACATCATGTGATCTGGGAGCCCCGGACTGTAGACAACCTGTGCTGAAATATGTGCATTCATGTCAGTCACTGTGTGAGAAAAGAGAATAGATGAAGAAATATTTCCGAAGTTTGTAATTAAAATGAACAGGATTTTATAATTGGTTTATCCTGGTTATACAATTTTTAATGTCTAGTCAATCTTGACTCTGACGTTTTTAGATGGACGGCAGGCGTAGGCTTGTGTACATGTATAGATCAAACCTCTGAGCATGAGTCAGATCAGCAAGTTGGGTCATGTGAAAAGCAAGAGTGACATTATAGAACCCTGTGGAACCCCGCAGTGCAGTGTCTGAACAGAGGAAAGGTGCGCACCCATTGTCAACAGAAAAGATCTACTGATAGGAAACTCCAAAACCAGGCCACATGGAGCCATCAATAGAGATCCTTTATACGATATTAGAAAATCAGATAGTTAACAGTTTTAAAAACTGTTGGGGGGTATACCAAAATCAATGCAGCTGTGATATCATGGTCTGCACACGTCCGTAAGTCGTCAAGGGATGCCACAACATCACTATGCTGCCACCTGCATGAAAACCTACTTGCAAAGGAGGAAGCAAACTGTTTCCATTTAAATAATATGTTGTCTGGAGAAATACTGTTCTCTCTGGCCGCTTTCACAAATAGGACATCTGTGAAATTGTGTAATAATTTGGCAAATCCATAGGGTCTAACAAAGATTGCTTTAATAACAGCGTTACTGAGGCTGATAAAATAATCTACCATTCAATTTCACTTCGCTTCAGACCTCAATAGCTTGTACAGGAGGCGAATCTCTTTAGCTCCCTGATTTCCGGTGCTCGGCATTGACACATTTTAACACCGGCACTTATTACAGTCTGCCACATGGTGGTGCTGTTCGTCTAATTTAGAGATGAATACCACAACAGTTGTTTATTAACTCTGCATACATAAATAAACAAGCATTTGCAATGCAATAGGTCTCGCATTATTTAAGTTTGAGCTATTATTATTGTAAATGGCAATGTTTTTTGCTTTATGCTATAGTTTTCTTATGTACATAAAAAGCTACATATAAAGTATTTGTTGTTAAAATTATTTATGCAGTATTTAAATTTGTTTGCATAAAAGATTACAAGAATATCTTAGCAAAAAAGTAAAACTTTTTAATGGTAATTGACTAAATGTCCATTTGTACATTTTAATTTCAAATAGGTAAGTGTAAACATCACAAATATATTGTGCAAACAGTGCAAAATATTTTAGCCATAAATATTTGAGCGTACATGATATGTGTTCCATAAAAGTATTATTATCAACTGACGCTGTCAGCAGTGTGCAATATTCTTCAGCCTTTGCTTTGTTTTGCTTCACTTTGGATATGTATACCTGTCACTGCACTATTTACACTGTGCTGTTCACACACGCCTATATTTTTTATAGTGAACAAGAGCTTTGGTAATGGGCGACAGTCGGAAATGGGGCTCAAGCGCCTAACTGTTGCTCATCAGCACTGAGTTGTGTGCCTCGATTGCAAATCATTGTAAATAACTTACATTTTGTTGTAATTATTTTTTTTTTAAAAACGCACCTGGGTGGTAAAGTACCGTGTTGTAAGGTACATAATAATGGCCTGCATGGATGGCACTTACCTGCGGGGTAACGGGCGTGTTGTAGAGGTGAAGTACTGCTCTCCTGGGAGGCGTCACGGGTCATAAATAGGTTTCGGGAGGGGCCCCTGCGCGAGGTTACACGGTGCAGAGAGAAAGTGACGTGCACTATAGGAGCACAGGTGTGTATTGTTCCCAATTGTACAATGCCGTTTATTGACTTTACAGTCACGCAGATCCCTGACTAGGAGGAGGAATGTCAGACATTGGACATTGCGTGACTTCGGAGGGACATCGCTAGACACTATCGGCTGTGCTGTACGAGTTTCGCTCTTTCACGTATTCACCACTGAAATGCGGTCCGGTACACGTCACGGTGTTAAGCGGGAAATCTAATGCATTCGACCCTTGGTACCAGATCCCTGATCCTGCAGGGAGGGAAGTCCCAGCGGCTGACACCCTAATCCGCGCTGCCGCTTTAATGACTTCGTGGTGAAGGTGGAAGGGAAACACTGACATCGCTGGACAGAGATATGTAAATGTTTACACGGCTCCAAAATAAACTGCAGCGTTCACCATAAAACGTCTCAGTTATTAAGCGTGGAGGTGCTGGCCTGGGGTTTAGTTTACATTATCACTGGTAGTCCGCTTCAAACAGTTTTATCCTGTTGCGTTTACTTTCCCTCTGAGTAGGTGGTTTGCCAGTGCGTGCCAGCAGCGCCTTCTCCTGTGGCTTCAGGTAGAATTTACAAAACTTTTCTAAAAAAACAGCGTTTTGTCCCAGGGGGGATTTCTTGTCTGTGCATAAACCAGAGTGGCATCCAGTAATGCCAACAGCCCCTGGCGTTCGCTGCCTGTAGCGCCAGCTGCTTTCTATACCCGCAAGATACCTCCGCCTGTCGGTTACCAGCTGAGGAAGCATTGACAGCCTCAACCATGGGCGCTGGCGTGAAGACGGAAGGTGTCTGTGCGCTGTACATACAAGAGAATGAGGTTACACACTTCAACAACACACATTAAGACTCACCCGCGAATGAAGCGCGAGTGATTATTAATATGAGAACAAGGTTTTCAATCCCGGGCGGAAAGTCAGGCAGGCCGGGGGCGGGACGTGAAGACACACCGGAAGCCCGGGCGGGCTCCCGTGAGGTGAGAGAGCCTCGCACGCACAGAAGGAAGAGACCGCCGCCGCCTGCAACGAGCCCTCGCCTGAAGACAAGTACCGGTGAGTGGGGGCCTTTACTGAGCCTTTACTGAGGGGCGGGGGGCATGTGTGTGTGCGTGGGGTGGCGGGGGGCTCTGTATGTGTGTGAGCGTGCGTGTGTGTATGTGTCTTGGAGTCTGTGTGTATGCGTGCGTGTGTGTATGCGTGTGTGATGACTGCGGGGGGAGGGAGAGAGTGTGTGCGAGCGAGTGTCTCTGTGTGTGTATGCGCATGCATGCATGTGTGTATGTGTGGGGATGTGCACGGCGCGGGAATTCTTGTGAATGTGGACGGAGCCGACGTGCGCGTGCAAGCAGCTGAATCCAGCCGGGGAGAAGCGCGTGACAGTTTTTTGTCCGTCATTCCCCCGTGTCAGCTCGCTATAAGTCTCCAGCCCTGGACGCATCCTTCGGATGCGAATTCCAGGGCGAGACCTAAAAATGACTAATTCCTGCCACCCAAACCATTATTTTTTTTGTAATGTATTTTATTTTGAAACTGAACAATTAGCGCAATACAGTTGTCACATAGTACAGATGCAGGAGTCACTCACATATCAATACAAACAGTATCTTCAACATCCAGGCCATCTAACCCCCAACATAGATTTTTAAAAATTAAGATTCGCCACCAGTTTTTTATCGTTCTGTTCATGCATCATCATTTGGAGTCCGGAACAGGCGGTAAATGGGTCACAGTGAAGGTCGCCCGGGCAGTGTATAACTGGGCCTTATGTCAACGTCCCTTGCGTGTTATGTGTATTGGGTGGTTATGTGTCGTCGCCTCTGTCGAGTCCAAAGTATCTCCTCCATGGGCCCCAGGTTTTATTTAAAAAATTGGGGAACTCTACTAAGATAGGTAGTTTGTTCAGCCGTCATATATGTGTCCATCCCCCTCATCCATTCCTGAATGGTCGGCTTGTCGGCAACCTCCCACTTCTTGGCTATATCCCTCTTGGCGACCACCTGTACCAAGGAGGTGAGAAGTAGCTGCGTTCTGGTGATGTCTAACTACTTGATATCCCAAGTGTGGGACTTGGCCCTTTTGGCAGGTTCACCCCTAAACTTTTTGCTTTTAAAGGTGACCTGATGTTAGATGTTAGTTGTTTTTGGCTTCTGCACACTTCAGCCCAGTGTTCCAGTGTAAAGTGCGTGCGCAACCTGAGTGCGTGTGGTGAGATTGGCCTGCCCTCCCATAGGAATGCATGGGGGATATGTGGGTCCATGGTAATTCCTGGTGTGAGAGAAGTGCAGGGGCGAGTTTGGTATGTGCGAACTCGTGAGAATAAATGCTGCGCTCAGATTGAATGTGTCTAGTGGAGAAGTGCCACTTTTAGAAGTTGGTATGTCTGTGTGCAGTAAATGTGAATTGCGTGTCTGGCTTGTGAGTGACAGGGACTGGCTGGTGTGCTTGGCTCTAGGAGCCAGAATGGGTCTGCCCGGTGATGAATAGGGAGATCTGCATGTAGATGGGAGGGAGGAGTTGCACCTGGGACCTCAGTAGGGCTGTGCCTTCCCTCCACAATGCTGGCTCCGCCCCCTGTGGTGTGTCTGATGTCCCTAGCCTGTCCTGTGAATAGGGAGAGGGGCTGAGCAAAACAAAGTGCTCCAGAACCAGTTGTAACTGGTTCTTCCCTTGCCATGCAGCTTCAGACAAAGGAAATGTGTGTATAAAAAGGGGCTGTGACCCTATGAATCTGTTCTCTCTGATCCTGACTTGAGGGGGGCCTGCTGCTGCTGGGCGCCAGGTGGAACCGTCACTGGGGACTGCCTCCCTGCTGGAGGGCCCTGTGAGCTGGCCCCTGGGCCCAGCCTTTGCCCCCTGCATTCTTAAAAAAGACTTTCCCTGGACTTTGGAACTTTAGCACCTGGGAGAGCTTTATTTTTTTCATCTGCTGAAACTGAGCTTGACCTTGCTGCTGGAAGCGCTGGGTTTCTGCCCCCAGGAGGACAGCTGGTGCCTGCAGCGAGGAACTGCGCCGTGGAGATTCCCTCCCCCATTGTGCTTGTTAAATACCCCTAGCGGGTGCCCACCCCATCAGGGGCTTTGTGCCGTCTATTTTTATATCCCTAGCGGGTGCCCACCCAGCCAGGGACTTCGTGTGATAACGGGAGCCTACCCCGTATTGTGCCGCATCACTGTTGCAGCCCGGATCTAGCAGGAAGCCAGGCAACCCACGCCGAGACGTAGACGGGGCCTGGCCGAGGGTGAAGGAAGTTCCGGTCGGCGAGCCGGAAGCTAGGAAGCAGACAGGAGCCCACCCCGCGTGTGCCCGGAGAGATGTGCGGGAAGGACTGCAGCTGAGACACGGGGCTCCCGTCTTAAAGGGAGAGCCCCTCGTGGCGCATGATGAATGGTGCAAGAGTGGAGACCCAGGCGGGAGCCTACCCCGCGCTGGGCTGCACCCGGAGGAAGGAGTAAGGAAGTGCGGCGTGGCCAGCAGGGACTCTGCTGATAGAGTCCCACAGTGGGAAGAGGCCAGCCAAAGAAGAAAGTCGGCGGGTCTGCCCGGGGATCTCAGGAGTGGAGAGAGCCCCGCCTGGCGTCCAAGAGGGGTCCCGTGTAACCGCACCAGCAGGAAGAGACTAGGAGCATCCCCGGCAGCCCGGTGTGGAAGAGCAGGGACTTCCCCCCTCCAGCAGAGAGCCCGGTGAGTGCGGGCTTCTCTTTGTTTTGGTGTGCCTTGGTTGCTGAGCGGACCCGCGGGAGAGCGGGCCGCTCCAACGTCGAGTGGGGGGGGGAGAGGCACCTTAATGACAAGGGCCCCAGAGCGCTGTTCCACCCCACAGCTGCAACAATGCCCCTAATTTATTCATAGGGCCCCAGTGAGGGGTCCGGGGCACAGTGGTGCCCGGGTTTGAATTGCTGCTTGAGAGTTTCCCCTGCTGTGCTGGACAGCAATGAAAACGGGTGTGGTCATGACGAGCTCAGCTCGTCATGAGCACCTGAGAGGTATATGCCATGACGAGCTGAGCTCGTCATGAGCATGGAAGGGGTTAAGATCGGAAAAGAATAATGACTTGGCAGGTAATTTAGCCATAAAGAGCTCCAATAGGTATTTCTTGCAATGGACAATGGTGGATCAAGACGCTCTGGTCAACTCAGTACTGGGCAACACTAAACTAGCGGTAGAGATGTGCCTGAGTGACACAGCGACCCCAGAAGTAGTCCTAGCCTCATTTCAGCCCATCTCGAATGCCATTAGAGAGTCTTTAACCAAACGCTGCAACTCCAAGGGCCTCAATAAAGGTTGGTTTGACCCCAGGTGCATGCAAGCACATTCCCATCTAAAAAGGTACTACATAAAATCCCAAGAAATAGTACTGAAGTAAAGGCGCCAGAGATGCATATAAATTAGCAACTAGGGATAGGAAGGCCATCATCAAGAAGGAGTTGTGGGATGCATTAATTACCGCGTCAATGTTTAATGATAGCGTGGCTTTCTGGAAAGTGGTTAGGGCCCCTCTCCTGACTAGAGAGGCCAGTCCATCACTTGAAATAGCAATAACTGAGGATCAGTGGATTAATCATTTCACCAAGGTTTATTAGGACATGGGTAACCCTATTCTGATGGACCACCCCAACCAGGATGTCTGTAACTTGAACCCCCTCTCCCAAGCAAAAGCACTAATGTTTACATTGGATGAAGTAGAGCGGGCCCTGTCTGTAAGCAAGGGTGGTAAGGCACCTGGTCCCAACGGGATACCAATTGACTTGTTTAAATCTAATACTTCCCTATGGGGACCTCTCTTGATGCAAGTTTTAAATGCTAGCTGTGAAGCAGACTTCCCACCCACATGGGTAGAATCAACTATTGTCCCCATTTTAAAAAAGGGGGACAGACAGGACCCAACATGCTATAGGCCCATTTCATTATTAGACGCTATAACAAAAGCAGCAGGCAGAATAATACTGGAATGCCTCCAAGTATGGGCGGAGGAGAACTCTGTCCTGTCGGACCTACAATACGGCTTTCGAGCCGGTGTAGGCACCGTTGAGCAGGGCCTGAACCTGTCTCTTTTAGTTGGAAAATATACTAGGGCCAAGGTGGGGAATCTATTTTTAGCTTTTGTTGACCTCACATCCGCATTTGATTGCGTGACCCATGACAAACTTTGGTCAATTTTAGATATGATGGGGGTTGATTCACAGATTATTTATTTTCTTAAACTTTTTTATAGCGATGCTAATGCACGAGTGTGCTGTGGCTTGCAGGTGAACGTTCAGCTCCCTTCCCAATCAAAAGTGTAGTCAGGCAAGGTTGTGTCCTTGCTCCGTTTCTTTTTAATTTGTATATAAATGGTTTGGAAGAGGCACTTTTAAAAGATAATCATTATTTTCCCCAAGTGGCAGGACGACCTATCTCAGCCCTTTTATATGCAAATGATGCGGTACTGATGTCCTGAACCAATATAGGGCTGCAGAGGGTATTGGACAGCTTTGCCATGTTTATGTACGAGATAGGTCTAAGAATTATTTCTTCAAAGACGTTCACTATGCGTTGTGGCTCTAGCATCAAAAAACCTAAAAATATGTTTGTGTCCGGACAAAAGATCGGGGTCACTAAGAAATTTTCATATCTGGGCATTCTTTTTGCTCACAATGACTCCTGGTCACAGGCGGTGTTGGCAAAAAAATGTACACTATTGCATACTACATCTGCCCTCGGAGCTTTTGCGATCAAACTTCCGCAAGCGTATGTCACGCGGAGTTGGCCTTCTCCTTTGTATCAGATCTAATAAAACTCGAGCTGGTGCTGTTATGGCACAGACTCTGGACTAAGGAAGAGACAAAACTAAATAGAGACATTGTTCTGGACGTTTTGAAATTGGATAGGGCCCTGAAGATTCCTTGGATAAGCTATGTTCAAAGTTTTTTCAAGATCTCGACCACCCAGAGTATTTTACCAACCCCAGTACCATCTAGGAAATAACTCGGAAGGAACTAAAAATAAAGAGCTTGTCTCTACTAGACTCCGCTAGGCTGTCGAATGAAATTGTATTTTATGTGAATTTTAACATGTAAGAAATACTGCTATTGTGCTTTTATGATTGTTTTCCTACATTCGAATAAAGCTTTCTTGAGATGGAATTTGCACATCATGTGATCTGGGAGCCCCGGACTGTAGACAACCTGTGCTGAAATATGTGCATTCATGTCAGTCACTGTGTGAGAAAAGAGAATAGATGAAGAAATATTTCCGAAGTTTGTAATTAAAATGAACAGGATTTTATAATTGGTTTATCCTGGTTATACAATTTTTAATGTCTAGTCAATCTTGACTCTGACGTTTTTAGATGGACGGCAGGCGTAGGCTTGTGTACATGTATAGATCAAACCTCTGAGCATGAGTCAGATCAGCAAGTTGGGTCATGTGAAAAGCAAGAGTGACATTATAGAACCCTGTGGAACCCCGCAGTGCAGTGTCTGAACAGAGGAAAGGTGCGCACCCATTGTCAACAGAAAAGATCTACTGATAGGAAACTCCAAAACCAGGCCACATGGAGCCATCAATAGAGATCCTTTATACGATATTAGAAAATCAGATAGTTAACAGTTTTAAAAACTGTTGGGGGGTATACCAAAATCAATGCAGCTGTGATATCATGGTCTGCACACGTCCGTAAGTCGTCAAGGGATGCCACAACATCACTATGCTGCCACCTGCATGAAAACCTACTTGCAAAGGAGGAAGCAAACTGTTTCCATTTAAATAATATGTTGTCTGGAGAAATACTGTTCTCTCTGGCCGCTTTCACAAATAGGACATCTGTGAAATTGTGTAATAATTTGGCAAATCCATAGGGTCTAACAAAGATTGCTTTAATAACAGCGTTACTGAGGCTGATAAAATAATCTACCATTCAATTTCACTTCGCTTCAGACCTCAATAGCTTGTACAGGAGGCGAATCTCTTTAGCTCCCTGGTTTAGACAGGCCTAATTTCCGGTGCTCGGCATTGACACATTTTAACACCGGCACTTATTACAGTCTGCCACATGGTGGTACTGTTCGTCTAATTTAGAGATGAATACCACAACAGTTGTTTATTAACTCTGCATACATAAATAAACAAGCATTTGCAATGCAATAGGTCTCGCATTATTTAAGTTTGAGCTATTATTATTGTAAATGGCAATGTTTTTTGCTTTATGCTATAGTTTTCTTATGTACATAAAAAGCTACATATAAAGTATTTGTTGTTAAAATTATTTATGCAGTATTTAAATTTGTTTGCATAAAAGATTACAAGAATATCTTAGCAAAAAAGTAAAACTTTTTAATGGTAATTGACTAAATGTCCATTTGTACATTTTAATTTCAAATAGGTAAGTGTAAACATCACAAATATATTGTGCAAACAGTGCAAAATATTTTAGCCATAAATATTTGAGCGTACATGATATGTGTTCCATAAAAGTATTATTATCAACTGACGCTGTCAGCAGTGTGCAATATTCTTCAGCCTTTGCTTTGTTTTGCTTCACTTTGGATATGTATACCTGTCACTGCACTATTTACACTGTGCTGTTCACACACGCCTATATTTTTTATAGTGAACAAGAGCTTTGGTAATGGGCGACAGTCGGAAATGGGGCTCAAGCGCCTAACTGTTGCTCATCAGCACTGAGTTGTGTGCCTCGATTGCAAATCATTGTAAATAACTTACATTTTGTTGTAATTATTTTTTTTTTTAAAACGCACCTGGGTGGTAAAGTACCGTGTTGTAAGGTACATAATAATGGCCTGCATGGATGGCACTTACCTGCGGGGTAACGGGCGTGTTGTAGAGGTGAAGTACTGCTCTCCTGGGAGGCGTCACGGGTCATAAATAGGTTTCGGGAGGGGCCCCTGCGCGAGGTTACACGGTGCAGAGAGAAAGTGACGTGCACTATAGGAGCACAGGTGTGTATTGTTCCCAATTGTACAATGCCGTTTATTGACTTTACAGTCACGCAGATCCCTGACTAGGAGGAGGAATGTCAGACATTGGACATTGCGTGACTTCGGAGGGACATCGCTAGACACTATCGGCTGTGCTGTACGAGTTTCGCTCTTTCACGTATTCACCACTGAAATGCGGTCCGGTACACGTCACGGTGTTAAGCGGGAAATCTAATGCATTCGACCCTTGGTACCAGATCCCTGATCCTGCAGGGAGGGAAGTCCCAGCGGCTGACACCCTAATCCGCGCTGCCGCTTTAATGACTTCGTGGTGAAGGTGGAAGGGAAACACTGACATCGCTGGACAGAGATATGTAAATGTTTACACGGCTCCAAAATAAACTGCAGCGTTCACCATAAAACGTCTCAGTTATTAAGCGTGGAGGTGCTGGCCTGGGGTTTAGTTTACATTATCACTGGTAGTCCGCTTCAAACAGTTTTATCCTGTTGCGTTTACTTTCCCTCTGAGTAGGTGGTTTGCCAGTGCGTGCCAGCAGCGCCTTCTCCTGTGGCTTCAGGTAGAATTTACAAAACTTTTCTAAAAAAACAGCGTTTTGTCCCAGGGGGGATTTCTTGTCTGTGCATAAACCAGAGTGGCATCCAGTAATGCCAACAGCCCCTGGCGTTCGCTGCCTGTAGCGCCAGCTGCTTTCTATACCCGCAAGATACCTCCGCCTGTCGGTTACCAGCTGAGGAAGCATTGACAGCCTCAACCATGGGCGCTGGCGTGAAGACGGAAGGTGTCTGTGCGCTGTACATACAAGAGAATGAGGTTACACACTTCAACAACACACATTAAGACTCACCCGCGAATGAAGCGCGAGTGATTATTAATATGAGAACAAGGTTTTCAATCCCGGGCGGAAAGTCAGGCAGGCCGGGGGCGGGACGTGAAGACACACCGGAAGCCCGGGCGGGCTCCCGTGAGGTGAGAGAGCCTCGCACGCACAGAAGGAAGAGACCGCCGCCGCCTGCAACGAGCCCTCGCCTGAAGACAAGTACCGGTGAGTGGGGGCCTTTACTGAGCCTTTACTGAGGGGCGGGGGGCATGTGTGTGTGCGTGGGGTGGCGGGGGGCTCTGTATGTGTGTGAGCGTGCGTGTGTGTATGTGTCTTGGAGTCTGTGTGTATGCGTGCGTGTGTGTATGCGTGTGTGATGACTGCGGGGGGAGGGAGAGAGTGTGTGCGAGCGAGTGTCTCTGTGTGTGTATGCGCATGCATGCATGTGTGTATGTGTGGGGATGTGCACGGCGCGGGAATTCTTGTGAATGTGGACGGAGCCGACGTGCGCGTGCAAGCAGCTGAATCCAGCCGGGGAGAAGCGCGTGACAGTTTTTTGTCCGTCATTCCCCCGTGTCAGCTCGCTATAAGTCTCCAGCCCTGGACGCATCCTTCGGATGCGAATTCCAGGGCGAGACCTAAAAATGACTAATTCCTGCCACCCAAACCATTATTTTTTTTGTAATGTATTTTATTTTGAAACTGAACAATTAGCGCAATACAGTTGTCACATAGTACAGATGCAGGAGTCACTCACATATCAATACAAACAGTATCTTCAACATCCAGGCCATCTAACCCCCAACATAGATTTTTAAAAATTAAGATTCGCCACCAGTTTTTTATCGTTCTGTTCATGCATCATCATTTGGAGTCCGGAACAGGCGGTAAATGGGTCACAGTGAAGGTCGCCCGGGCAGTGTATAACTGGGCCTTATGTCAACGTCCCTTGCGTGTTATGTGTATTGGGTGGTTATGTGTCGTCGCCTCTGTCGAGTCCAAAGTATCTCCTCCATGGGCCCCAGGTTTTATTTAAAAAATTGGGGAACTCTACTAAGATAGGTAGTTTGTTCAGCCGTCATATATGTGTCCATCCCCCTCATCCATTCCTGAATGGTCGGCTTGTCGGCAACCTCCCACTTCTTGGCTATATCCCTCTTGGCGACCACCTGTACCAAGGAGGTGAGAAGTAGCTGCGTTCTGGTGATGTCTAACTACTTGATATCCCAAGTGTGGGACTTGGCCCTTTTGGCAGGTTCACCCCTAAACTTTTTGCTTTTAAAGGTGACCTGATGTTAGATGTTAGTTGTTTTTGGCTTCTGCACACTTCAGCCCAGTGTTCCAGTGTAAAGTGCGTGCGCAACCTGAGTGCGTGTGGTGAGATTGGCCTGCCCTCCCATAGGAATGCATGGGGGATATGTGGGTCCATGGTAATTCCTGGTGTGAGAGAAGTGCAGGGGCGAGTTTGGTATGTGCGAACTCGTGAGAATAAATGCTGCGCTCAGATTGAATGTGTCTAGTGGAGAAGTGCCACTTTTAGAAGTTGGTATGTCTGTGTGCAGTAAATGTGAATTGCGTGTCTGGCTTGTGAGTGACAGGGACTGGCTGGTGTGCTTGGCTCTAGGAGCCAGAATGGGTCTGCCCGGTGATGAATAGGGAGATCTGCATGTAGATGGGAGGGAGGAGTTGCACCTGGGACCTCAGTAGGGCTGTGCCTTCCCTCCACAATGCTGGCTCCGCCCCCTGTGGTGTGTCTGATGTCCCTAGCCTGTCCTGTGAATAGGGAGAGGGGCTGAGCAAAACAAAGTGCTCCAGAACCAGTTGTAACTGGTTCTTCCCTTGCCATGCAGCTTCAGACAAAGGAAATGTGTGTATAAAAAGGGGCTGTGACCCTATGAATCTGTTCTCTCTGATCCTGACTTGAGGGGGGCCTGCTGCTGCTGGGCGCCAGGTGGAACCGTCACTGGGGACTGCCTCCCTGCTGGAGGGCCCTGTGAGCTGGCCCCTGGGCCCAGCCTTTGCCCCCCTGCATTCTTAAAAAAGACTTTCCCTGGACTTTGGAACTTTAGCACCTGGGAGAGCTTTATTTTTTTCATCTGCTGAAACTGAGCTTGACCTTGCTGCTGGAAGCGCTGGGTTTCTGCCCCCAGGAGGACAGCTGGTGCCTGCAGCGAGGAACTGCGCCGTGGAGATTCCCTCCCCCATTGTGCTTGTTAAATACCCCTAGCGGGTGCCCACCCCATCAGGGGCTTTGTGCCGTCTATTTTTATATCCCTAGCGGGTGCCCACCCAGCCAGGGACTTCGTGTGATAACGGGAGCCTACCCCGTATTGTGCCGCATCACTGTTGCAGCCCGGATCTAGCAGGAAGCCAGGCAACCCACGCCGAGACGTAGACGGGGCCTGGCCGAGGGTGAAGGAAGTTCCGGTCGGCGAGCCGGAAGCTAGGAAGCAGACAGGAGCCCACCCCGCGTGTGCCCGGAGAGATGTGCGGGAAGGACTGCAGCTGAGACACGGGGCTCCCGTCTTAAAGGGAGAGCCCCTCGTGGCGCATGATGAATGGTGCAAGAGTGGAGACCCAGGCGGGAGCCTACCCCGCGCTGGGCTGCACCCGGAGGAAGGAGTAAGGAAGTGCGGCGTGGCCAGCAGGGACTCTGCTGATAGAGTCCCACAGTGGGAAGAGGCCAGCCAAAGAAGAAAGTCGGCGGGTCTGCCCGGGGATCTCAGGAGTGGAGAGAGCCCCGCCTGGCGTCCAAGAGGGGTCCCGTGTAACCGCACCAGCAGGAAGAGACTAGGAGCATCCCCGGCAGCCCGGTGTGGAAGAGCAGGGACTTCCCCCCTCCAGCAGAGAGCCCGGTGAGTGCGGGCTTCTCTTTGTTTTGGTGTGCCTTGGTTGCTGAGCGGACCCGCGGGAGAGCGGGCCGCTCCAACGTCGAGTGGGGGGGGGAGAGGCACCTTAATGACAAGGGCCCCAGAGCGCTGTTCCACCCCACAGCTGCAACAATGCCCCTAATTTATTCATAGGGCCCCAGTGAGGGGTCCGGGGCACAGTGGTGCCCGGGTTTGAATTGTTTTGGGGACCATTTGCTTGACAGTCCCAGAACGGGACCCAGAGGCACGGTAGTGCCAGTGCTTGTCAGTTGGCGTTAATTCCCCAGCTGCCCTGTGGGACAGAGGGCAGCGGCAACATTACACAGTTCTTCTATAGGGCACATTGAGAGTCGGTGCCCATCATTTGGATTCTACAGCTGCCCAGCAATTAGTGGGCAGCTGCCACGTTTAGGCCCCAAACTCTTGCACACCTTTGCTGTTGCTGCTTTGTGCAGCTAGCCCTGACTGTTGGACAAAGGGCGTTTGAGCCCCATGGAATGCCAGTTGGCCTGGGGGACAGTCTTCATGTGTTGTGCCCTCGCTTGGGGTACGCTGTCTATGCCTAATGTGATTTTGGTGTAATGTATGTATGCACCCTGTGTTAGACCTCTAAGTGGGTTTTATGGTTAGGAGGTTGTTTTCCCTAGTATGGTTTATACTAGTAAGTTCATGTTCCACTGCCTGACCTATGCCTATGGAGATGAGTATTGCGTAGTGTGTTCCTACCGTTTACCAGTAGTTACTGGTTGTACTCTACATTTATTATTTTTGCTACATTTACAATTGGTGATTTGTGATTGTTATGACAGTGGCCCAATTGGCCCTGTCAGGTGTCTATAATCCCCTGTAGATACTTCCAAGATCCAGTTGGCACAGTGTATATGTGTGATTATGATCTAATGTGTTTTATGATAATACAAAGGCTATTTTTTTATATAACCTTGTGTGGAGTCCCTTTTTGTGGTGTGCCTAGTGTGTTGCTGCTGTGTGTGTGTGTGTGTGTTGCGCAAACGCTTTACACTTTGCCTCCGGGATAAGCCTTACTGCTCGTGCCAATCTACCAAGGGGGTGAGCAGGGGTTATCTTGGCATGTA
Organism: Lissotriton helveticus; assembly: GCF_964261635.1. NCBI lineage: Eukaryota > Metazoa > Chordata > Amphibia > Caudata > Salamandridae > Lissotriton > Lissotriton helveticus. Next base: position 1,641,762,972 of record NC_136057.1, read on the forward strand.
ACTCCCTTGCCCTGACTGGAGTGGTGGTCTCTGCCTAACTTTGGCGCAAGCCTTAGCCAACCAGAGATACCATTTCTAACACCAACTATCGTGAACTTGAGGTCCATCGGTATTGTCACCCCCAGGGCTGCACCCAGTACTTCGAATACCTGTGTCCAATACCACTGTATCTCGAGACATGACCATACTGCATGGAAAAAGTCGCCCTTGGCCGTTATGCAAGTCAAACAGAATGGAGATTCCGCCCTACCCATCTTGTGCAACCTGTCCCAGTCATAGTAAATATAGTGTAGTATTTTGAGTTGGATGAAGCAAAGTCTTGCTTTATGGCTACCTCTCTGGGGTGCATCAAAGCTGCCTCCCAGTCTATGTCCACCATGGGCCCCACCTCCCTCTCCCACCGTGTACGGAGTCCCACCAGGCCATCAGGGATATTGTTATTAATAACCTTGTATGTGAAGTAGATCACTTTATGTGTCAACTCTTCTTGCAAAAGTCTGCCTTCCAGGGGTGCATATTCCGGGAGTTGTTCGCTGGGGAGCTTCTTTGCCCGCCAGGAATGGTGCAATTGCGCATATGTAAGGAATTGTGAGCTGTGCATGTCATAATCTTGTTTGAATTTTGCCAATGTTTTGAGTTTTCCTTGTTCAAGGATGTCCCCCACTGTGGAGATCCCCAGGATATCCCAGGTCTTAAATCCCCTAAGCCTGTGTAGCTCCCCAAACCGGACTCCCTCCCAGAACGGTATACGTTCCATGATCTTTCCGGTCCATCTCATGGTCTTGGTCACCCTCTCCTATGCTGACAGGGTCACCTGTGTCGCTGTCAATAGTCAGGATGCACCCTTCTCCCCATAGAGATAATGTAAGTGCGTGAGTAGCAACATTTCCTCCCTCTCCAGGTGATATGTGGGATGGTCTCTATGCTTGTGAATCCACTCATTTATGGGGATCAGATGGGACGCCCACTAGTAAGCCGCTATGTTAGGAAGTGCTATCCCCCCATTATATTGCTTACGTTGCAGCGTCCTAAGCGATAATCTCGGATGACCCCCTTGCCACCGTAATATTTGTATTTTACATGCTATTTCCCTAAAGATAGTTTTGGGTAGGGGGTGGTACTAGTTTTGCAGGATGTATAGGAGTTGGGGAAGGGTGATCATTTTGAATATTTATGCCCGACCGAGAAGGGTGAGGGGGAGATCCCTCCACCTCTCCACATCAAACTTGAAGTTGTTCAGAATTGTACCAAGGTTTTCCTTCATGCATATCTCTGAATGTGGAGTAACGAATATGCCAAAGTATTTAAAGCCCCTCTGTACTACTTGCATCTCTCCGGGTAGGGGGCAATCCCCTTGTGCAGTGGTCGGGCAGCAGAGCGTGGACTTATTCCAGTTGAACTTATAGCCCGATTGACTCCCGTATTTAGTGATCGCATCAAAGAGGGCCAATATGGGTCTTTCGGGTTCAGAGATGTACATCAAAATATCATCGGCATAGGCTTCAGCACCCACCCACAGGTTCAAGAGAGAAGAAAATTTCACCCAAACCATTCTTATAGCTTGGAGTACGGTGTCATCACTGAGGGGGTGACAAAATGACAAAAATATGTGTTTTAAACACATATTTTTGCCATTTTGTCAAGCCGGGGGGCACAAGTGTCATCACTGAGGGGGGTGACAAAATGGCAAAAATTTGTGTTTTAAAACACACACATATTTTTGCCATTTTGTCAAGCCGGGGGTGAAAAGAAATTTTCCGCACTGGGTACCACCTTGCCTATGCCACTGGCGTTGAAGTCATCATATCGCCACTAACATTCCAGTACACATAATCATGGCGCATAGAAGCAAATTCTTTCCTATACCAATTACACAATGGCCGGGAAGATTTACATTTCCTTTAAGGGAGCAGACTGTTCAACGGCTGAATTGAGCTGTCTATAGTGGAATCTTAACTTTGTCTGTGAGTCGCTGTCACCCACATTACTAACCTTGTGTAAGAATATGTTAACAAAGCTCCTGACACCGAGTTACAATTATGTGAATTTGCCAGCCGGATCTGGTTGTTAGCTCTTTCTGAACTGGTGTGCATATAAAAATGGAAGTGGTAAATCCAAGCGAGGAGGAAGCGGAAACAAATATAAAACAATTAGAATTCAAGCAAGCTTTATATAATGTGTGACCTTTAATGAGAGAGGGAAATGACATGAATGAAGAACTTTGCTCAAAATGTGCTTTCGTTGGTTTGGTCTAAATCTGTGTAGTAATCACAGCACGCAGGTAGATGATATTAAGGAGGATGTATTCAAGTTAGTTGGAAGATCAGTAGCACAACAGTATTCAGCCCCACCAGGAGCAGCCAGCAAGGCGCTCAGCCCTTCTCCAACTGTGTGATTCATACAGCAACATTCTAATTGACATCAACTCAAGAGTGTACCACTGGTGGTGCAGTGGGAGATATGTAAAACATAATAACCAAGATACTACAATCTGTTCAGCAGTTTTTGAGATATTTGCGTTTGAAAAGGCGGCAGGTGTGCTTGAATGCGTTAATGCTTTTGCAAATCTTTTTTTTTATTTTTTTTTATAAAATTTTATTGAAAATAATAACAAAGAACAGAACATCTTCCACAAGGCAAAAATACAGTAATGGTGATCTTGAGTCCATGCAGGAGCAGCTCCGAACAGTACAGTACGTGCAGTATGGTTAAAAGCAGTATCGAGGAGGGGGGGGCAGTGAGGAAAGAATGCAATATATACAGTCGATGCAAAACATTGGGAATGCCATTTAGGGGGACAAGGGAACATCAAGGGTAAAATCATGTGGGGGAGTACATATATTTCCACGATAAGCATTCCACTGTGACCAAATTCTCTTCCATTTTCTGGGTCTGCCCCGACACAAATACACAGTCTTTTCCCTAAACATGCACCAGTCCATGTTCTCCTTCCATGCCAATACAGTGGGCGGCCTGTGGGAGCGCCATAGCTGTGCAATATCTCTCTTAGCAATCATGTTGCCGAGGGTCGCCCAGCCGATCTGCGAAGCATTATAATCATTCGGTTCCCACACATTCAAGAGACAGCGCCGGGCCTCGGGTAGAAGCAGAACCCCCGTGACTCTCTCCATAGTAGCATGCACTCGGGACCAAAAATCCGCCACCTCGGGACATTCCCACAAAATGTGAAGGAAGGTGCCAATCACGCGGCAACCACGCTTACACAGCCCATCCAAAGAATAACCCATTCGAACCAGACTCGGACCAGTGACATACACACGATGAAGGATCTTAAGTTGGACGAACCGAAGGCGGGCAGGTATGGCAACCTCTTTAGGCGAGGACAATGCAGATTGCCAGTCCTCGTCATCCAATTCCAATCCGTCAGCAATCCATAAAGCCCTGAGGCGCACAAGCAGGTCAATTCTAGTATTGATCAGCTTCTTATAGATCAATGAAATTGTACTATCAGGTACATAGCCGTCCAGGATACGGTCCTCGAGAGGCGAGGATTCGGGAATAGCAGTCCCCACAGCAAAAACTGACAGCAGGGCATGATGTATCTGAGCGTATCTAAAGAATTCCCTGTCTCCAAGCTCGTATTCCATCTTGAGTACCTCAAAGGTCTTCACATTTCCTTTAGACCAGAGGTCGCCCACCTTGCTTAGACCAATCATATCCCATTTATCAAAGCCTTTCGTCCGCCACAAATTACCCAAACCTTCGGAATCATTCAATGGAGTCGCGCGTCAACCTACCACACCATCCCAAGGCCGCATTTGCATCGTGCCACACTCATACAACGATTTTAGTGGGCCCGGTCAATGTCCTATAGAGCCCCTTAGAATATAGCGTCCTATTGAAATTCCCCCCTGGCAAGAGGTGTTTGTCCATTTCAAAGGCCGGGGTAGGACCGGGAGTGTAAGTTGCGTGGTTGACCGCACTTAATTGAGAAGCCCAATAATAGCGCCTGACGTCTGGCAGGGCAATGCCTCCATCATACCACGGAAGCGTAAGTTTAGACAGAGCAATACACGCACGCCCGTCCCAAATCAGCCGCCTCTGCAGGCTCTCCACTTCACAAAAATAACCCGAGGGAATGGGGTCCAAATAATTTTGGAGTGCGTATAAGAATCTGGGCAGCAACATCATTTTTAAAAGAGCCGCACGACCCAGTGGTGACAGAGGCAACTGACGCCATCGTGCAACGTCAAGCTTGAGCCGGTGAAGAGGGGGTAGCAAATTGCGTTCATAGCAAACTGTGGGATCCAAAGAAACATAAATCCCCAGGTATTTAAAGCCAGTGTCAGTCACTTGAATTGGGAATCTACGAGGCAGTGGAGGAAGATCTCCTGTCAAAACGTAGACGCATGACTTAGTCCAATTAATAATGAGACCCGAGTTTTTCCCGAAGGAGGTCAGAACATCAAAAAGCACATTAAGGGATTTCTGAGGGGATGTAAGGTATAAGAGGATATCGTCTGCGTATAGCGAGATTCGATCCTCAAAGTCGGGAGTCCACCGAATGCCTTTCATCGAAGGCTCCCAACGGAGCCACTCCGCCAATGGTTCTAAGGCAAGGGCAAAAAGCAACGGGGACAGCGGGCAACCCTGCCGAGTGCCCCGCTCAAGTGTAAAAATACAGGAGACCTTCCCGTTAACAACCACCTGGGCCAGGGGCTTCTCATAAAGAAGCTTCACCCAGGCGATGAATGTCGGACCAAACCCAAATTTGGAGAGAGCCGCCCAAAGATAAGGCCATTCTATAGTGTCAAAAGCCATAGTGGCGTCCAAGGAGGCCAAAATGGCCGGCTCAGTAGGAGTCCCAGCTCTCGCGAGAACTCCGTGAAGTCTCCGAAGATTAAGGGCGGTATTCCGGTGTGGAATGAAACCAGATTGATCCGGATGGATCAAGTCGCTAATCACCTTAATCAATCGATTAGCTAGCAATTTGGCCAGTATTTTGGGTTCGGCATTGAGAAATGAAATGGGCCTATACGAGGCACAACGATCGCGCGGCTAACCCTCCTTGTGGATTACAACGATGGTAGCTAGTCGCTGATCAACGGGAAGGGAACCAGAATCGAAAGCCTCAAGGAACATACTCCTTAAGTAGGGCGCCATTTTGTCGGGTCGCAGCTTATACAGTTCAATGGGCAAACCATTGGGACCCATTGCCTTACCAGAACGAAGGGAGCGTATGGCAACAGCGACTTCATCTGATGTAAGAGGCGCATCCATTAGGTCTCTATCATCATCAGAAAGGCGAGGCAGTGCAATGTCTCGCAATAACAATTGGGAATCCTCCTCGTCCCTATCACTGACCGAGGCATACACAGTTTGGAAATGGTCAACAAAGCATTCAACAATACCAGCTGGGTCTGTGACACACTCACCATCCGGCCTTTCAATCACAGGGACGACACGATTCACTCTCTCTTTCTTGTCCAGTCACGCAATCAGTTTACCAGCCTTGTCACCCACATCATATATCCTGCCCTGTTGCTCTCTATTCATCACTTTTGCCGCGTCGGTCACAAGGGCTCTATAATCAGCTTGTTTCAGACTGAGGGAATGCAATTTAGAACGAGTAACATCACCTTCAAGATCACTCTCAAGCACAGTTATGTCGGTTTCGACGCGTACAAGTTCCTCATATTTGGCCTTCTTGGAAGCAGCAATCAACGACAAAGAATGTCCACGGATGACTGTCTTGAAGGCCTCCCACAGTGAAATAGAAGAAGAAACAGACCCCACATTTTCATCGAAGTAATGGTCAATAGATTTCAGCAGTTCAGAGCGGGTTTTAGGGTTGCGGAAATACCAGGGATTTATGGGAGCCACTCTACCCTCGCCACCCACCCCAGTCTCAACACAAAGCCACAGAGGGGAGTGATCAGAAATGCCCCTTGGAAGATGACGAATCTCTCTGATGGAGGATGATTGCGCTGCTGGCATTAAAAAATAATCTAACCTGGAGAGACTACCATGGGCCCCCGAGTGAAAAGTATATTGCAGCTGCGTAGGGTGCATCAACCTCCAACTATCTATAAGCCCAAAGGTGTCCAGCAGGTCAGTCAGCCATAATTGAGACCTAGCTAAATCCCTAGGAGGGTAGCGATCCAAAGTGCCAGAGACCACGGAGTTAAAGTCTCAACCCAGGATCAGAAGACCATCAGGAAGCCCCAATATTAGCCGCCCAATGTCAGCAAAGGTCGACGCCTGCAGGCCCGGAGGGACATACAATGTGAGTATAGAAAGTGTCTTACCCTCCCATCTACCAGTGAGCGCAGCGTAGCGCCCCCTGTCGTCGAGTATTACCTCATCAATTTCAAAGGGGAGAGAGGACGGATTAGAATACCCACCCCTCTGGAGCCGGAAGTGAATCCAGAGTGAGCGACTAGTCGGTATCCACGTCTATTCATAGCCTGGCATGCGTTACCAATTAAATGCGTTTCTTGCAAAAGAACAATATCGGGGGAATGACGTCTAAGGAACTGCAACACAACCCCTCGTTTTATCCTGTCTCCCAAACCATTGACATTCCAGGACAGCAGTCTCAACTCACTACCCCCATCCCCGAGAAGGAACCAGAGCACACCCCTCACAGGACCCAATGATCGACGCGGATGAGAAAACAATACGATGCCTTCTGAAAAGGAACAAACACATGAACACCCCCCCACCACCCCCCAACTTAAGCCCGTTACAACGCCCCCCACCCTGCACCCCTGCGTATGACTCAAAAGCCACCCCAACTTGCAGTGGGCCTGTCGCCCAATCATAAAACTAATCTACAGAAAGAACCCAGGAGGAGGAAGAGTCCCCTTATACCCCCGCCACCCTTGGGCCAACCTAAAACAGAACGAAAGAACAAATATCCAAACTCAGCTGACAAACAGTTGGAAAGTGCAGACGTCGGGAACCACAATGTCACTCTTGCTCCAGTGAGCCACCGTCGGCGCCACCGGGGTGCTCAGTTCGATCATCTCTTTTTGGTAAGGAATCAAGCCAGTCACTGACATTGTCCGGATGATCAAAGAAAAACGTTCGTTCCTCATATTCGATCCGAAGTCTGGCTGGAAACAACATGGCGTACTTAAGGCCCAAATCGCGCAGCCATCGCTTCACTCCCTGAAACCCCATTCTCTGCCGCTGAACCAGTGGAGTAAAGTCGGGATAGAAGTTCACAGTGGCGTTTTCAAACTTCACAGGGACGCTCTCCAAAGAAGCTCGAAGGATAGCGTCTCTATCCCGAAAGTGGAAGAGTTTGGCAATAATGGGTCTCGGGGGGGCACCCGGCTTCAGCTTCCCGCCCGGAAATCGATGGGCCCGTTCAACAGCAAAGAATTTACTGAGTCCGGCGGGGGCGAGGTAATTCAGGACCAGATCTTCCACCAGGACGTCGGTGGCGGAGTCTTAGGGATTTTCTGGAACACCTATGATGCGTACGTTATTACGCCGGGCCCTATTTTCAGAATCCTCAAGCCGACGGGCCATCAAGTCCTGTGAAGAACGCAAGTTGCCGATCTCAGTCTGTACGTCCGTGACATCAATAGTCAGGCTGGAGGTCTTCAAATCCAACACCTTGACCCTCTCATTAGTCTTCGCCAGGTCCGCTCTAATCAGCGTGACATCGACAGCCACCGTATCAATCTTGGAGGCGAGGGCCTCGTACTGTTGTCCCATGGAGGCCTTCATACTGGTGATGGCACTCATGACGTCCTGAAGCGATACCTCCGTAGGCGCAGCAGGATCTACCATGGGGTCTTCGGGAGTACGGCCAGAGCCACTGGGGGATCCGTTAGGATGGGTGTAGCGATCCATCACGTTGGTTTGAGTCTGTCCCCCTCGGAGAGGCGTTTTTGTCTTGCGCCTCTCGGTGTCCGGTCTGGTGGCCATATTGGAAATAGTGCCCCGGAGGGGCCCTCGAGACCTGGTGAAAATGGCTGATCGCAATGAGGCCAAAAGTATACGAAAGTGGGCCAAATTAACGAAAATGCCAATAGGGCTGGAGGCCAAACGCACACGGAAGAAGGTACTCAGCAGTAGAGCGAAGCCAAGCCGGATCGGGGGTAGATCTGAGAGAATGCCAGTCAAGGAGAACCCGGAGTAGGAAAGTGAAACTGAAGAGCCCTCTGGCTGTTGTTGTTCAACTACTCCTCGGCCTGCAGAGCAACAGAGCCCCCGGCCTCGTCCCGGGGCAGGCCGTAAAAGTTCGAGTCGATGTAAAAGCGGCTCCCGACGTTCGATTTCAATTTTGAAAAGAATATTCAGGTCAGCCAAAGGTCGCCTTCAAAAGCCCATCTTCAGAATCAGGATATAGTCAGGATACTTGCGAAGGGCGGCGCGGGTCTCGGGAGCTCTGTGCTCACGCGACCATCTGGGATGCCCGGGAAGCTCCTCCTCGCTTTTGCAAATCTTGACAGTTGAAAGGCATTTTGTTGATTTGCTTTTAACTTTAGCACTATTAGAGGAATATGCATGAAGTATGGCAGACGCTTAGTATGTTAAGTTTACTCTTGTTTTCAAAATCATGGAGATCCATCAAGTGGGGCCCAGTTCGAAAGTGGAGGCATACAAGTTTTAATTTGCTGATAACTTTGCCACTGCATGATGAATATGCATGAAATTTGGTAAAAGTTTGGAAGATTTCGTTTTATATTAGCATGTCATGTTTTGTGATAATCTATCAAGGTAGGGGACAAAATCAATAGATAGCAGTAAAATGGCATTTGCTAATAACAATGACACTGTTTAAGGAATCTACATGAGATGTGGCAGGTACTTAGCAAAATACACCCAGTGCAGGTGTTTCATATTTAATGCACTTTGAACTACAGCTATAAGCGCTGCACAAACAATTTTTCTCCAAACGCATTTGTCAGCCTCGAGTATGAGGGGACGGGAGTTATAAGCCTGGGGCAAAATATTTTTGGCACCGTTTGATAAATTGCAAAAAAAAATGAAGAATTTAGCATGTTTAGCATACAAGTGTTGTTCTCAGTTTCATGCAGGCCCATCAATGGTGGCTCCTTCACAGGGTTGGGGCAAAGAAGTATTTTGTTTGCTAATAAATAATGCACCATTTGATGAATGCTAATGAAATGTGGTGGTAATGTAGCTGGTTTAGCTTCTATTGGTATGGCAAGTTTCGACCACATCTTTTTAAAGTATGGCAAAGATAAACACAGGGCAATAGAAGTTGATTTTCACAAATCACTTTGGTGATGTGTGAGGATAATGCATGAAATTTGGCTTGAACGCAAATTAATCCTAGTGCAGGAACACCAGGCTTCATGGAGATCAGATAGGGAGCAAAGTTGGGGGGGGGGGGTCAAAAAGGCCAAAACCTCCAGCAATTCCATCTCTTTCTCCATATAGCCGAATACATGTGCAGCAGGGATTCTCTGCCCACAAGGTTTGGGGGTCACACCTGGTATGCATGGCTGGAGGTTGCTGTTATGTAGAAATGGCTACAAGGCAAGTGAATGCTTTCAATTTTTTCAGGTTAGTGTTGACTGGCCTGTTTTGTTAGTGAATATATATACCAAGTTATTTAAAACAACTGTAGTAATAAACGCACATTCACACATCTCTTACTACAGTGCCATAGTCAAATCCCCGTTTAGTGCGACAGGTAACTAAATTGACAAGAGAAAAACACTTTACTGCCTTAGAGAGTGCATGTTACAATTACTGAGACGTCACCCCCACTGCCATTTATTCCCGAGCTCCAGAGGGTCTCGCTCATCAAAAATGGTATGTGGGGGCCAAGGACGGCGGGCCCCGTCAGTGTACTTTGCAGGGAAGCCACCCTCAAGTTTGTTACACCACTGTTTAGTGGTTTTTCATTTTGATTCATAACTATTAATGTACTTTAACTGTGTTTAAGTAAATGTTAGAGTTTTTTTTAAATATATGTTGTTGTGTTAAACCCAATCTTATCAGAAGTACACAACTTTAACTGTATCAGCGAATTGGTGTTTGTTTTGACAATATACTACATTCAACTTATTTGAAATGATTCCCTTCACTGGTGCACACTGTCCTTTAGCCAGAGCCTTTACCAATCCCCCACTGCGCAGAGGTGGCAGTTTTTGTGTGTGCGTGCATGCACATGCACGTGTGTAGATGTGTATACAGTGAGAGAATATATATGGAGATACACAGAGTGTAATATTTTATTTATTAATGTTGAGTGTGGGAAGGGGTTGTGACTCATGGAAAGTGAAGCCTAGAGTGAGTTGTAATGCCCCTCTTCTCCCTCCAGAAAATGGTAATAAATATTATACTGTGCACATACACATTTAGGGTTTATGATATGGTATTTTTTTCAGTTGTAAAAATCACAAACACACACAAAGGGGGGCCGAGGGAGATTTTAAGACCAGTTGGAATTCACTCCCTAACCATCAACACTAAACACAACAAAATGCCCGGATCAAAGAAAAAAGAGATTACTTGAAACCTAAGATGTCATGAAGTATTCCTTTAACAGGACGAAATCCTCACCCACCAAAGGTTGCATGCTTCATCATAGGATTTCCCCTCATACAGCAACAGTTAGTCACGGTGTGAGATACAACTCCCACAGTAATCGGGAGCAGCTCTTGAGATGTTTTGGTATGTTATGAGATAACCCTATAAAGTCAGTAGTGTGATGAAAGTGGGAGAGTGTAGTAAGTGCTGTGAAACTAAAATAAATATATAAAGGGAATGATTAAAACTGACTGTAAGATATAAGTTATGCTTTATTGTTGTCTCTCTGGGTCAGGTTAAAAAATGATTGAATACGAAGGGAAGCAATTTTCTTCATGTAATCTGTGACACTGCAAAAAGTGTTTTGCTGTACTGTAGTAATAAACTTGAATTCAAACTTTGCACTTTGGTAACAACTGTGTGAATATGTGTTTCTCAGTGGAATTGCCATAAATAACGTGTTATTGGGCCTAACTTGTTTTCTACTTGTATAACTCACTTTTTGTTTTTGGAGGAGTGACATTTTGTTTGTAGAAGAAGCGAACAGGAGAGGATTATTTAATAGCCATCATGTATATGTTATAGACGTTCTTGAAATGTCTGAACAACGTAGCAGCTACTGAATAATTTCTACCGGTCTGTGTAGTACCACAAAAACTGTTTGGGTGTGAAAATTACTACTTTACTTTACTATGGGACTGATTTAGGGTTTGTCGGTGGAGGACTCCCTCACAAACGTGATCAATATCCCATCCGCCTTATTACTAGTGCAGTATATCCTAATGTACCATTAATTAGAGAGATGGGATATCTGTCACATTTGTGACGAGGAACCTGCCACCGAATTGTAAATAAGGCCCCATATTTGTCTGAGATGGGCGAACTTGAAAATTCATGTCAGTCTGTGAATTTGGGCTTTGTTTTTATCCACCAGTCACTTTTCACAATCATAATAGGGCCTCATCCAGAGTTTGGCATAGCAGAATCCTCATTGTAAATCGTTAGTACTTCCACCCCACCAAACAAACAGTGTCTATAGATTCAGGGGACTCTCTGTATTTACAGTGGCATTTTTTTCTGACACTGCCAATGTAAACCTCTGCCCTTCTACTAAAAGGCCACCAGGTCACAATGACGGTCACTCAGACCTACTGTGTTTAAGGTCAGCATCATTCATTTTATCTGTCTATGACCACCCTGCCCAGACCCGGGCAGGGGAAATTAAAATAGGGCCCCTTGAGCAACGTGAAAAGTCCCAGTATGTCGTGGCTAGTTGTTTGTTGTTTTTATGGAAATCAACTTCCACAATGAATGTTTGTTTTCCATAAACACAAAAAACTTGCAGTATTGTGAAGGGGGCCACGAACTCACCTTTATTGTATAGAGATCCACGTCATGCAGGCATGGGGCTCTAAATAGCAGTACAGCCTCCTGCCAGGGTATTACAAGTTGGGACCTCTGCCTCTCTTGATGACCGATGGACAAACCACCAGGGTCTAGTCATCCCATGAGGTTTATCAAACTAGATGTTTGGTAAACATTTTATGAATGGTTTTTTTTCTGCAGCATGTGTCCACATATGCTAAGCCCCAATGCTTGGCATTTCAGGACTGTCAGTCTTACCTTCGGCTTGTCCCGCTGCCCCTTCAGTTTTTGAAGAGGTCATGCTCTTCTTCCGGCGATGCTTCTTTCTCTCCACCATAGGGGAAGGAATTGGCTCTTTAGTGCTGGATGGGCTGGGGGAAGCCTCTGCACCAGGGCTGGTTTCTATCATGGGACACAAGCAAGACATTCACCACTGTGTTTCAAAGGCAAGAAAGAATGTGCTAACTCAAATTAAAGGAATGCCTTTTCAATTTTTTTTTCTTCTGGTTTTAGTCTTACATTTTCTGGTTTGTGCACTTAGAGATATCTTTCCTGAAACCCAACACTACAAATTTGTCATCCTTTTTCTCAAGCCTTTTCTTCCATCAGTTTAGGCGTAAGAAAATCTGGCATAGGACTTAATATGTCAAAGAAACCCTACTTAGGACAATGCTGGCCCTCGGGGGGAAGTGAGGGTCACAGACCAGTCTTCCCGGGGGAACTTCATGCAATATCCTGAAGGAAAAGGTAGGGGGGGGGGTAAAGAGAGTAGGGAAGGGGCAGGAGTAGGCAGGGTAGAAAGGTGTCAGTAGAGGAGCATCCGGCCTCTTCTTGACACCATGCAAAACAACAGTTGATGGACAGAATGCAGAACAATGTCATACATTCACCCCAGTACAGAGATCTGGGCCTAAATCCATCGTTTCTTGCACTCCACACCACCCCAGTTCAGACATGGCCATATGCAAATCAGCCTTGACCCTGTGCCTCATGGGAACAGCCCAGCCCGACCTGCCAAGCCATGTCTTTACTGGACCGGAATCAAGCATCCCAGGACCGGTTTCTGGCTATCAGCCGTCTTCAGCCAGGATAGCTTAACTCCAGTGGTGTGGAGAGCATGGGACTCACGTCTGAGCATACCCATCCCACTCAGAGTGACAAATGCAAAACAACAGTTGATGGACAGAATGCAGAACAATGTCATACATTCACCCCAGTACAGAGATCTGGGCCTAAATCCATCGTTTTTTTGCACTCCACACCACCCCAGTTCAGACATGGCAGAAAGGTGTCAGTAGAGGAGCATCCGGCCTCTTCTTGACACCAAGCATGACTGGGTGGGGAGTTTTAAAAGTTAGTGAGGAGTTCAAAAGTTAGTGAGGGATTGGGCAAATCTGCTTCAGCCTGGGGTACTGGACCAGGCATGGGTGGGCATGTGTTGACCGACACACTCCACGTTCAGCGGAGTCGCCGCAGCGGTGGCAGCATGCCTGCCAGAGCAGCGACCCATACAAACCTGCCTGGAGGCTGGGGGCGGGGCTCAAAGAAGGAAGCACAGGGAGCCAAGCACAAAGGCATCAGGAAGAGCCTGACCGCACTGCTCCCTGACAAGGATACGAAGGGTAAGGAGGAGGGTGGGGGGGCTGCCCAATGCAGAGCCAGTGCTGCAGAGTGCAGGCGCCGGCACAAATATACTGCTGAATGAGCCCCTGGGGGATCGTGCCTGTAGACCTCCTGAGGAGCAGGGAGGAGCAGACAGCGAGCAACCTAGGCCCAGTAGAGAGAAAATCTAGGTGATCTGGGGCTCAGGTTGACTTTGTAGAGCCAGAGGCCCCGGTACTGAAGGGGCGCCGGGGGTCAGAGAGACAGGGTAGGAGCGAGGGTGAGGCAGGGACCCTCCCCCACACTGCCCAGATGGACATGACTGGACATGGAGGCGCGCATTAAAGAACAGCGCTGCATCATCCAGGAGACCGAGGAAAGGTGGGCTAAGATGTGTGAGGCCAGGGAACGGACTTCTGCAGTTTCTACTTGGCGGAGGGCCCCTTTCCAGATGAGTATGTGGAGGCGGGGAGAGAGTCGGCTGGGGGGGCTGGCGGGGGCCAGTGAGTTTGGGTTTCAGTCTGTCAGACTCCTGAGAAGGAGTCAGGGACGGCCTGCAGGGCGGTACGGCCCAGTGGTGCACAAGACCCCCCAGGTTGGAGCAGCCTGTCGGGGGCAGCAAGACTGGCAGGAGAAGCCAATAGGAAGTTAAGGATGGCAGTGCGGTGAATCACATCCCGAGACGATGGCCCGAAGCAGCAGGGGGGTCTGCAGCGGCCTGCACTCTGGTGAGGGCCAGCACAATGAGCACAGCAGCGAAAGAGCGCTCTAGGAGGAATTAACCAAATGCGCAAGGACAGAAGAGAGTGGTGCAAGAGGGTGTTGACGGAGCAATTGTGAGTGAGGCAGAGATTGAGCTGGATTACGGGGAAGAGAGCAACAAACTGGAAGAGGGAGAAATGCGCGATGATGAGGAGGAAGTCACATGGTGCTCTGGGGCAGCGGAGAAGGCAACCAAGAAAGTTGGTGTTTTACAAGGGGCAAGTGCGGCCAAGGAGAAGTTGAAGCCCACGGGACAGCGGAAGACAAGCAACCGGGGCAGAGTTAAGGACGTCCAAAGTGGGTTCTCAGGTAATGGGGATTGGTGGATGGCATGGGACAGGGAGATACAAGCTATAAAAGGAAGTCCTGCCAATCAGTGGGAGTGAGTGAGGGGGTAGTGAGGGAGGTGGGCACAGCAAAATAAGGTGCAGCTGCAGCGCCTGCATTGGAAAGGGGACAAAACGGCACCAAGTGCTTAGCGGGTGCCTGTGTCCAGATGGACAATGCGGAAGGGACTGAAGGGAACGAGGAAAAAACAGACAATAAACACTTCAAAAAATGACCGTTTATGGACCTGGCGATGCTATTGGGATCACAATTGTCAGACAAAACGAAAAATAGAATTTGGAAACACGAATATTTTGACATTTTCAAATGACTTCATAGAGAGATACAGGTGAAGGAGGGCTCAAAAGAGGAGGAGTGGGAGTTGACAAAGAGGCCAAGCGTTCTCATTAACATGGAAAACTGGACTTCTGCTTTCTTAATTTATGACAGCATTTACTGTGAGTGGCATCTGGATAGGGTGATTGCCTTACTGAAATACATGGATATCATCTGAATGGCACAGATGCTTTTTGGGGGATATGCATGGCTGAGCTATGACGAATAACTTAGGGCCACAGTCAGTGTCAACCCGGATAAACCTTGGGGCGAGGTAGATTCGCAGCTCCATCCAATCCTCGGTGTCCACACATATGGCCAGCAGCTTGCCAGTGACCTACTGGTCTTTTCAGTCGGTCCCACTCCACAGGAAGCTGGAGAGTCTGGTTTTGGAATGTGAGTGTCTGGTTTTATACCAAAACAGACAGGATCCACCGTGGGGGCAGGATGGAATTTTAGCAAAGGATTTTGCTTCAGGCACCCATGTAAGTTTAAGCACGAATGCTCCAAGCATGAGGGGAGGCATCCACTCACACAGCGCTTTACTTTGGCCATCCCAGCAGAACAGTGGAAGGCCACTAAAGGAAGGGGGCAGTCTGGGCCAAAGGACCCCTACCCTAATTAGCATTGATGCAATGGGACGTGGCTCTTGATGTATCCCGACAAGGAAGCAGCATTACGTTTACAGTGGGGATTCACGGGGGATTCAGAGAGGGCTTTCGGGTGGGATATCAGAGTCCAAAGGGTTGCAATCAGATTACAAAGGGTTGCAGGTGGGCATACAACCTGAAATCAGCAAAAAAAGAAAAGGACTGCAGGTGATGGCTGAGAAACTAAGACAGGAAGTAGAGGAGGGTAGAGTAGGATTGCTGGTCCATTTGCAGATAGGGCCTTTGGAGGATTTGATTACTTCACCTCTGGGGGTGGTGCTAAAAAAGAGGAGCCAGGAGAGTTCAGGATAACTCATCACCTATCCTCAACAATTTCATTGAGGAGGAAGACTTCAGGGTGCTGTACACTTCGGTGGAACTGGCAAAATATGATGTCAAACCTGCCTTTCGTTTACTGCTCATACACCAAGTAGATTTCCCGCTGCTGGGTATGCAATTCGAAGGTGCCATCTATGTGGACAAAGTCTTGCCCATGGGCTGTGCCATTTACTGCGCCCTGTTTGAAATGTTCAGTACCTTTTTACAGTAGCATTTACAAAGAGCAGCGGTCACCGGGGGGTGTCTCATTACCTGGATGAATTTTTTTTGTAGGTAAGGGAGCCTCTGGGGATTGTGCACGAGCGTTGCACCGGTTTGAAAGACTAACACGGGCCTTTGGGGTGAAGCTGGCATCAGAAAAAACGGCTGGACCCAGTAGCAGACTGACCTTTTAGGGAACTGAGCTAGGCTTGGTGCTCTGGGTGGCATGGCTGCCTAAGGAAAAGGTGGAGGATATACATGCTTTTCTGCTGCAAGTGGTGGGTGAGAGGAAGATCGAGCTGAGAACGGTGCTGAAGACGTTGGGCTTCCTGAAGTTTGCATGCAGGGTGATGGGAGCGGGGAGAACGTTCTGCAGGTGCCTAGGCATGGCCATGTCAGGGGCAGTTTTGCCACAACACAGGGTGAGGATTTCGTTGGGAGCCAGATTTGGGAGTGTGGCTGAAGTTCTTGGATGATTTCGATGGTGTGTTGTTGGATTTTGTGGAAGAGAACATGGTCTGGCAGGTTCAGATATTCTTGGATGCCACAGGATCTCTGGGTGTTGGACTGTTCTGGGATGGACGATGGTGTGTGGAGAGGTGGCCATTACATTGGTTGAGGCAGGGACGGAGTATTGCATTTCTGGATTTTTTTCCATTACTGGTGGCATTGGCTGTCTGGGGTGACGAACTTAAGAATCGGACGGTGCTTTTCCACGTGGATAATGTGACAGTAGTGGAACTGGTGAACAGGCAAAGGGCAAAGGATTTGATTGTGTTGCGGCTGTTGCGTAGGCTCATGCTGATGTGAGTACAGCTTAATGTTGTCTTTAGAGCAAAGCAAAAACCAAAAAGGGGCCAGCAATGACATTGCTGATGCATTGTTTTGTTCTCAGTGGCAGCAATTCCGTGGACTGGTGCCTGGGGGGAATGAGAGTGATAGGTCTGGTCAAGAAGTCCTTGGCTGAATCCACGAGAGGGAGTTACAGACTGGCATGATCCAAATTTGGGGACTTCGTGGGGCAATTCATGGATGCACTGAGCTTTACGTGTTATGACACTGAACAGGGATTTTTGTTTTGCGCTGTATGGATAAGGGTTTATCACAGACAACCATAGTGGGCAAGTTAGCCGGCATATTGTTTTACGGCAAGTTATACTTAGGTTTTGACCCCGCCATGGACAAGGTTTTGACAAAAATGTTGAAAGGATGGGTAAGAGAATGAGGGGGGAAAGGGGAGCGCTGAGGGAGGCCATTACTTTTGAGTTGCTGCAAGAGTTGTTGGTTTTGCTGTAGTGCTGTTACGACCCATTTGATGTGTTGGTGTTTAAATTATGCATGACTTGGATTTTTTGGAGGTTTTCTAATTCTCTAAGTTGTTGGGGACGGCAGGTGGGGGTGTCATATTGGAAGTGCGGTTGGACCAGGGTAGGCTGGTTGAGTCTCTCTAAGACAGATCAGGCAGGCAGAAGGAGCTAAGTGTGGTTGATGGAGAGTGGCTGCAGTGATGTGAGCCCTATACAGGAATGGCAGAATTATGTGTCACGGCCAGGGTGGCCTGTCTCAGGGGTATTTTTCCATGTGTTGGGAGGGACGAGTGATGACGTTTCAGTTATTTGCGGTTCTGCGCATGGCGCTGCGCAAGGTGGACAGGGAACCAGCCAAATGCAGCACGCATTCTTTTTAAATTGGCACTACAACAGCGACAGCACGGCTGGGATGGCCCTGGGGCAAAATCTGCCAGATTGGAAGGTGGAGGTCAAGGTGTTGCAAGAGATATGTACGCAAAAAAGGGCCATGGCCAAGGATAGTGGGGGTGGATTAGAGATACAAGGGTAATGTGTGTGGGGGGGGGGGGTCCTGACCTAATCATCTTTTATGCTGCAGGATGTGTTACCTGGATCATAGGACATTCCTTCGAATACTGTGCAGCCAAGTATGCAGACCAGCAGGTATATGAATGTAATGTGAGTTTGAGGAGCAGCCACCATGAGGTGTTTTGGTGGTTTAAAGGGGGGGTGTATTGAGGGGCGCTATTTCCGTGGTTGATAAAGCTGGTACAGCAGATAGGCTGCCCAGACATGCTTTTAATACACCTTGGAGAGAATTACCTAGTGTGTTTGTCAGGACTAACGTTACTACAGCAGATGCAGAGAGGTCTGGATGTGATAGAGAAATTTTGCTTGAACTTGCTTGATTTGGACTGAGTTTTTGCCTTGCAGAGTATGGAAGGGGGCTGTCAAGCATGCAGGTATTGAAAAGGCCCGCAGGAAATTGAATAGGGCCATTAGGGTTTTTTGCGGGAAAGAGACATCAATGTGGTTGCGCTTGTGGCACTTAAGAGGAAGAGTCGGTCTTGTTCCGAGATGATGGGGTGTACCTTTTGTGGCTGGGGAATGCGTATTATATGATGGAACTGCGGGATGCGGTCAGTAAGTTGTGGAATGAATCCATCTGGTGCTGCATGGAATACTGAAGAAGTGCGAAAGGTGCACATGATCTCTTGGGGTTGGGGGGCAGGTAACTGCACTACAGGAGTTCCCTGGTTGGCAGTACATTTGAGGGATGGTGAGTCACATATAGGCAGATCCACCCCTCAGGGAATGGGGGCTCTCTGGTTGGCAGTACTTTTGAGGGGTAGTGAGTCACATACGGGCGGATTCACCCCTCGGGTGGAGGGGCACAGGTGACTGATGGCGGAACGCAATGAGCAACAAAAGAAAATTCAAGAGAGGATGTTTGGAGACAAGTGAGGATGAAAATTGGGATATGGAAGGAGGTCACAGAGTGAAAGGGGAGGAGTGAAGTAGATGAGGTGGTGTTTGAGAAGGGCGAAGGGAGAATGAAACTGTATGGTTATGCTAAAAAGTTATAGTTGCATTTATGTACCATTTAATAACGTTTTTGGTGTTGCAACCTTATCCTAATAAAATGGCCTTTTATGCTTCAAGTAACAGCGTGGAGTGTAGTTATTACGCAATGCTGGCCCCCCGGGGAAATGAGGGTCACAGACCGGTCTTCCCCTGGGGTACTTCGCGCAAAATCTGAAGGACAAGGTGGGAGGGGGGATAAAGAGAATAGGGGAAGGGACGGCAGTAGGCAGGGTATAAAAGTGTTAGGAGAGGAGGATCCAAGCCTCTTTCTGACACCAAGCCTCACCGGGAGAGAAGTTTTAAAAGTTACACTCACCCACCCTACAGGTTGGACGTGAAGGGTATGGGTGTAGAGCAATTACAGCATGCCAGTTTTGGAAAGGTTGCAGGGCATAAGCGATACGTTACTTTTGAGGGGTGGTGAGCCACTTACGGGCGGATCCACCCCTGGATGGGGAGGGTGCACAGGTGACTGATGGCGGGGCATAGGACGCAGTCAGAAACAATAGAAAATTCATGAGAGGATGTTCGGAGAACAAGTGAGGGTGAGAATGGGGATATGGAAGGAGGTCACAGAGTGAAAGGGGTGGAGTGAAGCAGATGAGATGGTGTTTGAGAAGGGCGAAGGGAGAATGAAACTGTATGGTTATGCTAATAAGTTATAGGTGCATTTATGTACCGTTTAATAAAGTTTTAGGTGTTGCAACCTTGTTCTAATAAAATGTCCTAATAAAATGGCTTCAAGTAACAGCGTGTAGTTATTGCGTGAATATCCCCAACACAATACAGACTTCTTCTCATGTTCTACCTAGTTCTACTTAATTCACAATTCACTACACCCATCTCAAAGCAGCATTGTAGCTGCAGTACAGACAAAGGCTTTGGTTATTGTTCACTATAAATAATGTAATCACATAATGACAGTGCACACTACAGTAAGTGCACCTCCAAGGTGTCGCTTCTCCTGTAATTAGCACTTTTGTGATTCCATTGACCCCAGGTAAAAGACCTTTAGTAGGTACCTAAATATAAACATTTTCACCGTCTTCTACAAGGGTCAATCTTCTGAAATGTTTGACGATCCAACCATTTTCTGTTAGGCACTCCGTCTGTACATTGTTTATGTCCTTTTCTTGGAAAGTAAACAATGTATTTATAAGCAGGAAATGTGAAACTGTATGAAACGAAGTGATTTCAAGACTAACATTCGTTAAAGTTCAAAACAGTACGCAATAGCTTGCTTCTATATTTTGTAAATTGTGGAAATATATGATCAACTAATTCAGAACCACACTGCGGCATAGTTCAATCGGTACAGACATCCAGGCACCTTAAGCTGTCCGATGTCATGTGTCATGTCTGAAATCTTCAAACCCTCTTGCCTTTGAACCTAACATTGCTTAACATTTTTTAATACTTGTAGGTGCGATTTTCCTATTATGAATGGTGTATTATATGTATTACACTAATGATATGATATAAAAAGCTAGGGTCTGCTCAACATGCCACACACACACTCTCTTTCTCTCTCTCTCTCTCCGTCTCCATGCCTCCCCGAGATTCCTGGAGTCAGAGCGACCCCCTCCCAACTCCGTCAATTTTAAGAGGCAATGCACCCACATTCGGATGGCCCTTTCCTACTGAAACGCCCTCAGGCCCCGTGGTACTGAGAAGGGCACCTACTGGTCTTCCACCCTTGAATCAATGGACTAATCTGGACCATCGCCGGTTTGACCAAATCACCAGTGCCGACTCCATTGCTGTCATCCTCAGTGCTGGTGGCGATATCCTCATTCTCATCCCGGACTCCAACACGGAGTCAGGTGGGTGTTGTCGGCCTCCGGCACCAACAGGAGGCATTCTTTTCAGGCCGGAGCCGTGCCTAATTCCTATTTGCTAGGACTTAGGGATGATTGGAAGGGGCCAGTGGACTCTTAAGAATACCAGACCCTAGATGTCACCAAGGACATTCGATGTGAGGATTTGGCAGATGCCAGTAGTCTGGACAGATCCCCAGATACTGTCTTGATTTCTCCTCCTAATGTGGCTATGGAGGAGGAAACCTCATTTGGTATGATGGTTAGGAGGGCCGCAGAGGTCTTGGACCTTCACCTGCCCTCTGTGGCTGCCAAGATGAACGTCTTGATGGAAGTGCTTCAACCGGGAGTGAACCCATCTGAACCACTTCCCCCGTTTACGAAACCCTCACAGACATCGTGCTCAGGCACTGGTCCAATCCCGGCACACGGGCCTCTTTGATTGGGACATCTGCCTGCAGCCGGGAGAAGCCAATTACCACCCTCAGCCCCCACACCAGAGAGCTTGGTTATCCAAGTCTCCACTTCCAGAGTAAATCCTGACGCATTCAATACCACTCCGCCGGGCAGGGAATCCAAGAGGATGTATACCTTGGGAAAGAAGATGTTTTCTTCTGCCAGCCTGGCACTGCGGTGGGTGAACACTGCATACCTTTTGTTCTGATTTTCCCATTCACTCTGGGACTCAGTTGCACAGGTGCTGCCTATGGTTGTGGAGAAGGCCTGAGCCACACTCTCCAAAGCTTTTGCTGATGGGACAGATGCAGCTAAGTTCGCCATACACTGTGGGCTTGATACTGCTGACTCACAAGGTACAGTGGTTGCCTACCACTGCTTTTTGGTGTCTGTCAAGTCCTCACTCATGGACATGCCCTCCGATGGTTCCTGTCTCTTCAGAGAAGAGGTGGACAGTACTTCAAGGAAAACAGAGCTACGGCCAAGTCCTTAGGCCTCCGTATATTTCCATCTACCCAGACAAACTGGTCCTTCATACTCAAGCATGGTTCTTGACGAAGGTAGTAACCACGTTATGTATAGGCCAGTCTATTACTCAGCATATCTTCAATGCTTCCCCTCATCCCTCTAAAGAAGAGGAGAGCCTCCACCGGCGGAGCCCAAAAAGACCATTGTCCCCTAAAACTCCACTGTGGGAAGATACTCGGCTGAGATTGGTGTCCGCACTGCAGGGTTTCAGGAATGGGACGCTATTGCCCTTTACGCTTTGGTAGATGTCTGGGATACAAATGGTGTAGAATATAAGATGTCAGTGTCCAAGGGGTTGAGGTACTGACAGCTGACACATGCACTACGGGAGTGCATAACATAAACATAACATAACAGAACATGTGTATTTGTAAAGCGCACGTTCACCTCTACGGGTATCTTGGCGCTGAATAACAGATGTTTGTTGTTACCCAACTCAATGGTACTCATTTTATTGACCTCAGATAGATATAAGGCTGAGTGAGTTAAGAATTTTGGGCACTCACTTATAGCACTTTATTGAGAAATACGCTGGCCTCCTCTCATGACTGCAAGAACCATGGGAATATGATGTGGGGGAAATAGATGAAGAGGACTGGAAGACAGTGCTTGGATTCCTTGTTGGAAGTTGCAATGAAGATCAGTTACTGCTTCATCCAACTTAAAATAGTTCACCGGACATACTCTATGAGTGTCTTACTCCTCAAAATAGGGAGAGGGGAACATGTGCAATGCTTACAGGGATGTGGGATGGAGGGCACACTATTGCACACAATATGGGACTGTTCCAAGCACCATCTACAGAGTTCATAAGGGTCTGTCGCTGACATCTGCCGTGAGCAAGACCGGCACGGTTTGAAGCCCACAAGGGTATCGAACACACTGTTCCTGGACGCGAAAGGGCTTCGAAAAGGCTTGTAATAAACAAAAACAGGCCTGAGGTATTACTTTCCCGGAACCGCGTTAGGACGTTAGGACGCGGAAAAGAAGAAAACTGATGTCAGCATGCTGGGAGTGGCTTATATAGCTCCATTGACGTCACTTCTGTGTACGATGTCAGGACGGAGCTGGGCGACGCCACCTCCCGGCGTGCAGAGTTATTGCTGGGGAAAAAAGATTTTCGGATCCAGTCTGACACCTGGGAGATATTCTAAGTTAAGGAATCTGCGACTAGATGTCACTATCAGATAAATGCTTATATGCAGAGGGACATGCTGTATATGTCTGTTTGTGTATTGGGGTTATGTTGGGAAGAGACAATTCTTGATTAGTTTTCCTGAAGATAAGGTGGTTGGTTATCCGTGGATCTTATGTTGGGGGTAAATAGTTCCATAGTTTGGCTGCTTGAACTGAAAAAGATGTGCACCCATGGAAATATGGACCAGCAAGAGCGCAAACTACCTTTTTGAGGATGACAGTCATGTCTTTTATCGTTCATTTCCGAGGTAGCTCTAGCCAGAACTTTGCCCTTGTGTTGTTTCATGCATTGATATTAATTGTGCCAAAGTTCCGGTTATGCTAGGGATTTCAGTAACTTAAAACATTCATCAGTCTTCAAAGTGGCAGACATATTTCTCTACGTCAAGTTCACTTTCAACATCAATGTTTTCATGTCATTTGCTTTTGGTACACTTTATGAGAGGTCAAAAAAATGATAAAAACACTGAATAATGTGCCTATGATCCTTTCACAAGGAATTGTAATAAAGTAAAAAGCAACTGGCAAAATGGTACATGTTGGCTGTAGGGAGTTGGCATTCCATGCAGTGCACCAAATTGAGGGGCACCACACAGAAAGCCCAAACAACCCCCACTGGCCCACAGA
Organism: Lissotriton helveticus; assembly: GCF_964261635.1. Lineage (NCBI taxonomy): Eukaryota > Metazoa > Chordata > Amphibia > Caudata > Salamandridae > Lissotriton > Lissotriton helveticus. The sequence goes on from NC_136057.1 coordinate 1,641,786,534, forward strand.
GCCCAAACCAACAATCCCAAATACTCAATCAATCAATCAATCAATCAATCAAGCATTTGTATAGCGCGCTACTCACCCGGAGGGTCTCAAGGCGCTTGAGGAGGGGGGGCCCGCTACTGCTCAAACAGCCAGGTCTTGAGTTGCTCCCTGAAGGCGAGGTGGTCTTGGGTCAGGCGGAGGTGGGTGGGGAGGGAGATCCACGTCTTGGCAGCCAGGTAGGAGAAGGATCTTCCTCCCGTTGTGGCTCTTTGGATGCGGGGGACGGCGGCGAGGGCGTGGCTGGTCGATTGAAGCTGGCGGGTGGGAGTGTAGAAATCGAGGCGGTCGTTGAGGTATCTTCGTCCTTGGTTGTGGAGAGCTTTGTGTGCGTGGGTGAGGAGTCGGAACGTGATTCTCTTGTTGACGGGGAGCCAGTGCAGGTTTCTTAGGTGTGCGGAGATGTGGCTGTGTCGGGGGATGTCCAGGATGAGTTGTGCTGAGGTGTTCTGAATCCGCTGAAGTCTTTTCTGGAGTTTTGCAGTGGTTCCGGCGTAGAGGGAGTTGCCGTAGTCCAGTCGGCTGGTGACGAGAGCCTGGGTGACCGTCTTCCTGGTTTCGTTGGGGATCCACCGGAAGATCTTCCGTAGCATGCGTAGGATGTTGAAGCATGACGAGGAGACGGGGTTGATTTGTCTGGTCATGGAGAGGGAGGATTCCAGGATGAAGCCCAGGTTGCGTGCATGGTCCGTTGGTTTGGGTGCGCTGCCCAGGGCAGGGGGCCACCAGGAGTCATCCCAGGCGGCTGGGGACGTTCCCAGGATGAGGACTTCCGTCTTATCTGAGTTCAGTTTCAGGCGGCTGTTCCTCATCCCCTCGGCTACGTCTTTCATCCCTTCGTGTAGGTTGGTTCTGGCGGTGGCGGGGTCGTTGGTGAGGGAGAGGATCAGCTGGGTGTTGTCGGCGTAGGAGATGATGTTGAGGTTGTGTTGGCGTGCGATGGCCGCAAGGGGGCTCATGTAGATGTTGAACAGCGTGGGGCTGAGTGATGATCCTTGTGGTACGCCGCAGATGACTTCGGTGGCTTCTGATCTGAACGGGGGGAGGCGGACTCTGTGTTCTTCCGGCGAGGAAGGAGACGATCCATTCCAGTGCCTTCTCTTGGATTCCGACGTTGCTGAGGCGTTGTATTAGGGTGCGGTGGCAGACAGTGTCGAACACCGCGGAGAGGTCCAGGAGGATGAGGGCCGCTGTTTCACCGTTGTCGAGCAGGGCTCGGATGTCGTCAGTGGTTGCGATGAGGGCGGTCTCTGTACTGTGGTTCGCCCGGAAGCCGGACTGCGAGGGGTCGAGGGATCCATTCGTCTCGAGGAAGGCGGCCAGCTGTATGTTGACGGTCTTCTCGATGACTTTGGCAGGAAACGGGAGGAGCGAGATGGGTCGGTAGTTTTTGAGGTCGGTGGGGTCGGCCGATGGTTTCTTTAGGAGGGTGCTGAGTTCGGCATGCTTCTAGCTCTCCGGGAAGGTTGCGGTGTCGAAGGAGGCGTTCATGATGGCCCGGAGATGGGGTGCGATGACGGAGTCTCTGCGCCAGGCTTTCTCGAGGGCTCGGCAATTCTTCTTGGAGCTCTTGAGTTCGTCGGTGAACCAGGATGCTTTCTTGCTGCCGGGTCTGCAGGGAGGGGTCCTCAGTGGGGCGAGGTCGTCTGCGCAGTTGCTGATCCACCTCGAGAGGTTGTTGGCGGCATGGTTGGGGTTCGCTGAGCTGGCGGGAGGGTTCTGGCTCAGGGATGCAACGAGCTGGTCGGCTGTGATCTTGTTCCAGTTTCTGCGTGGAGCCTGTTGCTGGTGGTGGTAAATCGTGTTCCTTCTGAAGCTGAAGTGGACGCAGCTGTGGTCCGTCCAGTGGAGTCCGGTGGCGTGGCTGAAGGAGATGTCCTTGCTGGAGGAGAAGACGGGGTCAAGCGTGTGGCCGGCGTAGTGGGTGGGGGTGGTCACCAGCTGCTTGAGTCCGAGGTTGGCGAGGTTGTCCAGCAGGGTGGTGGTGTTGCTGTCATTGTTGTTCTCCAGGTGGAAGTTGAGGTCCCCGAGGAGGATGTAGTCGGCGGAGGGGAGGGCGTGCGGGCTGATGAAGTCGGCGATGTCTTCGCTGAATTGTGTGCGCGGTCCTGGGGGTCTGTAGATGAGGGTGCCTCTGAAGGTGGTCTTGGGGTCGGTGTGGATCTGGAAGTGCAGGTGTTCGGCGGCTGTGAGGGTGTCGTCGGTGTTGGTCGAGATGCGGATGGTGTTCTTGTGGGCGATGGCGATGCCTCCTCCCGTCTGGTTGACGCGGTCCCTCCGGGTGATCTTGTAGCCGTCCGGGATGGCGATGGCGATGTCGGGCGCTGAGGAGGCGTTCATCCATGTTTCCGTGAGGAAAGCGACGTCTGGAGATGTCGAGTCGAGGAGGTTCCAGAGCTCCACGGCGTGTCTGTGGACGGAGCGGGTGTTGAGCAGGATGCACTTGAGGTGGTTGCTGCTGGGGGTCGGCTTGGCGGGTGCAGTGCAGGTCCGGATGCTCGAGAACTTGCAGGAGTGGCAGGTGATCGGTCCGTGGGTGCGTCTCGGGGTGGCTCGGTAGCAGCCGTGGGTTCTGCTGGAGTTGAGTGCGTTGAGGGTGGCGGCGTCGTAAGTCTGGCGGGTGGGCTGGCATCCTCGGGGGCCAGGGTCCTGGCGCTGGGCGGGGCCAGGCGCGGACAGGCGCAGACGGGCTTGCCTTTGGTGTGCCTTCGGCGCACAATCGGTGCTCCCGCTGCGCGTCTACGCTGCGCGTGCGATGGGGCGTCATAAGAAGGGAGCCGGGAGGGAGGGTCCGCTGGGTGGCGGGAGCGTGGGGACCAATCGGCTGTCGGGGGGCGGGGCCGCAGGGAGGCAGCGGCGGGAAAATCGAGAGCGGGCTGGCGGGTGGCTCAGCGGCGGCTGGGGCGCCTGCAGGGATTGAAGTCAGCGGCAAAACCAGGAACAGCAGAGCGCAGGAGGCAAGAGGAGCGTGGGGGCGACCAGGCCTAGGAAGGCGCATACTCTGTATGCAGCAGTGTGGTCAAGCAGCCCAGCCTCACCAGAGAGCAGTGTCAAGCACCTACCGTACGCACAGAGTCAACAATTTAGACACACACTCAAGGAGAAACCTGAGACCAATTCAGAAAAACAACACACATTTTTAATATAATTTCAGACACCCACATAATCAGAATCAAGCAAGATTCTTAGATATTACAGGTCTTTACAGGAAAAACTTACAAAATCACAGCTGTCAGATTTAAGGCATGAGACTCGAATGCAGTAATGTTATCCCACGGGAGAAACATCCACTACACAAGTACACTTACAAACGATTCTCGGGGTTACTCTCCTAGACCTATGGTCCAAAGAACCACCAGCAGCCCAAATCCACCTGCCCTGGTGTGTCCACACGCAGAGGTGCAGCCCGCGACGGCAGCCTCCAATGCTACCCAATAAAGTCAATGGAGAAACATGTACATATAAAAAGGCTTCAAGTGGGGGCTTGGGGACAAGCCCAGGAGAACCCAAAAGGGCGCCAGGCCCCTGAAAGTCTCTGGAGCAAGGGGCATTGTCAGTTGGTTCAGACTCGGGCTTGGTCTATGTCCACTCTCCCCGTAGCTCTGCTGTGCCGTCTCTTGCCTCCAGACCCTACCTCCTCCTTGGGAGGTTCGAAGCTGCTGTCCGCTCCTGCACCTGCCGCCTGCTCCAACTGGGACTAGACTGCCTGCAACCACCGTAACCTTTTTCATCCGTTTTTTTTCTTAATTTTTCCCTGTTGTGCCACTGTTATTGTGCCCATCTGTGTCTTGCTCTAATTCGACCACTGTTTTTTTTTCTTGTACCTGCCTGTCCCCTTTGCTGCTGCTGCTCCTGTGGCCCCTCCCTCTGGTATTGCCCACGGATTTCCCCCGCTGCCGCCTCCCAGTCTCTCCTCTCTTCCGCCTCCCCTACTTAATGGCGGCTGCTGCGTGGTCGTCCAGTGGGCGCGCCACCGGCGTGTCGAAGTCTTGCCAAGGGCAAGCCTGTCTGCGCCCGTCCGCGACCCGACTGCAGCCAGCGCCAGGAACCCTGGACCTCCCAGTACCCATCGCTACAAAACCACCATTCTCCTCGCACTCAACCCTGGAAGACTGAGAGAATGCCAAAAGGCCTCGCCGAACACGACCCACAGCTAGTTTTCCTGCCTCCAATGCCGCCAGACACTCACCGCCGACGCCCGCACCAACGACACCCTAAAATGCATCCTCCTCAATGTACACTCCGTACACAAACACGCCATGGAAATCTGGAACCTACTCGACTATCTATTGCCCAACATCGCCTTATTCACAGAGACGTGGACTAACGCATCCTCCATCCCCAACATCTTTACCGCCATCCCAGATGGATATAAGATCCGGAGTAAAGACCGCCCCAAGCACCCAGGAGGGGGCCTCGCCATTGCCCACAAGAGCACCCTCTGCCTCACCACCTCCAGCGAAAACTTTGCTTCCGCCGTACACCTGCACTTCCAGATCCAGACCACCCCCAAAGCCACACTCCGAGGAACCCTCGTCTAAAGACCCTCCGGCCCCCGAACATCCTTTGCCACTACCATCACCGACTTCATTGCACCCCACACCATCGCCTCAACAAACTAAATACTCATTGGAGACCTGAACTTCCACCTCGACAACCCCAGCGACTCCAACTCCACTATCCTTTGTGACAACCTCTCCAGGATCGGACATAAACAACTCGCCAACACACTGACCCACAGAGCAGGACACATCCTCAACTCCATCTTCGCGGCAGGAAACAGCGTCCAATTCAGCCACACAATGCAGCTGCCATGGACCGACCACAACTGTGTACACTTCACCATAAACAATCCCAAGGCACCCAAACCAGCCCCACGCCCACCACGAAGGAACTGGAGCAAGGTTACCGACGAGCAACTTTACTCCACCCTCACCTGAGACAACCACACCTGGGCACCCGACGCAAACGATGCAGCCAGAGAACTCCACACTTGGATCTCCGACTGTGCAGATGAGCTCGCCCCGCTACACAACCCTGACAGACAACGCCCCAGGAAAGCTGCCTGGTTCACCACACCTCTCCAAGAAGCCAGACACACCTGCAGACACCTGGAGAAGAACTGGAGATACACCAAATCAACAGAAAACCACACCATCTACAAGGACGCCATGATGGAATACCACAACCAGATCAGAGCCACCAAGAGGAACTTCCTCCACAACAAAATCCTGGCCAACCCAACCAACTCCAAGGAAGTTTTCAGTGTCATTGAAGAATTCACCAACCCACACAGCAAAGGCACAGACATCACCCAATCCCAAGACCTCTGCGACAAGCTTGGAACCTATTTCCACCTCAAGATCAAAAACCTCTACGACAATTTCATCGACCATCCATCAGGTGCCACAGATGGCCCCTGACCCCCAGAAACACCAGCCAGCCGACCATCACCAACTGGACACAGATCATGGCTGAAGAAGCTGCCTCGACCGTGAAAAGTATCCACTCAGGGGCCCCAACCGACCACTGCCCCCCTCACATCCACCAAAGAGCCGGGGCCGCCAACACACCCGAGCTACAATGCACCTTCAACACTACCTTCAAAACAAGCACCTTCCTAGACGACTGGAAGCACGCAGAAGTCAGACCTCTGCTCAAGAAGCCCACAGCTGACCCCACCGACCTCAAGAACTATCAGCCCACATCGGTCCTCCCATTCACAGCCAAAGTTGCAGAGAAAAAGCAACCACAGCACAGACGACATCCGCACCCTCCTTGACCAAGGCCACTCCGCAGCCCTTATCCTACTCGATCTATCAGCGGCCTTCGACAATGTCTCCCATTGCACACTAGTCACCAGACTACACAACGCAGGCATACAAGGAACAGCCCTGGACTGGATCCAATCATTCCTCACCGGAAGAAGCCAAAGGGTAAGACTCCCACCCTTCCTCTCCGACCCCACGAAAATCACCTGCGGAGTCCCACAGGGTTTATCCCTGAGCCTCACCCTCTTCAACATCTACATGGCCCCCTCGCAGCCATCATCCGACAACATGGCCTCAACATCGTATCCTACGCCAACGACACCCAGCTCATCCTCTCCCTCACCAAAGACCCCACCACTGCCAAATTCATCTTCAAGAAAGGAATGCAAGACGTCGCAGTCTGGATGACCAACAGCTGCCTGAAGCTCAACGCCGAGAAGACAGAAGTCCTCGTCCTCGGTACCACCCCTTCTGAATGGGACAACACCTGGTGGCCGACCGCCCTTGGAAGCCCACCTACCCCCTCAGACCACGCCAAGAACCTCGGCATCGTACTCGACTCATCACTCACCATGAACCGACAGGTCTACGCCATCACCTCCAGCTGCTTCAACACCGTCCGCATCCTACGGAGGAACCTTTAAGTGGATACCCCCTAAGTCAAGGAAGACAGTCACCCACGCACTCATCACCAGCAGATTGGACTATGGAAACGCACTCTATGTCGGCATCAGCAAGTTCCTACTCCGCAAACTCCAGACAATACAGAACACTGCCGCCAGACTCGTCCTCGGCATCCCCCAACACGAACACATCAGTCAACACCTACGAAGTCTCCACTGGCTCCCCATGGAGAAAAGAGTCACTTTCAAAATCCTCCCTCACTCCTACAAATGCCTACACAACAAAGGACCCAAATATCTCAATGATAGAATCAACTTCCACGTACCCAAAAGAAACCTCCGATCTTCCAACCTCGCACTGGCCAAAACCCCGCACATCCACACAGCCAGAGCAGGCAGAAGATCCTTCTCTCACATTGCAGCCAAGACCTGGAACGAGCTACCGGCAGACATCAGATGCACCCCCTCCCTGAACACCTTCAGGAAGACCCTCAAGACCTGGCTTTTTGGCTAAACAGATCTGTGCCCCCCCCCCCTCAGCGCCTTGAGACCCCCACAGGTGAGTAGCGTGCTTACAATTCCCTGGTTGATTGATTGGGGCGCGGGTGCAGAAATGCTTTGTCCAGTGGGTCACTTGCGTTGGAGGCTCTCATTTCATGGGGATCGACCTGCTGATGGGGGCAAACAGGACAGCAGGGCTACCTCCGGCACCAGCTCAAATGGAGCCGATGCCCCTCATCAACAGGCTGGTCCCAGTAGGGCCGGTGTCTGGACTGGACACTCAACAAGCCTTGTCCACTGCAAGGACTCTAGCACCCAGGGCATTGGTGCTGGGGAGCCTCTGGAAAGTCTAGTGGCTCAAAACAAGCTGGGAAGGCGGGGCTAATCTCCAGGAGCCACAAAGTCCTTCTCCTCTGGTGCTGCTTCCTCGTTGACCCGGTGGTCAGGAGAACAACGCACCGGGCAGATGCAGTCGGTGCCTGCAGACAAGTGGATCCTCCACCTCAAGGGAGATACCAGCTGGTTGGCCAAGTGACCGCAGCCCTCTGAGGCCTCAGGAGTATGCACAACCGCTGGACGAGTCAGGTCTTTGCAACCATCGGGACAGCAGCAGTCACGCAGGGCCAGGTGCCAAAACCAGGGCCGGTCCACTGCTCTCGTGCCTTTGGCTCCTCCCAGTTACCCTCCCCTCCCCCGCTCCCAGTAGATGAATCTGAGCCCCAGGTGTCAGGTGGCCACTTCAAAACTGAACTCAGGGGCCTCTAGGGGAGAGCAAGCAGGAGCCAAAGGGCCGTCCACCCCTTTGGTGTCCACACCCCTACATGTGGAGCACCAAGACTACATCCTTGCACTGAGCACAGATACTAGCTCTATACAATAATCTCCAATAACATCTCCTTACACTGAAAACCGATAATAGCTCCTCACACAGAAGCTAACGCTTGCTTCTTATACTGCAAAAACAACAGGTGATGGACAGAATGCAGAACAATGTCATACATTCACCCCAGTACAGAGATCTGGGCCTGAATCCATCGTTTTTTTGCTCACCATGCCATTCCAGTTTGAACCCCGCCATATGCAAATCAGTCTTGACCCTGTGCCCCATGGGAACAGTCCAGCCCGAACTGCCAAGCCAGGTCCTCCCTGGACTGGAAACAAGCATCCAAGGACCGGTTTCGGGCTTTCAGCCCTCTTCAGCCTGGATAGCTTTATTCCAGTGGCATGGAGAGCACGGAACTCACGTCTGAGCATACCCGTCCCACTCGGGGTGACAAATGCAAAAACAACAGGTGATGGACAGAATGCAGAACAATGTCATACATTCACCCCAGTACAGAGATCTGGTCCTAAATCCATCGTTTTTTTGCTCACCATGCCATTCCAGTTTGAACCCAGCCATATGCAAATCAGTCTTGGCCCTGTGCCCCATGGGAACAGTCCAGCCCGAACTGCCAAGCCAGGTCCTCCCTGGACTGAAAACAAGCATCCAAGGACCGGTTTCGGGCTTTCAGTCCTCTTCAGCCTGGATAGCTTGATTCCAGTGGCATGGAGAGCACGGGATTCACGTCTGAGCATACCCTTCCCACTCTGGGTGACAAATTCAAAAACAACAGGTGATGGACAGAATGCAGAACAATGTCATACATTCACCCCAGTACAGAGATCTGGGCCTAAATCCATCGTTTTTTTGCTCACCATGCCATTCCAGTTTGAACCCAGCCATATTCAAATCAATCTTGACCCTGTGCCCCATGGGAACAGTCCAGCCCGAACTGCCAAGACAGGTCCTCCTTTGTACCACTGCTTCTTATACGGAGCACTGAGGCAAAATCCTTACTGAGAGCTCAATATTATTTCGTTACACTGAGCTCTATCGTTAGCTCCCGAGAGCTAGGGCTCACCCCGAGTACCATGTATTCAGTTTAGGTTACCCACACAGTGCGCCTGGGTACTCTTAACAATGGGCCTCAGGGTCTTTTCAGACCCACTGAGAGCTTTCAGCACTCACCTCTTTTACCAGTGGGAGGTTCCTGGGGCCCCGGGTATCGTGAATACCTTTCTTCTGAAGGGAGTGTCCATGATTCACTCTTAACCCCACCCAGAGCATGCCTGGTGCGGTCAATCTGCGGTGATTAGAGGGTACAGGGCAGGTGGGCATGGGAGGAGCGCTCCACTGAGAGGAGAGGGTGCGAATGGGTCCGAAACCCGAGCGCAGGTGCATCTATGCTATCTATAATTTGCTGGGTGATGATGATTCAGTGTACTTTTGTGATGTAAACTTGTCTTGCACGCCTTGTAATACAATCACTCTATAGGAAGTGAGTAGCTTAATGAACTAAACAAGCAACAGCATGTAGTGAGAGAGAATCCTAACCTGGGTGGAACCAAGGTACACTCTATGTGTATTTTAAAGAACGAATAATAGGTCCTACAGATATAACAATCTGTTTAAGGTTGAAGGACAAGTCTTTCACTCTATACAGTTCAAGCTGCTGGGACTGAATTTACATTTACAGAAGCCATATGGCAGTGCAAGTCTCAGAAGTAATTACCAATCATAGGTTTGGAAAGAGGGATACAAATTTCACCACCAAAGACACACAGTTTTAACACCCCCAACGTACACGTCTGGTTGTTGCCAAACTCTCCTAGATCTTAGAACATGGCCGTTACTAAACTACAGACCTTTCTAGGTCTCCAGTAAGCCCTATGTGATTTTGCAGGGTAAGAAAAAAGAAGTGCGACTTCACAAAACCATCCTGTTTGTTTCCGTTAAACTGACTAATTTTTGAAATTGTAACGGTAAAATTGATTACGCTTAACAATTAGTGTAAACACAATAGCTGGCATCGAGTTGGGGAAGCTTGACTTGTTATTCTTTATACCCATTATTATAGGTTGGGTGTGATTTTAATGGTATTCATTTTGATGTCATATTTTATTCAGCATAGAAAGTTTTTTGATCTCATGGGCAATATTTTCATTAGTGATATTAAATGTGATGTTTGTTTTGCGCAAGAGGCAATTTATCAAACAATAAAATACATTTGCAACATTCCCTCACCAAGCACAAATGCATGCTTTCTCCCATACTTTGCAAAGCACTAACACTCTTCCTCTTTACAAGTTCAAAAATGTCTCGATGTGCAAAAATGGGCCATTTTTTAGCTATCTAATTTGCTAATGGGGGTCATTTTTAGGTCTCGCCTGAGCCAGCGCATTCGCTGCACTGCGAGACATTTAGTTAGTAGGCTTTTAAAAGTCCTACCACAGCTCTTTGTGTGGCATTCTGCGGGCGGTTACGCGCACGGGAACGAGCAGAGGCGGCATCTGGCTTTCCTCTTGCTCTCCCGCACATGCCACTCACTCTGCCTCTCTGCACCCTTACAGCGCGCCTCGCTCCGCCTCTCCCCCACCACAGAGCGCATCCCAGCGATTGCGATCCCTTTCGCTTTCACGGCCGCGTTACTTTTACGGCCATGTGGACAATGCTTGTTTTTCATGGAGTCCGCATCTTGCGAGACTGGCACCCCTCTGTTTTCACATAGGGTTATACAAAGCATTTCCTTTGGCTCCCCATGCCGCCCTAGGGATGATGGATTCTCTGATTGGCCGGCCCCCTTTGGTCCTGTTTTATGCATATCGGAGATAGTGTGCTTTCCCCTCAGGCCTAGACTGCTCTGGGCTCGATGTGACTTTTGATTCTTGTTTGCATCCAGTAGTCAGAACACTTACCAAGTCAAACAGGCCGGTCAGAGCTGCTGTCGTGCTTGCAGCCGGGGTCGTGGTTGGCAAGAACAGCAACCAGTTGGTTGGCAAGGCATGCTGCGCATGCGCGAAGAGCCGAACATGCGTGTGAGCACCTTCCCCGGCATTTAGTCCCTCCCTTCCATTCCAAGAACGCTTCGCGTTCCTTTCTGGTTCTGGGGTCCTATGTTACTGTGTCTGGGTCATGGTGGTGGCGTTCAGCAGGTCCCATCGGGTTTGCGGCTGTCGTCGGTTCGTTACCGTGCAGGTACGTATCTTCGTTGCTCGTTTCAGGAGCCTTAGTCTGTTTCTTGTAGCATATTGCGGTTTTATGGTTTATGACACTTTCCATTCGGAACGTTGTTCTAGTTCGAGTGTCTGATGCTAATCGAAAAGGGATCAGCAGTTGTCCTGATTTATTCTTTAGAAAACCCTCACAGACCTTTTGGCCCTTGCTCAGTATAGTTTTTTGTATGTAGAAAGGGGTTCTTCCTTTCCTGTTCGTTGAGACTAGTGGAGTATCGATACTAGTCCCAGCTTAGGTTTATTTTTCCTGGAACTAGAGGAGTATTGATTCTAGTTCTAGCTTTTTGGTTCTCCCTTAAACATACACAGGTAGGCTCAGAGTTATATTCTCTACATTATATTGAATAGTGCAAGTCTCGAGGGTAATCATTCTGGTGGTATTGCAGGGTACACGGAGTAACTTCATTCCTGTTACCAGACCAGTCCTCCTTTCATTTCTATGCCAACCTCTACACTCTAAACAGTACGCATACTTATCACCCCTCCTACATTGTCTAATACAAGCCAACAAGAATTACACTAACTTCTGTTCTTTGTCCTTACATCTAGGAGACGGTTTACAGAGGTGCATTGGTTCCCCAGGATCGACAGTCACTCCAACTAAGTATGAAGAAACCTGTGTTTTCCCCTACTTACCTTGTTTTGTTTCCCTGTTTTCCCCTGACGGGCATCACTATTTGTGTCCAGTTATTCTACTCTGGCATATGGTGAACCGGTTAGGTGAAGTTGTGGATTGAGCATCACTTCCTTGGTACTTCCGAGGCAACATCCGCTTCAAGCCTTACAGAACGCGAAGCCTTTATCTACTTGCCGCCCAAGTTCCATGGAAGTGACATTAGGCGACCTTGCTAACATGATGGGTAATCTTCAGAGGGAGACCCAAGCGTTGGCTGGTCGATTAGATAGAATGGACGTAGATGGAGGGGATGGAGCATCTGGCTCCCAGACTCCTGTTATTCAAGTGGTTACTCCACCTCCCCCTATACCCTTGGCTCCTCCCGAAAGGTTTCACGGAGACCCCGCTAAATGTGCTGCATTCATTAGTCAGTGCCAATTACACTTTATGTGTAAAGCAGCATGCTTTCCTTCGGATCAAGCAAAAGTTGCATTTGTACTTTCTTATTTAGGGGGCTCTGCTGCTAATTGGGCGATACCATTAATTGAAAGAGATGATCCCCTGCTTCTTGATTATAACGCTTTTAAGAGAGAACTGCGGAAATTGTTTGACAAACACACATTCACCTATGCAGCTGATACCGAGCTCTTGAATCTTAAACAGGGTTCCAAAGATCTACCCACATATATATCCACGTTCCATAGACTGGTGGCGGAAGCAGGATGGCCTCTTGAGAAACGCAGCGCCTTATTTTATAAGGGGTTGCGTGATGAATTAAAAGATGCCCTGGCTCGCGTTGTAGATCACCCTGATACATGTACAGAGCTAATCGACCTAGTGGTGAAACTCAACCACAGATTAGGAGAAAGAAGGAAAGATAAAACACGTTTTGACTTTAATAGAATAGCTTACAAAGAAAGAAAGACAGACTCGGATGTAAGCTCAGACAACACTGAACCTATGCAGATAAGGAGCATTAAGGGGCCCCTCAGTGAGGCCGAAAAACAACGTAGAAGAGATAATAAGCTATGCTTATATTGCGGCAAAGCCGGGCATTTCCTAAGGGAATGTCCCATTAAGCCTAAGCAATCTAGAAAGTCAGAAAACTAGTGGACCCGAAGCCAAGAGAGACTAAGGCATCGGGTCCTTCTGGATCTATAGTCTCCTCCTTATCTCATATGCAGAGCCACTTTTTTGTACCTTCTTTGTTGCAATGGAATACTCACCAACTAGATGTCTCCATAATGATTGATTCCGGAGCTTCCGGTAATTTTATGGATGATCAATGGGCACAAGAAAATCACCTTTCCAGCATTCCGAAGAAGATGATAGAGGAGGTATATACCATTGATGGGAGTTCATTGAAATCTGGCCCCATAACTCATACCACTGAGATACTAGAAGTAGTCATAGCAACAACCCATTGGGAAACCCTTAGCTTTGACATTATCCAGTCACCTCAATTCCCGGTGGTGTTAAGACTTCCTTGGCTAAGGCAACATAACCCAGCCATCGACTGGCAAACAGGACAGATAGTATTCAACACCACATCATGCCATCTACACAAGAAACCTTCAACCTCTGTTGTATCTAGCATAAGTACAGTAAATTCGGATACGGCAAATCATTGACCTACGATAATCCCAGTAGACTTTGAGAAGACTGTGACTAGGATAGAGGATAATGTGGAGGAACCTGATAAGACACTACCTGAAGCATATCAAACCTATCTACTGATCTTTGATGCCAAAGAAGCAACCAGCTTACCCCCTCATAGGGTATACGACTGCCGAATAGATCTGCAAGCAGGGGCTCGTATTCCTACCAGCAGAGTGTATGCTTTGACAGAAAAAGAGAACATCTACTTAAGAGAGTATCTGGACAAAATGCTGGATCTCGGGTTCATCCGAGTCTCTAAGTCCCCCGCTTCGTCCGCTCTCTTTTTTATCCCTAAACGGGAGGGCGGTCTGCGCTGCTGTATAGATTACCGTTCCCTCAATGCAGTGACAATCAAAAACAGATATCCGTTACCACTCATCTCCTCTCTTTTAGATCAGGTGAAGACAGCTAAATATTTCACAAAGCTGGATCTAAGAGGGGCATACCACCTTGTGAGAGTAAGAGAAGGAGATGAGTGGAAAACGGCGTTCTGCACCAAATTCAGACTATTCAAATATTTGGTAATGCCCTTTGGGCTGTGTAATGCGCCCTCTGCTTTCCAGTACTTCATAAATGATGTACTGAAAGATCTGCTAGACAAGTGTGTAATTGCATATATAGATGATCTACTCATCTATTCCGCTACTTTGGAGGATCATATAAACCAGGTCCAATCTGTGTTACAAAGACTGAGGGACAATTTCCTGTTTTGTAAGCTAGATAAATGCTTTTTTCATAGGTCCTAAGTGGCCTTTTTGGGGTATATCTTATCAGCTCATGGACTGGAAATGGATCCTCACAAGGTACAGGCAGTTATACAATGGCCATCACCCACATCGGTTAAGGATGTACAACGTTTCCTTGGCTTCGCCAATTTCTATAGGCGTTTTATAGATCATTTCTCAGAGATTGTAACACCTATCACCAGACTCTTGAAGAAAGACACGCCTTTTGAGTGGTCATCTGAAGCCGAGAATTCCTTCAACGCTTTGAAGACGGCTTTTACTGTTGCCCCCATTCTTAGACATCCTGACCAACAGAGCCCCTTTGTGGTGGAGGTTGATGCTTCCCAAGTGGCAGTAGGGGGAGTATTATCACAAGTCCACCCAGAGACAGGAGAACTACATCCCGTGGCCTATCATTCACACAAACTCACTACAGCAGAAATCAATTATGCCATCGGGGAAAGAGAATTGCTTGCAATACAGAAGGTATTGGAGGAGTGGAGGCAATATCTATTAGGTACCAAATACACAGTTACCATCATAACAGTTCATCGCAATTTGCAGTATCTCAAAACCACTAAGGCACTGTCCATGAGACAACTTAGATGGACTCAATTCTTTAGTGGCTATGATTTTGAAATCCACTTCAGGGCGGAAAGAAAAATGGGAAAGCTGATGCTTTATCCAGCATAGGTTATGAAAACCCCCCGGTAGACGAACATCCTCCCACCATCATAGATACCAACAAGATTATAGGAGTAATTACCACAGAAGAACAATTCCTTAAGGAGGTAGCTAAAGCACAACAGTGCCCGGACGCAATTGAATTCCTTAAATCTCAGACCACCCAAATGAAACAGGAATTACATTATGTGCAGGGAGGATTATACATTCCTGAATCCCAACAAAGACAAAGAGTATTGGACTGGTGTCATACACAAGGAATAGCTGGACACCCAGGGTATAAGAAAACTATTGAACTGGTGAAACTTTACTGTTGGTGGCCAACCTTGAATCAGGACTTCATTGTAGAATTGCCACGTACCAAGAAGGGGAACACCACATTATTAGTAGTAGTAGATCTATTTACTAAAACTGCGCATTTCATTCCTCTACCTAACCTTCCTACATCAGTCACTCTTGCACAGTTCTTTCTACAAAACATTGTCAGACTCCATGGCATCCCTTTCGTTCTTATCACGGATAGGGGTGCGCAATTCGTCTCCAAGTTTTAGAAGCATTTATGCACCTTATTACAGATTGATGTTCGTTTGTCCTCTAGCCATTATCCTCAGACGGATGGACAAACAGAACGCGTCAATCAAAGCCTTGAACAGTTCGTGAGATGTCAGTTTATTCAGGCGAGTCAGGATTGGGATGAGATCATTTGGCTAGCAGAACTATCATATCACAATAGCCATCATTTCTCTACATTGTTTATTCCCTTCTACGGATCCCATGGTTTCCATCCCAGGGTCTTACCTATTCCTCTGTCAGTCTCCTGTAACACTCCAGCAGTCTCTACATTGGTCCAACGCTTACAGACAGTACATACATCCATACAGGATAATTTGGATAAAGCAGATGTGGCATACAAGAAAGGCGCACATGCACATAGAACACCAGAACCCGCTTATCAGCTAGGGAACAAAGTTTGGCTGTCTACCAGACACATTGCACTACGAGGTTCATGTAAATTCAAACCTTAGTTTATAGGACCTTTTCAGGTTGTTCAAGTAGTGAATCCTGTAGCCATAAAACTTGACCTACCTCCGTCTATGAGAATACACCCGGTCTTCCATGTATCCCTCCTTAAACCCGTTGAGCCTGGTACTCATCTCCCACCTACACCGAGTCCTGTGACCGTGGATTCAGAGGAAGAATACGAAGTAGAGACCATTATTGATTCCAGACGAAGTAGAGGCAGATTGCAATATTTGATACATTGGAAGGGTTATGGCATTGAGAAACGCAGCTGGGAACCTGCGAGTCAGGTACATGCACCCCGTCTGTTACGCCTCTTTCACAGACGTCATCCCAATAAGCCCAAACCTGTCGGAGGCGGAGTAGGAAGGGTGTACTGTCGTGCTTGCAGCCAGGGTCGTGGTTGGCAAGAACAGCAACCAGTTGGTTGGCAAGGCATGCTGCGCATGCGCGAAGAGCCGAGCTTGCGTGTGAGCACCTTCCCCGGCATTTAGTCCCTCCCTTCCATTCCAAGAACGCTTCGCGTTCCTTTCCGGTTCCGGAGTCCTGTGTTACTGTGTCCGGGTCACGGTGGTGGCGTTCAGCGGGTCCCGTCGGGTTTGCGGCTGACGTTGGTTCGTTACCGTGCAGGTACTTATCTTCGTTGCTCGTTTCAGGAGCCTTAGTCTGTTTCTTGTAGCATATTGCTTATGGTTTATGGCACTTTCCATTCGGAACGTTGTTCTAGTTCGAGTGTCTGATGCTAATCCCTGCTACAAAAAGGGATCAGCAGTTGTCCTGATTTATTCTTTAGAAAATCCTCACGGACCTTTTGGCCCTTGCTCAGTATAGTTTTTTGTATGTAGAAAGGGGTTCTTCCTTTCATGTTCGTTGAGACTAGTGGAGTATCGATACTAGTCCCAGCTTAGGTTTATTTTTCCTGGAACTAGAGGAGTATTGATTCTAGTTCTAGCTTTTTGGTTCTCCCTTAAACATACACAGGTAGGCTCAGTTATATTCTCTACATTATATTGCATAGTGCAAGTCTCGAGGGTAATCATTCTGGTGGTATTGCAGGGTACACGGAGTAACTTCATTCCTGTTACCAGACCAGTCCTCCTTTCATTTCTATGCCAACCTCTACACTCTAAACAGTACGCATACTTATCACTCCTCCTACATTGTCTAATACAAGCCAACAAGAATTACACTAACTTCTGTTCTTGGTCCTTACATCTAGGAGACGGTTTACAGAGGTGCATTGGTTCCCCAGGATCGACAGTCACTCCAACTGTGTATGAAGAAACCTGTGTTTTCCCCTACTTACCTTGTTTTGTTTTCCTGTTTTCCCCTGACGGGCATCACTATTTGTGTCCAGTTATTCTACTCTGGCATATGGTGAACCGGTTAGGGGAAGTTGTGGATTGAGCATCACTTCCTTGGTACTTCCGAGGCAACATCCGCTTCAAGCCTTACAGAACGCCAAGCCTTTATCTACTTGCCGCCCAAGTTCCATGGAAGTGACATTAGGCGACCTTGCTAACATGATGGGTAATCTTCAGAGGGAGACCCAAGCGTTGGCTGGTCGATTAGATAGAATGGACGTAGATGGAGGGGATGGAGCATCTGGCTCCCAGACTCCTGTTATTCAAGTGGTTACTCCACCTCCCCCTATACCCTTGGCTTCTCCCGAAAGGTTTCACGGAGACCCCGCTAAATGTGCTGCATTCATTAGTCAGTGCCAATTACACTTTATGTGTAAAGCAGCATGCTTTCCTTCGGATCAAGCAAAAGTACTTCCGAGGCAACATCCGCTTCAAGCCTTACAGCTGCCCGAAAACATTTATCCATGGACTGACTGAAGGAACGAGGGGAAAACAGTTCCCATATCCAAGTCTTGTATCTCCAACAATACGCACTGGAGGATGTTGCTTTGTTTGAGGTCACCTGCTGAGATTTTCAGGGGCATTGTGACATCATTCACCGGAGGGCCCTTCGATTTGTGATCCAAGCTTGTGTTTTAGGGAGTGGGAAGCTTAACTAACGAGTGGATTAAGGTTCTAGTTATCTATATCTGTGGGTGTTTTGTGGCGGCTTCTCCTTGGCCTTGTGGGAACCTCATACCATTAATTTGGCAAAGACGCAACAGCACACACTTTGACCATCACCGGAGATGTTATCTTACTTTGAATAAATAGCGTCCAGGTGTGACGCTATCAGTTTAAATAATTCAGAAAAGGGGGTGGTGATGAACAGAGTGTCTGAATTAAGCAGACCACTCTTACCCAGTCCAAAGATCAGGGCTTGATCCATCACCGTTATTTATCTCACTGCCCCATCCCAGCTCAGAACCTGGCTATATGCAAATTAGTCTGTCCCTGGCCCAGTGCATCATGGGAACAGGGCAGACCAAACTACCAAGCCAATTCTTCACCAGAAAGGAGACAAGCTACCGGGGACCGGTTTCTGGCATTTCAGCCTCTTCGGCCCGGCTTGCTTGAATCCTGATGGAGCAGTGAGAAAGGGACTCATGTCTGAGTATACCCTGCCACACCTATAGTGGCCAAAAACGATTCAGAAAAGGGGGTGGTGATGAACAGAGTGTCTGAATTAAGCAGACCACTCTTACCCAGTCCAAAGATCAGGGCTTGATCCATCACCGTTATTTATCTCACTGCCCCATCCCAGCTCAGAACCTGGCTATATGCAAATTAGTCTGTCCCTGGCCCAGTGCATCATGGGAACAGGGCAGACCAAACTACCAAGCCAATTCTTCACCAGAAAGGAGACAAGCTACCGGGGACCGGTTTCTGGCATTTCAGCCTCTTCGGCCCGGCTTGCTTGAATCCTGATGGAGCAGTGAGAAAGGGACTCATGTCTGAGTATACCCTGCCACACCTATAGTGGCCAAAAACGATTCAGAAAAGGGGGTGGTGATGAACAGAGTGTCTGAATTAAGCAGACCACTCTTACCCAGTCCAAAGATCAGGGCTTGATCCATCACCGTTATTTATCTCACTGCCCCATCCCAGCTCAGAACCTGGCTATATGCAAATTAGTCTGTCCCTGGCCCAGTGCATCATGGGAACAGGGCAGACCAAACTACCAAGCCAATTCTTCACCAGAAAGGAGACAAGCTACCGGGGACCGGTTTCTGGCATTTCAGCCTCTTCGGCCCGGCTTGCTTGAATCCTGATGGAGCAGTGAGAAAGGGACTCATGTCTGAGTATACCCTGCCACACCTATAGTGGCCAAAAACGATTCAGAAAAGGGGGTGGTGATGAACAGAGTGTCTGAATTAAGCAGACCACTCTTACCCAGTCCAAAGATCAGGGCTTGATCCATCACCGTTATTTATCTCACTGCCCCATCCCAGCTCAGAACCTGGCTATATGCAAATTAGTCTGTCCCTGGCCCAGTGCATCATGGGAACAGGGCAGACCAAACTACCAAGCCAATTCTTCACCAGAAAGGAGACAAGCTACCGGGGACCGGTTTCTGGCATTTCAGCCTCTTCGGCCCGGCTTGCTTGAATCCTGATGGAGCAGTGAGAAAGGGACTCATGTCTGAGTATACCCTGCCACACCTATAGTGGCCAAAAACGATTCAGAAAAGGGGGTGGTGATGAACAGAGTGTCTGAATTAAGCAGACCACTCTTACCCAGTCCAAAGATCAGGGCTTGATCCATCACCGTTATTTATCTCACTGCCCCATCCCAGCTCAGAACCTGGCTATATGCAAATTAGTCTGTCCCTGGCCCAGTGCATCATGGGAACAGGGCAGACCAAACTACCAAGCCAATTCTTCACCAGAAAGGAGACAAGCTACCGGGGACCGGTTTCTGGCATTTCAGCCTCTTCGGCCCGGCTTGCTTGAATCCTGATGGAGCAGTGAGAAAGGGACTCATGTCTGAGTATACCCTGCCACACCTATAGTGGCCAAAAACGATTCAGAAAAGGGGGTGGTGATGAACAGAGTGTCTGAATTAAGCAGACCACTCTTACCCAGTCCAAAGATCAGGGCTTGATCCATCACCGTTATTTATCTCACTGCCCCATCCCAGCTCAGAACCTGGCTATATGCAAATTAGTCTGTCCCTGGCCCAGTGCATCATGGGAACAGGGCAGACCAAACTACCAAGCCAATTCTTCACCAGAAAGGAGACAAGCTAATTTGCATATAGCCAGGTTCTGAACTGGGATGGTGCAGTGAGCTAAAAAACGGTGTTGGATCTAGCCCTGATCTCTTGACTGGGTGAGAGTACTCTGCTTTATTCAGAGACTCTGTCCATCACCACCCCTTGTTGTGAATAATTTTGTCCACCCTAAGCGTGGAAGGGTATACTCAGATGTGAGTCCCTTGCTCATTGCACCATCAGGATTCAAGCAAGCCGGGCCGAAGACGCCTGAAATGGCAGAAACCGGTCCCCGGAAGCTTGTTTCCTTCCCAGTGTAAGAATTGGCTTTTGTAGTCTGGTCTGCCCTGTTCCCATGATGCACTGGGCCAGGGACAGACTAATTTGCATACAGCCAGGTTCTGAAACTGGGATGGTGCAATGAGCTAAAAAACGGTGTTGGATCTAGCCCTGATCTCTTGACTGGGTGAGAGTACTCTGCTTTATTCAGAGACTCTGTCCATCACCACCCCTTGTTGTGAATAATTTTGTCCACCCTAAGCGTGGAAGGGTATACTCAGATGTGAGTCCCTTGCTCATTGCACCATCAGGATTCAAGCAAGCCGGGCCGAAGACGCCTGAAATGGCAGAAACCGGTCCCCGGAAGCTTGTTTCCTTCCCAGTGTAAGAATTGGCTTTTGTAGTCTGGTCTGCCCTGTTCCCATGATGCACTGGGCCAGGGACAGACTAATTTGCATACAGCCAGGTTCTGAAACTGGGATGGTGCAATGAGCTAAAAAACGGTGTTGGATCTAGCCCTGATCTCTTGACTGGGTGAGAGTACTCTGCTTTATTCAGAGACTCTGTCCATCACCACCCCTTGTTGTGAATAATTTTGTCCACCCTAAGCGTGGAAGGGTATACTCAGATGTGAGTCCCTTGCTCATTGCACCATCAGGATTCAAGCAAGCCGGGCCGAAGACGCCTGAAATGGCAGAAACCGGTCCCCGGAAGCTTGTTTCCTTCCCAGTGTAAGAATTGGCTTTTGTAGTCTGGTCTGCCCTGTTCCCATGATGCACTGGGCCAGGGACAGACTAATTTGCATACAGCCAGGTTCTGAAACTGGGATGGTGCAATGAGCTAAAAAACGGTGTTGGATCTAGCCCTGATCTCTTGACTGGGTGAGAGTACTCTGCTTTATTCAGAGACTCTGTCCATCACCACCCCTTGTTGTGAATAATTTTGTCCACCCTAAGCGTGGAAGGGTATACTCAGATGTGAGTCCCTTGCTCATTGCACCATCAGGATTCAAGCAAGCCGGGCCGAAGACGCCTGAAATGGCAGAAACCGGTCCCCGGAAGCTTGTTTCCTTCCCAGTGTAAGAATTGGCTTTTGTAGTCTGGTCTGCCCTGTTCCCATGATGCACTGGGCCAGGGACAGACTAATTTGCATACAGCCAGGTTCTGAAACTGGGATGGTGCAATGAGCTAAAAAACGGTGTTGGATCTAGCCCTGATCTCTTGACTGGGTGAGAGTACTCTGCTTTATTCAGAGACTCTGTCCATCACCACCCCTTGTTGTGAATAATCAGTTTAAATAGGCACCGCTGTAAGCTAATCTCTAATTAACCAACTCATATAAGCACATAAAATGACTGTTATACGTTTTTTTTTTAAACAGAGCTTTTAGGCTAAAATACGCCCCGACAACATATTGGCCCCTGATTATTTTTTCTTTCATTTTTTCATTTTTTTTACCGTCTTACAATTCTTCACCTAGCAGCACAACCCATATGTGCCTGCCCCCCCCCCCCCCCCCCGCCCCTCCAAGCTGACATCAGAAGAGACAGAGAGGCGGAGATGAAGACGGTCACATGTACATCCGCTCAGGTAAGAGAGCAGATATTTCCGCCATCTTTAATGCCCCCCGGCACGTGTGCAGGAAAACACTGCAGGGGTATGCAGAGCGATAGCTTCGACTCTTAGCTAACTGCAAACAGGAGGACGGAGACAAACACAACTTGAACATTGTATTCAAAGCTCCAGTGGCAAATCATTCCCAGGGTTCATTCGTGCAAAACACAGCTGAAGGTCATATCATAAGCAGGCATGCAAAGGAAACTGAACCCAGTGAAAGATCCCCAATTCCCTAAAAAACTGGAGTTGTTCTGTTAAAAACTCTAATATTTGCAGAGACAGAAGACGGCAGCTATGATAGTGGGTGCATCTTCCGAGCTCCTAAAAACAATGTTGGATGCACCTCGGTGCCAGCCCCCCCAATGGACATCTGTTTTCTCGATTAATACAAATAACTTAAGTGCTAAATAAAGCTTTCCCTTGGTTAAAAGGAGTACACCCTATTGGAAAGATGACAATGCCAATGTGTAAGTTATTGGTTCCTATGCCCCAGCTAATCAACCAAACATTTAAACAGCATAAAAACTGCCAAATTCCAAATCTGTGAACATTAAATTATAATAAATGGTAAGAAGGAAAAGTAAAATAAAAAATGGAAGACTGCCTTGTAATTATTTTGCACATTCGGTTAAGGGAATGCTCCCATTACAGCTCCAGGATGAACGAGCTGTGGCACCAAGAAGTGAAAATATGAAGGGGGATTTTTATTATGTTCACAACCATATCTAATGTGGTAACGAATATTTGAAATATTTCATAAATCTTTCCAGTTGTGCCAAAGTTTCAGACTGAAGAAGTGGAGGTAGTACAGAACCTGCTTTGACAACTTAACTGTGGAATATTCCTGTGTAGATACATTCATCTATGAATACTTTGTATTCCTTTAAAACAGAATTACAATCAAGCATCTTCGATTATTTGAGGAGGCAAACCACTAGCTCAAACAAATGCACAAATAAAATACAATCTTTCCAAACCTCCTCAACACTCCCTCACCACAGATGCCAGCAATGCTTCTCTGATCAGACAGTTTCTTAAACAAGCAGTGGCATAGCCAATAGGTCTCGCCTTTGGGACCTTATAAGTGTTTAGTTATCCAGCACAATATCCTTGGTGCAACAACATCAAGTGTTGCATGGCTAAACACTTATAAGGTCCCAAAGGCGAGACCTATTGGCTGTGCCAATGCTTGTTATTTTGGTACCCAAACTTATTTTCAGTTCCAGTCCGATCCTGGCAATTAGTAGATCTGTGGCTGAGGGAGAGTGTACTGATACCAGGCATCAGAGGTTATCTTATACAATGAGATGTGTATGAGTAATTTTCCACATAATATTATGGTTCTGGTGAATTTACTATTCAAACTCCAATCCTTTATTGGGAATTGGATAACACATGTTCTGTAAAAAAGAAAGAGACCAATGTGACAGCCTCTTTATGTTACAAACGTACTCCTCTGTGACTGTGATCAATCTTCAGCCAATCCGTGAGTCTCTTTTCTAGATGTACTGTCTATTTTAATCTTGACTCTGACACTAAATAAACAAAGGAACGATCATATGATCTGTTACGTCAAAGCCATCTCCCTAGTCCAGCACTTTTAACATGCTAACGCGTGTGATTACCATGAATGATTGGACGTTAGTTAATGATCTAAACCTTAATAATGAAGAAGCCCAGTAAGTCAAGTGTAACCTGCATGTATGTTATATGTTATATGAGACATGTAAAGCGCTCAATTACTCATGAGTATCCTGGCACGATATGGACTGCAGACAAGCGGAAGGAGAAATATTAGATAGCCTGATTAAAAAGATGGGCTTAGAGAAGTTTCTTAAAACTACAGAAGTCCTGGGTGTGGCGCAGAGAGACAGGAAGACTGTTCAAGTGAGTAGCTACCTTGACCGAAAGTGACTGACCCCCCCCATCCTAGAGCGACGGAAGCGGAGAGTGGCCATCAGACGGTGGGAAGCAGATCGTAGGGATCGAAGAGGGGTGTAAAAGGCCACCCGTTTCCTAATGTAGGAGGGTCCTGAATCATGCAAAGCTCTATGAGCCAAAGTGAGGGCCTTAAACTGCACCCGCTGGACCACAGGCAGCCAGTGACGGTCACGCAAGTGTTACCTTATACTGGATCTCTTAGAGATGTTAAATAAGAGTCTGGCCACCACGTTCTGGATCAGTTGAAGTTTATTCACCAAGTGTCCCAGGATGCCAATAAAAAGCGCATTGGCGTAATCCAAGCGGGACAAGATGAGTGCCCGTGCCACCATTTCCTTTGCCGGCTGTACGATGATCCAGAGTAGGTAGAAGTAAAGTTCTTGTCTCAGACAACATCTGGCCTCTTCTTGGTATAGCGTGTTGAGCAAAATTATGGCTGTAAGGATGGAAGAGCCCATGTCTGAAGAGTAACAGAATTCATAAGCATTTTTGATATTCTAAGGATAACATTATTCTTCAATACCAAACAGCACATTTTTGCATACACAAGCTGACTATTTAGAAAATGGTGAGAACCTGAAAAATAGAGGAATTAGGCTGTGGTAAAACTATAAAGAGGTTTCTAAGAAAGGGGAGAGAATGTGGTCTAATGGCTAGAGCGGCCGACCTCGAAGCTGTGGAACCGGGTCCGAGTCTCGGCAGAGACGCTCAACATCCTGTGATTCTGGGCAAATCACTTAATCTCCCCATGACTAACAAAAATGAATGTGTCTGTCTGTAACGTAAATGGCGCTCATGTAACGCGCTCTGATAAGTTTGGGTCAAGTTCGCGCTATATAAAACTCTAGAGGAGGGAGAAGTGCTTCCATCCTAATCTCAGAACCTGCCTCTTTGAAAAGCAAAGGTAGCTACATTGTTGTCCTTCTGGTATAAGGTCAAGACAGAGCTCTGTTGGAAAGGCTCTTTGCAGTATTCATGCACTGCAACCAGAAACAGCGTTGTGTTATATGACCGTGCTACGCAAGTGTAGTTAGTTGTCCGGTCACCTCTTAATGGAAACATAGCCCTATTAGCTCTTTAGAAAATGCAATGGAATATTATTCATATCTGCTACTATGCAATATCTTCATTGATAAAATAATATTGATATCAGTTCCTTGGCTTGATAAATATTTAATAAATGACTATTCATATCAATGCCTCTGAATTAAGAGCATTAGATTAAATACTATTGTTATCTGTCACTAAGAATTATGGAAAAGTGGTAAAATTTTCCATTTATGTGCTTTGTAGCAATTGACAATTTCAGATACCAATACTACCAGCTGCTTGAAATTAAGATAACTGATGAATTGCTATTCCTACCAACACCAAAGCCTTATGGACAATGGAGGAAATTATATACCTCCCAGTTCCTCAACATCAGAGATAACCTATGAAATACCATAACTGGCAGCCGCATAAAATAAATCGACAAGTTATGAAATGTAGTTCCAATAAGTACCTTTAAATTCAATAAATCAATATTTAAAATAAGTGCTATCCATGTCGGCTTTTAAGCAATGCAAAAGTCGATTAATTGCCTTTTCTCTCAACTCACCGGAACAATGGATAATGATGAAAAATACACACCTTTCATTTTCTAGGAATTATGGACAATTGATGAAATGCAGTTAGCATGAATTATGGGAATGGAACAAATATGGTTTTATTCGGACTCTTTGTACAGTGGAATGTTATCACGTTACTAATGCCCTGATTTAGAATTTAGTCGAGAGGGTTCTTGGTCACAACGACAATGGAGTACCCTCTTTGCCAAACTGAAGTTCTGCATGCTTCTTTTAGAGTAGGGCAGAGCTTCAGTATGTCAACCCCAGAGACTAATCCATCTCTGTAGCCGACATACACCTCCGACGGCCAAATGGAGTTGGGGGTTGTCAGAGAGTTGACCACTTCAGCTGCCTGATTGAAAGTGGGTGGACAAATGGCAAGTTTTCACTGTCCGTCATTTAAAGAATGACCCCTGTACCATGGGAGAGAACTCCCATGGTGCAGGAGTCATTCATTTTTTATATTTTAAAAAACACAATCCTACTTTGGGATTTGTATTTGAAAATAAAAAGTTAGGTTTAAAGTTTGATGGACGGTACTGGCATTTTTTTAAAGGAGCAGTCTATCAAATTTTTAAGTAAACAAAAGGAATCCACCTGCGGTGCTTGAAAGTGTTCCTTACTGTGGTAGGGAGCACTTAGTGTTTTTTAAAATACCCCTCACACACCAAAAGGACCCTTGGTGTCATGCTTCATCATTGTGGTCTTCGCACCCCTCTACGGGATGCGGCGTGCAGGGCCGGACTGGCTACCGGGCAGTTGTGTGTGCTGCCGAGCTAGGGGCTAATTTCTCTGTGGTGGGGGCTTATTTCGTTGATGGGGACCTGCGTGCGATTTGAAATAAAAAAAGCAAAAACAAATTTCGTTTTGCACACGCAGGTCCCCATCAACGTAATTAGCTCCAGCACAGCAGCACACACAACTGCCCGGTAGCCAGTCCGGCCCTGGCGGCGTGCTGCGGCCTACGACTACGCGGGAGCACTTTTTGATTGATGACTATGCGTGGTGCGTGTGAGGGTTTGTTTGTGAGTGAGTGGTGGGGTGAGTGAGAGTAAAAAGAACCTGGCTCGTGGGGTAAAAAACTTTAAATTAGGCCCCCGGGCTGGTACTATTAAAAATGTGAAGTGCGAGGTGTTGATGCTGTGTTTATGTACATCACCTCATGTGTGCGTCAACATGTTTCGAAGATCAACTCCTTCTTCAGGACGGGGTGCACAAATTCCCCAACTTACTCACGTTTCACTATGTAAAATATGTGTAGATATTTACAGAAAAGTGAAAATTATATGTAAACAATAGGCTACAATGTACCTACAGCGGTAAATCCAGTAATTGGCTATTTGCATTACTTGTCTTTACTGATTAGTGAACTTCATGAGCCTTCTGAACGTCTGGGGTTGCCTTGCCAATCTGCAACGGACTCGATGCGAGTTGATATCGATGTGTCCCCATACGCGGCTCCGCGGCAAATTTTTAATACATTGACAAGAAACCGCTGAGGCAGTGGGTCCTGCCAATGTAAGAGATATCCAAAGGCCCGTCAGACATTTCTAGATTCAGAGGATGAGTACTCTGTCAGGGTGACAGAGTATTTTGCTCTGTTGCCCTACCAGAGTAAAGGCTATTCTCTATGGTCTAAACCAGGCCCTATATGTGCCCAGGAAGCATAATCATTATTTTAGCTTTACATCTTTTGTGAGTGATGGAGGTAAAATGAAATGCCACTATTACTAAAACCTTCTTTAGACAGGCATGGAAGTTCACAGACAGCAATGAGTCTCCCTTCAAGGGAAATCGATCACTTACTTGTGGTGTCGGTGAGCTGCACTCCACTTACATCCTTCACTAGGCCGTTAATGCTGGTGGACGGTCCACAAGCAGAGATGGCACGGGGTGGCCTTTTCCCCGGGACTTTCACTGTTGTTCTCAAAAGATCCATCTCTTTCCCATGGCTGCTGTGTATGTAATCCTTCATATAAAGGAAAAACAAGTCATTTGTTTCGCCGGCTATAGAGGGGGTCATTCGAGAGATGGTAAACACTTTAAAAATATTGAGGGAAATCTAAACAAAATATTACGTTTTGAGACTAGTACTAAGTTATGATTACTTCTTACATTTCTTTCAAGTTGTCTGCATGATTCTAGATATCTGATACCACTCGCAAAACTGTTCACGGCAAACCAAATATCAGAGTAGGCTGACCGAGAAAGTTTGAATTTTGAGTAAGAGCAACAATTGATATTCTGAAATGGAACTCAGAGGCTGAAAGTCCATGGGACAATTCAAATAATTTCTACTGGCTTTCGTTGATACCCACCATGGAGTCCCTGTAGACAAAGAGATAGACAATATGAGAGAACATAACCTCATGAGGTGATACAATCCAGGGTTGAGTAGCTACCTCGTTCTTCAGGATTCGTTCTTTCAGAGACTCACGTGCTTGAATCATGCCCTGTTGCTGAGTTGGAAGTCCCATTTTAACTTTAAACTGGAGTAAGAGGATGCAAAATGCATGAGAACACTTAAACTCAGCAACTTTAGTAGCACACTAACCTCATTAAAAATTAACCAAACTCCAACCAATTGCAAAGAGTGGGCACCAAAATCCACTATCTCTAAAGGCCATATAATCTAAGATTTCCAGCACAAATCTAACAGTACAGAAAGAAAAGCTGAACATCTATTAGTGGAGGGAAGGCCATATGGAAATCTATTAACAGTGTAAATGCTAGATCATTGTAGCTACAGGTAAGTAACTTTTTCCTTCTCCAGCATTTTACAGGCTTGAATCGTATTAGCAAGAAGTACCAAAAAGCAGTACAACAGCATAACTCACAGCTCTAAGCACAGCTAAGTAAACAGCAACCACCACGCCGAGAACAACTACACCAAATACAGCTTT
Source organism: Lissotriton helveticus (assembly GCF_964261635.1). Classification (NCBI taxonomy): domain Eukaryota; kingdom Metazoa; phylum Chordata; class Amphibia; order Caudata; family Salamandridae; genus Lissotriton; species Lissotriton helveticus. The sequence goes on from NC_136057.1 coordinate 1,641,814,689, forward strand.
CAACAAAGCAAGGTAGACAGCAGTGAAAATAGCTGCTAGCAGAAAACAGATCACAGTGACAAAAGCTGCTACAACAGCATGAACTGCAGGAGCAACCACAGGTGTAACTTCAGCAGGGACATGGCAGCTACAATATCTGCTACTGCAGCCGGAACAACAGCTGCGACAACTGTAATAACAGCATTGACTATACCTGCTGCAAATGTAGTAACCAAAGCAAAAGCAACAACAGCTGCTAGTAAGGCAGATACAATAGAATTTACCACAATGATAACCAGAGTAGGGACAACAATTGCCACAACAGCCGAAACCAAAGCAGTGTCAATAGCTGCCACCATTGCAGGAAACATGGTGACTGCCAGCAAGACAGGGGCAACAGAAGCAACCAATGTTGAAATCACTCAAAACAAAAACATAATTAGTACAAAGTATGAATTATTCTCAGTCACTGGATCACTCTGCCCTCCATTGTGTGTTTTGTTCACCGTGCCACTGTACACAGAGACAGGCCATATGCAAGTCAGCCTTGGTTATTGTCCCAGATGACCAATCCAACCAGACTATCTAAGCCATGTCCTCTCTGAAAGGTAACATACAAACCCTCTGTTAAGTTTTTATTTGTTGTGCTTAATCAGTGAGGAACAGCTTGAGTTATGTGGCACTTATATATAGGCAGCCAATGTATTTGGGGTCACTCAGTAAGAAAAACAAACATGCATTGATAAATAAAACCAGTCTGACTCTAATGTGCTAATGTAGGTAAATACAAATGAGCACAAATGTGTAAAGACCATGTGATGGTGGCTGCTACATTTTGCAAATATTCCACCCATCACCTAGGTGTTTCCTAGGGTTTGACTAACTAAGTGGGTGTTTTTTACTCGTTGGTGCATGAGAGTAAATACACTAGCCATAAGTGGAATGTCGCTGGGCAGGAGTCTGCGTAAGTGTGAACTGAATTTGACAAGTGCCCCAGAGATACTTGTTTTGTTTCTATTGTTTGTGATATTGAATTTCCTCTAACTTGCTGATTTTCTCCTGTATAGGTTAAGCATGCAAGTTTTATTTTGGTTTATTAGTCTGCATTATTTCAGAAAGGCTGTACAACTGTTGTCCCATTCATGGAAAAGCCGGGCTGTCATTGGTTAGTCCGCCAACGAGTCGCACTGGGATTGGTGAGACAGATTTATGCCATCATTGGTTTGTTGCTGTAAAAGTCGTGCTTGGTTGACCTTTGGTAAAGTCTTGCTAGGATTGATTGTTTTTCGCTGGTTTGTTTTGTGTGTTTTTTTTGTCTATTTTGAGCAAGAATAATGAGTGCTGTGTTGAAAAGCCTGCATACGAGATGTTGATGAAAGTTGAGCTCTACACTTATACTTGGATTCTTGATTAGCATGACTACACTTCTGGTGATAAGGACTTACAATTTCCTTTAGAGGATACCTTTAACATTAGTTAGCTAGATTTCATGAGGCAGAAAATAAATGATAGAAAGCCTTTACGTAAACCTACACCATTTGAGGCATTGAACAAATGGGATTGGATGGCCACAGAGAAGGAGAGAAAAAGAATTAGGAAGCAGGTGAAGCGCTCATAAAGTCAGTAGTTGGAATGCAAGTGGAACAATCAGGAGAGATGATAGAGAGAGGATATGGTAGAAAAAGTGAGAGTTTTCCCAGTAGTAGTCAAAGAGATGGCAGACAAAAAGAAAGTCGAAGAGGAAGACAGAGAGCAGCGTAAAAAAACAGGATTCACATGAGGATACCATTTTCACTGCTCTTTTGAAATCCAGACCTCCTCCGTACACCGATGGGTTGCAGAGACAGGTGCCAGTTTACACAGAACCTGATATGGGTGCAGCAGAAGAGGGTACAAATGTACAGACACAGGGATTCTTAGGCCTTGCAGTAGTGGGTCCATCAGTGAGTGCCCCATCTGAGAATACATTGATAACTTTGCCGAGTACTAACAGAGATACTACTGTTGTCTCTCCAGTTTCGATTGACATGTCTGCTACTGTTCCTGGTGAGCCACCCAAAGAGAGGGAAATTAATATAGGACTGTTAATGATTGCATTTGGAGAGATGTTTCAGGCAACGGTTGATTTAAATAAGCTGATGCCTTACACTGCAGACAAAATGAGATACTTAATTTGAGAAGCAGCAAGCTGTGCGAATGGAGCACATGATAAACTTGTGGAGTTGGGCTAACGCAAGGTTGACATTAGTAGAATGAGGAATGTACAGAGAAATTATTAAACAGATTTGACTAAAGACGAGATACAAGAATTGGTTTTGGTGACTTTTCAAGCTCACTTTAAGAATGTAGTTGAGAAAACTAAAGACTGGAGAGATTTGAAGAAGTATCGAGAAAGGTGGAACATTGAATATACTAAGAAGAAAACTACAGGGACAGGAAAGAAAACAAAGGGGTCTATTCATGATTCAGAACTGGAGACACTCTCAGAATTTCCCCTGAGAGAATTACATGGAGGGAATTATGTGCATGTTCCTTGGACTAGAGGTGATCTTTATGCATTTACGACAATTTTTCCAAAACTGAGAGAGGATCGTGACAGGTGATGCAAGGAAGCTCATAGATTGAAGATGATTTTGAAAATGCTTTGGACTGATTTAGATACACTATTTGAGATTACTGTTCGTAGTGATCTGTGGACTGAGGTTAAAGCTGTTGTTGCTTGACTGACTGAGGGACCAGACCACGCGATGGCTAATAATGCTGGTGGTTGCTCATAAATATAAAGCCGTGACAGAGCATTTGAAAATAAAGGTGCCAGAGGGGAAAATAAACTGGGTAAGGATTTTCAGAGCTACAGCAGAGCTGACAGTCAGTGCCTGCTCACTATGAGAGGCTTATGCAGATTTATAAAAGCACAGTGGAGTTGAAGATTCCAACTTCATTACGGGGTTGTGTCCTGAGCTTACTTCATATTTTCTGCAGAGTGTGATGGTTAGCAGACTAAGGGTATTGATGTGATCTTGAAACATGCCAAGTACTTTAGTGATTGGTTTGATGCGAAGCAAAAGATGATTAAAGAGAAGTTGATGATTACTAAGAAAAAGCAGATTCAGAGAAGTGGTAGGAATCAGATGATGGGTTTAGATCTGAATTTTGTATCGCCTGACAGTTCTGGAATGAATGGAGTGCATCTCATGCAAGTGGTGAGAATGGGAAATGAGATGGTGTAGATGCAAGGTCATGGTAGAGGAGTTGTTATTAATTCTTGAGTGAATGCAAATGTTAATTTGCTGAAGAGGAGCACTGCGTGACATGTCTGTAGTAAAATCAGCCACTAGAAGAGGGAGTGCAGACTGAATCCAGACCGAATACAGAATGATTTTGTTTCCCACTTGCAGCAAAATGCTAATCCTATACAGCCGCAGTCAGTCACCTCAGCCCAAACAGCTCCTTTGCAGAGTGTGCAGTATCAAGGGCAGTTCCATACGAACATGGCTTTAGTTCCAATGGTGCAGCAAAACATGTGAAAAAAATGACTTGCAATTAACAGTACTAGCATGCTTCATTGATTCTGAATAATGTTTTTTTCTATTGTTCCCCAAAGACTAATTCCCAATGACAGTTTCTGAGAGGGAAGGGGAATGCCATGCTTGATGCAGCCCTAGAGGCAGACCAGAGGAGCCCTCACGTAGATGGGGAGGAGAAAGGCAATCCTGTGTCATTTTTCATAACACTAATGCCACCTGCTCTTTATTTTTTTCTGTGGAGGTTCCAAACCTGCCACCCTCAAAAAGAGAAGTCCAAGTTGTAGACATTAGCAGTAAACAGATTGTTAACCAGTTAACAGCAGATGTTCCTGTTAAAATAGAGTCAACGGAGAATAAACATTAGCAAATATTGTGTGATGCAAGTCCTGTTAATTTACTAGACAGAGACTTGCTTTGAAAGATGAACTGTGCAATTTATTGCATAACAGATAGTGTCGCAATTGAAACAAAAAAAATTAAGACTCAATGTTTAAATTCAAATCAAGATTCAAGAATTCTGTTGTTCCCAATTCTTACCAAAGATGATTTACCTCTGGATATACAACATACTGTCAAAACAGAGGAGATAGGATTGATTCATGTGTAAAACCTGTTATAATTAATGTTAAGCCAAATGCAATATTCCCTAGAATTAGGCAGTACATACTTTCAAAAGGCGCAGAAGAGGGAATGAAGCTCATTATTGAACTTATAATAGAACAAGGCATTCTGAAAGAGGTGTTTGGTATTCTTCGCAACTCACTGATAACAGCAATTAAAAATCTAAATGGTAAATGGAGAATAGTGCAGGTCCATAACAAAATAAATAAAACAGTCATTCCATGTTGTCCTGTGGTTCGAAGCCTGCAGTAATATTGTTTTGCATTCCAGCTGTTGCAGAATGGTATACAGTCATATATTTATGCCAAGTGTTCTACTTTATTCCTCTACAGGATAGTCAATTTCTGCTTGCATCCTATTTCCAAAATAAAGTTTTCAATTGGTGTATACTGAATGTCCTTCAATTTTTTGTCAGATTCTAAAGAAATATTTGGAGAACCTGAAGTTGCCATGAACATCAGTTCTGGTCCAATATTTTGATGACCTTTTGGTGGAATGGAAGACAAAAGAGGACTGTAATCTAGACACAATTGCACTTTTAAGTTATTTAGCTGACAATGGTTCCAATGTTTCACCAAAAAGATGCAGTACTGTAAAAGAGAAGTCATTTACCTTGGTCATAGAAAAACCAAAGGAAATGATGGACGGAGCGTTGACAATACAAGCACTCCCCCCCAGTCAACTGATCCGGGTTTAATCCATCACTGTTCTTTAGCCCACTCTGCCACCCAGTTCAGACATGGCCATATGCAAATCAGTCTGACCCTGTGCCTCATGGGAACAGTCCAGCCCGAACTGCCAAGCCATGCCTTACCTGGACCGGAAACAAGCTACCAAGGACCGGTTTCTGGCATTTCAGCTGTCTTCAGCCCGGCTTGCTTGAATCCAGTGGCAAAGTGAGCAAGGGACTCCCGTCTGAGCATACCCTGCCAACTTATGGCAGACAAAGAAAAACCAAAGGAAATGATGGACGGAGCATTGACAATACAAGCACTCACCCCCAGTCAACTGATCTGGGTTTAATCCATCACCGTTCTTTAGCCCACTCTGCCACCCCAGTTCAGACAGGGCCATATGCAAATCAGTCTGACCCTGTGCCTCATGGGAACAGTCCAGCCGGAACTGCCAAGCCATGCCTTCCCTGGACCGGAAACAAGCTACCGAGGACCGGTTTCTGGCATTTCAGCCGTCTTCAGCCCGGCTTGCTTGAATCCAGTGGCAAAGTGAGCAAGGGACTCACGTCTGAGCATACACTGCCATTAGATCACTAATAAACTGTTTAGAAAAACCACAACCACTAATTCTATATTACGGGCTGACAGTTTTCATCCCTCAACAGTAATTTCTGAAATCCCGTACGGAGAAATGGTACGGGTACGAAGAAACTGTAGCGGTGAGGGAGATTTCAACAATGAAATAAAAAAATTACAGGACAGGCTAAAAAAGAAGGGTTATCAAACTCACAAACTGACTGGTGCGAGAGATAGAATTCTGAAATTAGATAGAGGGGTCACTCTGACTCAGAAAAGTAGAACAGAATCAGAAAGAAAACGTACTTTTGTAACGACTTACTGTTCTCAAAAAGACTTGATAAGAACAGCTCTCGGCAAAAACTGGAGTCTCCTAAAGGGAGTACCCGGTTTGACCGGTTTGGTGGGGGAGAAGCCCGTGATGACATATAAAAGGGGGAGGACGATTAAAGAGAAGGTCACTAGGAACTATGTTAGACCTAGTAGAACCGCTTCTTCAAATTGGCTACCATCGCCCCCTAAAGGTTTTTACACTTCCGGATCTTCTAATGTTTGTGACATAGAAATGAACAAAACTAAAGATTTTCAATACAACAGTAGCAAGCGGTACTTGATAAATGAATTTATCAATATTAAAAGTACAGGCGTGATCTATGCCATAATATGTAGCTGTAGGAAGGTATATATAGGCAGCACAAAATGGAATTTAAAAACAAGAATCCAGGAACACAAGAGAGCAGTAATAAATCAGGATAACAGATCGCCTCTGTTCGTACATATAGAGAAACTCCACAGTGGTAATAAAGACTTTAGATTTCATGGAATTCAAAAAGTAGAACACAACTTCAGAGGAGGTGATTGGGAATTGAGAATTAGACAAACAGAGGCCAGATGGATATGCAGGTGTAGAACGGTGAAGGAGGGACTTAATACTGATTCAGAATTACATTATTTTTTAACATAACGTTTTGTGGTTGTGTTGTGGTACTTGATTCCGACATTGAGGTACTGAGCAGGGAACTATTTTGAAGATACACTGTGTTCTCACCATTACCGGCAGTTAACATGGTTAAGGTTAGAGGATTTGAAGGGTGGACCATAGTTGGGTCGACTCTTGCTAGGTTTTATGCTAAATTTATGGGATATGATAGGATTTCTAGAAGCTGACTTAGGAAGAACAGTAGAAAAAATGCGGACTATTATTTGGTTTGAGTTCTAGGCAACTGTCACATTATTATGATTGTGAAGTATAGGATCAATCAATAACTGTTGGCGGGATGTTAAGATAGACACATTGAATTTTGTCATGGAAATATATGAATAGTGGAAAATAAACTTTCACATATTATAATTTCATTTTTCTTTCTTTGTTTCAGTACTAGTTATTCTTTATAAGATCATTGAAACATTATTGGTAACGAATTAGAACGGCGATCGTACACAGTACTTACTTAAAACGAAGACGGACCAGAGTGGGAACCGAGTGGTTTGGGAAGATTCGATGGTGAACCAATAGCGATGAGGCTTTACATATAGTTAGAACAACAAGGACCAATAATAATAAGGCTAACAGATGCAATGGACCAGTATAGTATTCCGACACGCATAGGAAGACAGTGGTGAGACGGAGTGGAAAGGAACAGGAAAAGAGGTAATAAGGATTGGAAATAATTGACATGGGCGGACCAGAATGGAAGCAGCCCGTGTTTCAGACTGATAGACTAATAGGAGTGAGGTTCTAATGACGATAATAGGAAGTAATGAGTTTTTGAACAGGAAAGAAATGCATAGGCGGACCAGATTGTAAACTGTTTATAGTTAAAGTAGGCACAACCCGCGCAGTTTTGTAAAGTGAAAAAGGATTGGCTAAATTATAGTAGAAAAGCAATGTTTGCACTAGGTCTGGTGCATTCCGGATTTATCGGACCGGGAGCCAGGACCACGGTGACGACTATTCGACTTTGGATCTTTTAATAGGTGAGGCCACTTAGATTTTGACGGAGGGTATAAGCTGAGGTCAGGTTGCAGGAACATGTAGAACTATGGCTCAGATCTATATAGATATGTATTTGTTCTTTCTTGTGACTAGGAATACAGATTAGCCTACGAAGACTGGATTGTAGATTGGAGCTTGGACAGGAATATTGACAGCGCAGAAGTGGACGACAGCTCAGGAAATTCACCAGAATATTGGCCAGGAATGAACAGCATTGGTAAGAGCTTAAGTATAGGATGACATAGATGAAGTTAATGCATGGGATGAATGAATCCGTTTTAATAATGGAGCTATAACAAACACCGCTATTTTTCTTTTAGGTATATTCGGGGTTTTATACTAGGGAACTTCGATAAGAGATTTTTTCGGAACCACCAATACAGAACGTTTGAAACTACAACATTGGTGAGATATTGTGAGGGGATATCAGCAGCAGGACTTATTTGGGTCATTCTGGTCTTGATGAAAATTAGAGATGAACGTATGTAAACTTAGTATTACGTTTCTTTCATTATATAGTGACTGTGGATATTAGAGGACTATAGGAAGATTTCAGATTACTTGTTGGATACGAAGATTTTTCCTAACAATACCGGTCATACACTTGAAGGTGAGCTCACTTCAGTGAATACAGTAGGGTTCACCCCGGGGGGCATATAGCTGACTCGATTACTGTTGATGGAGAATAAGGGCTTTTTAAGCTATTTTTAGCGAATGATAATAGTTCTCCATGTCGGAATCAAGTTGTGGGATTGAAATAATGACCTGTATATGAAAATGAGTTGTATATATGTACGATTTAATTATAATGTTAAAATCAATTTCACGAGTATGTTAAAATAGGTAGGGTGGTGTCTTTTGGTGGTCTATGTATTAGACAAAAGAATTTTGAGTCCGTAATGTTTTTCACTTAACATAATGTTATATATGATTGGTGTGTTTTGAAAGTAGGATGAAATTTTATTCAGTTCGATTCATTTTTTTTTCATCTTTTCCTTGTTTCCAGCCCTGATGATGTCCCAGATGGGGACGAAACGCGTTGGCTGTGAATTTGTCAATTTTTGCTGTAAGTAATATTAATTGTCACATCTTCTGGAAGCTGATTGGACTGAACATACGCTTCAGAATAAAGAAAAATCAATGTTAAAGTTGTTGGCTTGTTTGGATGAGCATTTATATAAATTGTTGATTTTGCCAAATAGAGTAGGCAAGAGATAAATTAATACCTTTGATTGAACGTACTCCCTTCAATATCTAGCTTGTTGAATTGTGTTGTTGAGGTTAGACGGTGTACCTTGGGGAGGTTGAGTATGTACACAGAATATTGATAGGACTTTTTAAAAAAACAAGTGTGGAATTTACCCCTTAGTTGCACATTTATAGAACCTACACCGTCACAGTTGTGTTAAACAATTATTGTGGTGCTAATGAGTCAAATTGGCAAACCATAGGGCCCAGGCAGACTTCTTCGAGATGGCCTTTAGAACATTCTCGTGATTGGCTGCCCCTATTCTCTAAATGTGTTGAAGCCTACTCCACCTGAAGATCAGACAGCAGGACAATTGCAAACATCTGTTAAGGGAATGGACCTCTATTGAGACTGAATGTGAGGCTCATTCTAAAAATTAGATTCACTATTTAATCTGTACAGCTCTCCAGATTAATCAAAGTTTCAATTGTGGTTATCATCCTCAAGCATCCACTAGTCTGAAATGGCCAGATGCTCCTCCTCTTGTTCTAATGAGGATTAGAAGTACCCCAGACAAAAAGCCTGGTCGCTCGCCCTATAAAGTACTTATGGACAGAACAATGTGATTGGCCCACATTACTTTAGCTACACTTGTGCCAATAACTGATGACATTGTACTACATTACTGCAAAGGTCTGGCTTATGTAGTGAAATATGTTTCTCATCAGGCAAGTTTGGCAACAGCGGTACAAAAGGGGGTGGTGATGGACGAAGCATCTGAATCAATCAAACACTCACACCCAGTCAAAAGATCTGGGTTTAATCCATCACCGTTCTTTAGCCCACTCTGCCACCCCAGTTCAGACATGGCTATATGCAAATCAGTCTGACCCTGTGCCTCATGGGAACAGTCCAGCCTGAACTGCCAAGCCATGTCTTCCCTGGACCGGAAACAAGCTTCCGAGGACCGGTTTCTGGCATTCCAGCCGTCTTCAGCCTGGCTTGCTTGAATCCAGTGGCAAAGTGAGCAAGGGACTCACGTCTGAGCATACCCTGCCACACTTATGGCGGCCAAAAGCAGTACAAAAGGGGGTGGTGATGGACGAAGCATCTGAATCAATCAAACACTCACACCCAGTCAAAAGATCTGGGTTTAATCCATCACCGTTCTTTAGCCCACTCTGCCACCCCAGTTCAGACATGGCTATATGCAAATTAGTCTGACCCAAGGGACTCACGTCTGAGCATACCCTGCCACAGCACCAGCAAAAAAACTCATTGTCACCCACTGCAGTAAGGTGATTGGATTGTCATGAAGAAGCATGTCCTCAAGAACTATTTTGAGGAATGGTGTCCTCATCAGGTTGCACTTGTGACTAGCACTGCTGTGCAATATGCCGGAGTCTCGCAGAAGATCGACGCTACTCATACGAGAAGAGTGAAAGCGGTGGATGAAGAGGTGAAGTTGATGAAAGTGATGGTGAAGATCCTGGTGAAGGTACGAGTAGCCAGTTTCAATTTGAGGCTCAGAGCGAAGAGCTCTTGCAAAGAAATTACTGACAGCAAGAAGAAGTAGTCTCTGATCTGTTCAGGGAAAGGCTCCATTTCAAAATTCAAGTCTCAAGAATCCTCAGAGGGAATTCCAAACAGTACGGTTCACCTGAACAGGCGTATCTTGTGTCTGAAGAAGAAGAGCCTGATACAGTGATCTGCAGTCCAATAAACTGTTGCCAATTGAAAATGAGTTGGAAGAATAAGAGCCACCTTGAACTTTTGAGAAATCCTAATAGAGGTGAATAAGTCTGAACATTGAAAACTAATCTGGATGAGGAAATAAACTTTGAGATTGAGTTTATGGACTGGAAAAAAAGAAAGTGAATCTGGTATTATTTTGAAAAAACAAAAACGTTTTCTTGAATTATCTTTCTGGAGTACCACTTTTTTTGAACTGTATGTTTTGATGATGTAAAATTGTGAGTTGGTCTACTATTGTGTGTGTCGTTTCTCCAGTGGGTCTCCACAGAGATTGAATTAGCTACAATACAAAATGAGGTTGAATCTTATACACTGGCACATAGAGAACATTTAGTAAGTGGATTTATTGATAATACATATATAAAATTGTTAGGTGAAAATATTAACGTATGGGGATTACGATTTGCATCATGTGTACTTTTGTTTCTTCTTCTGCAGTTGTATAGTTTGAGTAAAGAGGGAGCATGTATTTATTAGGGAATATAATGAGTGAAGAGTTAAAAGTGATGAAGGATTGAGAAGATGAGAAGAAAATCAGACATCAGATTAAGGCGGAAGAAGAATTTAAGGTTTTCAAATATGCATCCCATATTGAGAATGTAGTAAAAGAGAATGGGTGAATTGTGTATGGTGTGTTGTGAACCTACAGAAGTTAGACCAATAGAATATGTGGGTGAGAGTGAGTGTGAAAGAAGTGATATTGTTAGTGGTGATTTCCTTATTGGTGAACAACCAATATTTAGAGGGATCCATTATTTGTGTGGCAAGACTGCTTATTTCATCCTGCCTTATAAATGGGTGGGTCGTGTTACTTAGCTATAGTGTTTCCCAGAGTCTATCATGTGAATGACATGAAGGATGCTGTTGGCAGAACCAAAGAGCTCATCTCCTGCACCCCTTTCCATTGAAGTTTCTCAAGAAGGCAATCAACCAGCAACCCATGAACACCTGGAACACAACAACACCTTGGACCCATCTCATTCCGAATTCCGGGCCAAACACAGCACCAAGACAGCCCTGATCACAGACACTGACAACATCAGGGCCCTTCTGGACTATGGCGAAATAGCAGCCCTCATCCTCCAAGACCTGTCAGCCGCCTTTGACATCATCTCCCATCATATCTTGATCAACAGACTTAACCGGAATCCAGGGAGATGCCCTCCAATGGATCACCTCATACCTCACTGGAAGAACCCAGAGAAGATAAAAAGATCATCTGTGGCATCTCCCAAGGATCGTCCTTTAAGCCCACTCTCTTCAACATGTACATGACCCCACTGGCCAACACCATCAGATCATATGGAGTCCACATCATCTCCTATGCCGATGACTCCCTGCTCATTCTATCGCTGTCAGAAGACCCCTCCACTACCAGAGTCAACTTTCACAGATGTCTGCTGAACGTCGCCGACTGTTTGAAGGACAACTGTCTCAAGCTCAGCTTGGACAAGATGGAAGCCCTCATCTTCGGGAACAACACCTCATCATGGAACAACGCATGGTGGCCTGTTGAACTCAGCCCATCTACAGACCGACAGACCATGCAGCAACCTCGTCATTATCTTGGACAGCAAGCTATTTACGGAAAAACAGGTAAACACAGTGTCATCTGCCTGTTTCCACACCCTACGCATGCTCCGAAAGATCTTGAGATGGCTCCCACTCAACACCAGAAGGACCGTAATATAGGTCATGTCACAAGCAGGCCGGACTATGGGAAAACACTCTACACCGGAATCACTGAATGCCTCCTTAAGAGAAAACAAATAATACAAAACTCAGCAGCAAGATTCATCTTCAACCTCCTCAGACAGACACCACGCCGCACCTCAAGGACCTACATTGGCTCCCTATCCAGTGGAGATGACAGCTCAAGATGTTAACCCACGCATACAAAGCCCTGCACAATGAAGGACCAGCATACATCAAACACATGAACTTCCACCAACCAACACCTATGTTCCGCTGCCCTCTTCCTCACAGACACCTCCCTGATCTGCCAAGGAAATAGCAGAGGATTCTCCTTCTCATACCTGGCGGCCAAAGCTTGGAACGACCTTCTCCTGCACCTCAAAACAGCCTCATTGCTCCTGGGTTTTAGGAAAGGAATCAAGACCTGGCGATTCAAATGAACAGAGCACCACAAAGCATTGGCTTGAGACCCTCATAGATGATTTGCTGCACTTTATAAATCTTGATTTATTGATTGATGATTGGTTTCAAGATAGTGAAGCTTCGTTTTGAACAGATAGTATTAGCTATAATAGGAGCTATGCTATCATCATAGACATGGCCGTGAATAATGTGAGGATTAGGAGATAAAGTATGCTTGTGGACCGGCTTGCTTTCAACACTGCCGAAGTCCTAAACCCGATTAATTCTGAGCTTATAGCAATGTGTGCAATGATAATGCAAAACCACTTAGAGGTAGACATCCTTCTCACAAAGGAAGGCGGTGTTTGCAGGGCTTTTAAGGTTAAAGACTGGTGTAACTTCATTGTCAATAACAGCAGGTTTATTAATGCATATTGCCAAACATCCCAAACATTTGTTGTGAAGACCAAGCTTTACAAGAGGATGGCTTGTGAGAAGCAGCAGGTTCCTGGGTTAGTGACATAGTAAAGGGATTCAGTAAGGTTAGTGAATGGATCAATAGTTTGGGAGGTAGTACGTTTAGGTCATTACAAACCCCCTTAATTATTATGTTGATTTGTGTAATTATTCTGTGTCTGTTGTTCAAATTTGTTAAATGATGATTATACATTGTGGGTGTAAGGCAAAAAAAGGTTAGTCTATTAGGAAACAACATGAGCTGGGGATGGAGGATGCCAGGGATCGGGCTTATAATCAACTGAAACTGATGGAAGAATTGAATTGCAAGAAGCAGAAAGTGATGCTGACTGCATTAAAGCTGTTAGATTAATGTGAGTTTAGTTATTATAGGATAATTAGAGCGAGGAGGCTGTTAAAGCTTTTGTACATTTCAGAATTTTGTGCATTATTAACAACATGCAGAATGTGTATTTACTCTTGATTTTACAAGTACACGCTGATATAGTACTAATGCGTTTGAAACTATTTTGTTATGAAATATAGAAGTGGGCTTTTCTGGCTTATGTTAACTAGGCCTCAGTTTAGGGCCAAACACCATATTATTCAATATGGATGCCTACCCTTGTGCATTTCACTGTTCATTATTTCTGCAGCATGCAATCAAGCAGAGTCATGTTTGTTTATTTCCACTGACATTGTTCTTGCTGTTCCTTATAAAAATAACCAGCCTAGTCACGATAATGTAATGCATCAAGGACTTTCCTTTAGCTTTATTGTACCCTATTCATGCATATTAATTTGCTGTTGTTCATGTAACTACTTTATCCTGCCATCTCTGCATGACATTTGCATAGAGAATCAATATTCATGAAGGTGGATTTATTCTGCAGATCTAGAGTTCAATTATTGAGGCAGGCCTAATCTTATTTGGCTGTATTTTTACATGTTAGGAGGTGCCTTATCTAGGGGACAGGTTGCCTCATGAAACTGAGGTTCAATACTGTCTCCAATCCATCAACCTGTGGATGTGCATTTGAGGTATAGAGTTTAAGGGGACCCCAACGGCCACAAAAGTTGCACTCATATTCAGCTTGCTTTATATCGACACCCCAATGTCCTGTCCATTATAAACCACCTCTCTCAATCAAGAACCATGTTATAATTCTGAAACTAACCCATTGTGTAGACTGGTCTCAAATGATGTTTCAATATTCAAATCAATATCATTCCCTTTATTTATATATTTATTTATTTATTTATTTTAGAGTTTTATATAGCACTGGCTAGACCTGGAGGTATCGGAGCACTTTACATAAGGTTCCACAGAAATTACAAAATTACACCAGTTACACCAGTTACTGGAAAAACATTTCAAGAGTGTAGAAGATGCAATAAATGGAGCTTTGAAAGATACGGGGCTGGGGTAAAGGGGTAGGAGTTAGATATGATGGAGAGACAAAGGAGAGTCTGCCCAAAGTTCGGCCCAAAGTTCGGCTGAGGGGGAAGTTCAAAGCCCATCTCCTCTTTAGCTATCAGGTAGCTCCACCAGGCATCAGCCACACAGCTAGGTCTCAATGGGAAAACAATTAAAGAGCAAAGAGGTGGAATAAATGTAGCGTAAAGGAGAAGGGGGTGGCGTAAAGGGGTAGGAGGGAGAATACAACAGAGAGACGAAGTACGTTTTTTTTTTGTTTTGTTTTTTGCGATTTATAGAGCGCGCAAATACCCGAGGGTGTCTCGGCGCTATGGACTACAGTAGGTGGATCCTGATGGAGAGCTTATTGATTAAAACCAGGTTTTTAACATTCTTCTAAATGTGAGAAGAGATTGGCAGGATCTGATCTCCAGTGGGACCGTGTTCCAGAGTTTAGCCGTGGTGACCACGAACCTTCTGTCACCCCAAGAGGCTGTTTTAGTGTGTGGCACCATTAGCAGAAGGGCAGTGGATGAACGGAGTGCCCGAGTGGGTGTATGAATTTTAAGATGGTTAATTAAGAATTCGGGGCCTTGGTTGCGAGATGCTTTAAAAGCAGTACAGAGTATCTTGAACTTTATCCGGTTCTTTACTGACAGCCAATGATAGTTCTTGACAACATGTGAGATGGGCTTAAACTTTGGTATACCTGATCTAATTCTAGCTGCTGCATTCTGAACTGTCTGCAGCTTTTGGATATCCCGCTTTTGGGCGTTTGCGAACAGTCCGTTGCAGTAGTCTATGGAAGACATGACCAAGGTGCTGACTAAAGTTTTTCCAGCGTTCAAAGGGATAAATGGCAGGAGTTTTTTAATCATGCGTAATTTGTGAAATGAAGCAGATGCCACTGAGTTGGCATGGGAAACAAAGTTACGCTTATCGTCAAATGTGACGCCCAGATTCCTGACCTTGGTTGCTGGAGTAGGTGGAGGGCCCATGGAGGACGGACACCAGATTTGTGACCAGCAAGGATGTAATTTACCAAAGATCATGACCTCTGTTTTTTCCGAATTTAATTTGAGGCAGTTGCTGGCCATCCAACTGCTGATGGCAAGCATGCCCTTCTGAAAATCATCTGCATCCCTATCTCCATTGTTGTTCACTGCCAACACTAGTTGAGTGTCATCGGCGTAAGAGGTAACGGCCCATCCCATGGGCCTTGATGATTTTGGCTAGGTCCGACACATAAATATTGAAAAGTGTCAGACTCAGGGATGAGCCTTGGGGGACCCCGCATGGTAGGGCTAATTGGGCCGAGTGGAAATTGCCTAGATTAACCGACTGCATGCGGTTAGTAAGAAAGGATTGCAACAGTTCTTTGGCCTTGTGTTGGATCCCCATTTTGGTGACACGGTCGATCAAGATGGTATGATCGACTGTGTCAAAGGCCGCTGAGAGGTCCAGCAGGATGAGTATTGCTGTTCCTCCCTGGTCCAGGATGATTCTGATATCCTCTGATGCCTTAATTAAGGCGATCTCTGTTCCATGGCCTTTACGGAATCCGAATTGAGTGCCGTCTAAGAGATGGTAATCTTCTATGTACTTGGAAAGTTGAATGTTCATAAGTTTTTCCACAATTTTGGCTGGGAAAGGTAGACTGGCTATTGGCCTGTCATTTTTTGTATCGATTGGGTCCAGGTTGGTATTTTTTAAGAGGTTTTAGAATGGTCTTTTTCCAGATGGTGGGATAGATGCCAAAAGTGAACATTACATTGAAAATATTGTCCAAAGCATCTGCCACCTGCTCAGCGACGGGAGTGAGTACGTCCGGTGGGCAGGGGTCATTAGCCGATCCTGACTTTATAGAAGTCATAGTGGTAAGAATTTCATCAGAGTTGGTGTTTTCAAATTGCTTCAGACAGTGAGCTGGGTAACTGTTATCCAGAGGTTGGTCGGCCAATTTGGCGTGTGATGCAAATTCAGCATAGATGTAATCACTTTATTGAAGAAATAGTCCGCCAAGGAATTACACAGTGATTGGGAGGGGATTATGGGAATGGTGGGTGTGTGACCTGATAGTGAGGACACTACCTGGTAGAGCTTTTTATTGGAGTTTTTTGCTAGCTCGATTTGAGTAACATAGTATTTGGTTTTTTCCTGTGTGATCAAACGTTTGTATTTGGCAAGTTCGTCTTTAAAGAGAGATTTTTCTTCACTCGTGTAGGATTTGTGCCAATGCCTCTCTTGATTTCTGAAGACTTTCTTTTGTTCCCTAAGGCATTCCGTGAACCAAGGAGCTGACGGGGAGGTTCGATTTTTAGAGAGGGTCTTGCTCGGGGATAGCAAATTAAAGGCGTTCTGCAGCCATTTGGTAGAGTTAGCCACAGCTGTATTAGTATCTGATGAAACGTCTGGTCGGCTGATGGACAGCTGGGATTTGAGAAGAAGATTATCTGTCTTTTTCCACGCTTTAACCGAATCTGGCTTGTTAGGGGAGATATTGGGGGGGGGGATTTGCTATCAATGGAAATAGTTTAAATGACTGCGTAGTGATCGGACCATACCTGGGGAAGTATTTGTTTAATAGAGAGATTTCTAAGGTTAGTGAAAAGGCCATCCAGCGTGTGTCCTGCTTTAAGGGTGGCTTTAGGGACACGTTTGTAGGAGGGAGAATACAACAGAGAGACGAAGTAAGTTCTGTCCAAAGACCGGCTGGGTAGGTGACGGCTGAAGCGGTAGTCCACAGCCCATCTCCTCTTTAGCTATCAAGTAGCTCCACCGGGCATCGGTCAAAAAGCTAGGTCTCCACGGTCAGAGGTAGGTTCACAGATTCTGTATCCTGATGGGTAGGCCGGATGGGGGATCTGTTCGAGGACTGGCTGATGACTGTTTTTTCTAAGAGTAGTAGCACGATGTGGTAGAAACCACTGTGGCTGGGCCCCTCTTATCTCTGGGGGTCCCTCTTTGTGCTGTGGGGAAAGGACGCGTCCATCAAGAGTTGTCCCAGATATGTGCTCAGGTCCTTCTAAGCCCCTGAAATGGTAGTTCTCCTCAAAGGACTCATGGCGGCCATCTTAGGGTCAGGCATGTGCTGGGTGTTTCAATGTCTCACTGTGCCGGGCCATCTGTTCCTTGTCTTAAGCCCTGTCAAGGTGCCTAAATGACTCTCTCCAGTCTCCCCCCCCTGCTGCGGGGGTGCCACCTGCGTGATCTCTCGTTACGGGGATCCCGGTCGCCATTTTGAAGTCAGGCAGGCAGAGACAGGAGCTTTCTCTCTCTCCCGGTTGTCGTTTTCCTTGCCCCCTTTCACTTGGCTGGCAGGAGCCCACAGCAGACGTTACCCGAGGAGCCACAACAACTATGGAGTTCGCTATGGGCCATCCAGGTATTTCCCGGTACCCCCACTCACCGCTGCTTGAATCACTCCTCGCTTCCCAAAATGTGGTGCAGAGGGACATTAATACAGCATCCCCTTCAATTAGAAGATCCTCGGCAGAGTGTCGGCCACCATCTTGGGGTCAGGCACAGCCAGGCGTGGATCTGTTTAACTGCTGTTGCTAGCCTGAGGCCGGCTAACCGTTCCTGATAATGCTCGCACAACACGAGGTATGGAGCCGCATGCCGCTCACAAAAGCTGTGCCACAAGGGAAACGCAACCCCGGCTGCCCGTTGATCCGATCCGCCTAAGAGTGGGGGTCAGGCGCGCTCCTCTCACCGCACCATAAGAAACGATGCTGCCTGGGCAGATGCGCCATCTCCACACTCGCGGCGCCTTCGTGTAGATACCTTCACCACCGCTGTGTCTAGGAACCGCTCGCCACCATACTCTGGCGCAAGGACACCCACGTCCTCCCGCTTTATATCTTACTTCCACATATTAACGTGCTGTTTTTGAAAAACACTGTAGGCTAACTTCACACAAAAATTATCACACATAAATAAATCCTAATTAGCAAATGCTTATTCCAATTCTCCTCAACATGTTCCTACATGATATGTAGAATTACGGGGATGTTATTTACCAAGGGGTTTTGTGTGACATCACCACCTTCCCTGGTTTTCTTTCCCCTACTGCAGCTATGCATTCTGCTTTCAATCAAAGCAGACAATCAGTGCTGTGGTGACAGGTTCACATTGAGCCCTGTCAGCCTGGCCTGGAAGGCCTTTATGATTTACCCACAGTGGGTAACGACGGGTTTTGTTGCCAACCAACTGTTGCTACATCATAGCAGAATAATCCACATTACAAGAATGTTATAGAACCATGCAGTAATATCTACTGGTAGTCAATTCTGGTTTAGCTTATATTTCCTTAACGATACTTGATGATGGTACACCGTTCCATGCAATACAAAAACAGAAATGGATATTCTCATTTAAAACTATTTAACGTATTCTGGATGCTAACAAGTCTGCTGCAGTATTTAGAAGCATGTCTTTTCATTTTTTTACAGCTAGGCGGCTGTTTAACAGTAAAACAATTTTCTCAGAGTGGATAATTGGCCTCTAAAGGCTATAGTTGTCCCAATTTACCACGTCTGAGCAGGCGATATATGGCAGTGGGAAGGCCAATATAGGTTTCAGGGCGGTTTTAGGGCATACTGGGTGTCAGATGTCAGGATAGGCTCTCCTGTCGATGATGGAAGCCTTCCATTTATTTCTCCCTCTAATAAAGGTAGGGGCGAGATGGGACATGAACGGGTCCACAGCCCCTGCCGCAGAGTCCATGGTAGGTTCACCAGCTGCAGAAACCACCAAGTAAAATTTGGCCATGTGTTCCCATATCCAGTAATATCAATTGGGCAGAGAATACCACTCCAGCAGACTTGTAATTGGAGAATAGGTGTTGGGGTTTGGCCAATACTCCAGGTTCTAGCAGCAAGTGATGGCAGCCCCGTCTGTAATGTATTGCTTTTTGGATTTAAACATCAACTTAAACTTACGTTAATGCTAGGGTGGTAAAATAGGACACCATTACTCGACAGCGTGACATACTTCTTCTTCCACTCCTTATTCAGGGAATTACCACTCCGTTTCAGCAAGAAGCTCTGCAGAAAAATGAAAAAAGAGGTTAATATATCATTGTTTTTACCAAAGCACATGTCTGACACCTTCTGGACTCACTATAGAGGACAAGATTGTTTGTTAGGCCACGGTCTGCACAGGAAAGTTATGGCAGAGTTTAGTAGAGCCACCCATGTGCACTTTGGCTTGACTTTATGTTGCTTCTGGGTAATTTCGAGTAGCTTACCCAGGGTGGCGTAGTATTCGCATTGATTAAAAACAGAGATAACTATACAAAAGAGTTCCTGCATCACTCTGAACTTATCTATGTAATAAAACATGTTAGAAATTCTGAAAGTAAAAAACGAATCTCACACCTGCTAACTCACATGGTTCTACTGTGTGACACACAATATCGGCTCCCATCACACGATCTCTCAGTGAGTAGCCAATATCACACAGTGGCAGGGAAAACGAGCTGAAAACCCATATAAATAGTGGTTTTCCACCTTGTTTTCTGAGGCTTTGAACTGCCCACGTACAATAAGGGGTGTCAAACCACCAAAGGGCATCAGCACAAGCCTCAGTAAGCTTTTTTGGGGGCAGAGGGGGCTTGTGTGTGGGTGGGGTTCAAAATTGCCTTGTAGGTACTTCTCGGCACGATGCCCGACCCTTTCAAGGCCCCGCCCCCTCCTCACACAGTGAGATGCAAGATTCCATTCTGCAAGTTGGCAGGTATGGAATCTTGGGGTAAAATAACAGATATCAAAGGAATGTAGTTAGGTTGATGATTAACCCCTTCCATGCTGCCATCGGCCATTGGCTGACGGCAGTCCTACCTGCCCAGTGCTGCCGTCGGCCAATGGCCGACGCGGCCCTGCCCGCGGCACTTCCGCAAAATCAGCGGCGTATGAAACGGGT
This sequence comes from Lissotriton helveticus, assembly GCF_964261635.1. Classification (NCBI taxonomy): domain Eukaryota; kingdom Metazoa; phylum Chordata; class Amphibia; order Caudata; family Salamandridae; genus Lissotriton; species Lissotriton helveticus. The sequence continues at coordinate 1,641,834,901 of NC_136057.1, forward strand.
TAAACATGCCCAGAATTTTGAGGAACAATGGATTACCTCATCTTCCCTATCCCTCCTCACAGTTCTTATAGAATGCAGATGTGCCTCTCCCAGAGTCTTTGCAAACTCGATGTCCTATACATTGTATATGTAAACTTTGGGCCTTATGTCGTGATTTTTCGTTTGCCCTAAGGGGCATATGTATCAAGCCCTTTTCCCGTTCCCATATGGGCCGATTCTCAGAATCGACCCATCTGCGAACGGGAAAAGGGCTTTTGGGATGTATCATCGCAAATTAGAGAATCGCAAAATTTGAGATTCTCTATTTTGCTATTCCTTAAATGAAATGTATGAAGCACCTAAGTTGTGCGATTTCTCCTTAAGAAATCGGAAATTACCACCAACTTCAAGTTGGTGGTAATTTGCGATTTCTTTGAAAAATGCATTGTTTGGCATTTTTCAAAGTGCCAGGTGGCGCACATACATGCCCTTAGGGCATGTATGTGCGCCACATGCGCACAAATGCTCATTTCAGGGGTGCAGTTAAACAAAAGGAGAGGTGGGGAGCGTAGAGTGACACTCTTAGACCCCAGTAATAACAAATAAACAATAGAAGAGTGTCAAATGCTATAGGTTCAAGCACGACCACAAAAGGGGAGCAAAAACAACGGCTTCAATTTAAGACGTTTCAGTGGTTATTAGAAAGCCCTCACTCACCACCTAGTGATGACATGCTTCATCATTGGGCCCACCAAAGAGACCGAGTGTCTCTTCGGTGTGCTACGACGCCAGATCTACTGCGGAGCGGGTTTAGTGAGTTCAGGCAGTGTTGTGCGAAAGTGAAAATAACTAGTGAGTGTTGAATGATAAAAACAGTCCGTAGTGTATCAAAAATAATAACTTTATTAGGATGATCACTAGGGAAAGACTTAAAATTATGTGTCTGGAAATTGCGTCCACAATTAATAGAGTGGGAATTTCTTAGGTATCAGTCGACATGTTTCAGCCATGAAACGGTGTGATTTTACCTGGCATTCATCAGGACTATAGTGAAATAAACCCTGGTGGAAATGGACGCGCTAAGGCCCAGCCCAACCTAGGGACGTGAAAGTGAAAATTAACAAAAATGGTGAAAAAAGTGCAAAAATAATTAGGAAGAAGTATTTATTCTACCTAATAACTCCTGGTTTAGGAGGCTTCCGACTTGAGCGTTTCTGCACCTGAGGGTAAGAAGGACAAGACATACAGATAGGACAAGACATACATTCAGTGATGATGTTAGACACTGTACATCGGTAATGCTCCAACATGTGATTTAGTGGACAGAAGTGATGAGAATACCGATATCGTTATCACCACCAAAGTCCCTGGGTTGTTTAGATAATACACACTGGGAAGTGCTGTGTACTATTCGTGCTAAATAGAACAGGTTGATTTAAAAACAAAAGGTGTTGAACCTTATATCTATCAAGTTAAAATGCAGGCAGAGCCGTGCTTGCAAAATGCGAATTTTCAAGTAAAACATATCTCACTTTTCTGGTGTTCGAAATTCTCACCATGGGTCTGAGGAGGGGGGTGGGAACGTAATTGGCACACCCTGCGATTTTGTCAAAATAAGGGAAAACAGCACAATCAATCGTGTAGCGTTTTCGTAATACTTAGCTCAATGCACATGAAATTAGAGCGGGATACTTTCTACTCACGCCCTCGACGTTCGGCACCCGCTCGGCACCTATGTCTTCCCTCTACCGGACCCCGAAGATGTGAACGCGGGGCCGGGAGAGCATTAAGTTGGAAAGTTACCGGAAACTTTTGTGCTCGTGCTTGAACCTATAGCATTTGACACTCTTCTATTGTTCATTTCAGGGGTGCATCAGGGTGTCCTTTGGACACCCTGGCACCCTTGAAATTGCATTCTCAATTTGCGATTCTCAAATTGCAAATCGCAAATTGAGAATGTCTTCACATTAATTCCTATTGTCCTCCTGGCCCATAAGAATGAATGGGAAGGTATTCCTTAATTGCGATTCACATTTTGCTAATTGCAATTAAGGAATGCCAAGAAATCGCTAACTATTTGCAATTTTTTTAATACATCTCGTTTGCGATTCTCAAATAGCGATTCTCAAAAAATCGCTATTTGAGACTCGCAAACTGAGTATTTGATATATATGCCCCTAACTTACTTTTTGAAAATGGAAGGGGATTTTTTATTCAGTTCACAAAATTCCGAATTTTAGCGGGTCGCAATTTGACCTACCACATTGATTTGCAAATTACTGCCCACTATGATTAGCTAGAGTCACAGGCCTGGTGACCTGCTAGAGTCAGCAGACCACCATGTTTGTGATTGCTTCTGAATAAAGCAATCTATTTTTTTCAAATGCTGCCCTAAAAGGGGAACGGAATGAGTTTCAAAAAAACAAATGAAAAGTTAAACAAACCTGTTGGAACTGGCCCTTCTTGCAGAGTCATCCTCAAACTTTTTGCTTCTTCCTCCCTCATTTTTCCTGACCCGTGGCTGTTGGCAATAGGACTCTGCGCACTTTACCACTGCTGATCAGTGCTAAAGTGCATATGCTCACTGTGTAAAGTGTTATTCTGATTGGATATACATGTTTGGCATATTTGTATCACCATGAAGTCCCTAGTAAAGTGCACTGGGTGTGCCAGGGCTGGTGATGACAAATGCTACTAGTGGGCCTGCAGCACTGATTGTGCCGTCCACAGGAGTAGCCCTTCCCTTTTTGTGCACATCAGTCACCCCTATGGAAGGCCCAAGGTACCCCCCTGGGCAGGGTGCAGTGTATGTAAAAGGTAGAGCATGTACTGGTGCAGGTAACATGTTCTGGTAGTGAATTACAGCCATTTTCGTTTTTCACTACTGTAAGGCTATCTTGCTCCATAGATTAACATGGGGGATGCTGGCTACAGTGGCTTCCAGCATTTCTTCTCATAGGAACAAGATAGGACATAAGTATCTATTATCCCTGAACTCAGAATTTAATAACACATCTTTTAGGAAAGGTTGTTTTTAAATCCTGTGTTTGAGAACAGCACTTTTAGAAAGTTGCTGTTCTCTTGTCTGACCCTTCTGTGTGCCTTGGTCTGCTTGTGTATTGACTGTCTGGTTTGAGAGTGACAGGGGCTGGGAATTCCCCCTGGAGGCTGGCTGAGTCAGCCCCAGGCTGAATGACTGCATTTGCAACTGGAGTGGTGGGAGGAGTTAGCACCTGGGCCTGAATAGGGCTGTGCCTGCCTTCCACAATGCTGGCTCCACCTCCTGCTGGGCGGCTGACGACCCTGCCCCTCACTCTGAAAGGAAAGAAGCAGCCAGCAAAACAAAGTACTCAGGAAACACCCAGAACTGGTTCAGACCGGGCTCAGGGCCCACATGCACAGAGAGAACAAAGACTTTAGGGGTATAAGTACAGGACCCCTGACAACAGAAAATTAGATCATCCTGGAATCAAGAAGGAACCTCTGCCAAGGAGAAAGCTGAATCTGAAGAAGACGGAAGACTGTCCTGCTGTTGCTCTGCTGGACTGACCTGTTGCTTTGCTGCCAAGGAGAGGGGAAGGACTTTGCTGTGTGCTGTGTCCCCTGTCTTGAATGAATCTCCAAGGGCCTGAGAAGAGCTGGCTCCCTGTTCTGAAGTCCCAGGAACAAAAGGACTTCACCCCCAGCTTCCCTGAACTCTGCTGAGAGAGTTCTGTCCTTCCTAGAGTGCTTGATCCAGTAGTGGGGCCTCTGGAAGTTGTACCTGTGCTGGGAAATTTGAGACTAAGCTTGAGAGACTTTTGAAATTGAAAAGTGTTGCATCGCTCGCTTGCGGAGCGCATCCCCGACAGTGCGAGTAGTTTCCCGCCGCTACGAAGGTCGAGATCGTCGCAGCGCCTGACGCCGTTGCCAGAGCCGGCTCATCATTAGTTTGCGGGACGCACCAGACCGGTGCGGGAAAGTCAAACATCGCTGCGAGTGCCGTCGCAGAGCCTGTCATCGCTGGGTGAGATCGCCGCACCGCTTGCTTGCGGACCGCATCACGTCGCTGCGAGCATCGTCGCAGAATCATCACATCGAGGAGCTGCGAGAGAGAGGATCACCGCTGGACCGCGCATCATTGCCGCGGAGATCGTCGCAGCCCCTATGAGATCGACGCATCGTGCCTTTTGCGAGAACAGACTTCCTACGGAACCTACGCACCGGAATCCATACAAGTGGCCTTCCTCCCCACACAGACCGGATTCGTCGGAACACGCCCGCTGCTGCAGCGGGGCTGTCGCAAACGCCTCCCCAGGGTCTCAGGAGCAACGCATCGCTTGTTTTCCACCGCACCAGCTTCTGCTTTTGGAACTTTGTTGCAACTAAAAGGTACTGTGAGTAAACGTGACGCAACTGTGAACTTTTCACGCATCTGTAGAGAATTCTATCGCAATGTAGAGAATTCTATCGCAACCTAAAGAAATTTAACGCAACCTTAAGAACTCTTTTGAAACCATATTCTTGAACTGTGTATGTTGGATTTTTGTCGTTTTGGTCTTGTGTAGTTTAGATTAAATACCTTTATTTTTCTAAGCTGTTGTGGAGTCAGTTTGTGGTGTTTTCACTGTGTTACTGTGAGTGTTGGTACAAATACTTTACGCATTGCCTCTGGTTAGCCTAGACTGCTCGTGCCAAGCTCCCTAGAGGTTGAGCAGGGGTTATCTCAGAGGGTTATCCCCTTGCCCTGACTAGAAGCAAGGGTCCCTATTTGGACAGTGGTACCTACCTCTGCCAACTAGAGACCCCCAGTTCTAACAAAACCTTTTTTAGGAGTAGGCAGTGGTTGCATGGATCACTGCCTATTCCTAAAAAAAGGTTTTGTTGACATTCACGAAAGGAAATGGTTCTCCTGGGTACCCTCTCCGGTTTACAAATGGATTGCCATCAATTTTGAATTGATGGTAAATAATAATGTTTTGGAATCGGATTTTGGTCACAAAATATTAAACCAATCCTTAGGAAACCGATATATGGACGTGACTCCCTTAACACGCCCCTTCTAAATAGTGATTCCTTAAAGTTTACTGATCACATTAAATGATTTGGAAAACCTTTTTCCAGATCATTAGTTGGGTTTAATACTTTACAAAAAGTGTTCTAGCAATCAAAAAACCTTAGATTTACCAAATCTGAGGGTTTTTCGACAGTTCAAATACTTTGTACTTAAGGCCCATTTTCCAGCAGTCCTTCATCTGTGCCGACAAAGGCTGCAACTCCTAATTAATCTACATTCTGCACTCAATGTGAGCTGGACCAATATATAGAGAATTTACGTGCATGGCAGATAAATATCACACGTTTAATCTTGATACTGAACTTTGTAGTATTCCATTTGGAATGCTCTTGTAGAATTGTTATGATACATGATGTTAGGAATGTTCTGTATCTTGGGAGTTGGGCATTGGGAGTTGAACATTGGATGTTGGTGGTTGTTCAAGCTGTTTCTCCTGTGAATAAACTACTTCCATCTGAAGATCGTGTTACCTGATTACTTCACAATTTGGCGACGTTTGGGATATTTTCAAAGAACTCATCTCAGGAAGTACATTATTTTTTTTTCCTATGAACTTTGGAGACAGCGTTCACTTATTTATGGTACTCCTATGTTTTGTGTATATTGATTGCACCAGCGGCAGTTTTGGAGTGTGTGTTTTGATTGCACCAGCGGCGGAATTTAACGAAAAAGGAATTTATTGTGTGTGAATTTAAAACTCCAATAGAGTTACCTTACTCGTATTCCTTTAATACGTGCGCATTTAAAAAAATAAATAAATTCGAGTGGAAGTATTGCAGTTTTTAATGAGGCTATTTCCAGTTTACAAACATCTCTCCTTGTGCTGCGATGTTTCGGAATTTTTTCAAAGCGAAGCTATTTAATTTTGATTAAATAGTATAACGGCGGCGGAGTGCATCTTTGGAAATCAAACCTTGATTCCACGGCAGATTGCGAACGTCTTCTTACTGGGACCGAGCTTCGAATTCCTTCACCAGTTTTCCTGGAAATCGCGTCTTCACGTTCTGCAAAGGTTAGAATGTGATGCTTCGTGAATCTTTTCACTGGAATTCCGGGAAGTCGCGTCTTTACGCTGCGCAAAGGTCTAAGTGTGACGCTTCACGTCTGGAGGCCATTTTTTTTATTTTTTTTTATTTTCACAGCAATCGTTTCATAGCGAGCTGACTGATTCTCTCAATGGACACAATGTCCTTTGCTTGTCATCATCCGAAGCGCTATAGACAACGGTGACTACGTTTTTTTTTATTTATTAATTTCTCTCTACTGTTAAATTGCTGCAGTCCTAATTTTGGAATGTTATAGATTAATTTAATTTTCAATATCGCTCAAGATGTCAAACAGCATTATTTCTCCTGCACATTTTCTTCCTGTAGCTGGTGATCCCAAGGTAGAATGGGATCTGTGGTATCCAACATTCTTAGCTTATGTAGATGTTGTAGAGGAAGATGGATGCTCTCCTAAAAGGAAACTAGCACTGTTAAAAAACTGTTTATGTGGTGCAGGACTTACAAAATTAGAAAATGTACCTGCTATTGAAGGGGCAGGTGATTTTAATATATTTGAAGTGGTCGTTAAATAAATGAGCTTAAGATATTGCAGAAAAATCAATACTGTGATGGAAAGGTATAAATGTTATTCACGGGTGCAAAAAGAAGACAAATCCATTAAACTATGTAGCTGCATTGCGCACCCTTGCTGGTTCTTGTGCTTTTGAAACTATCAATTTTGAACAGGTATTGAGGGATCAAATTATGATGAAGACAAAGAGTAAAAAGATTCAAGAGCGTCTGTGGATGGGTACAGAATCTAGTCTTGATGCTGTGTTAAACATCGCTAAAGGAATAGAACAATCTGAACTATTTGTGAGTGAGATCAGAGGTCAAGAAATCAAGAACAAAGTATCTATTCCTGAAGTTGCATTGGTAAAAGAAGCTTCCAATCATAAGAAATTTCCTTTTATACAAACAAAAAAAGAGCATATAGGAAAGGACAATAGGTTTATGGCAAAAAGAACCCAAGTGATTTGTTACAGGTGCGGTGGTAATGACCATGTGGGAAACTACAAAGGTTGTCCAGCATGGAATAAGATTTGTATAAAATGCAAGAAGTCTGGTCATTTCAGCAAAATGTGTAGGTCTCCACAAAAAGTAAATTTGTTGACTCAGTTTGACTATGAAAATTCAGAAGAAGTTCAGGAGATCAACGGTTTACTATTTGTTGGTGATACTAAATGTAAAGGTTTTCCTAGTGATAAAATCTTGATTAATGGAGTAGAAATCTCTATGCTTATAGATTCCTGTGCCTGGTATAGTATAATTGGCAGGAACATTTTCGATACATTTTGGAAGTCAACCAATTTATTACCACCTGATGTACAACCAGGTGGATATTCAGGAAAAAAATTGATCTAGATGGTTTTATATGGGCTAACAATAAATTTAAGGATAGGAACATAAAAGGTAAGGTTTACATTGCAACTAAAGGTGCATCTATTCTTAGTTGGCCGCACCAACACGAATTAGGAATCAAATTGGATCCTAATGCCTCTCCACCTGTGTATATTGTGTCTTCTGAGGGTGATGAATTCACAACACAAATCAAAAGTAAATTTCCCTTCATTTTCAGTGATAATTTGGGTGAGTTTGTAAATTTTAAACATAAAATTATCCTCAAGGATGGTGCTACTCCTGTTCGACACAGAGTCAGGAATGTACCTTTGGCTTATAGAGATAAGTTAAAACTGATTCTATCAGATTTAGTTACCAGAGGTATTATTGAACCAACAGAATCTTCTCCTTGGGTTTCTCCAGTGGTTTTATCCCTTAAGAGTAATGGCGAACTTCGTCTATGTGTAGATCTCCGTAGTTTAAATAAAGAGATCTGGGTCGATAGGCATCCTCTACCTCACATTCATGAGCTAATCTCTACGCTCTCTGGTGCTTGCGTCTTTACAACCTTAGATTTGGCTAGCGCTTATCGCCAGGTGGTGCTACAAGAGGAATCCAAGTTCCTTACTACCTTTATAACACCTGAAGGTATGTTCCAGTTTCGACGCATGCCATTTGGTTTAGCCAGTGCGGTGTCTGTTTTTCAGAGACTCATGAAGGAAGTGTTGGATGGTTGCGACAATGCCATTGCTTTCCAGGATGATATATTGATTTTTGGGAGAAATTTTGAGGATCATGACAAAAATTTAGAAAAAGTATTGAAGTCTGTACAAGAAAAAGGCTTAACGTTTAAATTCTCAAAATGCAAATTCAGACAGAGTAAAGTGGAATATTTGGGGCATGAGATTTCTGCTCAAGGCATTAAACCCAAGTTTAATCACACCCAGAGTATAATTAAGGCCCCACCACCAATTAACAAAGAACAACTTGTATCATTCTTGGGGCTAACTGAATTTTATAGTAAATTCGTGCAAGACTATTCCTCAAAGGTTTTTTCACTAAGGTTGTTGTTAAAGAAAGACATCAAATTTGCTTAGAACAGTGAGCAACAGTTTGCCTCTGAATCTCTGAAGAAAGAAATACCAATGCTCCTTTTTTAAGACCTTTCGATTTGGGTAAAGAATGTATAGTATGCGTGGATGCAAGTAATGTTGGGCTGGGTTCGGTGCTGATGCAAAAGAACAGTGGTGAAGAATATGTAGTCTCTTCGCATCCAGAACTCTTCGTGGTGCAGAATTTAACTATTCTACCATCGAGAAGGAGTTATTAGCATGCACTTGGGCTGTTGAGCACTTTAGACAATTTCTTTGGGGCACGAAATTTCGGTTACGAACTGACCATAAGCCTTTGATTAATATGTTGGCAGCTGGTGGTGGTAGAACATTGACAGCACGCTTGGCACGTCTAGCTGCAAAATTGCAAGAATTCCAGTGTGTTGTTGAATATGTGCCTGGCCGTTTAATTGTACATGCGGATTGCATGTCTAGATTGCCGTCAGTTGATTCTGGTGGAATTGCGAATATTTGTCCTGATTTTGATGTTGGATTTACCATTGATGATGTCAACCGTAGTGAATGCAATTTTTTGTCTGGTGTTATTTCAGAAAGTGAATGGAGAGAAGCAATGTGCAAAGATGAAGATTTGTCCAATGTAGTGAATTTTATGCTAACAGGGTGGCCTGAAGAAAGAAAATTACCAGGTGATGTTTTGTCTTTTTGTAGAATCAAAGACGAACTTATGTTTGACCTTGGTTTTATAACAAGGGGTGATAAAATAGTTCCTCCTTGTGAATTGAGAAAGAAAATCATTTCGATTGCTCATGAAGGTCACTTGGGTATGTCAAGCACTAAAAGGCGTATTCGTGAATATTATTGGTGGCCTGGTAGCGATAGAATGGTGGACAAATGGGTTAGTTCATGTTCTCCTTGTGCCAATAGTGACAAGTCCGTTAAACCTTTGGCAGGGAAAATGGATGTTTCTCCTATTGAATTTATTACATGTCCTTGGAAGAAACTTGGGATAGATATCATCGGTCCTCTTGATTTAGCTAACAATAAGGTGGTTTTTGTATTAGTGTTAATTGATTACTTCTCAAAATGGCCCGAATTGAAAGTAGTTGATAGGATTGGCTCGACTCAAGTAGTCGAGTTTATGGATGAAATATTTTGTAGAGAAGGCATTCCTGCCGAGATTGTGTCTGACAATGGTCCACAGTTTATTAGCAACGAGTTTGTTTTGTTTCTTAACAGGTGCGGAATAATACATAAAAGAGTGTCCAACTATAATCCCCAGGGTAATGGTCAGACGGAACGTTTTAATAGGGTTATCAAAGAATCCATTCAACTGGCTATTAAAAGTAACTTGGATTGGAGGAAAGTACTTTGAGCGTCTTTATTATCCTACCGTACCTCTCCCAATTCTGTTACGGGCATATCTCCATTTGAGTTGTTGAGAGGTAGGAAACCTGGTTCGAAACTCTTACCTTGGTGGCTGAAGACAAAAATTCCATTTCAATCTTCTTTTGATTTTTCCGTGGTTAGGGACAAAGTCTTGAGATATCAGGAAAAAATGAAAGGTAATCCTGCGTCTTGTGGTAAGAGCTCAAGAATTAAAGTTGGTGATTTTGTAAGGGTCAAGTTTGGTAGAACTTGTGGTTTGAGATGGATTAAATGGTCCGATCCTTGTAAAGTGTTAGAGGTTTTCAGCAAGGCTGTGAGAGTTGAAGGTGGCAAAATCTGGAATTTTAGAAGGGTTTCTATTTGTAAAAATGTGAATTCTAAGGTAGATTTGCAATTGGGTTCTCCTATGTCCAATGATGAAATTTCCCCGGCTATGTTAGATACATTTAGTAGTAATTCACATGATCTAGTTGGTTCCAATAATAAAGCTTTTTCCTCCATGTTGGATACTCTTGGGAGTGAGCCTCAAGATGCGAATGTTGATACTTCTATCTCCACTAGTAATGGTGCTATGTGTGATGCTGTTCCTACTGTTTCTTTTGATAAAGGAAGTATGGGCAATGATGTTGTACAGTCTGATGGCGTTACTTTAAGGAAGAGTTCTCGTGTAAAACATTCTCCTATAAGATTGCGTGATTTTGTTAATTAATTTTGTTTTTAATTAATTTTCTTTCTTGGTTTTTTTTTTTTTGGTTTTTTTTTTAGGGAGGAAGGTGTGTAGTATTCCATTTGGAATGCTCTTGTAGAATTGTTATGATGCATGATGTTAGGAATGTTCTGTATCTTGTGAGTTGGGCATTGGGAGTTGAACATTGGATGTTGGTGGTTGTTCAAGCTGTTTCTCCTGTGAATAAACTACTTCCATCTGAAGATCGTGTTACCTGATTACTTCAAGCTTCTACATGTGCATTTCAGTTTGTCGTGGGCTGAAGCGTTGATCTCACTCATGGGCTAGCATAGCTTGTTTTCTGGAACAGGGCTCTGGGGTGCACTCACTTTGTGGGGATGAGTTGCCGCTAAGAATATTAGCTGCAGCATGGTATCTTATAAAGTTTGTTTAACCCGTTGCGTGCTCATGACGAGATCAGCTCGTCATGAGGCACGGTCGCGCTGTGCTCATGACAAGCTGAGCTCGTCATGACCGTTGTGCCTCGCCCACGCGGGGATAATTCCCCTGCTAAATGGGCATTCTATTGGGCGTGGTCATGACGAGCTCAGATCGTCATGAGCACAGCGCCACCGTGCTGCATGACGAGCCGAGCTCGTCATGAGCACCGCGGCGCGGCGCCCGCCCCCCTTCCCCCCAGCACAGCAGGGGAATGAGCCCCGCGGTGGAGGGGTTAATGGAAGGTTTCTATGTGTCATTCTGTTTCACTTAGGTCTGGAAGGAGAACTTCAGAGCAGAAATTGTAGAGGTCACTTAAAGCTGATCCTCTCTTAAGATAAATGTTCCATTGTGAAATTAAATTCTTCAACATTGCAACTACTGCCATTGCACTTCTTTTCAGTCTCCCTTAAACACATCCAGCGTTGTTCTAAGCATCACTTCTAAAAGTGAATGCACCACACCTCTTCCTTCTCATTGATTAAGACTATGTGCTTTTACACGTCTCTCCTCTCTATATTGTACTTCCAACTCCACACAGCAAAACTTGCTCAGAACTTGGACAGTCTGTTGTACCTGACGACCTGGTGCTGAGATGAGAATAGACACCCCGTCTCTTGTGAATAGATTCAGGCCACTCAACTGGCTCTGTAAGGAGGGACCAGAAGTTTAAAACCCAGTGGTAAAATTCTATCCGAAATTCTGGCTTTGGGTTTCATAAAGCCATGTAATACATAATAATCTATTGATTGAGTGATTATAAATGTATATTGAGAAAATTAACAATTGGTTCTGTCGGGTGCGTACTATTTCTTCAAATTTTGGACTATTCAACAAACTATTCACAAAAAACAAGTTAATCAAAAGAAATCCAGATCCAAACCATATGGGGTATTTCGAAAAGCTTTTATAAATTGCATCATTTATAAATACCCTCGTTTCAATATTTGCAGGGCTGTTAAAGGCATAATATGTGAAGAAGGTGACATTTTGTGCTCAGTGATATTGTGAAGGTGTAATATATACAAAGGTGATTGAAGGGAGAGGAGGAGGAAAGGGAGTTGGCCAGAGATACAAGATATTTTTCAGGTAATTCTGCGGACTAAATGAATGAGCCTTATCGCAGCGCCCTAACACTGGTCCAAATATTATAATGTCGACGTTTCAACCCTGTATCTGCACTGTTGGAAGGTCAAAGCGGATCTTAATCAGGACTTGGTGAGGGGGTAACAGCCTGTTGATTATAATGATCAATGGTCAGGTTTGGATTAGGAGGAGAAGTGCCAAATCATTTATGTAGCACTCAAGGCGGTAAAAACTCACCTCAGAAGAGCCCAGGCGGGCTCACCGGAATTAAGCTTGAGAAGTAACACTTTCAAGGCTGTGGGTAGTAGTAGGAGCCTGTTGTTCCCTCCATTTGGTGGATCTACGGAAGAAATGGGCGTAAGATTACTATCCCATTCCCAATTTCCCTCATGGGTCAGGAATAATGGTGGTGGGTGGAAGACTCACCTCAATAGTGGATGCTGGTGAGTTAGCGTAAAGATCAACTCACAAGGTACTTCAATCAATGTTGTGGTAAAAATTCAAGAAGTAGTCTGTAGGAAGAAGAATGTGTATTAAGTATCTCAATCCCGGGATACAACTAATAGCACAGTAAGGTGGTTTCTCATGTGGCAGTCCGCTCATCTTTAAGATCATTTGTCTATATCCTTAGGAGCACGGGTGTTCTGATTTATTTAGCTGCGTCCGTGCTCGTAATCGAGGTAGCTGCGGCTTCGATGCGGGACCCGTTTAAACCTGCTCAGCGAGCGCGAGGATGCTTCGCGGGCAGGGACGCGGAGACTGGTTGCCAGGCAACCAGACCGGCGTAACTGATTCACGTCGTGTGGCGTAGCAGGATGATCAGTGTTCACGTTGGCTGTCTGCCAAGCGCAAAGCAAAGCATTTTGAAAGGTTTGTGGTGGTAATATTTACACTGTCTCATAAAGTACAATTATAAATTGAGGAATGCACGAAAAACATGAAGTGTCATCAGGCGGGCAACTAGAGCCAAATTTCGGGGGGGGGGGGCCTGAAAAATATTTCGGGGGGGGGGGCTAATTCTTCCAACCACAGACAGAGTGGCTGTAAGAATGGGCGAACACACAACAAAAGCCTCATTTACAATTAATGATCTTTTAAAGACCTGTTAAGTACTCGGGTGTGGCTGCAATTAGATGCCCGCCAGCCCGCGAAGACGTGTCAGCCCGGGCTGACACACACGACGGGGGGGGCTTCAGCCCCGTGAGCCCAATGGGTGTTGCGCGCCTGAGTGTGATATATAAACACACTCTGCATCTAATTACTAGAGGATTGCAGAATGCCTTTGTAGCTCAGAAAATTTGACAGAATAACTGGCACGGTTCTGTGGCTTGCTTGGTCCTTGGTTATGAACCAGAGAGTGCATATGTTAACGTATTACAAAGCTATTCCCGCAAATATAGCATGGCTCAATCAAACTTTATGAAGCAGGGCTAGGATGATCAGAATTTCGGTCTCCCATTCAAAGACAGTCAGGAATTCTTTAAGTTCAGATGCTCAGCCTAGTGTAGGAGGGAAGAAGGTCATTTCATGCTGTAGGAAGAGGTAGGGAGCAACAATTAGCACTAAGACAGGCTGCAGAGTCTCTTTGAAACAGGAAGTGCCTGCCAAAGGTGTTGGCTACAACACTTAGTGCAGGCCAGGCATGCTTCTAAAAGAACAGTGGTGGCTGGACGTAGTCAGAAGAAGTTATTCAATTGGCACTCAGAAGCAACCCTGGACTCTGGGACACATTCTACCAAATGCACCAAGAACAGAGAAGACTGATTGCTCTCGTGAACAGAGTGGAGGATCTAATACAAAAGAAAATGATCAACCTGATTTTTCCTCTGGGCCAACTTTTTTCATATCCTGCTTCTTGTTGGCAAGCCTTCTGAAGACCACCATTGAGTGATGGTTTTGAAGAAGAATTACGTGCGCTTTTCTGTTCATTGCAAATGACAGCCATGCAGTGAACTGACCTCTTTTATTGAGCTACAGGTATTACCTGGCTGCAGTTACCCCGCAAGATAAATGTCTGTATGTCCCCTTCTTCATACCTTACAGCTCTTGAATTTTTAGGCAGGCACCCAATGTTTTCATTTTACCTTGTTTCCCTGCAGGGTGACATCCCCACTATACATTTTTACCAAAATGTTAGTGGCGGGTTACCTGCACTGCGGATGAATCAAGGTTGATCCAGGGATCATCCTCCAGAAAGTAGAAGAAAATTGTGTGGCCATTGTGCTCCATCCCACAAGAAACTGATTTGGATTTTAATCGAGATATATCTCATCTCATTCCAGCCTAGACATTGATTTCCAAAGACAAGCTCACCCATACGGGTTTTGTCGCAAGACATGAAACACAAGCTTCAGTAACAGCTGGAGGATCTTTTTTCATATGCCCCAAGCTTTAGTTCGAGAATGGTCATGTTACAGTGATCACCGGCAGGAGTCATTGCAGTACTGCAGTACTTCCTTGGTTACATCTCAAACTGTTGATTCAATACCTTTAGCAATGGTGGTCTCTGGCCCTTAAGGGAGTAGCCCTACAGGCACTACTCTTACCGCAAGTATGGACGGCGATGGGCTGATAGCTTTCCTGGACTATCTGTGCAAGAAAATAGACCTTTAGATTCCACCTGCTCTTGCCATCATGGTGCGTGCCAGTTTCTGAAGAATAGGTATATTCTGGCCCGCCGCTGCATTCAGAACCATTGGTTATTAGGAAAGGCACATCACTCTTGCAATTGGATGTACCTGGCAAAATCCTTTTAGTATAATGTACTACTCTCACATTCTTTAGAGGGCAGTTCTGTTGTAAATAAACAATTGGATAGAAAATAACAAACACCAACCAACAGGGACAGACCCAGTCTAGATCTCTGGGGGCCCTTGTGAGGCAGAGATACCTCCTGGCATAAAAACGCATCCCTACTGCATTACTGCAAAGTATAAGTGGAGAATTGGGATAGGGCTGGGAGAATGACTGAGCCGCAGCTTTATATCATCAGTATACCTCTATTGTTATCTTCAGGTAGTTTTGTGATTTCTCAACAACTTGGCACTCCATTCTTCAATGGGTTTTGGAGTACTGGAATTGCTATTTTTATGATTGTGGCATTGCATTGGTCACCATCAACAGCCGCCAGATTGAATCTCAGAATTTGAAGCACAATTCCTATAGAGTAACATCAGGAGGGGTGCCTCTTCCTTCTGAGATACAGGGCTATTTATGGGGAAGCCAGGTCTATAGAGCCCTGTCTGAGCCTCACCAGTACTTTTTATTCAACACATGTCTTTGGATCCAGGTTCTTCTTCATTGTGAATAAATCCTGTATTTTGCAGACAAAGGTTTATTTCGAGACTTTCTTCTGTGATCAGGATTGACACAAAGAGGGGGCTTGTGGCATGACAAAGGTTTCAGCATAGTAACAGATGTGAACCCCTGCCCTGAGTGGCCAACTGTACTGATGTCTGGAGCCCTAATGCGGATTTTTGTTGCCATAGGCAAACACGGATCATGGGGGTGTGTGCCATGACACAGGATTGTCTCACGGACTGCATTCTTGTTAGACTGGGAAGGGCGCCCAAAGGGCAGCCCTTATAGTGGTGAAAGGCACAAGCCTTCACCAGGAGTTAAGCAGCACACATGTTGTGGAGGCAGCAGACTGTGTAGTGATCAGATGGAGTGAACGGGTAATTTTAACCTGTGTCACTGTTGAGAGGCCTACGGGCTCACTCACTTTATAGTTCAGCTGCTGGGTGCTTAACTCACTCCTGGCCTACATCAAATTAGTGTGGACTGAAGTGCAGTGCTGATGTGGTGTGTCTGCGCTGGGTGTATGTGTACCTGGTTAAGGGTGTAATACAGGGATAGTGCATTGTGTGCATGGTGTATGCATGTGCTGGATGTATATGTGCCTATGAATAGTACAGTACCTGAAGGATGTAGTGCTGTGCAGTGGTGAAGGATACAAGCATTTGCTATATGTATTTGTGCCTGTGAGTGGTACAATACATGAAGGGTACAATGCTTGCATGACAACTGCATATGCTGGATGTATGTGCGCTTGTAATTTGAGCAGTACATGAAGGGTACAGTGCGCGCATTTTAAATGCAAGTGTTGGACGTATGTGTGTCTGTGAGTAATACAATACATAAAGGATACAGTGCTGGGTAGTGTGTGAATGTTAAATCAAGTGCTGAATGTATATGTGCCTGTGAGTGGTACAGTACGTGAAGGAAACAGTACAATGCAGTGTGTGTATACTGAATACATACACTGGGTGTAGGTGTACCTGTGAATGGTTCAATATATGGATGGCCCTGGGTTGCGATTTGGGAGCAAAGGCCTGCATGGTGAAACATGAAGAGGAGGCAGAGCATCCCCCCAGACAGGCTTGTGTATTGCTGCATTCCTGTAAGCTGGGTGAGACACACTGGGGAGGGGAGGACCAGGCCTCCCCTGTTCACTTCAAAGTGTTCCCTTTGATTCTGTGAGAGGTTACAAGGAAGGGGCCTGGGCACATCTCAGGAAGGAGATGGGGCAAATATGGGAAACATAAAGAATAGGGCTGGGAGCCATAGGCTAACTGTTCGATGCACATATCACTGTAGCTGACATCAGGTGTGAACTATCGTAACCTCCATGGCCATGTGTTTGTAACCGACTGCTTTTCAAGTAGAAGATCAAGTAGAAGACGGAGCAGAGGAGTGGACAATTCATAAGAAACAGAACCCCAGCAAAAAACGTCAAAGACTTAGACTATAAATCACATTTGGTGTCTGGAGATGGACGATAAAAAGGGGAAGTTGGGATCCCAAAAATTGTCAATCCAATCCAAGAGCACTTGCCCAGCAGTCTGGAGCACCAGCGCCTGGCTGCTTGCCACAACCCAGAGGGACCACTAGAGAAAGACTGCCATGTGAAAAGGGAATAAAAACTGTGCGGGAGCGAAGTGGCAATCCCATATGCCAGGAGGGGCCAACGGAGAAAGACTGCCATGAGAATAGTGAACTCAGCCTTGTGCAGCAACAAAACAGCAACCCAGGAACGGCAGCAGTTGAGAGTATTAATGGGCTGTTTGGGCTGAAGTCCATGGACTTTGAGTTGCGATGACCCCTTATGCCAGAGGGGGTCACTGGAAGCACCAAGAACTGTGACTTTTTCTGCCCTGCTGGAGAATTGAGGACTCCGTGAGAGCACTGTGACCGAGGCGAGGGACCCAAGACAGGATCGTCGTAGCTACCCCCCATCTGGAGCTGAATGAACACTTAGCCCACAGAAGGAACCTTAGAAAGTCTACAGTTGCTTCAGGAGCACAACCACGAGTGAGAGACTCTGAACTCACTGAATGCAGCTGCTTCTGCCACCTCATCTGAACTTGTCTGCAGGGGCTGCAAGGGCCTGCAAACGGGGTGTACTAAGGGACTGTGAACTGACACCTGCTGGTGCTGGTAAGGCTAGTTTCGGGCCTCTTAGCCCTGGGAAAACTTGGTGCGAGTAGTGCTACAGCGCTAGAATACTGTTTACTTTAACTGAGAGTAAAAGTGAGTATTTGGCTAGACAATAAATATTGCGGCTGCTGCTCGCATTTTGAGTGGTCAGCCTGTGTTCACTACCCTGTATCCACCCCCCCTCTCTTCCCCCATCCCGAGTGAGCCTTGGACTTCTCAGACCACGCAACCATGAGAGTTAAGTGCAAAAGGGGTACTTGGCCCAGTTACTCAGAATCTATAGTAAGTTGGCCCTAGGACATCAGGACTAAAAGGCCTCAACCCCCGCAGTTGGGCCCAGTAGCCACTGCATGCTCTGTGACCCTCTGAAAGTGGTACTGACAAGGGAAGACGTCCTAAAGCCTGAAGTACTTAAAGATAATCTGTATTACACTGAATCTATTTGTACTCGGCCTCTTCACAGCCTTAGTTTCCATTCCAGCCCCCTCAAATTGACTCAGATAGACACTGCTTGATAGTTCAAGATGATTGAAGGAGGTTAAGCAATTTTCAGGAGAAATATTGTAATAAATTATTTAAAAAGTTGTATGGCATGGTGGATAGGGCTGGTTTCAAAGACTCCAGGCATAAGCTCTTGCCTCATTCTGTTAGGACTGTGTGATGAAGTTTACTAGTAAGAAATCCAGGAAACTGCTACAAGGTGTGTGATACGTCTGAATTTCTCAGTTGGGTCCCGAAAGCTGACATGGACTTCAAAGCTGTATCTACTGCCATTTGAAGCAAGATGCTGTGCTTTTCCGTCTTAAAATATAATTTTCTGGCACATTAGCATCACAAAAGCAAAAAGGTGGAAACACTTTCTTGTTTATGGGTCAATTAACACCTTACAATCTCACTCAAGAGCTGTACTCTCACTACCATAGGACAGTGATGCAAAGAAGGTAAAAGGTAAAATGAACAAGCAAAAACTTTGTGGTGACTTTGTTGTTTCACTTAGATAGACATATACTAATTAATGGCCTCTGTGCCGATCTATACACAGGCAGAGGTTACACAAAAGACAGCTAATCCCTTTTCTGGGTATTTTTCGGCAGGTAATGAAGCAAATTGACCGGCTCCCGCTAATTAGGTATGCCTTGAGTAGAATACAATAATCCTGCCTGATGAATACATTTGCCGCATGCGTAGGCGACACAGGCCCTACCACGAGCACTCCACCCACGGAGCACAGAAATGAAAAGCGAAGTGAATACGTATCCAGCTATGGCAAAGCTATGTGATATTCCCCATCATTAATTCGACCAATTATGTAGTTGTGTGATACATTAACGTGGGTACATAGCAGTTAGAGTTCCGCAGGGGTTCAACGTTAGCTCGGCTTCAGATCAGGCATTGTTCAAATGTTCAGTTGCACTTTTGCTGACTGGAAGTAAAGGAAAAACACAATTAACAGAAAAAAAGAGGGAATATACCAGTCCCCCATGCACGACCCAGTTTGTTATTTTAGATAAACTTTGGTGAAATATTCACCTTCCAAAATACCTTTAGTTGTGCTCAGATCTTACATTCCTTCTCTTTGTCCAAGCCTGTCTCTTTGGCTGATCGCGTCCTTGTCTCTAAATGCTCAAGGAGCAGTGGCCCGTAGACACACTCTCAATCGTTCTAAGACGGGGCCGAGGACCAGCAGGCTTCGGCGCAGTGGATTCAGATCCAGGAGCTACAACCACCGCCAATACATGAAGCAACTGGAAGGGTGTTGGGCCGATTTGCCATAGCTTGCTTTTGCTAGCGGCGTAGAACAGAGCAGCAGGGTTTGAAGGTTGAAAAGTCCATAACCCGATCGAGTTTTCAGTAGGCCTGGGTGACATTTTTGTTAATAATGCGGAGTAATTGGAGTAATTTCAGAAATTACGCATTAGAGAAATAACAGAATTTATGCAATTACGGCAGCTTGATTAATTAAGAGTCATTTTGGGGCAAATACCCTACGGCAGGAGCAGCGGAACAATGAATTAAGAGAGAGTGAGCGGCTGCTGGCTTCTGCTGCTGGTGTCTTTGCTAAATTCTTAGCGCAAAATACATCCTCAGGTCCTTTTTAGGAGCGAGGCTGCATTTTGCATTAAGTATTATGCATAATTCTGAGTAATTTGGCAGTAATTACGAGTAATTATGCTAGAGAGAATGACGCTGTTATGCCCATCCTAGTTTTCAGAGGATTAGAGACTTGGCCCGTAAAAACAAACTTTAAGTGTTGCAAGATTTAAAGCTGTTAAACGAAGATTGTCTACTCCAAGTTGTTCCCCAACATCAGCTCTTTAAACTATTCTTTTACGCATGAATAGCATTTGTTTACTCAGAATTTTCTTTCATGTTAGTGAGTTATTTCATTGAATGTGTACGTGTTGCTTATATAAATGGGGGTGTTTGGTCTCAGTAAACTCCTCTAACCTTTATGGATTGAATCAACAACGCATCTGACGCATTGTGAATATTTGATGCGTGTAATGTTGGCCAAGCATCCTAGAAGCATTTGTCTTTTAGGACTCAGGACGCACAGACTAAGTTCTAAGTCCTTTCAATTGATTACTTTTTGGGTGAAGAAGCTGCAGAGAAAGAACTCCACCGACCCCCATGCCCCCACCTTGTGGTTCCACTGCACAAATTAGGAGACCCTGGGAAAGTATGCTCCAAACGATATCTGGACTACGAGTGAGTAATGGCTAGCAAATTAGAACATCATTATCGTAGTTTGGAAGTAATGTCCTCGCGTTCCTTCTTGATATGCTCAAGCCGAGCACAGCAATCTGAATACTTTCAAGTAATTTTAGAAATACATTCTTAGACACAAAAGCACAAACTGGAAGTGATCAACTTGATGTTAGTTTCTATCAAGCCACAATTTACCTGTTATTTACATTAATTGTCTACATCAGGGGATCGACTACAGATTGGCATCCTACAGTAGATGTATGTTGGGACGTAAAAGCCCTCTGCATGGTAAATGATGTGCACCTCTGCCCTGAGTGGACAATTGGCCTGTTGTCTGGATCCCTATTGCTGATTTTTGTTTCATAGGCAAACATAGATCATGCGTGTGCGCCATAACATAAGCCTGTCTCATGGATTGCGGTCTTGTTGGACCAAGAGAGGTATCCAAATGTGGTCTTGTTGGACCAAGAGAGGTACCCAAAGCGCTACTCTCATAGTGGTGGAAGGCTACCGTCTTCACTAGTAGTTAAGCAGCACAAGCGTGGTGGTGGCAGCATACCATGAAGTGAAGATTACCTTTTTACCTTGGGTCACTGGAATGAGGCCTACAGGCTCACTCCCCTTTTTAAAAGTTCTGCTGCTGTGTGCTTAACTTACCCTTCGCCTACATCAGGTAGAAGTGAAGTGCTGCGCATCGTAGGATAGTGACTTTGCACTGGATGTATGTGTGCATAGGAAGAGTACGGTACAGATGTAAAGAAGCACTGTGTAGTGTATCTGTGGTTAGTGCATGTGCTGAGTGTATGTATGTCCGCTGGGAATACATGACATGAGTGATACAGAGCTGTGCAGAGCTTGCGCAATGGAAGCATGTGCTAGGAGTTTGAGTACTTGTATGCAGTACAGTACATGAAGGATGGAAGTGTTGTGCAGCATCCACGTAGTGAGTGAATGTGTGCTGGCAGACTGTGTTTGTAAACAGCACATCCTGGTACAATACAGAAAAGCTACAGCACTGAGCAGTGCACTCTGACTGAATGTGTGTGCTGTATACATGTGTATCTGTAGTGACACCCTGCATGGAGATAACAGTACTGGAGAATAAATGTGTGGTGAAAGTACACTAAGTGCAAGTGTGTCTACAATGGTACATTACATGGAGGACCCTGGGTTCCTTTTTGGGAAGGCCCAGCCTACCTGGTGAAGACATAAGGAGGAGAGGACTACCCCCAGACACATTTGTGTATTGCACCATTCCTGTGAGCTGGGAGGGAAATGCACTGGAGGCAGGGAGGAAGAGACTCTCCCTTTACACTTTAAAAGGTTGCTCTTTGATTCAGTGATAAATCACAAGAAAGGTCCCTGGACACATCTCAGGAAAGGAGATGAGGGCTGATAAGGGAATCATAAAGAGTAAGGCTGGGTGCCTTTTGATGACATTCAGACGTGAACTCTGATCACTCTCATGAATTGTGTTGTTGGGGCAATCGGCTTCAAAGTATTGCTTGCTGGAACAGACATGCTTTCAGGAGCAAAGTAGAAAAGAAGAAATATACACTTTAAAAAAAGCAGAACCCCAATATAAAACTTCAAAGACTCAGACCCTAAATATCATTTGGTGTCTGGAAAATGGGAGGGTGAGACTCTCCCTTTTGTTATCTGCCAAGCAGCCAGACAGGCTGTGTGAGGAGGGGAAGCTCTGCAAGACTTCTGCCTGTCTCCCTGCTGGGTGAGGGGATATCACCCAGGGAAAACTGAGATCACCTGCAAGGAGAGCGTTAGTGGGAGTTAGGTCCAGTGGGGAGCCCTACTGTGAGCACTCTGTGCGAGGTGTGAGGATTCGGCTTTGCACCAATCGGGTCCTAGCCTGTGTTGACCCCCAGATGCCAGGAGAGGGCCACCAAAGACTAAGCCGTTCAATGAAAACTATGCGGGGAGTGCCAAGACCGTACCACCTTGTAGAGGTGATGCCGTATAGCAGAGGGGCCCACCATGAAAACAATTGTGTGACCAACAAACCAGGTCTTGTACACTTAGCAGTGACCTCTCTGTACCAGAAGAGGCCACTGTGGTGTGGACGATTGCACCGGAGGATTCTACGTTGTGTCTGGAAGTCCTGCAGCAGCCCTGTATGCCAGGAGGGGCTGCCGGTACTCAGCTGCCATGGATTTCAGGTCCCCGGTGACTAGAGTGAGGCTGTGATCAGCGGGTTGAGCTCGCCCAAATATGATCTGCTCTGACTGACTCCCGAGGACCAGGAGGATGCAGAGGAGGAGATTGTGCCCTCGCTGGACTCAGGTCAGGGGCCGAAGGACTGAATTCTCTCTGCTGGTTAGAAATTGACCTACTGTGCCATCGTGAGTTGGAATCTGCTCCGATCACTGAGGAAAACTGGCTGCACCACTCAGTAGAGTGAGCCTGCACCTGCCAGGTGCTGCTGGGTTTACTGCAAGCAGCCTGGCATCTCTGAGCAGGATCTGAACTCGAGAGTATCGGCGCTCCGTGTAACCGCTGTAACGCCGAACACCTCTGTGCTGCAGGAGCTGGTAAGACTTGAACTCGGCATGTGGGCCCCGGGAGATTCACTAGTGAAGGTGCTGCAGCACAGATGCGGCAACCAGTGAACAGGAAAACCCCGACCATGTTAAAAGGAAGAGGGTGGGACAGGGATTGGCCAGACAATTACTAGAGCCCAACCTCAAGAGATTCTGTTATTGCTCTTGAATTTCGTTATTCCTGTGAATTTGTAGGGTTATAAATAAAATAGATATTTTTCTTATACAAGTATCTATTGGACTGGACACTGATTTATTGTTCATTCTGTGTGCACTTTGAGTTATGACTTATGTTTTCTTACCTGTATGTACGCCCCCACCTCAAGGGAACCTGTTCGCTGCTCATCCACAGCTACCACTGAGAGTCAAGTGCAGAAGGGGTAGTTTGCCCAGTTGCTCAGGATCCATAGTATTTCAGGCACTGGGAAATCATGAATAAAAGGCCTCAACCAGCACGGTTGGGCTAAGTCACTCCTGCATGCCCCATGGCCTTCTAAAAGGGGCTCTAACAATTCATAACAAGAATTATTCTTTAGCCACATGTGAAGGCACTCTGCAGGTGTGGTTGTATAATTGTTTGTAGTAAACAATTAATGGAAGTATGCAAACTGGAAAAGTTAAGGATGCTTCGAAGTTGACAGAATATCATTATCTGTGACTTTTGTAGGGCCGAAGGATGCAGGTATCATAAAGGCATTGATACATGGTTCCGGATCTTCGTGAAGAAAGCCCAGAAATCTTACGCCGTACTAAGAAAACGGCACTAATCAAGGCTGTTAAATCTAAATCGCAAAATCTCATAAGGCTTGCCAGGAATGAGTATAACCAGATAATTGCAGTTGCTAAAAGAGAGTGGGAAGAACATTACTGGGAAGCATTAAAAGAGGCAAGCACAGGGAGGGACGCAGGTCGCTTCTGGAGCATCATCAGAGAGAAGAATAGACCAGTTGATGGTCTCATTACATGTAACATCCCAGCTCAAAAATGGTTCTACCATTTCTCGAAACTATATTCATGCTCGCAGGACGATTTATCGCAGCCTATCCCTCAAATCCTTCTAGCAAACCCAGCAGAACCAAACTGTTTTCCCTTTATGCAAAGGGAGGTAGAAGGAGCGATTAATAGAATTGTGGCTCGTAAAGCAGCAGGTCCCGACGGTATTCCCG
The DNA here is from genome assembly GCF_964261635.1 of Lissotriton helveticus. Lineage (NCBI taxonomy): Eukaryota > Metazoa > Chordata > Amphibia > Caudata > Salamandridae > Lissotriton > Lissotriton helveticus. The sequence goes on from NC_136057.1 coordinate 1,641,858,902, forward strand.
GGGACCTTATTCGTTATGATCTTTCCAAATGGGGGAAGCTTATCACGATCTTAATTAATGCCATGGATAATGGTGCAGCAATCCCGGAGTCGTGGAAGAGGGCAGAGGTCGTCCCTGTTTTGAAAAAAGGGAATAGGGACGACCCTGCCAACTACCGCCCGATAAGTCTGATCGACTCCACGCAGAAGGTTATTGGGAAGGTTATATTAGAGAGAATCCTACAATGGGCAGATGAAAATAAAATCCTTTCGGACTATCAGACAGGCTTTAGAGCAGGGACAGGGACTGTGGAGCAGGCGTTCCGTTTGTTACTTATCTATTGGAAGGTGGTACTTTTAGGCAAGGGCAGTCTTTATATCGCGTTTATCGACCTAAAGACTGCCTTTGACCTGGTACCTAGGGAACGCCTGTGGGAAGTTCTATCCGAAATGGGGATCCCACGGTATATCTTGTCACTACTAGTGAGACTGCATCATGGAAACTTTGCGCGAGTGAGGTGGGGGACAGAAGACCAACCGAATTCCAGTGAATAGGGGCGTCCGCCAGGGATGTGTCTTAGCCCCCACCCTATTCTCATTATATGTGAATGGGGTGGTGGAGCATCTATTGCAAAGTCCATCTGATGCACCGTCCCTGGAGGGCGAGAAAATTCCAACTCTCCTATTCGCTGATGATACCCTCCTCATTTCCAAGTCTGCTGTAGGGTTGCAGAACCTGCTAGATAGTTTCCAGTCTTTCTGTCTTCTGCGGGGGCTTGTCATAAATATAGATAAAAAAAATACCTGGTGATAAATCCACCAAAAAAGATTAGTAGGCCCCCTGTTTTAAATCTTGTTCCATTAGAGAGGGTTACTGTCTTTGATTACCTTGGTATCCGTATTTCTGACAATATGCAGTGGTCCTCTCACATCCAGAAGATGCTTTTATGCCATAAAAGGGTAGGAGGGGCTATTCTTAGGGAACATCGCTCTTCATTTACCAGGCCCATTGTTCCGGTTGTTGAAGTATATAGAGCAAACGGAGTGAGTTCTGCCCTATATGGAGCGGAATTGTGAGGCACATGTAATGTGGACCAGCTAGCTGGATCTGAAAATACGTTTTTTAAAGATTTGATGGCACTCCCGCAGAGTGCCCCTACGGTCCCATTGTTTTTAGACTTGGGATGCAAATCGATTTCTGATCTGGCTAAACTTCGTCCACTCCTTTTATGGGCTCGGCTGTGGCGAACCCCTGAGCTGGCGAAGTATGCGGAGGGGTTGACAGAAGTCCTGTCTATGGTTGGTTGGCATAAGATCAAGTGGCTCAAGGATGTTAAAACCTTACTGTGTGATATGGGCCTCAAAGATGCATGGGTAACTAAATCGGCCCCACCTAAGTCAGTGTTAAGAAGAATTTACTGGAATTGGGTAGCACTTAAGCGATGTTATGATTTGAATCTGGGAAGAATAACAGATGATTTTCTAGAGATTAAGGATGTTGCACTTTGTGAACCTTATCTTGATATCATTCAGAACCCCTTTGATCGAGCGTTATATTTTAAATTTAGGGTTGGTATATTACCAGCCTGTGAATTTACAGCTCGATGGAAAATCCCTTACCAGACTTCGCCATATTGCCCATTTTGCACGACTAAAATTGAGTCAACAGCACACATTTTGTTTGCTTGCCCACTGTACCGATCAGCTAGGAACTGTTGGCTTAAACCACTGTGTAGAGAATTGGGAACTAGACAGCATTCTTTAGCATTGCGTATTTTGAAAAGTGACACTCGTGTACTGTTTGTATGCGGTCTATCAAAGTTTTTAAGATGGGCTTGGGCCATTAGAACTAAAAGGCTAAAAGAAATGGTTTAATATTATTTTTATACCTTGATGTAATTAGCTTTTAACTCACTTGTAGGTAACATCGTTGAACAAATATGTGTATCATTTGTAGAAAAAAATTATGAATTAAGCTTTAGTGGTCAATCTGGTTGTTAAATCAATTATGTCACGTGTTTTAATTGAATTGTACTTATTTATGCTTTTATGATGTTTTTTATCGAAATAAAGCCTATTCATTTACATTGATACATGAAGTTTGAAGTAATGATAATATGGACATGTAAGAGCTTAAGTTACCGAGAGGGAGGCGAGGAAGGCAGTAGGTCTACGTAAGCACTGTGTGAGTGAAGTTTTTAAGAGCAAGGTGAGTAAGTACAGATTAAGGGAGTAAATTTGGGAGAGGGGGCAAAGTATGTTTATTGGGTCTTCCCAAGTTTATTTCCCACTCACTAAGGTTTCCTTGGCAACGCTCTTGATGGATCAACTTTGATGGATTTGAACCCTTTAGGGCTAAACATTTGTCAAGTGTGGCCTTTACCTCTGGGTTAAAATAGGATCCTGCACTTGGGTGGAACTGGGTTAGCTTGGTTATATGATACCTTGAAAATGTTTTTCAATGGATTATTAGGTCCCCTTCTATTAAGACCTTGCAAAATAATAAAATAGTAAGGAATATCTAAAAAAAAAAAACCTTAGGGAAGTGTGATGGTTAAACAACGGATTGTAGAGCATCACATCACTCCAATAGAACACACATTTATACGGTTATAGATACTGTATTGACCTCCATAAATTAACTCTTGAGTCTCACCTGTTAAGAGTTAAATGGAACTAAGAAAGTTTGGAAAATAGCCCTTCTCAGGGGCCCTACACAAGTATATGTTTTGTTTATTTCTTATATTTTTTCGTATCCATTGAAAAACATAACACAAAAAAGAGCATAAGAACACTACTTGTGTTGGTAATTGAGTTAAACACTAATCACTGTCATCAACTGTGATCTGCGGATCATGAGTCCGGATCCCAGCAAAAAACACTTTAGCTATATGAATTGCCTCCAGATGAGTAACATGAGTAATGGAATAATGAGCACAGCAGCAAAAGGCCTCTGGCACCAGTGAATAACTCCAAAAATATGTCTCTCCACCTTAGCTTAAATTAGCATTCAAATATGAGTTTTGAATGTAGGTTGCCTCCACCACCACTGCTGCTACAAAGACAGGACAACTGTCACCGCTAACTGGCACATGGAACGTTGGGAACTCGCTAGCCTGGTACGTGGCCGGGATGTAGGGAAAATCCATAAGGAGGTGGGTCCGAGGGGAAGTAGACAAGTGGGACAAAGTGCAAGTTTAAGGGTGAACATAGAAACAAAGACCTTGCAACACATCTCCCTCCTGTAAAAACAGGACAAACGTGAGATAATGATGCAGAGGTGTTGGACACCCAGAATTCGTCCAGTCATCACAATGGTCCATGCGGTGAACAGTCATAATATCGAAAAAAAAATATAGACTGGACAGAATATTGAGTTTTTTATATAGAATGGACAGAATATTGAATTACAAAAATGTAGTGGTGCAGAATATCGAAATTAAGGTAAGAAATATCGATTTCCATAATATTGAAGTTAGTAATATCGACAGTCATAAAAAGAGTGTACTATTTTTGTAATGTATGTTTGAATTTTTTTAAAGTAATGAATTTTATGTTATTTAATTTTTGAGTAATTTAATTCCGTAGCAGGTTGTGGGTTTATAGGGGAATAGAGTGGGAAGTAATTTAATTATAGTAAATTAAATATACATTTTTGGGAATTAATAATTATTTGTAATTTAATTTTGTGTTTTAGTTCTGTAGTGGATTGTGGGTTTATAGGGGAATAGGGTGAGAAGTAATTTAATTGTTATTAAGTAAATATTTATTTTTATTTCTTGGTATTGATAATTAATTTATTGTTAATTATTAATTGGTAGTTAATTTTTATTAATTCGTAATTATTTTTTATTAATTGATTATTTGATAATTAATTATATTAATTGTATTAATTTATTATTCGGAGCGGTTGTGGCTTTATAGGGGAATAGGGTGGGAGATAATGTAATTGTATTTAAGTAATCATTGAAATTATTTTTGTGTATTGATAATTAATTTACGGTGTATTAATTATTAATTGGTAAAGGTTTGTATTAATTATTAATTTTGGGTATCGAAAATTATGTGGTTGTTCATTATTAAAAGGTAATTCATTTTTAATAAATAATATTTATTGGTATTTATAATTAATTAATTAATAAATATTTGGTATTTAATTGTAATACATTTTTTATTGGTATTGATAATTAATTTATTTTTATAAAATATTAAATCATTACTTTCCCTACTGTTGCACTCACTGGAGTGAGAATAGTAGTTTGTATCCCTATGCTATCCAAAACCTACCCTACTGTTGCACTCTCTGGGGTGGGAATAGTCATTTTTACCTCTACGCTATCCAACTCTTTCCCTACTGTTGCACTCAAAGGAGTGGTAATAGTCACTTTCACCCCTACGCTATCCAACACTCTCCCTACTGTTGCACTATCTGAAGTGGGAATAGTAATTTTTACCCCTACGCTATCCAACACTTTCCCTACTGTTGCACTCACTGGAGTGGGAATAGTAATATTTACCCCTATGCTATCCAACGCTTTGCCTACTGTTGCACTCACTGGAGTGGTGATAGTCATTTTTACCCCTACGCTATCCAACACGTTCCCTACTGTTGCACTCTCTGGAGTGGGAATAGTAATTGTTACCCCTACGCTATCCAACGCTTTCCCTACTGTTGCACTAACTGGAGTGGGAATAGTCATTTGTACCCTCCCGCTATCCAATGCTTTCCCTACTGTTGCATTCACTGGAGTGGGAATAGTCATTTTTACCCCTGCGCTATCCAACACTTTCCATACTGTTGCACTCGCTGGAGTGGGAATAGTAATTTTACCCTCCCGCTATCCAACGCTTTCCCTACTGTTGCACTCACTGGAGTGGGAATAGTCATTTTTACCCTTCCGCTACTTTTCCTACAATTGCACTCACTGGAGTGGGAATAGTAAATCTTACCATCCCGCTATCATACCCTAAAAATATTTAATATGTTTTATTAATATTAAGTTAATATATACATGTATTAAAAAATAAAAATGCATGTTTATTTTTATTTTTTACTTACATTAATTATTTATTAATTTTAAGGTTATTTAAGTATTTTTAAGTATGTTTTAGTTAATTATATTTATTATTTTATTATTTTAACATTACTTTTAAGATATTTTAAAAATTCGATATTTTAACAAACTATATTATTTACAACGATATTTTGGATTCAATATTTTTGTACTTACCTGTTTGTAAATAGGAATTCGATATTCTGGCATTCTATATTTTTTCCTCGATATTTTGGCAGGTCGATATTTTGCTCGTCGATATTCTGTCAGTGATCCGTACATGCATTACTGGACAGAAATAAACAAGTAATAGCAATAGCACATGTAATGCAATATGACAAAACAATACACCATACGAAAACTCCCCCCATCCTCAGAGAACACTCAACTACTAGAACGATGGTTGTGCAGTCATGAAAGAACCATGGGGAAAGTTTTAATAAGAAATTCCTTTGAACAGGAAACTGCTGATTAACGTGAAACATAATCACTGTGCTACCCCGGAGCTCTATGTGGTCTTGTACTCCTGCGATCATAACTAGACTTAGGGGCACATTAGCTTGGCGGGCGGACTTTGTCTGCCCGCCATCCCGTCGTAAAAAGGGCGGGGATCCCATGGGTGCCATTAGGGTGCGCCCGCCACAGTGGGGGGTGCATCCTGCATTCCTAACATTGTAGCGGGCGGTGCGCTCAGCACCGCCCACCACAATGCCAGGAAGGCATGATGTGCACTTCCATGCACAACATGACAGGCACCGCTCGGTGCCTGCCATGTTGTGCATGGAACTTATGGTACCCCCCCATGAGCACCCCCCACCCCCCCGGAGTCCCTGGGGCACGCAACGGGCCCCCCAAGCAGAGTCCGCATGCCTTTCCGTGGCGGCAATGCCTCCACGGAAAGGCATTTCAACACCCACATTCTAATATCGCTGGCGGTGTCTTTCAGACATCGCCACCGTATTGAACCCTTTTCCGCCCGGTATACAAAAGCAGCAGATGGTCTTTCTGTCCACTGCTGACCCCCCCAGCCATTGTAATATGGCGGGGGGGTCATTTCTGCACGTTTGGCGGGCGGATCGCCTCCGCCGGGCCGGCGGTGACTACCACCCGCCTGGCAGGGCGATCCGCCCGCCATCCTAATGGGGCCCATAGAGTCATCTCTTGGATCCACCACATGTTTGTCCTTTACAAGGGAAGGGTGACACACAGACAACCTATCCATGCTCCATCATTCACAGTAACCACATTCCTACCCAGCTCAATGACTTTCATCGGCTTTGAAAACTTGCTCCCTCCACTTTGACAGGTTACTAGTAATTTGACAAGAACATCGTCGTCCACCTTCCATCTGCTCTCCACTGCACCCTGCTTTGCGTCATATTTCCTTTAGTAGCTATTTTAGTGAAGTTCTCCAAGCCAAATCATCTCATCCCTTTCCACCCACTTGGGCTCTCCTCCACCCAACCAGTTAGGTGACACCTTTGTACCAGGTAATCTCCCTTTTAATACCAGGAATGGAGAGCTATTGGTAACCAAATTAGGTGTTGTATGATAGGACCACATCATGCACTGAAGAGCCCAATCTGCAGGGTTACCCGACACAAGAGACACTTGTAAGCATTCCTTTATCATACAATTAACCCTTCCAACCAACCCATTTGCCCTGGGGCAGTATAAGGCAGTCTTGAAATGGCTAATGGACCAATACTTCAGGAAATCACACATCTCATCGAATGTAAACTGTACCCCATTGTCAATGAAGAGAGTACTGGGAATCCCTTCCAACATGAACATTTCCTTGACAAAACTAATTCGGGACCTCGTGTTAATACAATTCAACACCTTTGTCATTATCCAAAGGGAGTGATAATCCACCAAAACTAGCATAAACTTCCCTTCCCAAATGGGTACCTCGAGAGGCCCAATTATGTCTAAACCAAGCTTATCCCGTGGTTTGGAAGGGACAACAACAGGAGAGGGGCGCTTTCCGAGTGGACCTCAATTTGGTACTAAGGGCACAGGATAAGCAATCTCTGACTGTCTCTTCCACCACTGAATCCATTCTGGGAACCAATAGGTGACTCTGACCCTAGTCTTGGTAATGCTTCTGCCCAAATGACCCTCATGAACAATCGCGCAATCCTAGCCCACAATTTCTCAGGAGGAACCAACCTGTCTCCTCGCATGACCTTATTGTTAAGAATGCTTAATTCATGTTGCACAACCCAAAAATCCTTGAGAAAGTCACTTAAAGTTCAAGGATTGATGGGCCAACCCTAAATGATCTTACTCTTAACTTGTTTCAAGGTGTCATCTTCTTCCATCCCGGATTCCCACTCTTCCTCAGAAATTCCTGGAACTTCCACCATTGTCACAATCTCACCATCCCTTTCTTTGCAAGGTAACCGTGAGAGACAATCTGCTACCCAATTCCTGTTGCCAGGCACATATTCCATGGTATATTTAAACCCTTCTAGACTCAGGAGCCATTTGGCAACCCTGGGTGTCATCGTGATGGTGACTCTTACTGTGATTGAGAACATGAATGTCAAATGTTTGTGGTCTGTGCATACCGTAAAAGGAAGTCCCCACAAGAATATTTTTAAATGACCAATAGCCCAAGCACAGGCCAAGGCTTCCCTTTCTACTGTAGAGTAATTACGCTCAGGTTCTCTCAAAGCTCTAGACGCAAAATCCATGACCACTTCCTTCCCCTCAACTATATGCATCAACGCTGCACCAGCACCAATTCCACTCGCATCTGTGGTCAAAATAGTTTTACGTCAGGTATCAAAACAGCCCAAGGAAGGGGCATTCACTATGACATCCTTAAAAGCCACAAATGAGTACTGACAACCCTGCTCCCAGAGAAAAGTAACAGCTTTTTTTTAACAGATTCCTCAAGGGAGCTGTTGTGTCCACAAAATGTCTGATGTACTTGATCATATATTCTGACAATCCCAAAAAGGACCTCAACTCATCCTTATTCCTTGGAGGGGGAGCTTCTCTCACACCTTTGACCAGATCCAGCTTGGGTTTGACACCATGCCTAAAAATGGTATGCCCTAAGGAGTCCTCGGAATCAACCCAAATCCTCCACTTATCCTTACTCACAGTGAACCCAGCTTCTTGTCGCCAATGTTGAAGTGAGACGTAAGTCTGTGTAAAATAAGTTACATTCTCATTTATTCTCACTACAGCCTCCACCACTACGACCTATGCGCAGTGTCACGGCACACTCCAGGGGCCGTCGAGGAACACTCCAGAGACCTACGAGCTCGTAGCAGTGGAGGCTGTACACGGAACTCCATCTCCCATGAGTCAATGGTGGCGTTCCGTCGTGACGACATCGTGCCACGCTGAGGCAGAGTAAAGGCAGCCGGAAGGATTCAGCCGGTGCCGGTAATTCTCTGTTTTTTCCAAAGAGGCCACAGATACTGGTAGGGGTGCTCCGGCACCAACATTTCCTTATTCTTGACTCCATGGGAAGAGTATCGTTTGCATCCACCCCGGGGGACTGAGTCTGGTTCTGCCTCATCACGGAGGTTGCATTTGTTTCTTCAGTTGCTGGGCAGCCCCGTTGGATCGAGTCATTTCCGACTCGTTGCAGAGGCTGCTGGGTGTGCTTCTTAGTCCCCAGTGGTTCGAGTCCATTCCAACTCGTTGTGGGGTATACTTTGTTTACTTTATGAACTGCTAGGAGGTGCTTGCTCTGCACGCATTCACTTTTGGGACTATCATCATAAGTTCTGGGTGACATTATTGTTTTGAAGTACTGGCTAAGGTTGTAAGGCAGTACAACCAGAGTGATCATATGAAGAGAAGGATCTTATATGCTGATCACGGAGATACTGTGTATACATACTTATATGAACCTTTTTTTTATCACAACCTTCAACCTTGTGTTTGTTATGGACCCGCATATTAAGTGCGCATCTGTTTGTTCTCTATTCAATCAGGGGCTGGTTGGGCTCCGTGGAAGATAGCTCAAATCCCCTGTTCAGTGGCGCGTTTATTGTTTCTAGGTATGCCCTGTGATATGACTTTCTTCTGTTTAAGCTGAAATCACCCAGGAAGTATTCACAGCATTTCATTCTTATATATTCTCAGATCCTAGAGACAGTAATAGAGATCAAACAACCTTGGAATATCGTCTAGTTATCTTTCTTTTCAGGTAGGAATCAGCTGACGTTTATGTACATTCTGTGTTCCAATGTTCTAGGTGGATATTGGCTAACGTATAAGAAGGCAGTAGAAATTGTGATATTCTATGCTTTCTCGTTTCAGATCTCCCTCCCTGCTGATCCCTCCCTTTCCTTCCCTCGCCTGATCACCCGAATGTGTCTGTGGTCATTCAGATCTTTGGGCTATCAGGAGGTGGATACCATATAGCATCGTACGTCTCCGAGGCTCATCGAACCTGACACGCAGACAGGGCAACTATCAATGCTAACTGGCATATGGAACGTTGGTACTCGCAAGCCCAGCACACGACCGGGATGTAGGAAGAATCCATAGGAGGTAGCTAAGAGGGGAAGGAGACAAATGGGACAAAGTGCAAGTTTAAGGGTGAACATAGGAACAACGACCTTACAACAGTTACAAGATTGCATGTTTTGATAATACAAGTTTGGTCACAAAACATCAGCTTGTGATTTGTTAAAAGTCTTCTGCCATACATGCAGAGAATCTATCTCACATGCTTATATTACCATCACTTCTCAAAGATAGGCATCATAATGCCGTCAATGCCCATAATATGCTAAGTATGGCCAATGTGATGACGTTGTCACCATTGTGCTATTGCTGGACACCATAAAATCAAGAATGCCTACAAAATGTCATGTTTCACCACAAACATGCCAGGAGTGGATGCAATTAGGCTAGGAGGTCTAAATTATGTTCCAAAGATCCCCATTTTGCCAAGGATGGCCACCATTATGCTAAATGTTGCCTTGGTTGTTCCAGACATGACACTACTGTGCTAGAATGGCCCCCAGATGCCACTGATAGATCCAGATGGCAATAACTGTGGCTATCTGCCAGGAAAAGACACTAAGCAAGGAACCCACACACTTATTCACACACATCTATACTGATACTTGTGAATGCATACACTTGTAAAGACACATAAACTGACACATCAGCAAAGACTTCACACCTACCCCCACACAGAAAGTGAGGACATAACCTGCATCCTTCTAGTCCTTTAGAGGCCATAGACCTGTGCCTGGCTATCATTGTGCAGGCCAGAGAGGTCATCCGCCCTCAATTCCTCTTACCCTGCTAGAGTGGCCATTAAAACACTTCAGTTTACCCTTAGTGGAAGATGCCCAACCATTGGAGGGCAGGATTAAGGATTTCCTACCAGGTCGTCGATCCATCACATCAGATAGATAGGTCCTCAAATCATTCAAAATGGCTATGCTGTACCTTTTCATTCTGCACCATCCAGTAATTCTCTGGAGTAGAATTTTGTTACAGGAGGTGAAGCTGTTGCTGTCCAAACATCAGTTGGGTTCACTAACAAGGACCCAAAGTCCCACCTGACTCCTTCAAAAAGGCTTCCATTCACTGGAGCAATCCTAGATTTGGTGGGGTTAAGGGCTTTCCCTCCATTGCAACAAACTATGACAATGGAACTTGAAGTTCCAGTGGTCATCATCAAGGCCATCTAACAAATTTTATCCAGAATTCAGAGGATTCAGAGGAGATGGCTCAAGATATGCAGAGATTGCCACTCAAACGTAGTTGATCCAGCAGCAGAACCCTCACCCTTCTCCACCTAGAGATGATCGTGGTGATGAAAACGTCTCCTGTAGGCTCGTCTGGAGGAGCGGGAGATCAGGGGACTCTGATCTCTGGCAGACTGCCGGCTCAATATCAATCAGCCCTTCATCTGGTTATGAAGACCTTCCTATCATCCATCAAGCAGGGGGGGGGGGCAGCTGGTGTAGGTTCTCACTGATGACATCACTGCCATGTGGTACTGCAAAAAACTGGGTGGAGTGTAAAAAGTCTGCGCTTCCGGAAGTAGATGGAGCATGAGGATTTTCTTCTGATTGCGTATCACATGGGAAGGCCCCTAAATGCCAGAACAAACTAACTGAGCAAGCAGTGTCTGGCAGATCACAAGTGGTGTCCACATCCAGAGGTGAGACATGGCATCTTCCTCCATGGGGTAGAACCTTGGCTAGATCTCATTGCTACCGTTGAAAATGAGCAGTGTCCAATGTTTTGGGAATTAAAGTTTCTAGAAGGACACTTGTTAGGAGACTTTTTCTGGCTGGAAGGGAACAAGGGACACCTCTATGTCTGTCTGCCCTTGCCTCTCCTGCCCAGGTTCTGAAAAAGATTCAAGAAAGACCAGATCCAAGTCATAAAATTTGCAAAGGCCTCCTGTCTTAGTAACTGGGCAATGCTCTCCATCGAAATTTGCACAATTTACCCTACATTCAAGAACACTGAGCGGTGGCAACTGTCTGCATCTGATGTGCTGCCTGAAGTGGCAGATACCATCCTGGCTGATAGGTGCTCTTCCACAAAATTCATTTATGCCAGATGTTGTGATAAATTTGTCCTCATATGGTGTTCACAAGAAGGACTGCTTACAAGCTAAGCTTTCGGACATTCTTTTGTTTGGTTTTTTCTATGTCCCAGTAAGTTCTGGAAGTGGATACTATAAATTGTTATTTTCCTGCCGTTTCAGCCTCTCTACTTTCGCGGGACCAAACATCTTAGTTTAAATTACCTGTATTATGAGATTCATTAAAGGTTTGGCACACACGTTCACCCCCAAACTGTTTGTGATGCCACAGTTGGACCTTGCTGGTCTTGACGTTTCTCATGTAAACAACCTTTGCCCCAATGCATGGCTGTTTGCTGTGTCAACTTACTTTCAACATCGTTTTCCTCACTGCAATTCTGTCAGCTGGTTGCGTGAGCGAATTTCAGGCTTTTTCAGAGCAACTGCTCTAATCCACCGTCTTTTCAAAAGTTGATGATGAGGACTCGAGCTGTGTTTTTGTCAAAAGATATTACTCCCTTCAATTTTGGGCAATCCTTAACTTTCCAATGTTATTTGCTCCCCTCACCCATTGAAAGAGGAGGAGATGCTCCATCAGCTAGACCCTAAATGGCAATAAGCTTTTACATTGATCAGAGCAATATCGGTCGAGTGGACCATGAACTTTGTGGTGTTCTCCACAGCAAAGCTAGGGAAGACTATGCAAAAGACCCTGACGAGGTGGATAGCGCTGTCCATTAAGATATGCTACAAACAGGCCTAGAAGCAGCCTCTAGAAGGTGTGATCATCCTTTCCAACAGCGCTAAGGCTTCTACACTGTATTTGCACTTGGAGTGCCTGTCCTTGAGATCTGCCAGGCTGTAATGAAAGAGTCAGTGCACACCTTCAAGAAGCACTACCGCCTTGACATGCCGGCCTGGCGTTAAGGATATTTTGTCTGTTTGGTCCTGTTAGACTTTTTGGTCTGAGTCCACTCCATAGACTCTCCACCTGGGAAGGTACTCCTTTGGCATCAATTCTAAGGTCAGGAATCTGCCCCTAGAAGTATCCAACAGAAGAACGAGTTATTTACTTGTGATTACACTCTTTCTGGAAGATACTCCATTTAACCATATATTCCTCCAATGCTCCATGCCTGAGGGTGCAGAAAGGAAAAATACAAGAAACACAGGGGCAGCGTTTATATGCAGCTCCACTCCACCACTTCCAGGGCGGTGTGTAGTCCGCATGCAGCTGTACTGTGCTACCGAGCAGTGTGCTGGAACACCAACTGGAGAAACGTTTTTCTGAACCAAATCTGGCACCCAGGGAATATTCCAAGGTGAGGAACCAGCAGTTAGATGAGTATCCACTAGAAAAAAACATTACCAAAGGTAAGTAACTTGTTCATCTTTACCCCTCCTCCTGGGGCTTTACTGTGCAACAGAGTTGAATGTTGTCAGCATACATTTGGAAGTTGGTGTTGAATCTCTCATCAGGTGTACCAAACATTTTAGGTAGACATTGAACAGGTGGATGCAGACTGCGGTATGAGTTACTAGGGGACAATGTTTGTTAGCATTGTGGGTTAAGAAGGGAATTTTTCTGACAGCAGTAGTTTTGTTTGCCTGCACAGCTGACATGAATTTGCTTTAGCAACATACCTTCAATGTCAGCACCTAATGACAAACTGCCCAAGAGGGCATTTTGTTCAAGGTGTTAAGAGCTACTGAGAGTTCTAGAATACCAAGTCTTCTGCATATACTGGTTAACAGTCAATGTGAGGTGTTTCTAAGGAAAGAGGGGAACTAATAAGTCATCTTTTACCTTTAATGTGACCAACATTGCATTGGCCTGTTTAAATACAATTTGAGAAAGAACAGTATCAGAGAAACAAACTGTTTAAGAAAACACAAAACCACCTTGAGACTACATTTGAACTACGCCAACACTGTCAAATTATCTGCGTGAAACACTACTTCCAATTACAGATGACAGAGCATCAGGAGCAGCTCCTCCTCAGAGAGAGAGGAGCATCGCCCCACCTGCTGCGAGCGCAGCAGGCAAACACAAATGAAAAAAATGGCATTGAAATGGCATTTTATTTATTTGCCACCAAACTACGCTGTGATGGGGTCTGGCTAAATCCTGCAAATGCAGCATTAGAGATCTAGTCTACAGTGCGCATGACAGATTAACCAGCTGTCTACAGCCATCCTATCTGACATGCACAGTGTAGACCCAACAATCCAAAGGCTGTGAAACAGGCTGGGGATTCCTGGCACTGACCCTAGCCTCAAAATGAGCGCTGGGTGAGCCTACTCCCACTAATTCTGGAGCTGCTTGCACAGCAGGAAAGCAGGTCCAGGATTGGTTGAATTTCCGTTCAACAAGCAGGAAGGAAGTCCTTCCTTTTCCTGCTTGTGGAATAGAGAAGTGCTGCAGTCATGTTCCAGCTCGAGTTTATGGTGAATAGCGCCTTTGCGCCCCTTTATTTGTTATTGAAGGCAACTGCCACTGCTAAGCATGGAACATCCAGGCTAAATTCACACCCAACAATGTCACTGAAAATAAACCTACTGTGGGGGGGTGGGAGGGGGGGGGGTCGAAGCCTGCTGAGCAGTGAAATGGCTGCTCTCTGAGCGAGTTCCGCCAGCCGAGAACAAATCCTGCAATAATCCTGCTATATAGAGAGACACTGCTGAGCTGTATACATCGGCGGAGAAAGCCAAGAAAGCGGTGCTTCGATTGAAGTGCCCCACGTTTCTGAACTCAGATTTGGAGCGAGGCCGTCCTCGTGAGCTCGCTCCGCTGCTGCCTGTGCGGTCTGCCCTAGAAATTGAGCCTGCGGCGCGCTATGGGGCATAGGCCGCATCTGAAGCGAATACAGATTGACGGCCTCCGAGATCCTGCGAACTGCATGAGAGCATCGCACCTGTGGAGGTGAGGAGCGGGATCGATCAAAACACCAGGCTGTGCTGGCTGGTCACTGGCTTGGAGACACTGGGCTTGCGGGGCAGCATTGCGGGTGGAGGCGGCGTCGCCCTGGGGTCCAAGTGAGCAGGGGCCTCGCCTTCTGGACAGCGGGGGGGATTGCCTGGAAAGTGCAGAGGCCCCGATGAGCCGGGTGCGTGGCGTACATCACTGCCTGGCGTGACCTGGAACCTGGAAGTGAAATTGTTGGCGGGCATGGGCCAGAGTGCCATTTTGAAACACTGTCCTGCGGCAGGCCATATCGGTAACATAGACACGAAAAGCCAGCAGTGGAGGGCCCCTTTGGCTGCAACTGCAGAGCAGATCACGTATGTCGGAAGATCTGAGGGTCCAGACTTCATAAGGCAGAGGTCTGGACAGCCTGGAGTGCCAAGGGGTGGTGGTCACTCCCTGAAGCCTGGACCTGACCCAAATTACTCCTTTGGATGCTGAATGAGGCGGCGGTGGGATCCCCTGATCGGTTCTGGGGACTGTGAAAGTGCACTGGCCCCCACGTCCCCGCAGATTGTGGGTGATTGAGCTGGTGGTACACAAATGTGTGGTTGCGCCTTCTGAGCTTGGGGTGCCCGCGCCGTGAGCAGATGATGGTCCCTGCTGGTCCAGCCGGCGGTGCAGGATAGAGACATGGGAAAGCAAGACGTAAAACAGCCAAAGCTGAATTTTGACCAGCGCAGGACCACAAGGCTTACGGAAACAGACCCTCAAGCCGGGGCGGAGAGGCCTACAGAGGCACAGATGGACAATCGCGGAGAAGACCTGCGCACTCTGATGCTCGAGATGAGATCCAGTTTGCGGAAAATCAACACTAAGCTGGATGCGCTCACTACTCAATTAGATGCTGTCAAATCAGAGGTGGGAACACACAAGACTAGGCTTGACATGCTCGTGAACAAGGTGTCAGACTTTCACGAGTTTCAAGTTGAAACGAAGGAGCAGCTCCTCCATTTGGACAAGGTGCTGGGGATCATCCTTGCCAAGAACTAGGATTTGGAGGCGAGGTCAAGACGTAATAACCTGAGTATTACTGCCATACCGGAGACAACAGCTATCACCAAGATGGAGGCCTACATGTCTGATCTGCTCCGTGAACCCTTCGGTGCCCACCTGTCTGCGGTGTTCGTGATTGAGAGAGCGCACTGTGCCATGGCCCCAGGCCACCGATCGGGACTCTGCCACAACCCATTTTGGCCGGAATGAATAATCAGGACTACAATCTCATTTTACATCTTACACGAGAGAAAGGAAAGATCACGCACAAGGGCGATCAGATCTCATTGTACCTGGACTTCACGTCACCAGTGCTGTCGGCGAGGCGAGAGTTCGTGCCTGCTAAGCGGCTACTGCTGCAAGCTCAAATTCCATATTTGTTATTGTACCCCGCCAAACTTAAAGTCATCCAATGATGGAACTGCTCATTTCTTCAGGGATGACAAATCCGCCCTCAAGTTAGCAAAACATGTTGGGGGAAAAAACCCAAACAGGGCCTCAAGACTGCAGACTCCTCCGAGGATTGTCTTAGTGACAATAATTGATGTAAATCTTTTACTTAAGTCATATTGCTCCGTGTCTGGGTTTGGGGAGTGGGTGTTACATTTAACTGTTGGGAAGAGTTTGTTATGCTGCACTGCTTTACCGCATCATCTGTTAGGGCGCTGTTGATCCTGTCAAAGGGCCTTCGGTTTGGGTTTGGTGGGAGCAGAGGCAGGCTCGATTGAACTGAGACACGTCGGGATGGACTGGTTTGCTCGAACTGTCCCTACATCTGATGTACTGTTACGAAGTTGGTGTATGTTTTCAATGATTTGGGTAACTGGCAGAACTCTCCCTAGTTTTCTTGGCCACCCTGGGGAGTACGCTGATAGTTCTGCGCACCTATGGGAGACTTCTCTTTGGTTGTTCGCTCTACTAGGGTGTTTAGGGTGGGTTTTTTACAACCTGCTTGGGGGTTGGAGTGGGTGGGGGTTTGGGGGTTGGGGGGGGGGGGGAGTTTAACAGTTTGTTCTTAGCCAGTAGATCACCGTATAATTAATCAAACTGCTACTGGATGCCTATGAGTATAATGCATTGCCTTGATTCCACTATTGTTGGATGTATGAAGGTACAACACGGGTTTTAAACTGCAGTACCATTACAACAAGGGTTTTACAATGCAGGTTGTTACCACGACTTGCGCTGTAGGTTGCTGGACTTAGGAATAGTAAGATTTACTATTCCAACACCAGCCTACGTACAGTAGGGAAGGTGTTGGAATAGTAAATCTACTATTCCTTAGTCTAAAGCGCCCTCCAGCGCAAGTCGTGGTAACGACTTGCGTTGTAAAACTCTCGTTGTAAAGGCACTGCGGTGTAAAACCCGCGTTGTAATGGATGTTCCCCCTATTGTTGCATATTGCATTAACCTAATCACCGTATGGTGAGCCTGAACTAATTAACATGGAACATCTGTGGGCTCAATGATGGTAGAAAGTCCAGGCTTTTACATGCTTATCTGTCGAGGCACAATGTAGACGTATGTGTACTGCAAGAAACACATTTAACTGTTATACCCTCCCCCAGATTGAAGCATAGTAGGTGGGGCTCAGTATATTCTTCCATATATTCAAACTATTCCAGAGGGAACACGGTTCTGATCCAGAGAGTTCTGGACATGAAGGAAAGGGAACTACGCACTGACCCAGAGGAACGGTTTGTTATCTTACTGGGTATTTTGGGTGGGATTCCGGTTGTGCTAGTGGCACTGTATTGCCCCAATGTTGACTCCCCAAGCTTTTTTCAAGATATATGGGCCCAAGTTAAGGCGGCGGGATGTCACACCATTATCTGGGGCGGGGACTTCAATGCAATTTTAAATTTAAAACATTTAAAACGTCTCGCACATTACATCCCCTGGCTAGTGCTGCATTGAATGCCATCATTTCAGATGGGAACTTGGTAGACATTTGGAGAGGTAGACACCCAGCAATCAAAGAGGGGACTGGTATTTCTGAGTAGCATAGGGCATGGTTCTGGTTGGATTTTTGGTTAGTATCGTGCGACGTTGCAACGTGGACTAAGGAGGACCTGAGCTGATAGGTGCACAACAGACTGTTATTAGAGGCCAAACAGGAGCAATGGATGAATTCTCCAGATTGTACTCTGACCTATATACTGCCACCCAGGAGTCCAGTACGGAGGGCCTGATACCCTTTCTTGATTCACTGAAACTGCTGTGGTTCAGTCAACGACATAGGGATTACTGAGATTTCCCTTTCACAGTAGAAGATGTCACCCAGGTAATCAAGAGTTTACCGCTAGACAAGGCCCCCAGTTCTGACGGCCTCACTACCGCCTTTTACAAAACCTATGTTGAGGAATTAGTGCCCCACCTGATAGCGGTATATGATGAAGCTCAAGCCTCTGGTATTTTACCACCGACCATGCGCAAAGCCATAATTATAACTTTATTGAAACCCGGGAAGCCTGAAAACGAACTGGACTCTTATAGACCGCTGTAGATGTTAAAATATTGGCGAAGCTGATTTCTAAACGGCTACAGCCCCTACTCCCTTTGATCGCCCATCTAGACCAGTCAGGATTTATCCCCAGGAGATCCACCTCACATAATCTATGGTCATTATTTTCGGTACTACATTATTTACACCAAGAACTGCAAGCTTCTGCTGTCTTTCTCGATGCGACAAAAGCGTTCGATACGCTGAAATGGCATTATGTATTTACCATTTTGGCATGCATGGGGTTTAGCCCGTAATTTATCAACATGATTCGCCTGCTATACACACAACCGATGGCTCAGATTCGGGTGAATGGTCTCATGTCAGAGCCTTTGGTATCTCGAGGGGCACGAGGAAGGGATGCCTGTTGTCCCCTCTGCTCTTCGCGATAGCAATGGAGCTGCTGGCGGCACGCATTAGGCAACATCACACCTCAAGGGGCATTGGATTTAGCACACGTAACCTCCTGATCTCCTTATACACTGATGATGTCATACTGATCATCCCGGCGTCAAATTTGGAATTCATCAAATTTGGCGGCCTCTCAGGTATTTCTATCAATTGGGCCAAGTACGTAATTTTCCCATTGACACACACCACTATTCCGGTTCTCTCAGAGTTTCTGCTAAAATGGGCAGATGAATCAGTGAAGTATCTGGGCATATGGCGAAACACGCAGGAGATTTGGTACTTAAACTATGTTAGTGCCATTACATGGTTGGAAGAGAAGGTCACAGCGTGGGCAAAGCTCCCGCTCTCCCTAGCAGGGAAAATAGCACTCGTTAAGATGGTGGTACTACCAAAATGTCTCTATTGATTTGTAAATTTCCCTGTTCCGCTAACACAAGCCTTCTTTAAGTCCCTCAGGCCCTGCTGGTCTCGCTGGCTTGGGCGAGTGGCCAGGCCTGGGCCTCATGGGACCATCTGACGCTCCTGCTCTGTCAGGGCGGTTTGGGAGCCCCAGATATGCAGTTGTATGCCTGGTGTGCCCAGGCTCAGTTTCTTCACTACAGGGTGCACCAAACTCCATTCAAACTGCATGTGGCTGTGGAAACAGATGCGACGGCACCTGTCTCGCTCCAGGTGGCTCTCTATCAGCATTATAGGCAACCCAGGGATGGCATAGACACGGTGGAGACTATGCGGTGGGTGTGGAATGAGTTGTATGCACACCCTATGCTTTCCAATGTAGGCGAAAGCATAAGCAAAACTATAGCACAAAAGATTAACCTGTTCACCTTCGCTGACCTCTCTCCGGAAGATACATTTAGACCACCCCAAGTCCCGGTGGAGAGTCAACCGGTGACCTTTACCGAACCATTTGTCTACCATAAACTGCGGGCTGTCTGTAGATCTTTACACAGGACTTTTCCATGCCCCACGCCTACCTTACTTGCCTTGGAGAATGTGTTAAAGTCAGCCTCGCTAGGTAGACTCATTACACAGATCCATACACACATGCAAACTTCAGCTCCTTTGACACAGCCACAGGTACTCCAGGCGTGGAACGATGAATTGGAGATGCCACTGACCGAAGCTCAATAGATATTCTGTTGTTGCCAACTCACTGTGTTATCGCCAAACTATAAACTCTGCCTGATATGCTTTAAGTTTCTACATCGCTTCTACAGAACACCAGTGGGGTTACACCATATGGGACTAAGAGGTGATGACAGCTATTGTCGCTGTAGTCTCGCGCCAGCATTGTTTTTGCACATGGCATGGAACTATCCACTGCTGGCATCATTCTGGTCTACTGTATTTACAATGACCCATCAGATCATAACCACGCCCACAGATCCCACACCCCTGCTAGGACTATTGGGCTACGAGAAGGACACACCCGTTAAGGTTAGCAATATACTTGCAATGCTCCTTCTCTTTGCCAAACGCCAGGTCGCAGTACATTGGGGGAGGAAGAGGGCTCCTTCTACAAAGGGGTGGCTCAAAGACGTCACATATGGGCACTCACAGTTGTCCACATTTTGAGAATTAATGCCTTCCACTTCCCCACCTTGAGACATTTGGGAACCCTTTCTAAATTTGGCCCGTGAGGAGGTTGGAGAGGTGCCGATAGTTACCCGGAATGAGGGGTGAAAGGTAATAAGATGTTACACTAATGCCTAACAGATTAACTTTTATGTGTTATATATATGCGGGAATTACTCCTGTTACAATGGCTAATTGGACCTCCACAGCAGGTTTTGTGCTACGGTGAACACATCCACATTCATGGTGTCATAATGGATGTTGTACGTAAAATGTAAAAGTAGTAAGGTACAAGGTATGCAGACTTAACAGTGATTATGTATTGAACGTCTACTGGCTAGTTGTTTGGTATATTTGTAGCATTGTTTTCTTTTTTTTTTAAATGCCAATAAAAAGAATTAAATAAATAAACCTACTGTGTTAAGCGCACATGTGAATGAACTCTGTCTTATGAAATGCAAACAGAAAATGTATTTACCTGCTTAATTGGGATTGAACGGCCACTGCCCGTGTTGTCTCCCCTGCTGTCCAAACTCCTCTTTTCAGAATCACTTCCTCTACGATTCTACAAAAGAATTGGATGTGAATTAAATAACATTATTCAAGGGGATGGGGCATTGTGATTCAGTGCTGAATTATCATCATGTTAGAAGAGTTATGCCCTGCTGGAACTTTTAAAGTACTAAATTTGCATACTTCCAGTTCTTAATTTGGAAAAATACAAGTAAAAGGGCCCGAGCTATGTTCAGGAGGTCACCGTGATTTGCACTGCCCACTGTACTTCCCAGGACTGCCAACCAAGAGGGACATTTGGATTGTTTCACGTCTCTTTAAGTTGCAAGGCTGGCTTGGGCTTGCTGTTTTCAATATGTTCAAGTATATTGAGCACTCACTGAACACTATCAACATGTTGATGAGCCATGCTCAAAAATAAATAGATAGGCCATCATGTGGTGGACTAAGCAAACACAAGGAGATGATGGACGGAGCGCTGAAACATTTCAGACACTCACCCCAGCTCAGATCTGGGTTTAATACATCATCAATATTTAGCTCACATCACCACCTCAGTTCAGACCCAGCTATATGCAAATCAGTCTTGACCCTGTGCCTCATGGGAACAGTCCAGCCCGAACTGCCAAGCCAGGTCTTTCCTGAACCGGAAAGCAGTTTCTGGGTAACACCCTTCATCAGCCAGGCTAGCTTGAATCCAGTGTCATGGATACGTTCTAGAAATACCGAAATACCTGTACAAATTGAGCACTGCACACTCCCCACAGGTTTGGAGTGAGATGAGCTTTTGGACACAGCTCATTAATCCTACAAGAGGGACTAGTGTTATCATTAGACTATCCTCCGCCCTTAATGTTCTCAGTTAAATTACAAGGCTTATAGAACAGGGGACAAACTCGATCTCAGACTTGTATGTTCTTAGTTTCACTGAGAATCTTTCAAGTTGACGTATTTTACACCTTCTGACTGAAGGGTTGTTAGGAGGCTGCAGCTAATGATTGTAGAATTGTAAATTCACTTCTTAACTTAGTTTTATAAGATTGATTAGATGCTGCAAATTCCATTTGAACACCACTCTTACCTCCATTGTAGGAAGACATAAATATAATAAGGGATCCCATGAGAATTCCACTCTCTAGTTTATTATACATTTTTCCAAATTGATCTCCCAAACCCTAAAGAGCTTGCCCTCACCATTACATGGCCTATTTCAGGAATGTACGGGGACAGGAAAGGAAGTTAGTAATTTAGAAATATTGATATAAATTGTGAAACATCAATGGTATATATTTCTTACTTTATGGATGTACCAAATTTCAAAGACATGCTCCTCACCTCTGTAACATGCCTGTTACTCTCTAGATTTATATGGAAACGACTTATGGAACACATTTATTTTGGACACCCCAGTCACAAGAAATAGAAAAATAGAGTTGGAATGTTTCTTTCCTGTTGAGCTTAGGACTCAAGTGAGTATATTAACAAACCTATTCAGCTATTTTTTAGTGTGGGGATGTGGTCATGTTTAGTCTGAAATAAGTGAATAGGTGCCAGAGCAAAGTAATTCTGCATATCAACATCTAGTACATTGGATCACTCACCTGTCAGTCCATGGAGCTGACAGGACATCATACTTAATCCAAAAAAGCTTAATATCCAACACACTAGTCTTAAGGATGGACATGATTTCGGGAAAAACATAAACAAACGTTTTCCAATTTTAAAATCTGTTTATTTTTGCTTTTTTTTCCATAATGTTTCCGTTTTTTGTAGGGAATGCCGACCACTAGCAATCAGCACCCCCATTCTTTCTCGTAACAGTTTTACCAACCTTCCTCCCTTTGCGTTTTCTCCTGGCTTACATTATTTCCACTTTCATTTTCAAACTATGTTCCCTAAGAGAGATTTACTATGGCACATCCACAATTTTCCTTGAAAACTGTACTTTTGTAGTTTAAAAAAAAGAAATAATAATATACATTTTTAAACGATTGTTATGCTTAATCCATCACATTGTATTTTTTCTAAATCTGTTTTCTCCAGTAAGGCCCTGATCACTTGTAATAGGGAACCAAATTAACACATGCGTTTATGCATTAATTCCATTTCTCATAATTATAAGATGTTTGGTTTTTCCTCACCGATTTCACCGGGCGTGGGAGAACCGAACATGATTTTCCTGCGGATAATTCTGGAGGGAAAACCGCATGAGGAGGCTTGGACTACAAAAGCAGACAAGCTGTATTCTTTCTTTGTTTTTCTAGCAGAGCGGAGTGTACAATGCTTCTGCAGGTAGAACAAATCACTTTCCCTCCTCTACGTCCCCTCATCACCCACCCCAATAACACTCCGCTCCAGCCGCGGCGGGTGGTGGGGGTACCGGCTGGGCGGTGACGTGGGGAGGGGGAGGGGCAGGGTGGGGGGTAGTAATGTATGGATTACGGAGTTTAACAGGTAAGTAAACACATAAATAAATAAAACAAATGTTGTTGCGCACACTGCATCGCATTTGGTGATGCAGTGCACGCAACGAAATTCGTTTTATTTATTTATATGTATATTTACCTGTTAAACTCCGCAATCCATACATTACTACCCCCCACTCTGCCCCTCCCCCTCCCCACGTCACCGCCCGGCCGGTACTCCCACCACCGGCCGCGACTGCTCCGCTCACACTTTTACCACCTGCTGTATGTTGTACAATCACTTGCAATGCCAGATTCAGTGTGATTTTACGACCGGAAATATTGGTCCCACATTGCATTGGGCCTTACTCCAAAATTAATGGGACTGGGCGGTTTTACCAGGCAGTAATGGTAGCAGCCCAAGATCCGTCTTACTCGGAATCAGCGCCTAAATGGCTTCTGACTGTTTTGTTTTTGCATGATTTACATTTCACAGAATTATAAATAATGAAATAGCACAGAAACGTCCAGGTGGTACTCGGATAACTCTAGCTAACACTTTCTCCCCCTCTCATACATTCAAGTGTTTTTTCAGGTGAGTAAATGTTTTTGCAATATGTGACAATGACACTTCTATTCAATGCGACCTTTCCTGTGGACCCACCAGGGCTGCTTGTAGCACTGGGACCCCTCAGCATGCACTCTGCCCTACTCACTGTGAAGAGGCTGGTCCTGCGCTTTGCACTCCGGTGGAGGGAGCTGGGTGTGCCGAGGCCCAGAGACAGTTCACTACGCAGTTCCCGGTGGCTGATGTTTGGCGTGGAGGGAAGGGACGAGGAGTAGTCGCTGGTGTGGCCCCCGTTGCTCGCCTGCACAAATTGCATCGATAGAGAGAGACAATCAGTGATTCCGAAAAGGACGCTACCTGCTGTTCACACTGCTTTGTGGCATGTAACATTACTATCATATCAACCAGAACAAGCCAAACCACATCACACCATTTGAATACTCTGTTGTAAACACCAGGGGCATTACTCTGTGTCAAAGGGGTGTTCCACAGGTATTGTGGTGGGTGTTTCCACGCAACATCCATGGGACCTGACACATTCCCAAATTTACATTTTGTAAACCTGGGAATGTGTCAAACAAAAACAATCATCCCCCAGTGCAGGTACCCTTGCAAAATGACGCAAAGGTGCCTGCGTTGGAGTATGGCTACTGTTTGTGAGTGGAGAAGGACAGGAATGCACTGTAACTTGTAGATACGGCGCATTCCTGCCCTCTTATTTTGACACATGGCGGCACAGCAGGAAGGCTTGCTGCACAAAATATAGTGAATGAGGCCCTGCAACTTCAGCGATGGGGGCGTGGCTGAGTGCCTCAGGTTAGTTCTGTGTTACCTAACACATGTCCATTGTTGTTTTTGGCTCCTTTGATTTTGTATTGTAATTGCATTTATATAGCACTTACTACCCCTGACGAGGTGTCAAAGCGCTTTTTCGGTGAGTAGTACGCTACTCCGTAACCCATAAAGGATTAGTGGTGAATTATTATAGTGAAAAACAAAAGTAATTTGAGTGGTGGATATGTTAGTCAGTTATTTGGATTGAGAAGGATAACGGAGGGATAGAAGAGGGAAAAAGGTTTGCATTTAAATAATGCTTGCTGCCCCTGATGATGCGTTAAAGCGCTTTTTGGGCAATTAGCACACCACTCCGGAAAGAGTAGTAGAAAGAGGTTTGAGATGAGTCAGAGAGTTGAGGTAGAGGATATATTGAGAGCAGTATAGAGTGAGAAATAAGGTAGTGCATTGGAGATGCTGAATTAGAAGAAACATAATACATTAATATATCCATAAGTACATGGAAGGTATATAGATGAATAAATTAAGGTAGTAAATGTAGAGTGAAGATGCATTAAATAAACTCCGGCATTCAAGTGTTGTTGTACTTTAAATTAATTTTATTTATTTATATTTTTTGTAATTTTATAGTGAAGCAATTGTAGATAGTTTTGATAAAAGATTTACTTATTTACTGAGTCACTTATATACATAGATTAATGTAACTATCAGTGATATGCACATTTGTTAAGCAGAACTAATCTATATATATAAAAACGAATTTATGTCTGTCTGTCTGTCTGTTTGTCCTTTATGCATTACTACACCATTCATCCAATCGCCATGAAACTTTGGGAAGTTGTTGAGTACACTCCCGCAAAGGTCTCTGGCATACATTTTTTTTAAATATCGGCCCCCCAGGGTCCTCATAATCTTTTGAATACTGATCAACGTTTACAGTTTCCGGTGCGACTCGCTTTTGCAATGACCATCAACAAAGCACAAGGACAATCGCTGCAAGTGTGTGGACTAGATTTGGAGAATCCGTGCTTCTCACATGGACAACTGTATGTGGCCAGCTCACGCGTCGGAAAACCTTCTGATTTATTCGTGTACGCACCAGACGGAAAAACAAAAAATATTGGTATCCTCAAGCATTCGAATAAATAAATAGAATTAAAACGACACTTTGAAATGTTTTCCATATTAAAATGAATAAGTTTCAATAAAAATGACACAATGTAAATTGAATGTTATCATAACAAGTTTCCGTGAATTTCCTTTCTTCTGAGATCGCAGCAACGCGCGACGGGTAAACTAGTAAATATATATAGTTTTTAAAACATTATTATTATACACGTTTATACAACGCAATACACATATATAGGTACATATCTATAGTACAAATACATACTTATATAGAGAGGGATATGCTGTATGTTTCTGTTTGCGTATGGTGGTTATGTGTGGAAGAGCCAATTCTTGAGTAGTTTTCTGAAGATAAGGTGGTTATCAATGAACTTATGTTGGTTTAAAGAGTTCCATAGTTTGGCTGCTTGAACAGAGAAGGATGTGCTGTAGTGTAGTTCCTATATTCCCAATAGGCTATGCTCATTGGAATAATCTATCCTATAGATATGTCATAGGACTTAGGTCAGTAGGTCTCTATCGAATATACTAAACATAATTGTGAGTGGCAGCTAGCTCAAAGGCCACTAGAAACTTTCTCGAATACACAAGAAGGGATTCGTTTCTGACAACCACATAAACACGACAACTTTGTTTCCCTAAGACTGGAAAATATCTTCAGAGTCGTGGAAACAATAGATAAGTATTTCACTCAGTCAATGATGCATGCTTTGTTTCTACAGAGGTTGCAAAGAAATAGAGAGACGGGCGTTTCAATAAAAGGTTTATTGAACAGTCTTCTTTCTCATGCAAGAGAGGTGAACTGCTACAATCGTTAGGCAAAATGCAAAATAATGCGTACAGCGAGAATAGTATTATAAAATAATACTGTAATAGCATTGTATGTTTCTAAGCCATATAAAAATACATACATAAATAACATAGGCTAAAATACTCAACTGGTGCTTCTAAAATGTGCCTACCCCAATGTACCTAACCTATGTCTAGTACGAGGGAAGAAGTAAGTATTGTTTAGCATAAGTTTTAGTTCTGCCAAGAATTGCCAAAGGTTTCTCTAGGTTCTAATCAGCTCCATACTTTGGAGGGAAGTCTGGTATCTCTGTCTCGCAAGGGGAGTCAGAAACACTGGAGCTGGATTCTCGGCAGAGGAGGACAGCTTCCTGATCAGTGCGTCAGCTTGGAGAGTCTGCTTCCTTCGGCACTTGCTGTAGCAAGCTGTGTCGGGCAAGTAGGTCGTCGAACTGCACCGAACCACCATGCTTTGCTATATTGAAGGTATATTTATACCTTGAAGGTGTTTAGGAATGCCAGCTTTGACGTAAAGTCGGGCATATGAACGTCATGGATGAACCTCTAAGGAATAGTTGTTCATGCATAATAATGAGTTTCTTGGAGAAATCAATATCCAGGCTAGGGGAAGTCCCTTCTGCTTAAGAGTCTGGTTTTCCAAGAAATCGTTGTGGCGTTGATGAACAGATGGAAGTATCCTTGCCTGTATTTGGGTAGCATGGGCTATGCCTAAATAAGGGCTTGATTTCTATGCCTATATAAGGGCAATGTGGATTGTACTTATATAAGGGCAGGAATCAGGAAAATTCATTTGGAATCTAAAACGCCATACAACACCCACTCCACTTTCTTATGTACGACATTGCTAAGTTCTAAACACGTTAAACATATCTAAACATGATGTGTTAAAATCCACCCAAAACACATAAAAATGCAATGGTACTGGTTGTACACGAAAGCGCATTGGTGCTGTACGTATCAAAAGCAATGGTTCATTCTAAGCATATAATTGACATTTGTAAATGCAAATGCTATCTGAAGGAATCAAGAAAATATACATTTATGAAATGGCTCATAAATACAGAAGAAAAAAGGCCGAAACCATTTCATGTCAGATTACATAAAACTGTTTGTGTATGTGGACAAGCTCAAATATTGTCTTCTGGAAGTATTCAAAGAATTCTTGTTCTCTATGAATAGTTCTACTTTAAGCAGATTACTTTGTCCCAAAAAGGGTAAAAATACAAATTTGGAAAAAAAAATTATCACAGGAAAAAGAGTCTCAAAGTTAGAACTTTGTTTTGAAAAATGAAGGCCGAAATCAAAATCTCTATGAACACTGTGTGCCAAATCAAAAGTCAGTGTTATTGTCTGGAGAAAACATCAAATCTTCTAAGTCTGTAAAAAAGTTGTCTACCATTGTAGGTGAAAGTTGGATTACCTCGTTTAGAAGATTAACCGCACATAGATGTGAAGCATCGCCGTCAGCATTGGTAGCATTAGCAATGTTCGTAGTGAATGATACCTGGGTGCCTGTTTCCTCTCATAGCTCACCGTCAGCATTTTGCGTCTGTGAGATCTCAATGAATGCCGCCATCAGAATTGGTAGCCGCTGGGGACAACACAGTGCATGGGCTGTTACCGGTTCAAGCAAAGTATCAACATCCATTGGCATGACTGATGGGAGTGTTAGACAGATGTTTAGCACGCATTCTCCTCCGCATAGCAGGCAGCATAGAACAGATAAGATGCAATCTTGCCAAATTGGTCTGAATGATCGAAACCATGTGGTATTCTATTCTCTTAGACGAGGTAGTCCCAAAATTTGGACAATGCGCTCACGACACTTCATCGCCAGTAGTGTTGTCTTCATGGAGAACTGAATGTTGCTGGTGATTTGGCTTGCCATATCGCAGCAGTAGCAGCAAAAATAGTATCGCTGCAGTGAGTCCCAAAATGAGAGGCAGTCAGCCAAACACAGAGTGCACAAAGTTTGGAAATATTCCTAGCACTGCTTCAAAAGGTGCTAACAGTCCAGAAAATACGGTCTTAAATACATGTACAATACCGCTCGTATCAGACATGTTTAACCCCTTTGGTGCTAAGGCAATTCCAGCAATTTAATCTAATTTCCATTCTTAAGATACGATTTAACATTTCTGAGAAATGTACAGGGCAGTTTGTAGTTAAGAGGGCATGAATCTCGGCAGAAGTCCTTGTGACTTGCAGATCATAGGTCTCTTTGGCCGAGGTCAGTGGCACAGTTTTTTGCAAAAGAATGGCTTTCATTCTGCTTAAAGTATCAATTCATATAGAAGAGATGTTCAGTGAAGACCATAAAGGCGACTCCCTGTCTGTCTTCGTTTTGGGAAACAATACTTGCATACAGCAAGTGACCCTGGCTGACACAGTTACTAGATAGGGTAAACCTGGCAACATGCCACAGCAGCTGTGATCGTTCAACATGAGGTAACTCCCACTGGAAAGTTGTCTAAAAAATTGATTCAATCCGCGCAGCTGGTGAACCTTGCAGGTGGCAGAATAAGTTGGTGGAGGAACTATCGCAGGCCCCGTGTAAATTAATACCCTGACAATGGAAAGAACCGCTTAGTGCGTTTTCACAATTTTTACCACTAAGAAACACCTCTCTTCCCCCACTCCAACATCTGTGTGTGAACAGTAAATCCCAGGATGTCTTGATGTATTCTTTACCGAACCTTTCAAATGTGCCTGCTGGTATATGTTTTAGGCAATACTGAAAATGGAAAATTGTAACAGACAGAGTGATTGTTCCATGTATAATCCATTCAGTGGCTGGCTTTTCAGCGACTGTAAACGGCAATCTTTCCAGTTTTTCAATGCTCAGCACCATATAGTCTGCTCCCCTTTGTGCCAATTCAATCTGTTTATCAGTGAGATTGAATTCTGAAAACAGTGACGTAGTATTGATTAAACGCCAAGGCACATAGCCTGAACGTAGGTTTTGTAACATCCAGCCTAATAGCATCATAGAACGTAATTGCGACTGACCATGTTGCAAGATGACCAAGTCCTGTTCCATGATGTCTATGGCAGAAGACACTATGCTCTCCAAAGAATATATCCTGGACGACAGAGTCGTTAACCCATTGTCAACCACAGATAGAGTTTTCTCTAAATTAATACGATCAATTTCTCATATACTTTCTGCAGTCTCTGCTTGCGTAATCTTCCATGCTTCCTTTTAAGCAGCATAGATACCGACATATATCAAATGTTTATGAGGCAGTGTTCTTGGTCCTAGCAAGAATTCCCGAAGATCAGCGCCATCTTGAAATAAAGATAAGTGTTGTTTAACATCCTTAAGGGTAGATCTATGTAGCAAATCAAGGCACAGTTTCCCTACACTGTATGTTGTTACTATTCCTGGATGCTGTCTTTGAACATATCTCGGGTCTGGCCTATTGAATGTGAAACCATGTGTCTTGTTCAGGAATCTATCTTGACAGTTGTTTGTGTCTGAGGGCCAGATCAACCATGTAGTCCAATCTGGATCTGTTCTGTTGTGATGCAAAATAGTACGTACGTCAACCTCTCCCACTGAAGTGTTATCACTAGCAGGTGTAGGTGTAGACGAATTGTTCATGTCTTTGATCTTGGCTAACCCAAGGCAAGACGTCTGTTGGACAGTGTCATTAAAAAACATAATTTGCTCAGGGATGAGACAGGCTCTAAACATAGCTTCTATCCCCTGTACCTGCCAATCGTTTGTGCCCCAGACAGTTTTCGTGTCAATTTTGTCTTTCCAAAAGTCGAAACCTAGTTTAGACATTTGAGCATAAAAGGCTGCAGAATAAATTTGTTTGGTATTTGTTAACATACGTTTCATGACCATATACGAAAAGGAGCTACAGTGGTAGAGAACAGGTCATCCCCCACTCAAAAGTTATTCACAACACAGGACCTGTTCACGTGGTAATTTTACTACTCAAATCCTAACCAATCAGTTATGGTATCTCAAACAGTCTGTTGGACCAGCGGATTAGTCGTATGCCATCTGTGCTAATAGGATGTGGATCACCATTAAAAAAATAAAAATTAACATTTATCTGATGCGTTAGTTTTAACCAATATCTCCCACAATCGTACCCATCCCCTCATGTGATACGATCACTCTACAAGTGCTCAAAGCTACCGTAAAAGTAAAGAAAAACTATGAGAGGGGGCTGGTGGTGCCTCACGGAAGTAACCCCATGGGAGTGAGCAGGAAGGTACTCACCTGCATCCTCAGGTTCTCATCATTAGCAACCACCAACCCCCCAAAAAACTGTGTTAAAGTGAATGAAAGAAAAGACACGGTGCTAGGGTGTAATATCAAATACTGCCAATGCACCAAACAGTTAGGCATGGTGTGCGGTAGAGTCAACCTAGAGATAGGGACTGCGGGGTCCAAACTATACCTCCGCCTGTCCCAATAAAACCGAGCTAGATCACACTGGCTGTTCAATTTTATTCAGTGCTGTGTGTCTGCTCAGTAAAAGCCGACATGTTTCATTGCCAGGGGGAAAGAACTCAAGCCAATTTATTCAGGGCATGGGTCAATCACTCCACCCTGCACCAATATATGTCTATTTTAGTGTTCCTGCACGGAGACATAAGTAAAAACAACGCATCGTAATCGATTGGCATCTGATCCCAAAATGCAAACGCCATTTCTTTTTGATAAAAACATTCTTATGTTGTCATAATATTTACCGGGATATAGCCCCACATGGGCATACCTTTACCCCTATTCACATGTGAGTGTGCACATATTCACAATCTCACTGGCTCTCGCAGTCATTACCTCCGTTAATCTGCAAGACATAATATAGTCTGGTGAAACTCAGAGTTATACAATTAAAGTCATGTCCCTCTCATGTACTTCATACAGTGCCTTGACTGGAGTATTGTCTTTTTTGTACTCTCAAGGAGCTAAGCCAAGATAATGCTAGTACTGCACCTTGCTCCCTTGGTAGTGCCCGGCTATCTAAAAAACATCATTCAGCTGAGCGCATATTAGTTCTGAACTCGGACTCCCATCTTTGTAAATGGGGGGACTCATATGCAGCATATCTACTTTTGCTCCTGCCTACTGGTCTAAATCTGCGCTGCGCTTTGGCCCCCCTTGACGATACCGCTTACCGTAACCAAGTGTCTGGCCGGCATTAACTCTGCACCACGCCGGTCCTGGCTGCGTTAGATGTTTATAGGTGTTTATACGGAAGTGGGCGGTATGTGTCATCATGTGCATCACAGGCCCCTCCTCCAAGCGTGTAGTACGCTATGTGCGGGGCGAGCTTCAGCTCGGGCGCCATCATGGAATTTATATCCCCCGGAGCTCTAACCTGTGCTGAAATAGTTCATAGGGTTCACATGCCACTTGTACAGGGAACACTCATAGTGGTTTTGCAGTTTCCCTGAGATTCTTGTTTTAACCAGTTAAAAGGTATTTACACCCGTCACATTATAAATAAAATAAAATAAAACGCCTTGCTCGACGACAGTGCTCAAAATGCTGCAATGTCAAACTATGTTGTTGCTTTTAGTTACATCGCAGCTCAAGGGATGGCAGTGTGATAATTATACTAAACCTGTTTTTATGCTATCTGTCTGGAGCAGTCAGTCCCTAGTGGCAGACAGTGGTGTATCAGATTATCCAGCATGGAATCCCCGTTTCTTTTTCACTAACTTTATTGAGCATAACCAAACTAAGCAATTGAAAAGTCTCCCATGTCCCCAATTATGTGATAAAAGTCGTGTCCTCTAGAACTATCAGGGACAGTATAATGCGGTCCTATTTTTCTCATAATCAGGAAGAATATTGTCCCAAAGTGTTCTGCAATGTATACTATGTCCTAATTTCCATATGCTCTCCTGTTATCTGTACTTAGTGTCATAACAACATATAGGTCAATATATCCACAGTCTCAGCGAATCGCTGGGGGGGAATCCCCCCCAACACTGTTGGAAAAAGATAATTCCTGGATTATACATTGACCTTGTTCCACTCAATGAGATCGTTCAGCCCTACCTGGTCTACCCCCATTTGGTAAATCCAACGTGCCTCTCTGGTGCTTAAACTGGTTTCCATGTTGTAGTGGTCACCCACTACCTTTTCAAGTACCACCCACCGAATGTCCCTCGGGTGTGTTTAAGTGCTTGAAAATGCTGCACCAATTTCGTAGTCAGTTTGCCTGTGCGCAATGTGCTGAGATGTTCTGGTATCCTGACTTTGACTCTACGTGTCGTGGTGTTGTGAGCCCTATATGATGTAGGTCACATGGGCATGTGAGTTTATAGATGACGTTTGTGGTATTGCAGTTGCTAAACCTGTTCAAGTACCAGGTTTTGTTGTTGACAAGGGTAACACTCTTGACCGGGGCTGTAAGGTCACACACTGAACTACCACATGGATAGTGTCCTTGAGGCACGGTGGTATCCCTCTGTTCTTGTGTGGGTCGGGTGTGCACTAATCGATCACGTAGATTAGTTGATCGTTTAAAAGCAAAGCGGGGTTGAGGCATTCTCATATTTGAGGTGTTCAACAAATGCCAATGCCTCCTGATAATTTGTCTAATCTTAGTAGACAATAGTCCAAATGTAGTGACCACTGGAATGCAATCTTCACTGGTCTTGGGTGTCCTTTCTAGCAGGGCAGCACATGGTGTATTATTAAATGCTCTTTTTCTTGCCTGCTTACAGACCTTTCGAGGATAGGCACGATCTTCTAATTTCCTGGCTAGTTCATCGGCTTGTTCTGTTCTGCTAGAAAGGACACAGCTACGGAAGCCGTTTGCACAGCTGCCTTTGCGGCTTCATCAGCCAATGAATTCCCTGCAACGTGAACGCCATCACGTTGATGACTCAGTGTATGTATCACGTGAGTGTTTTGTAGTCCTTCTCATAATTGAACTACTTGTTCCCAAAGCATTTTATGCTTGATTGAGCCACCTTTTGCATCTTTGAAACCATTTTGAAGCCAGTTTTGCAAGTATTCATTGTAAGATTGAACACAATAATACGAATCGCACACTATGAGTGTGGGGAATTCGCGATCTGTATTTGCAAGTGCCATCTTGAAGGCTTGTAGTTCAGCTCACTGAGCTGTACAATCTCCTAGAGATTGAGTTTTAGTGACCATTGGTCGGAATTTGCTATGCGCCAGCGACCTTTAACGATTGCGCACGCCGCACTATAGGCTTGTTTACCCCTCGTAGCGGGTTGAGCTGATTCGTCAGTATAAATTATACATTCATACTGCTCTAGAGGCACAATTTCAGTAGGCAGAGGACATTCTTGTTCGTAATGTAGAAATGCCCGTGTTTTTAAATAAGGATCAAAAACTTATTCAACATCAGTTGCAGCAAGAGAATTAACCCATTGTATCCATCATGGATGTAAAGCTTTAGCATTTGGAAAGCTTGCTTTCGTCACTGCCTCTAAGGCAGGTACAGGTGTAATGACCAGAATGCGCTTACCCTGTGCGACGGCTCTCTCTTTTGCTACTGCAGTTTGAACAGCTGTCAGAATTTTTTCTGTTGAAGTGAATTTCCTTTCCGCTTGTGTGTACAAGTGTGATTTTTAAGATATTGGTACTTTTTCACCTTCGTTAAAAGTTAAGTACGTGAATCCGCATTGTCCTGGAATGATTCGGATCACTAAGTTGCGTACGTTAATGCGTGTTTGCAAATGTTTAGTAGCTAACATATTTGTTTGCAATGAACAGAAAATTTCTGTTTGTTTTTGTGTCCAATTAACTGTTTTGAAATCATGTTTGATTAGTTCGTAGAGAGGTTTAACCCTCTCTGTGTAATTTAGAATGTATGTTCTTCCGAAATTTAGAGAACCTAGAACCGATTGTACGTTTTTCAGCGTTTTTGGAGGTTGAAGCAGCGCACATTTCTCTAGAAAGTTTGCTGACAGGCTTTAGCCTTCACTTGAAAGTTCATATCCTAGAAAGAGGATGTTTAAATGGGCAATTCTAGATTTTTTTAAATTGAACTTGTACCCTTCAGAGACGAATTCCAATATAATTGTATTCGCCCTGTTCAAGTGCCTATCCAAGTCATCGTCTGTCAGATAGATGTCATCGACATATGACAATGCTTCATCATCATAAGTTTGTAGTAACTCTGTTATCCTTCCTGGATGCTCCTTGGATGCTTGTTTCCAGTCCAGGGAGGACCTGGCTTGGCAGTTCGGGCTGGACTGTTCCCATGGGGCACAGGGTCAAGACTGATTTGCATATGGCTGGGTTCAAACTGGAATGGCACAGTGAGCAAAAAAACGATGGATTGAGGCCCAGATCTCTGTACTGGGGTGAATGTATGACATTGTTCTGCATTCAGTCCATCAACTGTTGTTTTTGCATCCTCGCTGAGAATAACACAGGACTATTCTTGAATCCCTGTGGGAGACGACAGAAGTGACGGAGTGTCCCCATAATTGAGAAAGCGGTCAAATACCTACTTTGTGGTGCAATGTTTTGGCAGAAGAAACCGTTAGAGATATCTAATGTGGTTTTATATTTTTTATGCACAATGTTATTCATTAATGCTGCACTATGTGCATTTTGTACTGCAAAAGTTTTGCAACAAGAATTTAGATGTCTGTAATCCAAAACTAGAGGATATGTATTGTCTGGTTTGGAGACAGGAAACAAAGGATTGTTCATTGATGAGGTGCATATTTCAATCACCCCCTGGTATTCAAGTTGATCTAATATCTCCTTGACCTGTATTTTAGCTTCTTGCTTAACTGGGTACTGCCTTTGTGCAGTTGGTTGATTTTTTAACTGGATTTTATGATGAGTAGAATCCTCATCCCATCCTACATGATTTTTATACAATGCAGGAGCCTGGGCTACTGCCCATTTCCTGGCATAGGAATATTTTAAATTAATTGGAATGTGCTTGGAGAAGGTTGGCATAATGATTTATTCGCCATGTGGGCATTCCCTGACAAATTCCGGTGGCCAGTCTTGTTCAGCTAGAAGAATGTCATAACCCTTAGAGAGTCGCTCCCAAAAGAGTGCTCTCACTTTTCTTGGTATGTCTCCCTCCATTTGGAGTGTTACTTCATATAACTGATGTGGAGAACTAACCCTGGTATCTGCAGTTTCAACTTGAATAAATTCATTCAAGTCCACTGTCTCCAGATGATCCTTCAAGTTCTTGCGAGCTATGGTGACTTCTGCTGCGCTGTCCAACATTGTCTGAGCCCATTCCCCGTTCTTGAGTTGTGTCCTCAAGATCCGCGGGATGTCTGATTTTTAGACCTGCTACCTTCTTTTTGGTAGATTGAGGTTTCTTGTTTTTCTGATCGTGTTGATCGTCTTTGGACTTCACGCGTTCTTCCTTGTTTTCTGACTGTCCTCTTCTTTCGGAGTTCTGAGACGAAGTCTGAAAGGTATGAGAGGAACGTGTATCAGTTTCTTGATATCTATCAGGTTTTCTCAAATTCCCTATTCCTGAGGTTCTTTTTAGAAGGAGAAGGAGTGTTTTTATTAAAGACCTTTAACTGTGTAATTCTACTATTTTTTGTATATTATTAAGTAATTGTTCATCCAAAATTGATTCAATGTCTGGGTCAGGTCCACTGTTCCCAAGAGGCCGCGCGCCTGGGCGGGCGCGCACTTCGCTACCCCCAAGCGCGCAGTCCCATTTGTGGAGCGCGCACAGAGGGCACATCCGCAGAGAGTAATCGCGCCGCCGCCGCTTTTAAAAGGCGCGCGGCGCGAAAAACGGGCATTTCCAGATTGCGGCGAAAGCAGTGTGTGCTTTTCCTATTGCCCATTTGTTTGCTGTAATGTGTCATTAGTAACGTGAGGCTGCGGGGGAGATTGAGTGCTTTTCTTTAAGTTTCCATGTTAATTGCATCCTCTTCCCGAGCGGCGATTAACATGGATACTTAAATGAAAGCACTCAATACCCCCCGCAGCCTCGCTTTGCCGGATTTGAGTGCCCTCCTAATTAGGTGAAAGTTCCCGGTAAGGGAAGACCCCTCCCCTTTCCACCTATTTCAGCAGACAGGAGAAAGAGGCATTTAGGGGTCGTAGTTGCTCTGTAGATTACTGTAAAGGTCAGGCACAGTGGCCGGGTAAAGAAGCCAGGAAGGGTTTTTTTGCGAGGACACACTCAGACCACGTTTCTGAGGCAAGGGATAAGAGGTGTTGGGCTGAGGAGTGCTGTCCTGGCTCTTGATGAAGGTCAGAGAAAACATCAAAATACGGAGCTACCTTGCCACTACCCTACCTCGTTTGGGGAATACATTGTATTTCTTTTCCATCTGTGTCCCTCGTATTTGCGTATAATTATGTTCCTGTGAGTGTGCAAGTTAACTCAGGGTTCTAAACGTCCACAGGTTTGGGGCCGCCCGGTACTTAGCGGATCAATTTCAGTTTGTTGCATAAACCTGTGTGGCATGGAAGAGGTTAACTGCGCGGCTGCGAGGAGTAGATGTTTATTGTGAGCAATTCGGGTTTGGCCATTAAGGTACATTAATAAATGCAGGAACATGCTAAAAGTAAACTTTGGATTTAAAAGCTGCTCGCTGCAATGTTTCACTGTTCACAAAATACGTTTGTAATTTAGGGACGGCTAGTTCCAATGCATAGCTGGCAAGGTTTCAGATATTGCCATGTGTGACATTTTCATAATTTCAAGGTAATTATGAGTGACATTTCAAAAAATATGAGTGGCATTTTTATACGAACAATATCGAAGAATGAAGATGAAGGAAACATTTAAAAATCAGAAACTTGTTGGAGGAATGAGAAACTCTAATATCTTTAAACTGTTGTAAAGCAACAGAAATGTAAGGGCACTAAACTATTAAAAACAGTTACAGCTAATCTTCATGAAATAAATGCAGTGTTTCGAACCTGCGTGGGTCATGTCAGTTGACCGATACTGTGAAAGGCTATAGTTTGTACGTTTCTCTTTGTCAAAGAAATATGTCCAGGGTGATAGAAAACCCATGTTTTGCCTAAAATACAACGCTTTTCCAGCAGGAGAGGCCTTGAATGAGGCCTGTAGACCTTTTCCCCAGACTCCTATCAGGCAGTGCCTGCCTGTGCCTTCTCCAAAGCGTCACATTATCATAACACACAACAGCAAAACACAGAAGTGCAAAATGGACACAAGAAACTGCAATTTGCTGCACTCATAATCAACTGCATTCTTTGCAAACAAGCAGGTGCGCGATGTGTGCCTATATAATGGTCAGCTGTGAAACGTGGCCATAATTAAAGAGGAATGTATAACCGCACGGGCTGTGCGTGGAAGCACATCAAGTCATTAGGATATTAAAATAAAGGTACCTCAGGGGCTACATTGGGCACTTCCAGGCGCGGTGCGTCCATTGGGGTGTAGGGACATTGCTGTTCTCCTGTTCTCACCTCACGCCCGAATATCGGAGTCCGCGGCGCCAGGGGGTGGGGCTGGGCTGAACTGCTGCAGCTTGAGTGACAGTTTAATCACTCCGCTGCAGCAGCCAGTAGTGCACAAACTGCGCGTGTGTATTTATGGACATTATTCAGCCAGCGCATGCGCTTACTCTTCCCCCTTAGCGAGGGACCCAAGGGGGGTGCTGTTTCATACAGCACCCCAGGGCCGCAGTCCCCAGGGTTGATAGGGGCGAATGGTATCTGTGCCCCCTAGCCAATCCTGGCGTTGCATGCAGCGCCAGGATTGGTTAGTCCCAATGGTCCACTGCGCAGCAAATGCCAGGGTGCCAGGGTGAAAAGAAGTAAACAAGGGTCAGCCGCCTCCCATCGCATCCAGTCTCCTGATTTAGCAGTTTAGAATTTGCAAAAGGAAAGAGCGGGGAGAAGTTAGTTCCACCACGTTGCAGAGAAGAGCAGAGGAGACGCACAGGATCGGAGGAGAATGGAGATGCCTGGTAAGTTTATTTTTGTATTGTATTCATAAAATTAAGGGCTAGAAATTGCTGCCACGCACTCAGTCTACTCTAAGTCTAAGGGCCGTCATTAGTAGGGAACTCCATACCGCACTCGGGAGTCTAACTGAAAGAAGCACGATGAGGATTCCTTTACTTTTTTCGCTACACAGACACTGATGTTCACCGCCAATCAGTTTGCAGTAGTAGGTGAATGTTCCTGCATATGACTGTGGCGTGGTGAGGTAAGTTTTGCTTGCTTTTGTTTTATATTTAATTTATCCCCCTCCCGTGCGACATCCCTCTCCCCAACCCCCCGCGAGCCGTGACTGCTGTTTGGTTGCTGCTTCTGGACAAAAAGGGCCTACGTGCAGTAGTCGTTCATTGTTTCAGTCACATGGACTTGAATTTGATTGGGCCCGAGTTTGACAATGTTTCGGCTAACTGTTGAGGCAGCAGATCTTCAGAGTTTACAATGTCTGGTGCTTCCTGTCACAGCCACAGAACTTGCGCTTTTTAACGTGGTATATAACACATAGCAAAAGGCTTTCTGATTATCGCTGCATTGATTGAACAGCTAGTGAGAACACTCTAACTCTTTCGGGCAGTTTAGACCAATTCTCAAGTATTGGGTACCTGCTAACAAATGGTTGTGAACTGGGCAGATTAGTCTTCGGCACAGCATCCCGCACGGACCTCCTGCCTGACGCCAGTGCAATGCACATGACTAAGCTTCAGGTATGCCGGCTTGAGAGCAGAAGAGAGGCAGGCCACTTGAAAATAGAACAGTGCACATATTCACGTGACCCACGACCAACTGTTTTTATGTGCTTGTGGGTGAGATAAAAGTGGACATCATTAAATGTTTTTCATGGACTTCGGTTTAAGATTGTTCTAGTTAATTGAATGTGTACATATGAGCTCTTTAATGAACTAATCAAAAGTGTGTGCTTGGGCAGATATGCAACACACAGTGAAAATGTGTCTAACAGTAAGCACTGGGTATTGTGCAAAATAGATTAACCTGCCTGTAGCACAATTTTATAGGAATTAAAAGTAAATTGTTTGAGAGATGTATGTTTGATTTAATTATTTTTACGTTTGAATAGCGCATGGATCAATCTAATAGTAGCATGAGAGGCTCACGTTAAAACAATGTTCATTATACAATGTGTATGTTCTTGCTTTACAAAACGTAAAATGTGTTTCTCAAAAAATGATAACAACGTCCTCTCGCATGAGGCTCCTTCCGTTTGTCATTGAAAAAAAACATATCCAGACTATGAATAAATATAGACATCTGTGAGGTACTCAGCACTGTTATCTCAAAGTCTGTTTTGAAGTACTTTAGTTATACTGAATAAGCAGCTACCTATGTCATTAGCATATTAAATCTCTTAATTGATCTCATAACTACACTTTCACAATTGCTTTATTACCCCTCTTGCTTTCTTAAATTTGCTTGAAAATGCACCATTTGCCCACTGAATTTTACATTTTTTCTTGGGGGAGAACCCACGCAAGCGCCCTTTGATGGTTGGACTCGTTACGCTCACTCGCTACAGGGCACTCATCCCGAACTGTTACGCCCCACCACTTTGAAATGTCACCAGCCACCACTGGGCACTACCTGTGTCGAGAGCCAGACTGGTGCTGACCGGCCTCCACAAACCAACTCAGACCCCGCCCTCTGCAAGGTTGACGCCTGGCATGATTGAGAGTCGCGGGTCCCCAAAAGGATTAGGCAGGCCTCTTGCATATGACAAGCAGGAGCTGCCTCTGAAGTGTACTAGCATTTCTTACTGGTGCGTCTGGCCCAAAGAAAATAAAGCTTGGTAGTCTGAGGGAACCTTTTCACAGACATAGGGGTATCTAAAGTCCAGTCTACCTGCTGGCAAGGGCTTCATTTGTTAGCCTGCTGTGGCAGCTCATATCAGGGCGTGGGTGTAGCAAG
Organism: Lissotriton helveticus; assembly: GCF_964261635.1. Classification (NCBI taxonomy): domain Eukaryota; kingdom Metazoa; phylum Chordata; class Amphibia; order Caudata; family Salamandridae; genus Lissotriton; species Lissotriton helveticus. Next base: position 1,641,898,984 of record NC_136057.1, read on the forward strand.
GGGTTTGTGAAAGGTTTGGGAGGCATGGGGTGGCACTTCATGCAAATTGCAAGGAATAGGACTCCAATAGGCTGCCAACCTCAATTGAATAAAACTGATCAATGCACCATGTTTACATCTGTGCACACTGCACCATGTATGCCTAAAAAGGGAAGCACTCTTTGGCAGAGCAATGATTTGTGAAGCTTCCTCTAACCTCAACCCCCTATGTCCTATTTTCTTTATACACCCATGTGTTATCCATGTTAATCGCCGCTCGTGAAGGGGCTGCAATTAATATGGATACTTAAAAAAAAGCACACAATCTCCCCGAAGCCTTGCTTTACTACCAAAACAATACAGCAAATCTGCAAACAAATCAGATTAATCTACAAATACATGGTGTTTTTAAACGTGCTGTATTGTTTTGTTAGTAAAGCGAGGCTGCGGGGGAGATTTTGTGCTTTTATTTAGTATTCATGTTAATTTCAGCCCCTTCACGAGCTGCGATTAACATGAATACTTAAATAAAAGTGCACAATCTTCCCCGCCGCCTCGCTTTACTAATAAAACTATACAGCAAGACCAGGGCCGGCCTTAGCGCTGATGGCTCCCAGTTCGACAATGTTAGTTGGTGCCCCCCCCCCCATGACCACCTCCACCATGGATTCTCTCAGGAGCACCCTTCAACAGCGACCAAGTCCCTTTAACCACTCTCTCTCAGATACATTGAATTAGTTGTATAGCGCCACTCATATCATTAAAGGATGTCAGAGGTACTTTGCATCACACACACATTACACATACACAATCAAACATACGTGTGTAAATCAGCGTATAGGAAATGCTACAAAAGCCAAAGGACGAAAAGTGTAGGAGTCCGATATGTCATCCATACTTGTAGGCCATATAGTTTAGGAGGGTTGGTGTGGAGAAGCACAAACTCTGAGTCGATAAAAAAAGAATCCGCATAGTTGGGAGTTTTGTTTAATAATAGTCAGCATCCGGTGCGATCGCACTGCTCTAGAGCCACCTTGCTCAAGGGTCCTGTAACCTCAGTGACTGTCGCACTAGGGTGTGCTGCCTCATAGGCCTGCCTGCAAGACTGGAGGCGAACTTCGGTATGGAGTGTGGTTGACAGGCCTTTACAGTCAACCCAAAGTTGCCACTGTTAGGGAAACGCATGATGGTGCAAAGACACCAGGGCGTCTAAAGTATAGCAAGGGAATGTGCTCCCTCAGGAGAGTGGTCTGGTGGACTGCTCATGAAGGCTAAACCTGGTTCCTCAGTTCCAAACTCGCCAGCTCTGACCATAGTGCCACATCCTCTCCTCCACTGAACACCATACTGCCCCGTTGCTAGAAACTTGCACTGCCTTCAGCTACAACCCAATTGTAACCCGCTATAAACTCCTGGATGCGACACAATTCATATTACGCATTAGACGAGAGTAATATGCTGCCTAAAAAAAAGTTACAAAATCATGGAGAAACCAAACACTCATAGGGAATGCAAGTTTAAGTAAAGCATGTGAAATGTAAGCAGGAACAACGTGGTTACCTTTTCGCTTTTACATTAATTATTTAGAGATCAATGAGTGCTTTTGCCAGCGGCAGAGCAGAAGTGGACACTGTCCTTGTCTTCTCTGGGCGAGTCATTTTCCTTCTCTACCCGCCCTGCCCCGAACTGCCACGAACGCCGAGCCTTATCTGTGGGCCGTGCCTATTTCTGCCATCCTGGGACACATGTTTAAAATAAAAAAGCAGGGGAATGGAAGCTATCAAATTAAAGAAGTAGACTCACAGGAAGGCTGGTTGGGGCACGGCTAATTGATGTGTTAAATTCTGGCCTGCCTACTCAGCGCTGTCGTTGAATATTATATCTCTGACGCATAGCATTTTAAATTTGAAGTCACAGTTGCATGCTCTCATATGTTAGACAATTTTAGCATGCTGGTGCTGCCTCATTGGCAGTGTGCCTCAACTGCAGTATTGTTAGAGGGGTGCTAGAATACGTGACTAATGCATTTTAATGCGGTGATGCGGACACTAGCATTAAAAATTTGTTAGTCAAAAGCCTGATGGGGCCCTACCGTAATCCAGCCCTGAAACTGCGAAATTTTATTTTTCCTGCTCAAAGAGAGCATTTGTTAAAGTTTTCATGTTAATTGCAGTGACCACCATGAGCTGAAATCAACATGAAAACTTGAACAAATGCACACAATCACCCCGCAGCCCCGCTCTATTAAGAAAAGAAATGCAGCAACATAGCTGCTAAGGTTTCAACTTGCTATGTGGGACAGTTTCAAACCTGCCTTAACACCGTTCACGTGGATCTGTATGTGAGGAAATGCACTCTTTTCACTTTTTTAAGCAAAAGTTTGGAGTGATATTTAGCACTGCACCCACACGCACACCTGGTTACTGGCGCACACAGCCTTGGAAGCAGCGCACATAGACCTTACACTGCCGCACACAGAGGAAAAAAATTAGAGGGAACATTGGTCAGGTCTGTAGTTGGCTAAAGCTAGCCATGTTGCTCCTGGTCTACCTAGTGGACCGAGCCTGATAATGTGATTTATATGTTTTAGGGCGCCTTTAAACCAGAGCTAATGCTCCTAGTAAGTTAGTGGAATTGCTATATCCTCGAAAGGAATATATTCCTCCGGTGGTTCATCTTCTTTGTAGAAGTGAAACATCTGTGTTACTGGATTAGCTTCAGGGAAGACTATCCACAAATAGAATACCTCTGTCTGGTGATATTCATGTGCCTCTATCACACAAACTATCCTACCACCTCACGATGTTAGGCCATGTTTTATACGTTTTATAGTGATGGGTTTCCTTAAATTCATAGGAATGCTTATAGCATCCTCGTCAGTTTCAGTAAAACCTGTATAGTTTAGAGCTGCGTCTGTCGGATCAGCCGCAGCTCCACCGTTCTCGGTGTTGTTGCCGTTATTCGACATTTTTTGTTGACTGAAAGTTTGTAGAGCAAGTTTCAAGGAAACAAAGATAAGGTGCACAATATTTTGGAACTCTGTATTCTTCAACGTTGAACAAACCAAGAAGCTAATACAGAGGATTTTCGTCCTACTCAGCTATGGCGGATATTATCCCTTTACCCACTCCAGACGTCTATTGGAGTATTTACGGAAAAAGGGGTCTCTGAGAAAAGCACGACTGAGTTACTTTAGTATCCAGTGTTAAATTAGTGCCTTACCAAACATTGGGCGCCATGAAGTGTAGTTCCTATATTCCCAATAGGCTCTGCGCATTGGAATAATATATCCTATAGATATGACGTAGGACTTAGGTCAGAGGTCTCTATCGAATATACTAAATTTAATTGTGAGTGCCAGCTAGCTCAGAGGGCACTAGAAACTTTCTCGAATACACAAGAAAGGATTAGTTTCTGACAACCGCATAAACATGACAACTTTGTTTCTCTAGACTGGAAAATATCTTCAGAGTCGTGGAAACAATAGATAAGTATTTCACTCAGTCAATCGTGCATGCTTCGTTTCTACAGTGTGTGCATAGAAATAGAGAGACGAGCGTTTCAATAAAAGGTTTATTGAACAGTCTTCTTTCTCATGCAAGAGAGGTGAACTGCTAGAATCGTTTGGCAAAATGCAAAGTATAATGCGTACGGCGAGAATAGTATTATAAAATAATACTGTAATAGCATTGTATGATTTCTAAGCCATATAAAAATACATACATAAATAACATAGGCTAAAATACTCAACTGGTGCTTCTAAAATACGCCTACCCAATGTACCTAACCTAGGTCTAGTATGAGGGAAGAAGTCAGTATTGTTTAGCATAAGTTTTAGTTCTGCCAAGAATTGCAAAAGGTTTCTCTAGGTTCTAATCAGCTCCATACCTTTAGAATGAAGGAGGTCTGGTATCTCTGTCACTGGACTCGATTTCCCAACACCCCGCAAGGGGAGTCAGAAACACTGGAGCTGGATTCTCGGCAGAGGAGGGCAGCTTCCTGATCAGTGCGTCAGCTTGGAGAGTCGGCTTCCTTCGGCACTTGCTGTAGCGAGCTGCGTCAGGCAAGTAGTTCGTCTAACTGCACCGAACCACCGTGTTTTGCTATAGCAAGTGAAGGTATATTTATACCTTGAAGGTGTTTAGGAATGACAGCTTTGATGTAAAGTCGGGCATATGAACGTCATGGATGAACCTCTAAGGAATAGTTGTTCATGCATAATAATGAGTTTCTTGGAGAAATAAATATCCAGGCTACGGGAAATCCCTTCTGCTTAGGAGTCTGGTTTTCCAGTAAATCGTTGTGACGTTGATGAACGGATGGAAGTAGCCATGCCTGTATTTGGGTAGCATGGGCTATGCCTAAATAAGGGCTTGATTTCTATGCCTATATAAGGGCAACGTGTATTGTACCTATATATGGGCATGAATCGGGAAAATTCATTTGGAATCTAAAACGCCATACAACAGTGCCACCCATGTTTTTTTTCTTGTACTTTAGGATTTTGATGCGAGGTGCCACTCTAGAGCGGCGGTACTATTATTGAATGTGTTTGGTGATTTTATTCCTGATGAAGAGCAGTCCTGTTCCATGTATCGCTTTGTGGGTGATACAAAGCAGCTTGAATGTGGATCTCCTGGCAACGGGTAACCAATGCAGGGCTTTCAAGGCAAGTGAGATGTGGTCTTGCGGTTTTATATGTAAAAGCAGTGTGGCAGCCGAGTTCTGAATCCATTGTAGTCTTTTTATGGTTGTTAAAGGTGATCAATGGTAGAGGCTATTGGCCTAATCGAGTTTGGACAGAACAAGGGAGATGGTTGCCTTGACCGTGCGTGGAAATCCCAAATGGGGGAAGATTCTTTGCAGAGTTTTTGTAGTAACAAAGCTTGATCTTGCTTGTTTGTCCACTTGGGCATTCATTGATAGCTTGGAGTCCATGGTCATTTGAGGTTTCTTACTTCCTTCGATAATTTAGGCAGTGTTCCCAGATCATCAAGCCACGCGGTGAGAATGTCATAATGTTTCCATCCATTCACTGTACTTGAGTATTTCCATTTTGGAAGCAATTAATTTGAGATTGTAAAGAACACATTTTAAACAAAGTCTTGCATTTCCCCTCATTTTCCACTTAAGTGATGTTCTGTAAATACGTGTTCTAAATGGGAGTCCCTAAGTATCTGTCCCAGATTTACCTGACTGCAGGTATGAAGTTAGAGGTAAGGTTTTTAAGCACAAGCTCCATTTAGCCTCATGACTACTTTTTTCCTGAGTCTTTCAGCTTTCACATTGACATTTGCAGGTGCAAATCCCACGTTTGAAGGCCGACGAGTGGATGTGCACTCCAGGGGCAGACACTGTGGTGATGGTGGTACAGTTCGACAGAAGGTTGGCAGGTCGTGTCAGGTCTTGTTTGGCAAAGATTGAAGAAAGCAATCGGGAGTCCCCTGGATTGGAGTGGCACTTCCACCTACCATTTGTTTTTGCTGACCATCACACTGTCTAACTGCAGAATAGAGTCTACCTGCTCCCCCACTCCAGTGCACATGCGTGCTACAAAACTTCGGCAACACCCTGGGCCAGGAAGGGAGTGAAGATTTTCAGTGCTCCTGGCAAAATAGACTAAAAAAATGTCAATTTCAACAATTTTCCAGTAAATTTGTGCCATCAGTAGGTGGCAATCTAAGGATGTTGTGCAATTTCCTATAATGGATGTGTCTGTCTGAGCCCTGCCTAGGTCCTAAGTCAGTAGGGCCCAAGAGAATCACATCCTGTCCATTAAGGGTGCAGAGGACAATTGACCATGGGGTGGATGAAGGTGTTCGTCACATTCAGTAACTACTGAAATGAATAAGACGAGTGCAGAAAGTCTAGAGAAAATGGAGTGGGGTTTAGAAGTGCTGGAATGTATAAGAAGATGAGAGGTAACAGGTTGGAAACTCCTGTGGTGGCTCAGGGAGGACAAGTCCTAGAAAACAAAGTAGTCCTAGAAAGAGAATTAGATCTCATCAGTGTTCAAGGATCTCCAGATGGGGTATGTTTTCCTCAGACTACTACATCAGAGCTTATGGTGGAAAACCCCTGTGCCAATCCAAGGTGGTCGACAAAGTTGAACTGGAAAACAATAGGGTTGGGGGCGGGGTTGTGGGATAAGAAGTGTGGCAATAATTTGCCTGCATTCAGTTGTAGTAGTTCTTCCACCTTATGAGCCTGGCTTGAATTACTTAAGATTAATCTAACCGGCATCAGCAACTCCCAGAAGTGGGATTGTGTGCTATGAAAGTTATGCGGCTCTTCAGTCTTAAGTCTTTGCTTGGCTTTGGGATGCTCTGCTACCCTGGCCATGTATGTTTCTAGACAGCCCAGTGCAATTTTCCCACTGCATGTTTTGTAATCCTGCATGCTCACACAGGAAACGTACAGTTTATAGTTGTGAAAGATCAGAATGGAATTCGGATGTTGAAGGGGCACGCAAAGTGCAACGCTTTTCACATGGATGGCTAATATCCCCTCAGCCCATGTTCTGAGAGATGACAGTGGTCACAGATTTATCTATAGTCTGGGGATGGAGTCCTTTTGACTTTTGGCATTTTGAGGGTGACTCCAACTGGTTCCTTCCATGTAAAGTTATTCAGTCCCATACAACTTGATTCTGTTGCCTTCATCGTGGCTCAGACATGTATTGGTTTGGCCTATACATGTAAGTGTATGGTGCATGTGGTGGAATATGGCTGCTGACTGAGTAAGTGCTGAAGTCCACTGAACTCCACTTACAACTGTGTGCCCTACTGGATGATTTGTGAAAGGCTGCCCTTAGTCCATTCCAGACATAGGAGCCACCACATACATATACAACCCTAGCTTGACTCCCATGAACATTGGTCTTGGTGGTGAGTAGTCCACCAGTCCAATATCCACAATTCCTCTGCTAGGGTGAGGAATTGTGGATATTGACCTTCCTGGTCTAAATCTATCTTTCTTTACGAAAAGGCCTCCTAAGGGCCAACACCTATTTCACCTGAGCCAGTTCATTCCAGTTCAGGAGGAGAAGTGTGCTATGTATTCTGGGAATGAGGCTATCGCATCAAGGATATAGGCTTCCTACAGACCTCTCAAATTCTCTCAAGAAAAGATCCTGCCTTCTCCTCATTAGTTAGTTTCATCATAATTAACAGTTTCATTCATGTGCTCACATTTCCTCTGACTTTTATTGAGGCAGAACTGTAAAAAGAGTGAGGAAAACATATAGCTTTTAACATTATATGCTTCAGATTTTTGTCAATTGAAGCGACAACTGCCATGCATTGTTTTGCATGTATACTGGCAATTTATGCATTAAGTGCATGTTAGACTTTTAGGATTACAGAAGTGTTTTTACAGATGTTTTTAATGTGGAAGCCAACTACGCTCCATGAATGAAAGAGTGATTGACTGGACTCCACACAACGACCCCAAGTGCCAGAAGTATGGGGGTCGTTTCTCCAGGTGGACTGGGGTGTAGCACAGCCCACCACTAGACACAGTGACTTGGATGGGCAGCATAAGCATGTTGATCCAAATTTAGGTAAATCTAACTGCACTTACCCTATTTTACTTACTTGCTTGAATGGCCTGTATTGTTTTACGTTTGCCTGCTATCTGTTAAAAGTGCACAAACAAGTGTCGACTGGGTAGAACACAACAGGATACTAGACTGGTTGGGTAGGTAGGAATGGAGGGAATCCAAAGAACTGAAAGTGTATATGTGTGAACCAGAAATAGAATAGAAATGGGAAAGAGAAGCAGTAGCACCAGAACCCAAAGCACAGCCCCTTGAATGATGAATGTGTGAGGGAAACTGACCCTCGTATCTAGCTGCCATGGATCCCTCACTAGCCCATCATTGAGCACAACCAAAGGTTAGTTGAACGCAAGGAGATCTTTGGGTGTGAGTGCCCAATACCTCTTCCCCCTCCATGAGGACAATTAGAGAGATAACTGAGGGAACCCTTACCCTGTCTCCCATTTCCTTTCCACCTTCTCTCCACAGGATGAGCTGGGAGCACAAAGCCAGCAGACCCTTTCCTGGTAACTCATGTGTGCATGAAGGATGGAAACAAATCATGGAGGCCAGAAAATCTAAACATAGCGAACTTCCGCCGAAAGTGACTCTTGTCCATAATATGTATCACAATTACGGTAAAGGCATGTGTAAGTATTTAAAGAGTGGGTGGGACTCACTAATGAGGATGGAAAGAAGTCCTCTCCTGAACATGGTACATTTTTATATAGAAAGATTAGGGAATTTACTAAAGAAACCAAAGGATCCAAAAACAAAAAAAGACTCTGTTCAATGGTCACTCTTCTTTCAATGGCTTGAGGAGGCCCATAAATGTAAGTATGAATTTCAAGTACGTGTATGAAAAATATCCAGGAGAAAATGGAGTGTCAAATCAGTCAGTCTTTATAGGAACAGAGTTAGGGCTTGTATTCTTACTGCTCTACCTCCCCCCAATGTATTAATTCAGATCACTTAACCACAAGAATAGGAGAAAGAGATCGAGAACAACAGGGAGGAGCTTCTGCTGGATACGTTTACCATGACAGCTGAGGAGGCCGGGGTGCAGCTGGTAGATTAGTGCCTGCTGGACCATTGGCGACTGGACCACAGGGTAACTCATAAAACAGTGATGATGCTGACTGAAAGCAAAGTACCTGATAGAAGTATGTAAAATACTTAACAGGATGCAGATTCCACTACTGTGTATCAATCTAGAGTTTTAATGCAGTCTGTTACCAAAGGGCTCAGAGACCCCTGAGAGAGCATACCCATTATTGCTAGAGAAAAGTCTGAGACCAACCGAGTACCAATTGGCTAGGAGATGTTTTCCCTCACTCCATTGTAGTGATGCTGATGTCTGGGAGTCTGCCCCTTTTGCCCAGTCCAGACACCCTTTTCCTTTCAGAGACAACCCATGGCCAGTATCAGCATTATGGTCCGTGTTCCCTGGACACCCTCTGACCCAATGAGTATCAAGAAGCAATTTTGAAGCATTAGCAAAAACCCTATCCAGTTCTGAAAGAAGTTACAAAATGTGTTTCAAGTATAAAGACCAAACTGGGCAGATAGGAATTAATGATTGAGATTATTGGTGCCATTTGAAGAGAGAGACTCATTGGAGGAAAAGTCAGTGTGGCCAAGTATAGATCCAAGCATTGACAGAGTTGAAAGCTTCAAAGCATGTATTGTTGAATGTGGCTGCGGATGTGTGCCTGGTGACAACCAAATTGACTAAGATCTCAAAAAGTAAGCAGAGAATGGCTGGAGTGCCCACAGATTATATGGGTAGACTCAAAGATGTGTTTGAAAGATACTTGGATGTAGCCAGTCTGATGGAGAAGCCTCAGGAAGATGTAGGTGGAGGTACTGTTACCAAATGTGAGAAGTCAGCTGATAACTTCTCACATTTCTAATTCAGTGGCAAACAAAGAAATTGGCAGAAATAGTAACTATTGCAAACCGCTGTGTGGTTTCGAAATATAGAAAGAAAGAGAATGTTGAATCGAAACTAATATTGTTGAAGGAAGACAATGAATGCAAAGGGAAGTGAGGACCAGGCAGATGAAAGAGCAAAGGTAGGAAACAGGGAAACGGGAGGGGCAGAGGGGAAGAACCAGGAGCTTAGGTATCTTGTTTTGCCAGTGACCAGCTAGGACATTGGAAGTGGAATTGTCCTAACACGGTGGCTAAAGTACAGGGTCTCATGGACCAACCAAAGTTTCATCAGCTTTCTCAAAATTCCTACTCTGAATTGTAAGACAGCCCGAGAGGTTATGACTGTATCATAAATACCCAAATGTCAGTAGACAACAAAGGCCTTTATGTACGTTTCCTTATTAATGATAAAAGCACCACTTGCCTCGTTTACACTGGTGCTACTCATTCTGCCTTAAAATCCACTGAGTACTCCTCACTACCAGTTTGTTGGTTGGCATTTCTAAAAAAAATTGTTCCTCATCAGATTTCTGATCCAGTCTCTATATCCCTGGTACCTATCAATGGCAAATATTCCTTTCTACTTACCCCCATCTCTTGTTCAAATTTGTTAGGGAAGGATATTCTGTATATGCTTAACTGTACTGTTTTCTGTACCCCTGATTGAGTGTAATGGAATATACCCCAACAATATGAAAGCAAGGGCCTTGTTGAGATACCAATTGTCAGTCAAGTGAGAATAAAAATGCCATGTCTCAAGATTTAACCCATTGGCTTTCTCAGGTGCCATCTGCATTGTAGTCAACAGGGGTCAATGATGTGGGGTACATATCAGTGATGGAGCTATTGAAAATCAAGGTTGAACAGCAGAAAAAGATGGTTCAGGAAAAAGATAGCCAAAATACCTCTGACCCCATTTAAACCTGAAGCAGAGGCATGAATCTGGCTTTCGCAATTGTAAGAAGGTGTAACACCCGATTTTGCCAATACTCAAAGCGGGTAAAGTGAATGTGTAAAGATTTGTGCAATATCTTAGGGGGATTAATAAGGTGGTTATTAGGCCTGGCCGGTGAACGCCACTCCGTTTGTGGAATTTTCTGCACTCCGGTCTCCCCAGAGCCTGCGGAGTGCAGAAAACTCCACTCCGCGTAGTGGAGTTGAGTTTTTCCCCACTCACGCTCGCCAACGGTAAGTTGGCGAGCCCAAGCTGCTGCTTGGGTAGAATTTCTACTTGAGTGACAGGAAAATTAGTCTGAACGGAAGTTTACACTGCACTCTGCTACTTCGAGAACTTGCTGAGTTTTTTTTCATGCTGAACTCCGACCAGGCTTAGTGGTTATCCAAAGTTTCCCTGTGGTTCCTAAACCCACTGGCACAATTTCCTGCATTGGTGCAAATGCTTAGTGGTTTACTCTGGTAATCCTCTGTTCTGTGTTCATTTCTATACCTATACAGGTAGAGAGCACATACCTTTTTGCATTCTTATCAGTGTCTCAATTTTCATGGCAAAGACTCCCTCAAAGATTTATGAAGTTTCTGTCAGTCTTGTCCCAAGTATTAAAGAAAGATCTGGACATGGTGGTCTTCCCTCAGGGTTCTACTTTTCTTCAGTATGCTGGCGATCTGGTATTGGTGGCTGTTACTCTTGATCACTACAAGATGTACTACATCTACCTCCTGACATTTGACTAAAATGGAACACTAGGCTTCAAGATAGAAACAGCAATTTTGCATTCCCGGAGTACTGTACCTTAGTCATGAAATTTCTTCTGGCAAGCACCACCTCTCTCTCCTGAACGAGTCGAAGTCATTCCTAAGTTGCCCTGCCCCATAAATGTTTCCCAGATATGTACTTTTCTTGGTATGTTCAGATAATGTAGACAATGGATTATGGGCTATACTGTAATGGCAAAACTCTTGCAAGACTATGAGACTGATTTAGGTTTCGGCGGACGGGTTACTCAGTCACAACGATGACAGATATCCTGTCTACCAAAATATAAATCCCATGATATCCTATGGCATTTATATTTTGGCGGGCAGGATATCCATTGCGGTTGTGACAGAGTAACCCGTCCACCGAAATATAAATCAGGCCCATAGTCATAAAACACACCCCTGAACCCTTGAAGTGGTCTAAGGAAACCAAGAATGTATTTGTTCAAATTAAACAAGCATTGACTTCTGCGCCCACCATGGGACTTCCTGGTTATGTTAAACCCTTTACCTTGTACTGTCCCCCTCGGGGTGCTGATCAAGAACTATTATGATCATTACAGGGATCACAAAAAGCCTGTAGCCTATAATTCTGCAGCCACGGCTGGGCTCCTGCTGAAAATGGCCCATGGCTGTCACTGCAAATATTATTGAAGCCTGCGAAAATAATGTATTCTCCGCACCAAAAAACATAACACATCTCTACTGCCCAGCTGTCCTGAAAAGTAGATTCTATTGTTTTCTGCTTGTCACATCACCATTCCCCTAAGCCAAACTCTAAGAGACTCCTCTAATGCGCACACAACAGGAGGGAAAAACTCATGGATGTTCCATTGCTACTGCTCATGTCACCAAGCTCCATTTGATTTGACTGATGTTCCTATACCTAACTATGAGGTAATGTAGTTTGTTGATGGATTCTGTCTAAAAAATGATAAAAGTGTCCTGGTTGCAGGACACCTGTATGTACTGTATACCAAGTTGTGGAAACGTGTTGCTTACCAAATGTAAGGTCCGCCCAAGTGACTGAGCTTGTGCCCCATCCCATCCAAAAAGAACATTTTGACCTTGTATACTCAAAGGATGTCATATGACTTTGGGCTCCTTTGGATGTAACTGGAGATCTTAAAATTAGAAGGAACCCCTACTAAAAATGGACAATATGTCCAAAATCTTCTGTGTTGCGGTTGCCAAAGCAGGTGACACTGGTTAAGTGCGCTGCTCACTGATATCTACGTGATACGCAGGGCTATTCACAAAGTTACAAAACAAGCCAATGGAGAGGCAACAAAGAGAATGGTGAATAGAACGTATCAATACAACAAAACATGTCCTTCATTGATGTGAAAAAAGTCCTGTTTTAATAAGTCTTCGTGACACGATGATAAAAGTAAACAGCCAATATTCTCAATATAGGATGACCAACGAAACAGCCAAGAAACAGCCAACGCGTTTCGCCCGTTGCGGGCTTCCTCAGGGCAAAAGTATTTTGAATTGACTGCGGTCACACTATTTGAACCTCTGCTGATACAATACGCAAGCAAATAAGCTTGTTGGTACACGTGTCCTGTGTAAATAGCAACGAAAACAGAGAATGGAGGACGTAACTTGAACAGAATGCGAGTCCAAAACAGAAGTTCCTTAAACACCGTACTCTCTGAATAAATCTTTATTTTCTGTCCAACGTGATTTGGTCGCACGATTAAGGTGTACGCTATGATATGCAACACGCCCAATAAGTCCTTAGTTATAAAAACGTCCCCATTTTGTCCGACGAGTCTTTACTTTCGCTTCTTGTCAACCGAATTTCGCGCCTATTTGTTTATAGTCCTGTGGCAGTGGACTTATGAGGTGGGCAGCGTTTGTATAGGAATCTATTTGAACTTATGTGTATATGTAGGTGTTGCAGCACATAATCCCTTACTGCCATCCCTTTGCTGTTTTTTCCTATTCACAAAGTGAAACTGCCCTTTGTGAGTGAGTTACACATGTAAGTTCACTTTCACACTATAGTAACTTCACTACTTTTGGTTATTCAACTTTCATGAGTTTAAAGTTAGTCAAAAGTGTAGACTTACATGGCTCCTCTCCCTGAAGCAAGGAGTAGAGCAAAATGAAAGAGTGTAAGCTACTATTGCCAAAAATGAGCAATAGGAACTCCAGCACTATACCATAGCCAACCACTGATACTGCAACACCCTTCCACAGGAAATAGTGGAGGCAGGGACATAAAATACATCACTAAAGGAAATAATGTTTTGTTTCTTTTTAAATATATATGTATATAGATAGATAGATAGATAGATAGATAGATAGATAGACAGATATTAATATTTAATGTTAATACTTTTTTCTAATTTAGAATGACATTATTTTAAATTAATTATATGCATAACATTTTGTTATTGTTAATAGATAATAAATCAATATAAATATTGTACTTTTAGTGTTTTTTTAAAGAAATCTTAAATATCAATGTTAATTTGTATATATGTAAAATAATAAAATATGTAACTCAAAATTAAGTTAATAGTTCTGTAGCATGACTGAGATCTCCCTATGTTCTTTCCTAGAACTCCAAAAGTACAACAGCCTCCTAGGCTATTAACAACCCAGTGTCACTCATCTTGCTATGTCAAAACAGGGGATGGTTTGTGAGTGACACAAACCAAACAATCAAAGTGTTTGTGGTTCGAAGGAAATGTGACACTGTGGTAGAAACTACTAAAATAAAACTACCTAATAGGAAACCCCAAAAATGTCTTTATTGGCGAGGTCCTCTGATAAGGATAAAAAGAGTAGTGACGCCTATGGCCCCATAGGAGTGGAGGGTATAGCCATCCCTGTAGTCAAACTTGCATTAAGAGATGCAACTGCTTGCTGCACCTAAGAGCTTCCCGCTCCTGCGTATGGATGCAGTGCCTACCCTACCAGGAAAAAAAACCTGATATAGTCTATCTAGAGAACGTATGTCTATATGAGTTTGCATGGTATAAGTGTTCCTTCACAATAGTGACATGCTCAATTGATTTGCGACTGTCAATTAAAGAATAAAAAAAGTGATGGATGCAATGCATAAATTAATCCCAACCACTGGTAATTCCTCACGCTTTTTCCCAGTCCATCATTATTTTGCAGACCAGGCGACCTCAGTTTTGACCCAGCCATGTGCAAATCAGTCTTGACCCATCTCCAGTGGAACAGTCCAGCCCGAACTGCTAAGTCAGGTCCTCCCTGAAGCAGAACACAAGAGATACAGGAATCTTTTTGCCCTTTTTAGGGCTCCTCAGTCAGGTATAGCTTGGTTCCCGTAACACAATGTGCTAGGGACCCACATCTAGGTATACCCATTCTACTTAGGGCGGCACACTGAAGTATACAAATATGTGATGGATGGAATGCTTGAATATCAGCAACTAGTATTGTATATTAGACAGAGTTTTTTGGCCCTTATGGAGGCCATATGCCTGTAACATGCAACTAAAATCGGCTGCAACATGCAGACCTTGAGACCTAGGATGCTGTAGTAATTATTATCTTTATGTCACACCTCTCTTTTTAACCTTATCAGAGGACCCCACCAATAACACCTATTGAGGATTCCATGCTCCTACAGAATACAATGGCCTTTGACTGCCTCTTGGTATCATCATTGCTATAGTAGGGATCGAATGCTGCACATATCTTCCTGTGGTGTAATGAGCAAAAGAACTATGGGGCAGATTTATGAAGGCCTTGCGCCGCCGGTGCGTCATTTTTAACATGGGAAAAAGTGACGCACCGGCGGCGCAAGGCCTTCATAAATCTGCCCCCATGGATTTAACCCAGTTCTCTTGATCCCACCTCACGTAGCATTCATTACCATATAGACCACATTAAGGGTAATTTAAGGAAACTATATGAAGTACAGAATACATTAAATTTCTATAAAAGTGGCATCTGACCTTAGCTATCACGTATATTCATAAATAGTCGGAAGGAACATATAGATATTGCTGTCTTTCTAAAAGTGGTTTCGCTATATGTTTTAATAAAATCAATAATGTGCATCATCCTACGCACTGCCTTCTGTTTACAACTATCCACTTGCTACACTTTAGGATGATGATAGTGATAATGAGGATGTAAAAGCCTAGATCATACGGCTGTATGGCCTTGAATTATTGTTAAGGGGTTTGCGTCCCGATAAAAGAGGGGGGACTGAGAAAACAGTATCAGTTATTTCTGTGTCTCATCGTCAGTACTTTATTATAAAAACATCAATGCTTCTGTATACCTTAACACATAGTGATATTTTTCATGACTATATATATATATATATATATATATATATATATATATATATATATATATATATATATATATATATATAAAAAAGCGATTCAACGCCTCGTCAGGGGTAGTACGCGATATATAAATGCACTTACAATACAATACAATATTGCAATATCCTTTTTATATTGACCTTCGTTGCACATTACCTTGAATATGTCTACAATGTTTCACGTATTTCTAAGGCCTAGAAGCTTTAGCATTCAGTGCTATACAACTGTGCATTTTCTACACCATGTATTAACTATAGCCTCGTTTTGAGGATTAGTACACAAAAGCGCAAATTAATGAAAGTAGTGCAGTCAGCTCCTATTTATGGTCTTGTTTTCAGTCTTTAAGAACTTCTCACATTCTTTCTTATGAGACGATCCTGCCTTCTGAGCATTAGTTGCTTTCATCTGCAGCAACAGCTTCATTCACATGCTCACGTTTCCAATGACCCATATTGTTAAAAAATACATATAAGTATGTGTAAAACGCATGGATTTTAGCATTGTATGCTCCAACAGGATTTTGTGTGGAAGTTCTGGTTTCTGGTCCATTGAATCAACAACTATTGTGCATTGTTTCTCTTGCATACTGGTTATTTTTGCGTTCAACCTGTTAGACATTTTGGCTTCCTGAAGTTTTGTCTTTTATTTTTAATATGTAAGGCAAATCACTGCACCTGAAACCCCAGAACCATCACTTTAGTCTTAATAGAGAAGGCCTGTATTTAAATATTTATCCATTTTTCCAGAAGTAACTCTGTTATTTTGGTTCAAGTAGTACCACCTCTGGCACCACAAACCCTTTTTCAAAGAACTAGCCATCAGGCCCAATATTGTAAATTGAATGTTAGTACTTACAAGCTAGAAAAATGTGAGGTGATGGTTATCTGGTACAAAAGGTCCTAGGTTCTTCTGGTTCTTGGTACATATCTTAATTCTATGTGTATTTGTTTGAAATTGGGCTCTCTAGTTGGCAGGTTGTTACCCTGTCCAAGTAGGGAACCTTCCTCCTCATCAGGATAAGGAAGTTACACTTCTAAAATATCCCCTGCTCACCCCCTTGGTAGCTTGGCATGAGCAGTCAGGTTTATCTCAGAGGCAATGTGTAAAGCATTTGCATAAAACGTACAGTAATAAAGTAAAAACACTACAAAAGGGCACCACCCCTGTTTTAGATAAATAGCCAGTATTTATCTGTGTAAAATAAGACCAAAACTATCAAGATCCAACCTACAGTTACCAAGGTATGAATAATGCAAAAATAGACTTTAAATACAGTTCCATGAAGTCGATAGCTCCATCTTGGCGATCAAGGCATCGTGAACAAACAAATCCAAAGATTCAGGCCGGCCGTGAAGTCACGCAAAACAGTACCTTTAAAAATGAAGGGAGTTGGGGACCTCTCAATAAGCTCCAAAGAAAAGGCGTCAGTTCCGGAGTTCGGTGCAGGAGTGGTCGATACCTTGAAGCCACACGATCTGCAGGTTGAACTCCATGAGGTTGAAGTCAGGAGTGCCAGCGTCGGCAGGTGTCGAGGCAGCAGTGTGAAGTGGAGCGGTACAGCATGCAGTGCCCTCAGATCGCGCTGCAGTCAGCGGCTTGGTGACAGTCATGCACTGGCGTCGGTGATACCAGGGCTGTCATGCGAAGTGGGTGAGTGCTGGCAGGTCACGGTGCAAGCAGCGGCATCTTCGTTGTTGAAGCGCTGTCATCAGAAGACCCAAGGCTGTGGTGCGAGATGGGTCAATGCAGGGTTCAGAGCCCACAGGCCGTGGTGCTGGCATCGGTGGACTAAGACTGCGGGTTGGGCAGGGGGGCAGTGCGTCGTGAAACTTACGAGTGGTGCCCCCAAACTCCAGTGCAGGCAGTGGTGTTGATGTCAGCTTGAAGCAATGTCATTGGTGAGAACAGGGTGGAGTGTGAAGGGAGGAGGTGCAGAGTGAGGTGCCCACAGGTCGCGGTGCAAGCAGCAGCTCGGTGGCAGAGCCGGATGGCATAGTTGGTGAGACCAGGGTTGCAGTGCGAAGTGCATTGGTGACCTCAGTGGTGCCTTCTGGTCACGGAGCCGGCAGCGGCGTTGTTGACTGCATCGGGTTGCTTTTTCCCTCTGTGGCAGCTGAAATACACAGTTCCAGGTACAGGTAGCCAGAGGGGGACATGTTTTTGCAGTTCCTGAGCCTTCTTGAACAGGGGACAAGCTCTACCTCAAGCACTTGGAGATACTCAGAAAAAGAAGTTGTGAAAAGTCCAATCCAGTCCTTTCACTGCCCAAAACAAAAGCAGCCAATGCAGGCCAACACAGCAAAGCACACAGCAAAGTGGTAGTCTCCCCTCATAGCTTCTATAGCTCTTTTTCTTTGCAGGTTCCTTAGTCCCAAAAAGTATTAAAGTTTTGGGATCAGGGCCCCAATATTTATACCACATTCCCATGAACCAGTTCTGCCTGGCTCAGGTCAAGTTCACTCCCGGAGGGCGGAGACAGCTTGGTGAGAGGCAACAACTGCCCATTCACGTGCAAGTGACAACTCCACTCACTACTCTAAATGCAGCCAGGTCTATTCAGCCTGACTATGAGTACCCAGGAAAGGCAGGACACACCTCAACCTCCCCCTTTTGTCTGTCTAGTGTGAATGCACATTCCCAGCTCCTGTCACCGTTAACCCAGACGTTGAATACACAAACACACAGAGGCACATAGGATGGTTAAGCAAGAAAATGCATACAATAATAATAACTGTGGGTCTCAGGAAACTCAAAGATCTGTATTCAAAGTGTGTCTAGTCCACTATATGAAACGTTAGGACCCATCACTACGTTGACCTTACTATACATGCAGTAGATATTTGTTTAAACTACTGATATTTTGCACTCTAGTTCTTTTTAATCTTGGAAGTGGATTGCGTCTTATTAAAGTAATTTTTGCACCCACTATCCATTTTTAATTACTCACTATCACGTATTATTTTTTATGCACTGCTTTTCAGTTACCAGCTTTTGTGTGCACTGATGGCACGTTGTGGACGTACCACTTGGTGAGATTGGCCCAAATGATGACCAACAGGGCGGTCTAGAAAACGTAACTGATGGGTATCCATACCACGTAGTGATGGGTCCTAACGTTTCATATAGTGGACTAGACTTATTGTATGCAGTGTCTTGTAAGGGGTTATAACTGTGTTTAGGTCTTTAAATATTTCCCTTGGACCCTACTCTCTCCGTTTGCATTATAAGCAAGAAAATGCCCACTTTCTAAAAGTGGTACAAAAGGGGGTGGTGATGGACGGAGCATCTAAACCAATCAAACACTCACACCCAGTCAACAGATCTGGGTTTAATCCATCACCGTTCTTTAGCCCACTCTGTCACCCCAGTTCAAGCAAGCCTGGCTGAAGACGGCTGAAATGCCAGAAACCGGTCCTAGGAAGCTTGTTTCCGGTCCAGGGAAGGCATGGCTTGGCAATTCGGGCTGGACTGTTCCCATGAGGCACAGGGACAGACTAATTTGCATATGGCCTTGCCTGAACTGGGGTGGCAGAGTGGGCTAAAGAATGGTGATGGGTTAAACCCAGATCTGTTGACTGGGTGTGAGTGTTTGATTGGTTCAGATGCTCTGTCCATCACCACCCTTTTTTGTACCGCTTTGTTCGCCATAAGTTGGCAGGGTATGCTCAGACGTGAGTCCCTTGCTCACTTTGCCACTGGATTCACGCAAGCCTGGCTGAAGACGGCTGAAATGCCAGAAACCGGTTCTAGGAAGCTTGTTTCCGGTCCAGGGAAGGCATGGCTTGGCAGTTCGGGCTGGACTGTTCCCATGAGGCACAGGGTCAGACTGATTTGCATATGGCCATGTCTGAACTGGGGTGGCAGAGTGGGCTAAAGAACGGTGATGGATTAAACCCAGATCTGTTGACTGGGTGTGAGTGTTTGATTGGTTCAGATGCTCCGTCCATCACCACCCCCTTTTGTACCACTTTCTAAAAGTGGCATGTTTAAGCAAATAATATAAAAATTATCTGCACTAAAAGATGTATTTTTAAATTCTAAGTTCAGGAAGCCGAAACTCAATTTCTCTATCTTGTCCCAATGGAAAGTTACACTTCTAAGATGTTACAAGGCAGCTCCAATTATAGCATATGGAAGAGACAGCTTTTCAATAGTGAACAACAAAATACAAGTATTTCACTATGAGGACACGTAAAACACACCAGTACATGTCCTACCTTTCACATACACTGCACCCTGCCCATTGGATTACCTTGGACATACTTGAGGGGTGCCTTGCATATAAGAAAAGGTAAGGTTATGAATGGCAAGTGGGTGCACTTGCCAGTTCGACATGGCAGTAAAAGTTGTCTGCAAACACTGCAGTGGCCGGTCTGCGACACGTTTGAAAGGCTACTTGTGTGGGTGGCACATCCAGTGCTGTAATCCCACTAATAGTATTTGATTTACACACCCTGGGCACACATAGTGCACTGCACTAGGGACTTACTTGTAAATCAAATATCCTAATCTTGGAAAACCAATCATAACACAGTTTACAGTAGGAGCACTTTCATTTTAGCAAGTGAAAAAGTGCACAGAGAAACTAAACCAGCAAAAATGAAGTCAAGCATACCATCATAAACAGGAGGTCAGAAGGCAAAAAGACAGGGGAAACATTCCAAAAAAAATGCCAGGTCTAACGGTATTATATTACTCTGATGTGTGATTAAAGTTCTTCTCTTTTTAAAGTAAACAGCTGAGAGAATGTTGACCTTATTAACTGCTAGTATTGTGTAATCTGTACTCTGAAATCTAATCGCACACCAACCTCTTGAGTAAGCCTTGGCTGCTGGATTGTGCTACCCTGTGTGAGTCAAGTCTAAAAGGGGAGTACTTGGTCATCCAGTTGCAGTGCATTAGTATTGTGGCTGTAAGACACTAATAGTAAATAACCTAATGTCTTGCAGTTTGGCCCAGACCCCTGATGGCTCTGGGAGTCCAAGAAAAGATCTCACAGTGATCCCGCACATCTTGTCTTCTGAGTAGGGGATCTAATTATTAACCTTCCCCTTAGGTGTGCAGCTTAATTGGTTGGTAAGTAATTCAGAAAAGGCTATGGGTATTTTTAGGCTTGCGGTCTATGCTAAGAATTATGCACTGGTTTCAGTTTGACTTGTAAACAGTTCTCTATTAGCATAATTCATAGGTTTGTAAACAAATTACCAGTTTGCTGGACACTGATCACTGCAGCTCTGGCAAGGCATGTTCCTCCCAGTATAGCCTAATTAAGCAATTATATAAGTTTTTATAAAAGAGTAAACTAGACTGATAAAATAAGTACAAACAGCCTTTTTTTTATTGAACAGATACAGTGTCTTAGAAACTGACATAACTTTGTAAAGAGGAATACGTTTTTTCAATTTCTGGTCCTAACTTATTTGCACCAGGTGACAATAATTTGTTTGTTCAGGCCAGACCTCTGAACACACCAATGCCAATGGATGGTTCAACGATTGTCATGGATTGCAGGATGAATAATTCACAACTCATCCGGCAATCCTGTCAGATATGTTTAAGGAGGTCATTGACCGGATATGTGTTTTAAACATATAGCCTTTATGGTAGCTGAAGATGTTCTCAGCGAAAATATTTACAGAACGAATTATTGTGCGGAAAATGTAATTAGAAAATGGTATTGTTTTAGCTGTCTCGCCTCTTGGATTTCTGAGATCACTGTGATAACAGGTAGTTTCCACCACGTCAATGTATTTTAAATTGTAGGCACCAAATATCAGAGGCCTCAAGCTTTATGTAATGTTTTGAAGTGCCCTGATATCCTTGCTCAGTTGTGATGCTAAACATGCATCCTCCATCCCCTACCTCTAAGTTGGCCCTTGGAAATAAGGGGTGGACATATCTAACAATGTACCAAGAGGGAAAGGGTGGGTATGGACTTAACCAGCCCATCCAATCTGGTCTGTTAATACTTCCTGGTCCCCGTGCTTAATTAGAAGATATATCTGCATATATCTCATTTTTGGGAACCATTAATTTTTTGCCAACATCAGACTTTGACCCAGAGCAAGACTGAAGAGTAGAGAAAGACAGAAAAACAGTGACCAAGAGAGAAGACAGAGCTGATAACCAACCAGCAATAGGGAGATTAAGGGACAGGCAGAATGGTGAAGCGAGAGTCATGTGGTGCAGTCACAATTAGGCAGCCGTGATGTTCAGCAAACCCAGAAGCGCCAGTGGCAGGCTCCTCAGAAAAAATTTGGTCCTCTGCACTTTTTATTTTTATTTTACAAATTAGGCACTGTCTGCGCTGCCCGGGCCTTCTCGACTCAATTATCTCTATGCTGGAGGACCAGAATATACAATGATCAATATGGGAGTTACAAATGCCCTAGTTGCTTTCCTGCCTGACATTATTTAGTGTGAGCGTAGCTTGGCAGTAAAGACCCAAAAGGAGAGGCACAGAGTAATGTCAGCCCTCCCAGATGACCACTGGCCAACTTCAGCCTATAGCGTGGGAGCAAAAAACATAGGGGCATATTATCAAGGGGGTTTATCTCTGCTTTTTTGGCTTTAAAAGCCAAGAAAGCCGAGATAAAATTATCTCCCTATTACCTTGCTGTCGCTAACACCAGTTAGCGACAGCTAGTAGGAGATAGCGACCATCTTGGGCCCCGCTTTGCATGTCAGTGATATTTATCACTAATGACATGCAAGGTGGGTGTGCCAAGATGTTAGCGACTGGAAACAGTCGCTAACATCGCTATCTTCTATTACCAACTTTTGGAGATATTTGCGCTAAGCGCAAATATCTCCAAAAGCTAACACCTGCCCCAGAGCAGTTCTTAGCCATGTTATCCAATGGTAGGTGGATAACATGGCTAAGAGCATTAGCTCGGTAATGCATGAATAACGCTGACTTTTCAGCGATATTCATGCATTTCGGCCGATTTTTATCGCTTAGGAGATAAACCTTGATAATATCAAGGCTCCTAAGCGATAAAAATCGCCGCAGCTCGGTGATAAAAATATCGCCGCTAAACCAACATAGCGATAATTATCGCTAGTTGTTGGTAATATGCCCCATAATACCTTTGTAAAGATTTACTCTTTTTGATAATTTATATGATTGATATTTGTGGATTAGAGCTATTATTTCTAGATAAATGATAGATATGAAAGAACAAATCAAGTTTGCTTCTAAATAACAATTAGTTCACAGTTTTGAAGGAAGAAAGCATTCAAGACAGAAATGTGCACACATTTAATTAGTAGCAAAAAGCCGCAGTTTAAGCGTTAATCCCATTTTCGTCTTATTCACATGAGCACATGTTGAAAAATGTGATCTTCAACTTTGGTCACACCAAACATTGAGTATGTTCATACTGAGCGAAGAGCCAGCCAATCTGACATACCAAAACCTGGTCATATTTTTCTCTCAATTTGTCATTAGTTTACATTTTTGTGTATTCTGTTCGGAACAGAATCTCAAATAGGAAGGGGTATCATTTTCAGAGTTCTGAAATATAAACCCAGGATATAATTTGCGCTGCACTATTCACTGATTTAGTGACAAACATGTTGTTTCACATCACAGCATATTTTCGTAAAGGACTTCAACATTCACTGGAATATCAAATTCAAACAGTGATTGTAAGAAATTGGATTTGCAGGATGTGAGGCCTGCACACGTCATAGGTCCAAAATTGCCTCCTTACTGGAATCCAGGTACCCCCATTGTAGCACTTGACTCTTTCAAGGTAGCAAAGCAGAGCAGCCCGGGGCCCACTTAAGGGAGGTGGTGTGGGTTAGTAATCATCCTTCACTGTCATGCAATAATACAACTTATAAATGATTGTCCAGCCAGTGCTTTTAATTGAAAAATGAAAAGTACATTTATTACATACACATTACTAAACACCACACATTAATTTACAAATATATACATCAGGCTGATGGAAAATACTTTTAGTGACATTCTGAAAGCGCATTTGACCCGTAATTGGTCATGACACCCAAAATCACAGTCCCACCCCACTCCCACCTTTACTAGAAAGAACGTCACAATATAAGGGGGTGTCATTACATATAAACCAGGTCTATTGGCTTTGTCAAAGGATCACCACATTAATGAACAAGTTACTTACCTATGGAAACTTTATATCTGTAAGAGACAAATATTAGTTATAGATTCCTTACCTTAGAATTACCCCCAGGTAATTTACGAAGGCCTTGAAAACATGGCTATTTGATGAATAGTCATCTTCATCTTTACAGAAACTGGCATAGTCCACAGGCCAGCGCCAAGACACCCCTGGGTAATCGTGCGCTTAAAAAATGTATTAACATAACAGGTGTCAAACTGAATCACGAGAATTTTTCTTCAGCACTACCCCTGCGCGTCGGTCGACTCCGTGTTCGTCGCTGGCATCGTTATCGCCGGAATGACGTTGCGGTATCTACTTAGACGCCACCCCTGCGCACTGACGACAGTTCTTTACACTACATTCCACGCCAGAAGTGCAGGGCCATGGAAGACACTGACCACTGGTGCACAAAATGAGGGCCCTGAAAGGGAGTCCCTTACTCTGGAAGTCAGTTCGCAGAAAGGGGAGGATGGGTGGGGCGGTAAGGAATCTGTAATTAATATATGTCTCTTAAAGATATATTGGTACCGAAGGTAAGTAACTTGTTCATCTGAAAGAGACTATTAGTTATAGATTCCTTTCCTTAGAATAGATACCCCAGCAATACCAACCCCGGAGGTGGGTCTGCAATTTAAGTTTACACCAGAAAGTCCTGGAGAACTGAATTGCCAGAGAAGCCGTCTCTCCGGACCTGACTATCCAGGCAGTAATGCTTAGTGAATGTGTGCAGTGTAGTGGTTGCCTGGCATATGTCACCGAGGGAGACTGCATAACCCAAAGCCGTAATGGCTGCCGTTGCCCTAGTGGAAAGGGCGTGCAGCCCTACCGGAGGCTCCTTTTTGCGCCAAGGAGTAGCAGATCTTAATGCAAAGGATGACCCATCGAGAGATGGTCTGTTTTTGCACAGCCCAGCCCTTCTTGGCGCCCAAATAGCCAACAAAGAGTTCATTGTCCACCAAGAATTGTTTTATGCGATCCAAAGAAAAGGATAATGCACGTTTTTAATCGAGACAGTGGAGTCTCTCCTCCTTTGAAGGGTATGGGGATGGGAAGAAGGTGGGCAAAGGGATGGTCTGTCCTAAGTGGAAAGAGGTAACGACTTTGTGAAGAAAAGAAAGTCTAGTTCGAACAACAACCTTGTCTGGATGAACAACAAGGACTGGAGGTTTAGAAGAAAGAGCCTGAAGCTCACTCACCCTGCGAGCAGAGGTGATGGCAATCAGAAATGCAGTCTTTAAGGTCAATAGTCTGAGAGGAAAATTATGAAGTGGCTCGAAAGGAGCCCACATAAGGAAAGTTAAGTTCATATTCAGGACCCACTGAGTCATTACGAAAGGAATAGGAGGGAAGAGGTGAGTAATGCCCCTAAGAAATCTATTAACAATAGGGGACTTGAAAAGAGAAGGCTGATCAGGAAGGAGATGAAAGGCCGGAATGGCCGAAAGATAACCTTTAAGGGTGCCCAGAGTAGAGCCCTGCTGGGCCTAAGAAAGAATGAAGAGGAGAACCTCTGAAATAGGGGCAGAAAGGGGATCCACAGCCTTTGCTGTGCACCATGCCACAAATTTGTTCAATCTACAGGCGTATACTGTTTTAGTGGAGGGACGTCTGGCTGACAAGATGACAGTACAAACTTCGGAAGGAAAGTCAAAAGCTTTCAACTGTCGCCACTCAATCCCTGCACAAGGAGGTGGAGGCTGGACAGGTTCAGATGGAGGACCGCCCCTGTTGCTGCGACAGAAGATCATCCCGAAGAGGCAGTCTGATCGGAGGATCGATGGTCATGTTCAAGAGCTCGGGATACCAGGCTCTGCATACCCAATCCGGAGCCACAAGAATGACTTGGGCCCGGTTGTGCTTCATCTTCTTTAGCACTCTGGGCAGAAGTGGAATAGGCAGAAAGGCGTATAGAAGACCGCAATTTCACTTGTGACAAAAAGAGTTGGAGTGCCGCCTTGGAAATTCCTATGAGCAGAACTGCTGACATTGCGCGTTTTCTTCAGTGGTGAACAGATCTAACCAAGGCTCTCTCCACTGCTGAAAGAGACCTTGTACCACCTTTGAGTGAAGATGCCATTTGTTATCCATTAGGCACGGGCGGCTGAGTTCGTCCACCCTGGCGTTCAAGGAACCTGCCAGGTGTTTAACCACCAGGGACATGGCCTGATGTTCCAGCCTCGTCCAGCGGAGGAGAGCCTCTTGACATAGGGTCCACAACCTCACCCCGCCCTGTTTGTTACAGTACCACATGGCGGTGGTGTTGTCCGTGAACACCTGCGCTACTCTTCCTTTGACAGAAGGAAGGAATGCTTACAGTGCAAGACGAATCACCCGGAGCTCCAGCAGGTTGATGTGGAGCCCGGACTCTGCCAGAGACCAGAGGCCTCTGATCTCTGCCTCTACCATGTGGGTGCCCCATTCCAGAAGTGACACATCTGTCACCACTGTGAAGTCTGGTTGGGGAAGGGAGAGGGATCTGCTATTGACCCAATCCTGGTTCGTTAGCCACCACTTTCGGACTGCCCAAAGATGGAGTGGAGAGCTTTGTTTGTGGTGACTCCGCGACCGGTCCAGCGACCTCCCTATCGAGCGGCTCGGACCTTACTGCCGTGTCTCCAGAAGCTTTCAGGACCGCTCCCGCAAAGACTTCGGCTTCATGGCCCAACAGTCGGAGCACGACTTAGGGTCGTGGTCGCGATGCAGGCACCAGAGGCACACGAGGTGCGGGTCTGTGACCAACATCAACTTGTGACAGGAGTCACAAGGTTTGAAGCCGGTCTGACGATGGAACATCCTTACGTGCACCAGGTGTCCAACAACTCAAAAAAGATGTCGACAAAAGTAAAAAAACTGTAAGTCAAAAAGTGACTAGGGTACCGCTCTCTCCGGATCTGCGCTGGCTGGCGCGGAAAAAGAACTGACGTCAGCGTGCAGGGGTAGCATCTAAGAAGATACTGCAACATCATTCCAGTGATCATAATGCCAGGGACGAACGCAGAGTCGACCGACGCCTCCTACCGACGCGCAGGGGTACTGCTGAAGAAAAATTCTCCAGATCCAGTCTGATGCCTGGGGTAATTCTAAAGTAAGGAATTTTTAACTAATAGTCTCTTTCAGATATATAAGGCAGGCCTATTGGCTTTGTCTAAGGATCACCACCTCAACATATAAGGCAAGCCTATTTGTTTTGTCACGGGGTTACTATAAGACAAGACCAATAACCCAATATTAAAAGCACCATGTTATCACAGGAATTAGTAACCATGTGTAAATGCAATCAATATTGTCAATAAAGCATTACAAAGGTTACCAAAACCGCTGACAGGAATATACTTTAAATAAATAATTGAAAATCAGCCTAACATGTGTCTGAGTTTTACTTTTACATATTTGGGCCACATAAAATGCAGTCAAAGAACCAACCACAAGAGTTTGTTGCACTGCTGGTGTGTAGAGCAAAAGTTGCAGCCTTAGGAATGCTTAATATGAAGGTTAAACAAGCTTGGAGTCAAACATGTTATGGCCTTAGCAACTTAGAGGAACTTTGCAAATACTTGGGGGAATGGGGAATGCTGCACTTCCTTCAACCCCCCACAATACCTTAGTCAGATGTTGGTGATGTCTCTGCCCAGACTGGGCACCACAAGCAGCAAGGACACATCCATATCAGCACTCGCAGGGCATTATAGGATGCTTTTCAGGTTGAGAACCGTGAATATATGCTGAGCTGGTTATTGGACGTGGTAAGGCAACCTTGCCCCACACGTTTCTTTCTCTTTGTTTATTTCAGATTGGGTGCCCTAGTCCCAATCAGGGCATCCACAGCCATCTCCTTACTTTTAGCCAGCACAGGGTGCCTACTCCTGCCCAGCCAGCTCCCCCAAGCAGCTCCAATCCTCTGGGGGCTTCGCTCAGCCAGCAGTACTTGCTTGGTGTTCCTGCCAGACGAGAGCAGCCTTTACTTGGACTCCCACACACTGCGAGAGCCGTGTTGATTCTCAGGGCACATGAAGAGAGCGGGCAGGGTCGTCTGCGACAAGCCCTCTTCTCCTTATTTCTATGGGGTCTCGGGCCCCACTCAGTGTTGCCTCGGGCTGGTCCCATTTTGTGTAATGAGTCAGCCCTAGACACTGACCCATAGCTCACCACATATCTCATTCATCTTGTTTCAACATCATTTTAACAAAAATATTCTTAGAAAAGATTAATAGTATCCTCTCTTAAATCACATCCAGAGATTTCCTCCCAACCATCCTTGCACTTCCTCGAAACATCACCTGTAGTTCCTCAATTTTAAAAATTACCCATCATTCATTCACATCATCATTTTCTAAGCTCTTCCCAGACCATGCACTGTCAGTAAAAGCCATATCGCTAATCCACATTTTGATCATTCTCAAATTAAAACTCAGTAAAGCAGCATTGGAAAGAACCACGCATGCTCCAATGTGATACATACCGAACTATAAGATGTAGACTGTAGTTTTTCTAAATCAGAATATCTCCAAACTGGGCACTATGGACCTATTTGTAGATGAATTATATACTCTTTGGGGAAAAATAACTTTGCTTCCCAAACTATTAAAAGTTGAGGCAGACTCTGACTTCAAATGTCATATGTTTTTTTACAGTATTTTAATAATTTTTTTTATTTGAGTATTTTTCTAAAACACACATTTCAATTATGTTGAATACTAATATTTGCAACATTTGTAACTTTCCTTAACTTTAATCATTTATTTTTTCTATTTTCTTTCTCTGAGTAATTAACTGTAACAAACACATGAACTATGTCTAATATTTGTTGCACATTTTATTCTTTGTTTTATTTCCCTATGTTGTCTATATTTTATCCCGTGTCTTTTTTCTGTTTTTAATCTAATAAGGTTTTAATGTTAATGTAAGATGATAACTCTTATTTAAAAACGCCCCTCAATTCAGAATATATCCACTGGAAAGAGGTTCGATAGATTTCATGAAGGCTACCTTTACGTCAGTGCTAACTGTCTGAAGATGAACTGCACTAACACTGAGATTTTGATTGAGGAAGGACAGATCCTCTTGAACCCCATTATTTTGCTTGAAGTCCTTGGGGACAAATGAATGAATGAATAGCTTTTGTAGAGCGCTGGGCTACTCGTAGAGTGTCCTGGTGCTTGGCATAGAAAAACAGGTGTGGGTGAGGTTGGGCAGTCCTGTACCACACATTCCCTAAAGACAGTGCAGGCTCCTTTATTTGAGCGGAGGAGTGTCACCCCTTATGCTAGAGTTGAAAAATAAAATTCTAATAAAGTTTCTTTATTACCATTTTATTTTTCAGCAACCGACCCGTCCTGAAATGAATGACAGGACGGGGAGGGGCCAGTGCTGCCGGGTGGCAGCAGCAGGGAGCTGTGCGCTTTAAAATGAGCATGTCTCTTTGGCAGGCTGTCTTGATACGGCCAGCCAGACATGCGCATTCTAAAGTTCTCTAACATATCTGTCTTGGACAGCTGGATTAGAGAAAGCGCAGACCTCCAGTGCTCTTGAGAGTGCTGAGTGAGGCTGCTCTAACTAATCCTGGCGCTGCTCTCT
The DNA here is from genome assembly GCF_964261635.1 of Lissotriton helveticus. Classification (NCBI taxonomy): domain Eukaryota; kingdom Metazoa; phylum Chordata; class Amphibia; order Caudata; family Salamandridae; genus Lissotriton; species Lissotriton helveticus. The sequence goes on from NC_136057.1 coordinate 1,641,928,194, forward strand.
TGATGGTCAGAGCAGCGCCAGGATTGGTTAGTGCAGTCTCCTGGGTCCCGGAGCCTGCCTGGGAGAGGGATGACGGTGGAGGAGGACATCGCGTTGTGCATAAAGGTAAGTGTTTTTTTTTTCTTTTGCATTTCTCCCCCTGCTCACCACCCTCCGTACATGGCAGACACCACTGCCTAAAGATTGAATATGTTTGGGATGTTGTTTACTTTGTTCCTGCAATAAGTACCCTGAGGATTATTTCTGAGCAGAAGCTTTCACTGGAAGCTTTGTTGAACTTTCAGTTTGGATGGGAATGTTCTTTGTAATATAATGGTATTGGCACATGTCACAAATGGCCTCGAGACAAGGTGATGTAGAATGAACGCTAGTTGATTGACATCCATTTTTTTAACTTTTTCTTTTAAAAACGAGTTTATTCTGCACATTCTGTAGTCAGAATGCTTGTACAAGACTTCGTTGCCACATATGTGAGCAGTCTTAGATGTCAAGTGTCTTAACAGGCAGTCTATTGAAATAAAAATAAAAAATAAAACAATTAAAAGTACCTGATCCAGTGGCAGCCTCACGCTCCAGTGCTCCTCTGTGCTCCTGCTGCTACTGGCAGTCCCCGGGACAGGCTCCCCATCCAATCCAGATGCTTCTCTCATAGTATAAGAGCAGCACCGCGATTGGCCTGAGTGGGTTGGTTTGACACTCTGCTCAGGCAGAGGGAGTCTGTGCTGTTCTCCTGTCGTCAACAAACATGCGCATTTAGAAGTGCGCATAGCGCTTCCTTCCTCTGTCCTACCATGGCCCGGCCCGCCCCTTCTTACACATGCTGACTCAGCCAGCAGCTGAAAAATAAAGCAATGATAAAATATTATTTTCTTTTTCAGCAGCTGGCTCTGAGCCAGAGGGGCAACGCTCCTCTGCCATTGTGGAGCAGCCAACGCTGGAATATACTCCTCTCAACCCTTTGTACACTACTCCCCCTAAGTGCATCTATTAATGCATTTGTTGTTTAATTCCAAACAACCCAGGATCCACTATTTTCTCAAAAATTGATCTCCACTCTTATATGGCTGACGTCTACATGTATTATGTGCACAACAATGATTTCATATGTATGTCTTCTCTTAGAATTATCCCTAAAGTGCTTAATTGACTTATGCACTAATTTTGATGGTTAAGTATTTGTAATTGTTATTCTCTTAATATTACTATTTACTTAATCCAGGGATTGTGGATAAATAAATAAAAAATACTTCGAGTCAAAAGAATGTTATATGGCATGATAGTTATCTGCAAATTCCAAAACAGATTTGAAAGGGTACGGAGCTTCCTGCGTAGCATCATGGATAGAATTCCGTGAAAAGGGTGCTCAAATCAGTGGAAATGCTATGAAACCTTGCCTTCCTTCAGTTGCCTCAATGTACCTCTCTCCCTGTTTCCCGAGAGCAAGGCCTGGTTATCAGGTGAGACACTACCTTCCTACGCCTTCCTGCGGTCCATTGTGGTTGAAACCGTGTTTTCTGCGGCATTCCAGCCCCCATGTGTTGACTCAGACTCCTCATCCGTTCCATCAAATATTCAATGGCCTTCCCTCAATAGAAAGTTCATAATACTGACAGTGACTCATGCTGCTTAGTACTTACTCACCGCCAAGTGTTTTCAGAGCTTCCCTATTGTGCGGTGGCGATGCAGAAGCAGCTCTTATGCTCCCTTTGTGTTCCCATGATGAGGGAGCTTCTGCTTAATCTCTGTCCTTGACCGGTGTTAGCACTCTCTTTTATAATTATCAAGGTCTTCCACTATGTAAAGTTGTTTAACGGCAGGAGGAACTGTGGGCGGGGAATGGTGAGGCAGGCAGTGACCTGATCCCCTCTTGGTGGCCCCTCTCCATCAGCCTGCATTATCGTCATTTACGCCGCTTAGATATCTTGATCAGGTTTCAGCAAGGCACAACAAATCTAACCTATAAGGGTCAAGTGTTAGTCCTGGACATACATGTACGAATAGATCATAGCAATCAATACCATGGCCCACTGCTACTGAGCTGTGGTGATGGCGACAACAAGGAGCTCACCACAGTGGTTACCATCGTTGGGGCTAAATGGCATTATTGATCACCTAAAGTAACAACCTTCAAACAGATCAGGTGCTGATTCTGCGAGTAATGACCTTCTCCAGCAACTGGAAGCAAACTATAGTGTTCTACCGGACCTTCAACATGACAGTTGCCAGATTCTGAGTTCTTCATTCCACATGAAGTGCCCTGTTAGGAATCCACTACCTTTTCGGCACTGATTACTATAACAGCTAAGTCTTCAAAGATTCCCGTCCCCTCATATGGCATGAACAACCTATTGTACTATTGATAATTTCAAGTTAATCGGCGAGCAACCTGAACCCCTCCTGCCGTTTAGGGCCAAGATTTAGCACTTTGGAAGAGCCCGTTTTCCGCTTTGGCAGCAAACAGATGGTCAGTAGACCCACTTTTGTTTTGAGCTTGTTGCGTACTAAAAAAGCCTTGTGATTCGGGTAAGTTTTGGAAAGCGCAGCCAAAACACTTTCTGTACCACACCCCCAGAGAAGAAGTGTAAAAATATGAGGCTTGGCGTGTACTGGAAATGTTGTTGAATGGCAAAAAGTAGGAAAAGTTATGCTCAGGTGGATGCAGAAACCTCAGCCTGTACTCTTTCTTTACCCAGGAATATTCAATTCAATTCAGTTGTACTTGTATAGTGCATGGCTACCCAACCGGGCTTCCAGCGTTTGATGCACAACAACCTCTCCACAAAACTGAGATGAAACATTTCCTAAAGCCACGTTTAAGCAAGCATTGGCATAGCCAATAGGTCTCGCTTTCGGGACCTTATAAGTAGTTAGTTATGCAGCACAATTTCCTTGGTGCTGCATAACTAACTCAACATGGCTAAACAGTTATAAGGTCCCAAAGGTGAGACCTATTGGCTATGCCAATGCTTGTTTAAATGAGTTTTAGCCACACTGCAAAGCATTCACGTTTCGGCAAAACAGGGCTACAAAACATAGCCAAAGCTAATAGCCATCATAGGGGGGACCGATTGTCCTTTGCTATCGCTTGTTACATAAGCAGTCGCTGAGCCAATCTAGTTGACCAGCTGGGACGGATGGATATGGACACGAACCCAAGCAACAGAGAGGGTAAGAGCAGAAGAGAAATACAGAGAAAGACAATGAGAATGATGGAAAGAAAATATAGACAGACAGAATAGATAGATGGATAGATAGACAGATAGACACACAGATTGACGGACAGACAGACAGATAGATAGACAGATAGACAAACAGACAGATAGATAGTCTAGGAAATCTACCTCTAGCAGCAGACACCATCAAAAGTCTAGGCTTCTGGTTAGAATCCGATCTGTCCATGCGGACTCAAGCTACCAAAACAGCAGCCATATGTTTTGGTCTACTAAGAAGCATCAGAAAAATCCTGGACAGAGTGCCAATGCACTTAAGGAAGACAGTGATCCACTCCCTTGTCACATCTCGTATGGACTATGGAAATTCACTGTTTCTTGGAGCACCGCAAGATGTCATACGAAAACTGCAGACAGTACAACACGCCGCAGCCAGATTACTAGGTAATATCCCTAATCGGGAGCTGGTTAAAAAACAACTAGCTAAGCTACACTGGCTCCCAATAGAGGTAAGAATAAAATTCAAAACACTAATCACCATAGAGCCGGAGCTCCGACCAGCCACCGGCTATCCTATTAAACTATCCTGGCCCTGAGCATTTTCTGTGGGCGCAGCTGCCGCGTGAGGAGTGGCGGACCCTGTGGGCGTGCTTCGGCCCTGTGGCTGTGGTACTGTGGACCCCCGGAGGCGGGCACGACCCTGAGAGGTGGATGGGCCTGCGGGGCTGCTGAGGCCGGGGCCTAAATTCCTTCTGTGACCTGCTGGACCCGCTCAGGCCGGCGGCTGTGGTGAGGCCGCGGGGCGGACGCTGGTGGGCGGTTGCTCGCTCCTTGCCTGTGGAGCCGAGCGCACCCGGGACCCTTCCTGGAGTGGCGGCGGAGCGTGCTGGGGGCCGCGGCGGGAGAGTGGAGGCGCTCAGACGGGGCGGACGAGGCCCCTTTCTGCAGCGGCCCGGAGCCGTGGCCGCCATTTTGTGGCGAAGAACTAATCCCGCCGTGGCCGAGCAGGGAGACCGTGCCCGGGACGTTTCCCTCGGCACCCCCCCCCCCTGGACTGAGGCTTGGCTGTCTGGTCATGCCGATGGCGGCTGCTGGTGGGCCTGGAGGCGACCCCCTGCCTGAGGTGAGCCCGGGGCTCGGGGGGTGTTACTGGGGCGCGGGCCCCTCCCCTCCTCCATCTCGCTGTTCAGGGCCTGGTGTTGTTCCCTGGTGGTGTGGCTCGGGGGTCGAGTCGGGCCCCGGCGGGAGACTGCGGTGCCCCACGGGCAGGATCTGGGCGGACCTGGGCGGAGGCCTGCCTGCTGTATCCATTGGGGTCGATATTCTTGGATCCCCGGTCCGGGGGTCGCAGCGACGTGGCTGGGGGCTCATACTACGGCCCTAGTACGGCGGCGATCTCGTGCCTCGCCCTGTGTCTCTTCTCCTGCCGTTCCATCCTGTGGAGCCCTGTCCGGCTGGCCTATAGGCGGTTGAGGTGGGTTGGTTGGCCTAACTGGGTCCCTGCTGATCCATTAGCCTCGGACAGTGACAGTCTTTGGAGTGACCCCGGCCGGGCCGGGCGCCATGACGCGCGACTGCGCAGGGGGTGGCCATTCTACACAGGGGACATTAGACAAATTTACGGAAGTGAGCCCAGCGGCTAGTGCCATAGGCTCACAGCCTCAAGCTCCAGACAACACAGCCTTGCTGGCCGCGATTACGCAGTCCAGAGATATGCTGGACGCTAAAATCGGGGCAGTGGGTGCCGATGTCACGCTGCTCCGCCAGGACTTGCGGAACGCCGTGGAGAGGATCACCGGTGCAGAGTCCCGCATCTTCGAGGTGGAAGATGATGTGTCTGCATTGAAGAAGAAGGTGGCAACGATGGAGAAAGTTCAGAAGGGCCTAGCCATGCGAGTGGAGGATGCTGAAGGACGGGCACGGCGGAACAACCTGCGCTTCGTGGGATTTCCGGAGGGATGCGAGGGGGACAACGTGGAACGCTTCCTGGCCCAGTGGTTGGAGGCTGGCTCCCCGCGGACGCCCTTTCCCGCTGTTTCGTGGTGGAGCCGGCCCACCGGGCCCTTATGCAGAAGCCCCCTGTTGGTTCGTGTCCGAGGCCGCTCATCGCCAAATTCTTGAATTATGCGGACCGGGATGTCATCCTGAGGCAGGCGAGAGTGAAGGCTCCCCTCATGTTCGGCAACGCCACCATCCTCATCTTTCCGGATTATACGAAGATGGTTCAGCAGCAGAGACAATCATTCCTGGCTGCCAAGGCCCGTCTCCGGGGCCTCAAGCTTCAATACGCTTTGCTCTACCCAGCGCGGCTGCGAGTCATATACAAGTCCTGCACGCTGTTCTTCGACTCCCCGGAGGAGGTGTTCCAATGGACAGATGAGACGGTGAAAATCAGAGTTAATGGTCCCCCGGGCGGCGAATCCGATTCTTCCTCGAGTGCGGCGGCCCCGTGAGGGTCTGCAGAGTCAGCGGCGGCACCGTAGGCGATCGAGATCTGGACGCAACTCCTGTGCGGGATCGACGTCTCCGCAGCCTGGCCCGGAGCAGGAGCAGCCATGTGTGGTGAAATGAAGGCTGGAACTTTTCCCTTGAACTGTGTGTTTATATTCATGATGCTCAGGTGCACTGTATTGGGCTGGGTACCTGCCCCATAGGAGTGGGAGGGGAGGGGTGAAGATTCCTTGTTATGGGGTGTTCTCAGGGGATCCATTGGAGGGAGCGGTACTTGGTCCCCCGTTGGGGTCTAGCCCGGGATCCGTCCGCGATAGGTGCTTCCATGTTTGGGAGGTGCGGGGTGGGGGGGGTTGGGGGTTCAGTTTGGGGTTGGGGGTTTTGAGTGCGCTTCTATTGCTGCTGTCTTTGCTCTTTGATCACTGTTGGTCAGGCCATCGAGCTGTATGCTGCCCTTACAATACAAGTTTCACATGTCTGCCATTGAACAGAGAGGGCGGGTAGATCCAGGCACCTAACGTATTCTAAGCTGGAATGTGCGGGGGGTGTTGGACAAAGTGAAGCGGGGGGCGTTCCATCGATCTGCTAAGAGAGCTGGGGCAGATGCCCTGTTGTTACAAGAGACTCATCTACTTGGTACTAAAGTGCCCTGCCTACAACGCTTTGGGTTTACACACGCTTATCATGCTGGGTTTATGAGGGGCTCTAGGGGGGTTGCAATTCTTATTCATCGTAGGTGTTAGAAATGGGGTCCCCGGCCGGCCAGGGCTTGCGCCAAGGTCAGTCAGAGACCACCACTCCTAAGTCAGGGCAAGGGAGTTACACGCCAAGATAACCCCTGCTCACCCTCTAGGTAATGTGGCGCGAGCAGCAAGGCTAAACTTGGAGGCGATGTGAGTTAAGTATTTGCGCACGCACCCCAGCCACAACTCCCAAGGCCCACCACAAAGGAAACTCCACACAAGGTTATATATAAATATAGCCTTTGTATTATAATAAAAACACATTAGATAAAACACATACTGTTACAGTGTGCCAACAGGCACGGGCAGAATTTACAAGGGATTATGTACAGGACAGGGCCACCTGGACCACTGTCAGGGGTATGCACTTTTAGAACTTAGCACTTGTAGAAAATATAACTCTGTAGGAATAATACTCAGCACATAAATCATATAATGACTTTAGCATCAAAATAGCGCATGTAGCACACAACCAGGACTTCCTGGTAAAGGGTAAATACCTCCTACGTAACCCTAACCACTCTAGGAAAATCACGCAGGGAACTAGGACCTTAGTATCAGGACCTATGGAAGGAAAAAGCAATCACCTAAGCATCAACACATAGCAAAGGGAAAGAGCAAAACACATGATGCATCAACACATTCAGAGGTGTAAGGAAGGAAAACCACATTGGCACATAAATCATAAATGCGCCAGAATCCCACTAGCCACAACCTGTGGTGTTGTATAGCTCCTATATATCCTTATATCGTGTTAAGTTAGCATAGGTACATTTGAGATTTAAACGCCATTTTTCCTTTCTTGCAACTTCTGCACACGACCCTTAATTGTTGACTTAGCTTTCAACCTAGTGGTTTGCCGTGGTGTATGTGAGAATAATATGTTATTGCTCTGATATCAGTTTTGTTTAATAAACCATGTCTGCACGGAGAGTGCTGAAGTTTCAGGAGCAACACGATATGGAATTGTTATGAGGTCTGATCTCCACGCCTTCATAGTCATAACACAAGTGCAGCCTTTGCCAACTTGGGCTTGAGGCGGGATTGATATTGCTTTGCACGAGAATTGTTAACACACTTGATGCGGTGCACATGCAGAGAGAGCTGGTGTATGCTGATGTGATTCCTTCATGCTAGGACACTAAGGTATGGGCCCGCCCTAAAACAACCCAAAGAGACCTTCTTAGATAATAATATAATATATGTGTTAGGGAGGGTGAGATATAAGTGTTGTTAACTCTTATTCATTACAGCATGTTAACATGCTGTCACCATTCGCTTTTTATGTCTTAGTAACTATGCTGATAATTTTGCTACTGATAATAAGTATACTTGTATTATCAAAGATACTGCGCCTGAGAAGACGGCATTAGTAAATAAACATTTCAAATGCACATGTGTCTTCTTTACTCCATGTTCTGGTTTGTAATGATAATATAACGAAAGAGTGTTCATGAGTCCCACGTACCCTGAGGTACTGTAAGTTCATGTTCTGGTTTGTCTAAACATTGGGTGTTTGATATGTCCAATGAGACACTGTAGCTAGCTCGGTAAGGGGTGAGTTGGTTGCTAAGGTAAGTTTTGGGACATCCTAATTTGCCGAGGTTCCACTCCTCTGTGCACAGTTCTGTGTGAGTACAGAAACCCTGCAACATGGCGCCCAACGGTTTCGGTGGTCTTATATCATGACACTCGAGTAGTTTATCGTTCATGCCTTAACCCCTTCACGTCCGTTTCCGGAAAACGGGGTGTCGGTGAAACCTACCTATTTTTTGAAATAGGTCTTTATTCAAGCTTGATTCTTTCTTAAACGGTTTCTTTGAATTACTACCCAGTTGTGCTACAAAGTATTCTTTGTGTTTTCTTATTTCCAATTCTGTAATGGCGGCAGCGGTGGCTATTGCGCAGCATAGTCGCGTAGCGGTACGCAACCATCTTCAGACGTACCAAGTCCCAGTAGATGGGATGGCTGTGATTTTCGTGGTATGTGCAGATCCGGCGTTTCCTTACGAGTTGTTTTACTCTTGGGTTACGTTTCCGGCTGTGGACGCTAATTCTGGTTTGTTCCACTCCTACACCGCCTCGGATGTCCCGGCTGAATATACGCCGTACAGGGCATTGGAAATACCTATTGATCATTGGCAGCATCGAGTTTGGTTTGATGGCGCCCTCCCCCACTCTATGTCCCCTGCGAGGTTAGGCCCACTCTCAATTCCAGGTACTAATTGGCCTGCGTTGGGTGGCTTTACCCCGCACCCGAATCACGGGGCTTGCACCCTGGCAGAAATTCGCAGGCTGCATGTAGTTTCCATTTCCGTGATTCGTGCTTTAGTGCAATACATCGGTCGACATCTTCCTGGTGGTCCCCAGGGGGGTGCGGCCGCTCCCCTGGAACGAGGCGGAATGCGTCTCAATCCAGTGATGGTAAATTCGGTTTTTGGTGCGCGTCCAGTTGACAACGATGACTTCCCATTCTGGCTAGCAGAGAAGTTTGATCAACTGGAGGCGGTTTTTCCGAATTCTACACCTGCTGATAAACATAGAATGTTGACGATTACTCTACCGAAGGATATTACTCCTGAACTTGCTGACTGTGACAGCTGGGGAAAAACATTTGCGGCAGTTTATACAAGGTGCTTCGGCACCCCGTCTATGACTGCCCTGCCTGAAATCGTTAGACGTGTTCAGAATGATCACGGTCCAGAGGCAGCGGTTGAATTGGGTATGCGCCTGTGTGGTTCTTTTGAGATTGTAAGTGATCTCATTCTCTCCAATGTTAAAGGAGATGCAGTTAACTTTCAGGTGTCGAATGCTTTGGCTGCTCTGCCCGATGCCGACAAACCCCGCCAGTTAGCAAAAATTGTGGTGGCCGCTTATAAAACGATTGGCCGCACAAGTAGAGGTCTGAAATATTTTCCAGTGAAACAGATAAAACAACCACAGGGACAATCTGCAGTGACAGATGCCCAGCCCAAGTCCAAGAAACAAAATTGGCCTAAAAAACAGACACAGGGGAAGCAGACAACGCAGACTCAGGGTACTTTTCCTGCAATACAAGCTCCTGCGCCACCCGAAAAAGTTTATGATTTGCGCGACCGCGCGATGATTAAATCGCCTGATCGTTTTCAGGGTTCTGATCAACGCTCTCCTCGTTCCTTTCAGGACACATCGGCCCCGAAGACCGGTGGAGGAGGAGGGGGTGGACGTGGACGTGGTGGCCAACAAGGACGTGGCCAGTCCCGCCAGACGGACGGCGCGGTGAAGCAGGAGGATTCTACGCCTAGGCGTCCGCAGTTTGCGAAAAAGAAAGTCGCAGCCTTAACAGCGCATCGATATGCCACAGATAGTGAGAACGCGGCTTCGGAATCTGACGTGGGCTCTGACCTTGCTGGACAGCGCGGCGGAGATAACCATAGTCAGAGAGGCGCTGCGTCCACTACTGAGGGTGACAGCGACTGATGTCTACGTTGTGATAGAAACAGCGGATACGAGACTTGCTCCCCCTGAAAGACTATATGAAATTGTCCTGTTAATTGAAGGTGACATACAGCGTACCGTTAAAGGTGTATTTTGGGAGAATCTGTCTTCTACATATGATATTTTACTTTCGGAGGCTGACTGGCCCCCACCTTTTGTGCTCGCGGCGCCGCGAGGGGAGGAGGTAATCCTACCCAGTTTCGCGAACACTGTCTCGAAAGAGCATGCGCAGCATTTTGCAGAAGAGTGGGCTCGGGCTCTCGCGCCGGCTCTGTACCGTAACCAATGTGGTTGGGATAAATTGTCGCCTTGCCACGAAATTCCGTTGCGGTCTCAGCCGCAGCCTCAACCTCAATATCCCATTCGGCGTGAAGCAAAATCTTCCGTCGCGGAAATCCTTGAACAATTGGAATATCAGGGAGTTATTGAAACATGTGTGTCACCGATGAATAATCCCCTTTTTACTGTGAATAAACCTGACGGATCATATCGTTTGGTTTTGGATTACCGGCATTTGAACTCGCATTGCCGTAACTGTGCAGTACAGAATACCCACGGCTCTGCCCTAGTGGATAGTCTAGTGCGTAAGCGTTTCAAGACAACGCTTGACATATCCAATGGTTTTTATGCCCACAGATTGGACAGCTTTAGCTCCCAATGGACCAGTTTTACAAGCGCTGGAGTCCAAAAGCAATTCCGGCGTCTTCCAATGGGCTACAAGAATAGTCCTGGTGTATTTACCGCTCGAATTGTCTCTATTCTGGAGGCACTCGACCCTGATGCTTTTTCGTATGTGGATGACATATATCTCACAGACGACGATATTTGGGAGCATCTGTGTCGTGTGAATTCTCTTGTTTGCAACTTCGCAGACATGGGTTACAAATTCAACTTTGCAAAATCGCACATTGCTGAACACACAGTGTTGTTTTTGGGCTATGAGCTCAACAATGAAGGTAGAGGTTTGGCTCCTCACTTCTTGGAGAAGTGCGCACAATTGCGCGCACCAACAACTCTGAAAAAATTACAATCCTTACTGGGCTTTTTGAATTTCGGCAGAACTTACATTCCGGAATATGCCCAGCGTATCAAGCCTTTGTATGCTTTGATACAACCAACTTTCTCAAAATCATGCTGGCTGCCTGAGCATTCAGCCATTTTGCAATCCTTGCAGGCTGATCTGCTCGCTTCTAAATATTTACTGACTCGTGATAACCACACCAACCTGGTCATAAGAATAATTCCTGGGACGGTGGGTTTCACCTACCTCACTTTTAATGAAGGTGACACAGTACCTATTGCTTACAAGTCACACTTGTACACCTCGGCTGAGATGCGGTTTCCCACCATAGGAAAGGTTTTAACTGCTGTACAGATGGCAATTCTAAAAGAACGTGCTCTGTCACAGGGGAAGCGCATGCTAGTGGTAACACCCTGTCCTCATTTAGAGGCAGTCACGAAAGCCAGTGTACCAAATTCAAAGGCTTTGCACCCTCGGTGGATTCAGTGGGCTGCGTCATTGTCATCCGCAGATGTCATGTTTATTTTTGACGCTTCCTTACGGTCGCAGGAGTACTTGCAGTATGAATTCGTTCACCCTGCTCCTCTGGCGATGCGACCTTTGGAGGACTTCCATTGCATCATTTACACTGATGGGTCGGCGCAGGTTGCGCATGGCTCTAAACATGCCTACGTTTCCGCATGCGCCATTGTGGTCGGTGCTATGTTGAATGATGAGTTCATTTCCAGGGAGGTACACACGTTGCCCCTGGGCGATTGCACCGCACAATTGGCAGAGCTACGTGCTCTCTTACTAGCTTTGGAGTATGCAGATCCAAGTGTTACTACTCTAATTGTAAGTGATTCTTACTACTGTGTCCAGTCTTACAATGAAAACTTGTTCTTTTGGATTCAAAATGATTTTCATGATTCCAAGGGTAGCACAATAAAACATAAAATGATCTGGGTTCGAGTGGCAGAGCTTAAGGCTATGTTGCCACTCGTTTATGTGATTCATACTCTCGGTCATCAGCGCGTGGGAGTTCACGCTGTTGGCAACTCGCTTGCTGATGAAGCAGCGAAATCAGCAGTATCTACATACTTAGTTGCAGCAGTTACTAGGTCTAAAACAAAGATTGATAGCGACATCTTGGCAGCGATTGCTGCCTCTGAGAAGGGAAGTAAACATCCTTCGGGATTCCCTTCGAAGTATAAATACCACTTAAGTCCCGAAAAGGTTCCTTTTGTGACAATTCCTGATGTTGGGGAACGGCTGATTCCCAACTCGGATCGCAGAACAGACTTGATTACAGCGGCTCATGAAGGTGTGGCGTCTGCGCATGCGGGCGTCTCAGCCACTGTTACGCAACTACAACATCGTTTCTGGTGGCGGGGACTGTACAAACAGACGCGTGATTATGTCCTTCTTTGTGACATATGCCAGCAGATTAAACCTTCAACTGCTACGCGTCCGCCTCAGACTCAGTTGTACATTTCTAATAAACCACTGGGCTGTGTTTATTTAGATCACTGCGGTCCATTTTCATCTGATACTGCGTATAAATACATCTTAGTAGCAGTTGACTCATGCACACGCTTTGTGTGGTTATGGCCACATCGCAGCGCTGATTCCCGGACTGTCATCAGAGATTTGCGTATCTTTATAGGGATTTTTGCCTGTGGTACCTTCCATTCGGATCAGGGTCCGGCTTTCGCCTCTAAGGCGTATAAGGATGCCATGACTTCGATGGGGGTCCAAGTCAAGTTTTCGTCACCCTACAGACCCGAGGGTAATAGTGTAGTTGAACGAATGAACCGTGATTTAAAGCAATCTTTGACAGCCCGAGTTATAGGCACTGGCAGAAATTGGCTGGCTCACCTCTATGGCGTGCAGCGTGCTCTTAATAATCTCCCTAGGAGGTCTCTGGGTGGGCGGACCCCATACGAAATGCTCTTTGGCATCAAGATGTTCGTCCCTGACCTTGACGGTCTAGACTCGGTGGTTCGCGCCACTTCCTTTGACGCAGATGAACATTGCAATGTTTTACAGAATCTACAAAAGACGAGAGACACTCTTGCAAAGGAACATTTGCCCTCCACGTCGGATGATGCGTTGCAGATCCCGGTAGTTGGCTGGCTACCCCAAGTTGGAGAACTGGTTCGAGAGAAGATCGACAACAAGAAAGAGTTTGGTCCCTCCTATCGAGCTCCGGTCCCAGTGCTTGGAGTGAAGGGCACAAGAACAGTCATTTTACCACCACTTCCAGGTCGTAAGGAAAACAGGTTTATTTCTATTGACAATGTCAAGATACACAGAGTGGCCGATTCTTCTTAGCATGACACCGGCTGTTTCCTGTCCTTCCATTGTGAGAAATTCAATTATGCCCACTGCTTATAATAATGAACCTGAGGTGGCCATCGAATTACCTGCTGTTTCCACTCCATTATTGAATAATTTACCAGGAACTAACCTTGATGAGACAGACTATACATACCCCACTGATTTGTCCATGCCTGACCTGCAAGCTCGTTTAGCCACGGAATCCAGATTTTCATTTGACTCTGCTTCCCTTGCCTCGAAAAAACCCTCTAAAATTGCATTATATGCTAGCCTGTTTAAAAAACATTTTTTGATACCTCCTTGGATATACATTTGGCTGGTCCTTTTTTCAGTTTACCTTTTTATGTCAATTGGTTTTGTGTTTTATTTTTTTCGGATTATGAATGGACACTATGTCGAGGAGAGAACTTGCATTACTCATTTGAATGGAACTTTGGCCCCACTTTCCTCTTCACATTCTACACACAGATTAAAAAGAGACTTGACTTTGGTTAACATCACAGCGTGGCCTGTTCTGGATGGAATCGCGTGGGATGCAGTTCGTTTTCAGATTCATGGCCCAACGGAAGTCGTTAATGTCCCTAACGTACTAAGAGTTAATATGGGGGATGTGGTGAAACAAAACATTCGTTCTGATGATTGGGATGTTAATGCTGTGGAAAGTTTGTTTTCTGATTTGAAATATTATGCTGCTTTTGATGCTGAGGATTTATATTTAGAATCTGCTAATTATGGTGAATTGTTCTGTTACCAACATTATGGCAATCACTTCTTACACAAGACATCTTCCCGAAGGGATGCGGTTAATTTTACTCAGTGGGAACATTGCCCAGCACCTACACAAGGGAGTTCAGAAACGTTTCTTAAAAAGTATACTTATTTCACTGACTTTAATCAGTCCAATCCCGAGTCCTTTTATTTTAAATTTCACAAACAGCCACTGTCCAAGGTTCGACTTACAAATACAAAATTGTTATATTCAAAGGCCTTCCTGGATCAATTAGTTACTGGAGGGTATGAGTTATGGAAGGATACCATAGACCTTAAATCAGTTTGGGGCTCAAGGGCCTGGCAGGTACAAGGCACTGAGGCTTTGCACCGTGCATGTCTCATCCCAAATCATATGTGGTTTTTAAATGAAACCATTTCCCAGACCACGTGCTTTGGATTGGCTACATCTAAAAGGTTAAACACCCCGTCTTTCCCGGAGTTGGAGGAATATGAAGATTGGAGTAATTTTACTCAATTGTCCATTAAAGATATACAGGCTCTGCTTCTTAATTCCTCCTTTAACATTTCCAGTATGAATCCCAAGGGTTGGCTGCTTTGGCACCGTAGTGCTGATTCTTGCCAAAAAAGGTTTTTAAATATAACTGACGGTTTTAAGACTGTTAGATCTGATCCCCGTTTTGATTTGAGTCATACTGTCACCTCTTACTCTGTTGGCAAGTTGTGTCAAGCTTGGCTGAAACATTCAACTTTACCTGCGGTTAAGTATCACCTTTCCAAACTGAATGCAGACGTGGATTTGAATGATTTCATTAAGGGCCCAGCTAGTGGCAGGTCGAAAAGGTGGTTATATGGTGTTTACAATGAAATTTGGAAACTCTCACAGATTGAGGCTGCTTCACGCCTTAGGGCTATTGATCAGGCAAATCTTGAGAAAGTGCTTGCAGTGGTTGACAATAGCATTAACGTGCTTTCCTCTAGAATTTACACATTAGATAATATTGTGTCGTCTGTTGTTGATATTGTGCATGATGAAGTGTCTGTATTATACCATGGTCAAAATCAATTACGTTCAATCATGCAGTTTGCATGGACACTACAGACTCTAAAAATGGGTAAAGTTCCCTGGGGATACATGAACGTTTCCTCTTTATTTGCACCATTTAATTTGACAGACAAACAACGCTTGCTTTCAATGCGTGATGCTTCCTTTTCTATGCTCCATATTGAAAGATTGGAATCTTTACCTTTTTCTGTGGCAGAGACCACTGCTGCTACGTGGCTTATCCACGGTTTAATAACGCTGCCTTTTGCTTTATATAAGTTTTCAAATTGTATGAAATATGTGCCAATAGGTCGTTTTGAACCCTTAGGTAGCGGTTTTCTTCATGAGGTCTGGTCACTCCCATACACATACAGATGTTTCAAGGATGAACAAGAGGTTTATCTAACAGGGGATGAGTGTACTGAGACGCCAGATCATTCTTTAATGTGTAGACACATACAGTTACACGGTTCATGTAACAGGGACAGACCGAATATGGCTTGCGTTTTACAGGGCACGCCAGTTCCTGCTATCATCCCCACGTTTAAATTGTTAGAGAATGGTAGTTATTTAATGCTCAATAATGAAAACTGCTGTGGTTTAATTAAAGGTATAGCTTTCATAGTAACGGTTAGTGAGCGAGTTATTTGCTGCAGAAATGTTCTTTATCCTCCCACACGTGAACATAGGGAGTCTTCCATTTGGCCACAGATACCGACCTTCGGAGCAGAATTCAGCGGCATGGCTAGAATAAGAGCTCTATTGTCCCAGAAAGAGGTGGCCTTGAGCTCGGCCCGTGAAACTTTCGTGCTTCACATTGCTAACACCCGCACGGAGGTTCAGGCTCTTTTAAACACTGATTTGCCCTTGCATTTCGGAGCCATGGTCCGTTCTATCTTTAACGCGTCCTCCACAACGGGCCTAGCACATTTTTTTAAAGTTGTTAGCGGTGGTCTCGTGACTTCCTTTGAGAAGATTTTTGGAGTCATCCCTGCCTTCTTCCATTCTATTTTTTCATCCTTGTTTGGAGGGTTCCCGTTTTTACTTGCATTAGCGGCTGGCGCATTGGTGGTTTTCTGCCTTTTTAAATATGGATGCCCTTCCTGTGCAAGACCACGCTCAGCTGCTACTGACGCGGTTTCGCAACCGCATGCTTGATTATTATGGCACACTGCCGTTGGCGACTCTAAGCACGGCGTTTGGATTATCTTTTCGGTTCTCCTATTTCACCTGTGTCCAGCCTGTATTTCACTGCCTGACCTGTGATTTCCTTTGGGCCATTGATTTGTGTCTCTGCGGACCAATATCTTCTGACGTCGATTTTGATCAACTGATGAGTCCTATCATTGCTCACGAGTTGGTTTGTTCTGACGAAAGGATTATGGCCTTGGCGGTGGCACATGGACTAATGGGTCCCTGGGATGTGTTGTCGGCAGCGCAAAATTTCTTGGGACGAAGTTTTCTTGAAAAGCCACCGAGCTGTCCTCTGATGGTTATAGAGGATGCGGTGCTGGAAGATCACGTATGTTCCTTTCATCTTTTAAATTGGATGGCTGAACTGTTTTCGGATGAGGACAGTGACTTCCTCCTGGAGGCTGTTGCAGCTTACTTTTCATATACAGTCTTATCATAGACACTGCCTCAAATTGACATGCTGATTGATAGCATTTCCTTGATTTTATTGACTTTTGGTCAAGACATTTTTTTGCTTGCCTATTGGCTTGAGCCACATTATACTTGTGGGCTATTTTTTTTAGCATTAGTTTTTATAATTGAATTTTTATTCATGCTCGTTTATAAAAGGATTCTGCTCTCATGTGATGGCACTTCTGTTATCTTATTTAGTCCGTTCTCGGATCATGGGGGGGTGTTGTATAGCTCCTATATATCCTTATATCGTGTTAAGTTAGCATAGGTACATTTGAGATTTAAACGCCATTTTTCCTTTCTTGCAACTTCTGCACACGACCCTTAATTGTTGACTTAGCTTTCAACCTAGTGGTTTGCCGTGGTGTATGTGAGAATAATATGTTATTGCTCTGATATCAGTTTTGTTTAATAAACCATGTCTGCACGGAGAGTGCTGAAGTTTCAGGAGCAACACGATATGGAATTGTTATGAGGTCTGATCTCCACGCCTTCATAGTCATAACACAAGTGCAGCCTTTGCCAACTTGGGCTTGAGGCGGGATTGATATTGCTTTGCACGAGAATTGTTAACACACTTGATGCGGTGCACATGCAGAGAGAGCTGGTGTATGCTGATGTGATTCCTTCATGCTAGGACACTAAGGTATGGGCCCGCCCTAAAACAACCCAAAGAGACCTTCTTAGATAATAATATAATATATGTGTTAGGGAGGGTGAGATATAAGTGTTGTTAACTCTTATTCATTACAGCATGTTAACATGCTGTCACCATTCGCTTTTTATGTCTTAGTAACTATGCTGATAATTTTGCTACTGATAATAAGTATACTTGTATTATCAAAGATACTGCGCCTGAGAAGACGGCATTAGTAAATAAACATTTCAAATGCACATGTGTCTTCTTTACTCCATGTTCTGGTTTGTAATGATAATATAACGAAAGAGTGTTCATGAGTCCCACGTACCCTGAGGTACTGTAAGTTCATGTTCTGGTTTGTCTAAACATTGGGTGTTTGATATGTCCAATGAGACACTGTAGCTAGCTCGGTAAGGGGTGAGTTGGTTGCTAAGGTAAGTTTTGGGACATCCTAATTTGCCGAGGTTCCACTCCTCTGTGCACAGTTCTGTGTGAGTACAGAAACCCTGCAACAGTGGCAGTCCCTAGGCCAACTGGCCTCGCAAGGGCTGAAATGTCCTGAGTCCACAATGTCAGGCAGGCTGCGCAGGCAGCCAAGAACACAAGCCTAAACGTGGCAGTTGCCCACAAAGTGCTGGGCAACTGGTGCAGACAATGATAGGGCAACGTTGGAGCCTCGTGGGCTCAAGAACACAAAATGGCACCCTAAGCCTCTCTGGGCTCTGAAACAAATGTGGGCGATGAGCCTCTCTCAGGGCTCTAGCACAAATAACTGGCACTCGAGCCTCTTGGGACTCGCAAAGCAAATGCCACCCTCAGAGCCTCTCTGGGCTCAACACACAATGCAGGGTCCTGGAGCCTCGTGGGCTCTAAATAGACAAGGAATGCCCTGAGCCTCTCGGGCTCTAATGATCACAATGCTGCCTGAGCCTCTCGGGGCTCGAATCAATAATGCACGCTGAGCCTCTCGGGGCTCACACACTCGTACTGGAGGGGAGGGGCGGGCACCGGCAATGTGCCCCGACGCCCTCCTCCCTTCCCACGCTCACTAGGGCCCCACTCACCGGGTCTGACGGCGGCTGGAGGAGGAGAGCTCCCGCTCCTCGGGACTCTCCTTCAGTCACTGCCTCCTCGCTCTGCTCCGGGGTTCTCCTCTCGCTCCTGGGAGGCCCCGGGGGGGGGGGGACGGCGGCGACTCTGGGGCAATGCAGGAGCGCGGAGTAGGCTCCCGCCGCTTCCTGCTTCGTCTATCCTGGGCAGCCAATCACCGCGCAGGTCGCCCGGCGAGCCTCCCGCAGCCTAAACCAATGGCAGCGCGGCTCCCGGGTGACATCAGCGGCTGCTTCTTCGGCGTCTCCTCTGCCCTGGGGCTGCGGCGGTGATGCGGGGCTGAAGAGGGGTGGGCTCCCTCGATAATGAAGTCATGAACACGGGGCAAATGAAGGCGGTAAATGAGCGGGGTGGCCCCCGTGCCGCTCAGTCACCTCACGGGGTGAAAAGATGCCGGGTGGGCACCGGCCAAAGTACACAAAGCGCTCCCAAGCGCCAGAGGACAAAATAAGGCGCTCACAGCGCTATGGGCCAAATAAAGCGCTCTCAAGCGCTAGGCAAGGAATCACAGCGCTCCCCAGCGCTGAAGGACAAGAGAACAGCGCTCTCAGCGCTATAGGCAAAAAGCAAGCTCCAGCAAGGTCTGGAGGCAGGCAGGGGGGCAAGGCTGGGCCCAGAGCCAGCTCCCTGGGTCTCCAGGCAGGGAGACAGTCCAAGTGGCGGTCCTCCTGGCCCCAGCCACAGCAGCAGCCCCCTCTGGCAGGATCCTGGAAAAGAACAAATTGTAAGGGGACACAGCCCCTTCTTATACAGGTAAATCCTTTGTCTCAGGGTGCAGGGTGGGGGGAAACCAGTTGCAGCTGGTTTTGGAGCACCCTTGATGGCCCAACCACCCCTTTCATTCACTGGGGAGGCTAGGGTCGTTAGACGCACCACAGGGGGGCGGAGCCAGCATTGTGTGGGAAAAGCCCAGCTCCATCAGGAACCAGGTGCAGCCCTCCCACACATCACTCATGCTGATCTCTCCACTCACTCCTGGGCAGACCCATCCAGACTTCCTAGAGCCAGGCTTGCCAGCCAGCTCCAGCCAATCACGCTCCAGCACCCTCACTGCACACACACATCAATGTCTAGAAGTGGCACTTCCCCACTAGACACATACAAGCCGCACATACCATCGCGCAGCATTCACTCTCACGAGTTCACACATACCAAACTCGAGCCTGCACTCCCCACACATCAGGAACTAACATGGACACACACATTCTCCATGCATTCCTATGGGAGGGCAGGCCAGCCATACTACACGCACGCACTTTTACTCTGGGACACAGGGAAAAGTGCGCAGAGACCCAAAAAATCACTAACACAGATCACATATTAAAAGCAAAAAGATTAGGGGTGAACCCGCCAGAAGGGCCAAGTCCAACACAACCCCCTTCCAGCCAAAACGCAGGGTAGGCCAATCACCACCGTGATGGACTTCCCTGCTTTGGGCGATAGAACACGGACGCGGGCCCGTCACTGCCGGGACACCCTCCTGTTCTACGCCACGGTGAACCCCTAGGGTTCCTTCTAAAGCTACTGTAAGGACTAACTGGGCTACCTCACTGGTACTCCTCAGCCGTCCGCGGCCAGGACCAGGCCCTAGGCCACCCAGGTGCCACTGGTTCCTGCCTACTCACAGAGTGGGGGGTAGTAACCCCTAGCACATAGTAGCCACTCTCCACTCTTCCTGTCTGCAAGACAGGGCCAGACTGCCACTGGTTCTCCAGCCTAGGGTCTACAACCTCAGGCGAACCAGGAGTCTCAGGGAAGGCTCTCCTCCCCCTACCTCTTCTCCTAGGGTTCCTCCTCCGACGAGGGGTACACCTAGCACGCCATTCCAACCCAGGGTTTAACCCCTCAGGTTGCACCGGGTTCAGAGGTGGGCTCTCCCACCCTCTGCACCCCCTTCCAGAGTCCTGCTCCCTCCCAACCGGGGCGGTACCTCTGGAAGAAGAACTGGTCAGGACACTGATTAGAGTAGTCCCACCCTTCAGGTCAGGCTGAACCTGAACCTGGCCTCCCAACCTCCGGTCTAAAACCTTTGGTGGAATAATTGCCTGGCACTCCAGGACTTCTGGGGACTCACACACCATCCCCCTGAGGCTGACACATGACCCATATGTCGTGTGACTGTCTGTCTGGTGCAGATCTCCCGTCCCCTGTCCACCTGACAGTGCGCGGAGATCCCCCAGACCAGAAGTGGTGCCACCCGGGTCCTCCCAAGAAGATCTAGCCCAACTGGCTAGTTCCTGGTCCACCGGTGCATCCACTGGGAAACTTATTCCCCAATCACTCCTCACTTCGGACTTCTGTGCCCTCCCAACTGGAGCGACACTGCCGGACACTGGAACCCCTGGAGCTCTAGTTACAGATGCTCCAGGTTCCCTAGACACTAGGAGATCCTCCACACGTGTACTAACAGGACAGCCTAGGTCCCCACCCTGGTGTTCCCTCAAGAAACCACCCAGGTTCTGAGATAGGGCTTCGGGCATCTGGGGACTCTCAGCCTCCCACTGACTCCCGCTCCACTGAGCCAGGTAGTCAGCCCCTCCACCCCTCTCACTATACTGGGACCTAGCTGGGCTACACTGAACCTCTTCCACCACGCTGGGCTGGAAGATACCTGTACCACTACTGTTGGACTCACTCTCTAATGACTCTACAGAACCTCTGGCACTCTCCCAGCGGTCTGCTTCACTTGCAAGCTTCCAAGGATCCATGGTTTCACACCTCAACAAATGTTGCCGCAGCTCCGGCCAACAACGACTGAGCACCTGCTCCTTGAGAATAAGATCAAACAGTTTGTCAAAATCAGGTCCCGTGGGAACCTCTAACCACTTAATCAGCGCACACTGACAGTCCCCTGCAAACTCCTCCCAAGACTGGTGAAACAGTTTCCTACTGCCCCTGAATTTCAACCTATACTCCTCTTCTGGGGAATCGGGTACCAGACTCTGGGAACTGGGAGTGGGATTTCCTGCACTGAGATTCAAATAGCTGCCACCACTGGACTCAACCCTCCCTGGGGATTCCAGAAAATTAAAACTGCGCTCAGGGGACAATCTACCCTCCTGAGCTAATCCCTCTCTGGCAAAGGCCCTCTCAGCCCCCCCCATCCTTTCCTGCGCTAAGACCTTCTCAGTCTCTAGCCTTTGTTGCTCAAGGGACAATGTCCTAAGACTCAACTCATGAGCCCATAATGCCATTTTCTCCTCTAAGGCTAATCTCCTATTCGCCTCTGGGGACAGGGAAAGGGATGAGGCGCTGCCTCCTACGCTGGACCCAGCAAGGGACTCCCTCTCTATGGGGTCCTCACTATCTGCTGGTGCCCATCCACTGTCATTTTCATCCCCCTCTTCAGACTCTCCAGGGCTCCTCTCAGACCCACCACCCTCATAGCGTGCGGCCCAGGCCCTCTCTTTCTCACTGTGCTCACGTTCCCAGTCATCCTTCTGCCATAGGATCAGGTTATCCCTAAGCTTGGACTGGGTGTCTGACTCATTCACTGTGATGTCTCTCTCATCACAAAACTGCACCAACTCATGCATACTGTACCTAAACAGGCCACAGAGGTTAAAAGAAGATTCCATCTTGGCAGGATGCTCACAGACACGTGCAACACAGGGGACCTAACAGTCTGAAGTAAGAGTACACAATTCCAAGTCTTCAACAATCTCCTTATCACAGAGAACTCACACTCATTTGTCCAGGGAAACACACCATTCATCCACACACACCCTCCCCTCGGACTGGTAAGGCAGTTTCTACCACCCCTGACTTCTCAACCTGACCACACGTGACACAGGTACCGACTCTGGGCGCAGGGCGGGGGACAAATGTACTGGACACAATTATCAAATGACACTCTTCAGGAGAAGAAATAATGGAACTTCACCAAAAAAAACAATAATCCCCAAAATATGGTCACCTAAAATGCAGAGTTTTGTAGTGCGGCCAGTTGCCACTGTGGTACGACGCAAACACAAATCCTCATCCTCACCGCTTGCCGCCAATGTTAGAAATGGGATCCCCGGCCGGCCAGGGCTTGCGCCAAGGTCAGTCAGAGACCACCACTCCTAAGTCAGGGCAAGGGAGTTACACGCCAAGATAACCCCTGCTCACCCTCTAGGTAACGTGGCGCGAGCAGCAAGGCTAAACTTGGAGGCGATGTGAGTTAAGTATTTGCGCACGCACCCCAGCAACAACTCCCAAGGCCCACCACAAAGGAAACTCCACACAAGGCTATATATAAAAATAGCCTTTGTTTTATAATAAAAACACATTAGATAAAACACATACTGTTACAGTGTGCCAACAGGCACGGGCAGAATTTACAAGGGATTATGTACAGGACAGCGCCACCTGGACCACTGTCAGGGGTATGCACTTTTAGAACTTAGCACTTGTAGAAATAATAACTCTGTAGGAATAATACTCAGCACATAAATCATATAATGACTTTAGCATCAAAATAGCGCATGTAGCACACAACCAGGACTTCCTGGTAAAGGGTAAATACCTCCTACGTAACCCTAACCACTCTAGGAAAATCACGCAGGGAACTAGGACCTTAGTATCAGGACCTATGGAAGGAAAAAGCAATCACCTAAGCATCAACACATAGCAAAGGGAAAGAGCAAAACACATGATGCATCAACACATTCAGAGGTGTAAGGAAGGAAAACCACATTGGCACATGAATCATAAATGCGCCAGAATCCCACTAGCCACAACCTGTGGCAGTCCCTAGGCCAACTGGCCTCGCAAGGGCTGAAATGTCCTGAGTCCACAATGTCAGGCAGGCTGCGCAGGCAGCCAAGAACACAAGCCTAAACGTGGCAGTTGCCCACAAAGTGCTGGGCAACTGGTGCAGACAATAATAGGGCAACGTTGGAGCCTCGTGGGCTCAAGAACACAAAATGGCACCCTGAGCCTCTCTGGGCTCTGAAACAAATGTGGGCGATGAGCCTCTCTCAGGGCTCTAGCACAAAGAACTGGCACTCGAGCCTCTTAGGACTCGCAAAGCAAATGCCACTCTCAGAGCCTCTCTGGGCTCAACACACAATGCGGGGTCCTGGAGCCTCGTGGGCTCTAAATAGACAAGGAATGCCCTGAGCCTCTCGGGGCTCTAATGATCACAATGCTGCCTGAGTCTCTCGGGGCTCGAATCAATAATGCGCGCTGAGCCTCTCGGGTCTCACACACTCGTATTGGAGGGGAGGGGCGGGCACCGGCAATGTGCCCTGACGCCCTCCTCCCTTCCCATGCTCACTAGGGCCCCACTCACCGGGTCTGACGGCGGCTGGAGGAGGAGAGCTCCCGCTCCTCGGGACTCTCCTTCAGTCGCGGCCTCCTCGCTCTG
The DNA here is from genome assembly GCF_964261635.1 of Lissotriton helveticus. Classification (NCBI taxonomy): domain Eukaryota; kingdom Metazoa; phylum Chordata; class Amphibia; order Caudata; family Salamandridae; genus Lissotriton; species Lissotriton helveticus. Next base: position 1,641,951,896 of record NC_136057.1, read on the forward strand.
CTCCGGGGTTCTCCTCTCACTCCTGGGAGGCCCCGGGGGGGGGGGGGACGGCGGCGACTCTGGGGCAATGCAGGAGCGCGGAGTAGGCTCCCGCAGCTTCCTGCTTCGTCTCTCCTGGGCAGCCAATCACCGCGCAGGTCGCCCGGCGAGCCTCCCGCAGCCTAAACCAATGGCAGCGCGGCTCCCGGGTGATGTCAGTGGCTGCTCCTTCGGCGTCTCCTCTGCCCTGGGGCTGCGGTGGTGATGCGGGGCTGAAGAGGGGTGGGCTCCCTCGATAATGAAGTCACGAACACGGGGCAAATGAAGGCGGTAAATGAGCTGGGTGGCCCCCGTGCCGCTCGGTCACCTCACGGGGTGAAAAGATGCCGGGTGGGCACCGGCCAAAGTACACAAAGCGCTCCCAAGCGCCAGAGGACAAAATAAAGCGCTCACAGCGCTATGGGCCAAATAAAGCGCTCTCAAGCGCTAGGCAAGGAATCACAGCGCTCCCCGGCGCTGAAGGACAAGAGAACAGCGCTCTCAGCGCTATAGGCAAAAAGCAAGCTCCAGCAAGGTCTGGAGGCAGGCAGGGGGGCAAGGCTGGGCCCAGAACCAGCTCACTGGGTCTCCAGGCAGGGAGACAGTCCAAGTGGCGGTCCTCCTGGCCCCAGCCACAGCAGCAGCCCCCCTCTGGCAGGGTCCTGGAAAAGAACAAATTGTAAGGGGACACAGCCCCTTCTTATACAGGTAAATCCTTTGTCTCAGGGTGCAGGGTGGGGGGAAACCAGTTGCAGCTGGTTTTGGAGCACCCTTGATGGCCCAACCACCCCTTTCATTCACTGGGGAGGCTAGGGTCGTTAGACGCACCACAGGGGGGCGGAGCCAGCATTGTGTGGGAAAAGCCCAGCTCCATCAGGAACCAGGTGCAGCCCTCCCACACATCACTCATGCTGATCTCTCCACTCACTCCTGGGCAGACCCATCCAGACTTCCTGGAGCCAGGCTTGCCAGCCAGCTCCAGCCAATCACGCTCCAGCACCCTCACTGCACACACACATCAATGTCTAGAAGTGGCACTTCCCCACTAGACACATACAAGCCGCACATACCATCGCGCAGCATTCACTCTCACGAGTTCACACATACCAAACTCGAGCCTGCACTCCCCACACATCAGGAACTAACATGGACACACACATTCCCCATGCATTCCTACGGGAGGGCAGGCCAGCCATACTACACGCACGCACTTTTACTCTGGGACACAGGGAAAAGTGCGCAGAGACCCAAAAAATCACTAACACAGATCACATATTAAAAGCAAAAAGATTAGGGGTGAACCCGCCAGAAGGGCCAAGTCCAACAGTAGGGTATCCTTTATACATGAGAAGAGCTGGTCTGCTCCTCAGGGCAGGTACATCTTTGTTCAGGGTAGGGTTGGGGGGGTTAGGGTGGGTATACAACTGTTACCACGCAACTTTTAGCACGAAATACTTTTACAACGAAACTATTACTACGCAGGACCCTTTACCACGAATACCTTTACAATGCATTACACTACAACGCAGATACTATTACAACGCATACAGTTACAACGTAAGTATAGGTAAGTTTATCTTTTTTTTTAAAACATTTATTAGGGGTATTGGGTTTGGGTTTTGGGGTACAGGGGTATTTTTAGGTTTCAGGTTTGGGTTTTGAGGTACAGGGGTATTTTTAGGTTTCAGGGCTGGGTTTGGGTTTTGGGGTACAGGGGTATTTTTAGGTTTCAGGGCTGGGTTTTGGTTTTGGGGTACAGGGGTATTTTTAGGTTTCAGGGCTGGGTTTTGGTTTGGGGGTACAGGGGTATTTTTAGGTTTCAGGGCTGGGTTTGGGTTTTGGGGTACAGGGGTATTTTTAGGTTTCAGGGCTGGGTTTGGGTTTTGGGGTACAGGGGTATTTTTAGGTTTCAGGGCTGGGTTTGGGTTTTGGGGTACAGGGGTATTTTTAGGTTTCAGGGCAGGGTTTGGGTTTTGGGATACAGGGGTATTTTTAGGTTTCAGGGCTGGGTTTGGGTTTTGGGATACAGGGGTATTTTTAGGTTTCAGGGCTGGGTTTGGGTTTTGGGGTACAGGGTTATTTTTAGGTTTCAGGGTTGGGTTTGGGTTTTGGGGTACAGGGGTATTTTTAGGTTTCAGGGTTGGGTTTGGGTTTTGGGGTACAGGGGTATTTTTAGGTTTCAGGGTTGGGTTTGGGTTTTGGGGTACAGGGGTATTTTTAGGTTTCAGGGCTGGGTTTTGGTTTTGGGATACTGGGGTATTTTTAGGTTTCAGGGCTGGGTTTGGGTTTTGGGGTACAGGGGTATTTTTAGGTTTCAGGGTTGGGTTTGGGTTTTGGGGTACAGGGGTAATTTTTAGTTTTAAGGGCTGAGTTTGGGTTTTGGGGTACAGGGGTATTTTTAGGTTTCAGGGTTGGGTTTGGGTTTTGGGGTACAGGGGTATGTTTAGGTTTTAGGGATGGGTTTGGGTTTTGGGGTACAGGGGTATTTTTAACATATATATTTACAAATTAATAAATAAAAATTAATATAATTAATTAAAATATTTAATATTAAAATAATAATTTATTAATTAAAAAAAATATTACTAATAATTACATTATTTTAACATATTATATACTTACCTATACTTATGTTGTAATGGTATGCGTTGTAATAGTACCTGCGTTGTAGTGTATTGCGTTGTAAAGGTATTCGTGGTAAAGGGTCCTGCGTTGTAAAAATTGCGTGGTAATGGTCTGCGTGCTAAAAGTATGCGTGGTATCAACATATATCCGTTAGGGTGACCCCCGGGAGCGTATACGCCCCGCCACCGCTGCAATGGCCCCTGGTGGAGAAGGTGATGTCCCTCTGGAGTGCAATGCCGGACACCCTCGCAGTAGTTGGGGGGGACTGGAATGATGTGCTGGATGCAAGTGTAGATAGGTGGCGGAAGGGAGCGTTTGATGTGGGTGGTGGGGTGGAGGGGCCCAATACCAAACTACATGCCCTCACCACGGGACTTGACTGGACAGACACTTGGCGCTACAAGCACGGCGCACGCCGAGAATACACCTACTTCTCCTCGGTGCACGGCTCATTCTCCAGGCTGGACTATATATTTGTACCCAGGGGACTGGCCCGGAGGATAGTCTCCGCTGATATCATGCCAAGGGCTCTGTCTGACCACTCGCCGGTTGCCCTCACCCTTAGCATAGGCCCAGCCAGGCAGCCGCTCCGGTGGCGCATGTCGGGATGGCACCTGCTACAGACTGCCTACAGGGAACGCATGGCTAGAGAGATTGACTCTTACTTCGCTACTAACGATTACTCTGTCGATTCCCCGACGGTCCTTTGGGAGGCCCTCAAGCCTACCCTGCGGGGGGTGGATATCTCCTGGTGTGCGGCGGCTCGTGCGGAGGGGCGGCAGGATCTAGTGCGGCGGGAGGCGGAGTTGGAGGATTTGGAGTGTAGGAGCAGGGAGGAGAGTGGTACATTGATTGGGCGGCAGTTGGTCCTGGCTCAGCAGCAGTATGCCGCGGTCTTACTTGAGGAGGCTCGACAGGCCTGGTTGGCTACCCGTAGTCGGGTGTACCAATGGGGAGAGAAGTCCAGTAAGATGCTGCACCGCTTGTGTCAGGGCGCTCTCCATGCCCAGTCCTTGCCCCAGTTGTTGGACTCGGCGGGTTTGCCTGTCTTGGAGCCCCCTGCTATTGCAGAGAGCTTTGCAACGTATTACGAGGGGCCCCAGGAATGCTTGACGGCTGAGACCGTCTAGCGGTTCATAGATGATCTCCCCCCACGGTCAGTCCCTGATGAGGTGAGGGAACTCTTAGACAAGCCTCTCACGGATGAGGAGTTGGGTACGGCCTTGGGTGAGCTGAATCCGGGTAAGGCGCCGGGCCCCAATGGGTTCCCGTGTGAGTTCTTCAAGAGATTCCATGTACAGTTAGGTCCCCATATGTGCCCGGTGATTGAGGAGGCACGGGAAGGTGGAGTGCTCCCCCCGACTGGAGACACGCCGAGGTGGTAGTCTTTCTGAAGCCGGGTAGACCCCCGGAGTACCATGCGTCCTACCGCCCGATCTCGTTACTCAACACGGAGGCCAAGGTCCTGGCTAAAGCCCTCGCCAACAGGCTTAAGTCCTACATTGCAGACCTGGTTCATCCCCACCAGGCGGGCTTTATGCCCCGGAGGGCGACCCGGCATAATATCCGGCGCGCCCAGGTGGCGACCTCTGCCTGGAAGAGGCTCGGAGAGCCGGCTGCACTATTTCTGGCAGATATGGATCGTGCCTTTGACTCCTTGAGCTGGACGTACTTGTTTGCCCTGCTGCGGCGTCTTAACCTGGGCCCTCATTTTCTAGCCTACATTCAGCTGCTCTACACTGACCTCACAGCCTCTGTGCGAGTGGGGGGTGCGATTTCCCGTTCTTTTTCGGTCCGTTGGGGTACGCGGCAGGGGTGTCCTTTCTCCCCTTACCTGTTCGCGCTGGCTATGGAGCCCTTGGCTGCATGGGTGCGCATGGATGCCCAGCTCAAGGGCTTTCGGTGGGCCCCGGGCCTCACCGATAAAATAGCGCTTTACGCAGATGATGTGCTTTTTTTTCTTACAGACCTGAAGCGCTCCGGGCCGCGGCTGTTGCGCATCTTACAGATTTTTGGTGAATCCTCTGGCCTTTACGTGAACCCAGGTAAATCCACCTTGTGGGTTCTGGGTGGACGGCGGTCGGCCAGAGATTGGGCGGCGGACTTGCAGCTGGCGACTGAGGGATTGAAATACCTAGGGGTATACTTGTCGGAAGACGCGGGCGTCTCCCGAGATCGCAACCTCACCCCGGTTTAGGATCGCACATGCGAGGACATGAAGGCTTTGTCTCGCATGCCACTGACCATATACAGGAGGTCAGCTATATTCAAAATGGTGGCGCTCCCATGACTCGTGTATCACTTGCAGAATCATCCATACCCAATTCCGCCCCGCTGGTTCCAGCAGGTCAATTCCGCACTGGGCGGGTTCCTCTGGGAGGGGGGTGCTGTCCGGGTGGCATTGCGGACGTGCTTCCTCTCGACATACACGGGTGGCCTCACCACGTTCGATGCACTCTCTTATTATCAAGCAGCGCACCTCTTGGTCCTGAATGATTGGTGGTATGGGGACCGGGGCGATCCAGCCTATGCGGTGGAGAGCCAGTTGATGGACTTGCGGTCCGTCCATATGCTGCTGTATTCGGCGCCGCTTCGGCGGGATCTTCCATCTGCCACACAAGTAGTCTTCTCGGTCTGGCGGCAGGCGCTGCGCAGAATGGGCTGGTGGAATGTACTTACTCGGGAGACCCCCCCCCGCTGGCGCAATGGCCGCCTGCCCCACCTGAGGTCCTTCGGGGCTTTGGGGGATGGGATGCTATAGGCATCTCCTCGCTGGGAGACGTATTGTCGGGCTGCACCCTGAAGTCCTTTCAAAACCTACGAGACGAATTCGAGATGCCACGCTCTCAGTTTTTTCGCTACCTTCAGTTCCGGCACGCATTAACGCCGTATCTAACTGACATTGACCAGCTCCCTGAATTCAGCCCGCTCCAGGCCAAGCTGTTTATGGGGGAATTGCCAGACAAAAAACTCTCCCGCATCTACCAGACTCTTGTCCGACACTGTTACCCTAACTTACAGAGACTCCGGACTGCGTGGGTCCAGGATGTGGGGGAGCTGGAGGAGGAAGACTGGGTAGAGGCCCTGGCGAGTCCAAGCGGGGCAGCAATCTCCACACGCCTGAGTCTAATACAATTCAAATACCTGCACCGCACTTACTTCACCAGGGAGCGCTTGTGGAGGGCGGGCATGATAGGTTCCCCCAACTGTTTACGATGTGAGTCGGAGGTGGGCATACTGCTTCATACTACCTGGGGGTGCACGGCTCTGCATAGGTTCTGGACCGGAGTTTTCAGGTGCTTATCGGAGGTACTGGTCTGGGAGCTTCCTAGGGACCCGAAATTGGCCTTGTTACATGTTATCGAGGGGGTTGGGGATAATCGGCACAAACGACATCTATTGTTGCTGGGACTGACATTGGCAAAAAGGGACATTGCTAAGGCCTGGAAGGCACCCCGGGAAACAACCTTTACAACGCAACTTTTACAACGCACTACCATTACAACGAAACTTTTACAACGCAAAAACCATTACAACGCATGTATTTACAACGCATGTTTTTACAACGTAGGTACCTTTACAACGCATACCCTTACAACGTAAGTATTGGTAAGTATATAATTATATTTAAAATGTTATATGTTTGGGTTTTTTAAGGGGTATTTTTAGGGTTCAGGGTCAGTTTTGGGTTTTTGGGTAAAGGGGTATTTTTAGGGTTCAGGGTCAGTTTTGGGTTTTTGGGTAAAGGGGTATTTTTAGGGTTCAGGGTGAGTTTTTAGTTTTTGGGTAAAGGGGTATTTTTAGGGTTCAGGGTCAGTTTTTAGTTTTTGGGTAAAGGGGTATTTTTAGGGTTCAGGGTCAGTTTTTAGTTTTTGGGTAAAGGGGTATTTTTAGGGTTCAGGGTCAGTTTTTAGTTTTTGGGTAAAGGGGCATTTTTAGGGTTCAGGGTCAGTTTTGGGTTTTTGGGTAAAAAGGTATTTTTAGGGTTCAGGGTCAGTTTTGGGTTTTTGGGGTACAGGGTAAAAATAAAGTAAAATTAAATTTAAATTAAATTAATTAAATGAAATGAAATTAAATGAAATTAAATTAAATTCAATTCAATTAAATTAAATTAAATTATATTAATTTCAATTAATTTACATTAAAAAAATTAATATATACTTACCAATACTTACGTTGTAATGGTATGCGTTGTAAAGGTACCTGCGTTGTAAAAACATGCGTTGTAAATACATGCGTTGTAATGGTTTTTGCGTTGTACAAATTTTGTTGTAAAGGTATGCGTTGTAAAAGTATGAGTTGTAACGTCATACATCCGGCACCCCGGGCCCCGCCCCAGGCCGCCTGGAAGAACGGTATGGATTTTTGCATGGGGCTTGAGCAGCCCATATTTCTGGCCAGAGGGTGTCCCCGCAAGCACTTCAGGATCTGGAAGAGGTGGGCAGATTACCGGGGTCTGGACTTGGATCCTCCACCTGAGAGCGATGCCCTCCTGATAATTTAGCAGATGGGGGTCGCTGAGTGGGCTGGGGTGGCGCTCGGATGGGATTGGCTTGTGATCATAGCATATACTGACTTTCTTTGCTCTCTAGTAGACGGCAGAAGCGCACTTTGGGGGGGGGGGGGATGTTCGTATTTTAAGAAAACGTCTTACGATGTCCTTATTGTTTGAATACTGTGTGCACCAGACTCCGGGGTTTCGGAGCTATGCATTCCTTGTATGTGCAGACGAATATAATTGGTTTAAAAAAAACAAAAAACACTAATCACCACACAAAGAGCTCTGCATGATAAAGGCCCAGGTAAAATCAAGAAACTCATTCGGCCATACATACCATCTAGACAGCTTCGGTCCAGCGCAGCAAATCACCTGACACAAACCAAGGTCAAGAGAGCAAGATGGGGGGGTAGAGCTTTCTCTTATCTGGCTCCCAAACTTTGGAATTCCCTTCCGTCAGAATACAGGAAAACTGACAATGAGCTGCAGTTCAGAAAGCAAATAAAGACCTGGCTATTCAAACTACATCTATGAGCCCCACACGCCTCGCTTGTAATTGATCACTAGCGCTGGGAAGCCCAAGGGTAGCCATGCGCTCTACAAATCAAAATAATAAATAATAGACAGAGACAGATAGACAGATAGATAGACAGACAGACATATAGACAGACAGACAAACAGGTAGATAGATTGGTGCATACACACTCTTGTTGGAGAGGACCATGCACTCATATGTAGGCAATATCTACATGAACAATGACAACAGGTGTATTTAGTGGTCGAATTTAGAGTGTCAGCCCTGCCCCTTTCATCTGAGATGCAATACATAAGACATCACAAATTACCATGATATTATAGCGCACACCTTACACTCCTCTAAACACTTGCATTCTAAAACTGTAGCCATCGTGTTTAATTGTACTAATTTTATCGACCTGCAAAGATGAATGTGTGAGTCTGGTTTGTAAGCATCTTCCTATGGTAAGCAGGTGTTTGTGATGAGCTGCAACAAAGCATTACAAAGTAGTGAGGGCAGGGTGTGCTGGTGTGTTTCTTTGACCTCACCCTGGGGTACTGATTGTGAGTTTCTGGGGGTACTGATTGTGAGTTTCTTGGATATTGAGCTTTCCCAACACAAGTCCTATGAAGAGTGCAAAGTCCTCACCAGTAAAAGGAGCCACGCCCTTTGTGGGCTCTGTGACTGCAAAGGAGGTAAGTTCACATGCCGATCGAGTGACGGAGAATAAGTCCCCTTTGGATTCAGATGGCACCCTGCCTGACTGAGATCAGCGAGCCAGCATCCCAGTCATCATGGCATTCTGCCTCAGCAAATGGCAGCCTCACCAAGAAGGAGCAGCCAGTTTATGGCACTTACTCTTTACACACGTACATACTGCCATAATTACAGAAAAGCAGCATATGGCTGTAGTGAGATGTGCAATACAGGTCTGCTATTTACAGCGAGAGAAGGGGCAAATAAAAGAAGCAACCTGGGCAAATAAAATAAACAAGGTCATGCCACATTTGGGATTCCCACGCCCTTTTGGTTTTAGTCAAACACTGTTATAAGCCAACCTAATGGTTCGGGTTAGCCCTACATCCTTGGCCGTAATGGCCTGCACTAATGCACATTTGAGCAGTCGGTACTCCCCAATATAGTAGGAACAAGGCCTGTATCCTAATTTTTCAGTTTTAGTAACTGGGATAGTAAAGTATGCTTTTTACACCTTACAAGTAGCTGCAGGGCTTGGGTCTGGATTCATTGCAGTTTGCTAAGCAAATGACAGGATGCGGTTACAGTAGTCTAGCCGAGACAAAACCATGGCAGAGATGAAGTTGGAATGCTTGTCAGATGGCAGAAAGTGGAGCATCTTCCTTAAGGTAAGTCAAACAGTATGCAGATAAGCATTAATATGTACTGCTGAGAAGGAATCTTGAACAAAAGTGACCCTAGCACCTTGGCTTTTGTAGCTGAGCTGGGGCTCCAAAGGATCCCAGGAGTTCGTCTTGCGATCACTGTTGTATAAAGGTCAGATTGGCCTTCAAACTAGATGCCGGTTTCAAGGCTACATAAGTCCGATAATGATCCGAGTATCATCAGCGTAACAAAGAGCTATAAGCACAAATAGAGGATGAATATGGATGGTGAAAAGCACCGGCGATGATGAGGGACTTCACAGTGAATGGCAGCCTTTTCACAAGAAACAAGCATTGGACGCGAAACGCAAAAAAAAACGCGAGTGGTGCGCATGCGCGCGCCGGTCGGGGAAAAGTGCTGTGCAAGTCGCACGCGTGCTTGTGCGCGTTCTGGTAAGCTAGTCGCCGCTTTGTGAGCACTTCCAGAAGCCTACTAAATGTCTCTCCGAGCAGCGCATGCGCGCTGACTCTACGAGACCTAAAAATATGGCTTTTTAGCATTTTCCTGAAACAGGCTTCGAATATCTGACTTTTAAGTGAAGCCGGAAGAACATTCCAGACCCTGGAGGTGAGGAAAACAAAAGATTGGTCTCCACTCTTGCTCTTTTGATCTTGGGCACCACCAGAAGTCCCTGATTGCTAGGGCAAAAGGCCCTTCCTAGAGCGTAGGGGGTAAGCAGGGATCGAATGATATGTGGAACTTTTCCAGGGTTGGCCCGATGTGAGATACAGAGAGCCTTGAAGTGAATTATGTTTTGGAACTAGAAGCCAGTGTAGGGCTAAGAGGGTTGGTCTGGCTGATTGATGCTTCTGTAGTTTTTGAAGAATTCTTGCGACATCATTTTGTACCACTTGCAGCCTTTTGATCACATATTTCGGGCTCCCAAGATACAGGGAGTTGCAGTAACTAAGGTGAGAGTTTATAAGACTGGAGACATCTAGCCTCATACAGATTCATACTCACCTGTCCTCTTCCATTCTCTGAGGATGGTTATCTTTTGCCAATTACATTTCTGCTATTCACATTCCCTCTAGAGCAAGCCCTGATTTCAGTGGTTCAAGGTGGCACTTATATAGAAACAACATAATTTCTGATGATTCCAGAGCAGCTCGGTGGCTGGAGTTGTGTAGTGCCATCTGACACCTATGCCAGAAAGTGAATATTTTATTTTGACCCAGTCTAATGCCAGGAGATATTTTAATAGATAATAAATCTGTGAAAATATAGGGGGGTATGATGTACAATGAAGTTGCGGAGTGTGTCATTAGCCTCCTGAGCTTAACGACACGCTCCGCCACTTTGAAAACGCAAGGCTGCACCATAGTTACAAGAATATGGTGCAGCCTTGCGTTTCCCCTTGCGTTGGCGCTAAGTTTAGCAACTTAGCGCCAACGCAGAAACCCTTGCACCAGAGTGGAAGGTTGTCTGTGTGCAGGGGAGGATTTGTTATGTGTAGGAAGGTGTCCCTTCCTGCACATTAACAATCCTAAAATGCAATTTTGTAACTTTCATTTGTACTGGTTCATGCAGCACACATGAAAGTTACAAAATTGCATTTTTTTTAAAAGGTTTGCTCATGTACAGGAAGGGGCACCTTCCTTTACATAAAGTAACCCATGGCATTTTGCTTTTTCCATGTGTGCTGCACAAGGCAGTACACATAGAAAAAGCAAAAATAATGCATTTCTCCTTGTTTCGCCAACTTAAGACTAGGGGCACATTAGTATGGTGGGCGGACTTAGTCCGCCTGCCATACCAGTGGGAACTGGGACTGCCCGCTAAGGGTGCGGCGGTCCCGTACATCCCATTAGGATGCGTCCGCCACACTGGCGGGCGTATCCCGCATTTTTAACATTGCGGCAGGCGGTGCTGAATGCACCGCCCGCCGCAATGCTAAAATGCATGTTGTGCATTTCAATGCACAGCGTGACAGGCCCCACCATCCATTGAAAGGCAGGGGGGTCCATGGGGGCCCGCAATGGGCCCCCCAAGCAGACTCCGCATGCCTTTCCGTGGCGGAACATGTTTATGCCCACATTGTGATATGGCTGGAGGTATATTAAACCCTTTTCTGCCTGGTCAACTTCTCGACCGGGCGGAAAAGCAGCAGACTGACTTTCCGTCCGCCGCGGAACCTCCGCCATGGTAATATGGCGGGGGGGTCTTTAATGGGATGATGGCAGGCAGATCGCCCCGCTAGGCCGGCGGTGGCTACCGCTGGCCCGGCGGGAGGCGGCCATCCTAATGGGGCCCCAGGATTTTACTGGTCTTAATTTTGGTGCTGCCGCCTATGTACGCCACCCTTGTACATAGGGGACAGCGTCAAATACAATGGGTGTTGCAGTGGAATGCCCACCACAACACCCACTGCATGCCTCTTTCACGCTAAACATAGGGTGAAAGGGTGCCTTATATACAAGGCAGCATTAAGCCACGTTAAGTGGCTTAACGCTGCCTTGTACATAAGGCAAGGCCCCTATCGCCACGGGAACTTCGCAAAAAATGACGTTCCCGTGGCGATTGAGGCTTGTACATATGCCCCAAAGTTTCCATAAAAAAAATTACTAACACTGAGCCACTTCTTTATTTAGGAAGCCCAGTCTTTGCACAGCCTTTCTAATAGAAGATTATCAAGTAGCAGCAGTGTTGTGATAGATGACTGCTCAGTAGAGCTGACAGATTTTTGATAAAATGCACCCAGCGTCAGTTAGCTGAAGTATGTCAGGAAAGTGGGGATGTGGTTGAATTTTGCACACTACATATGAGGCATGCAACAGAGCGGAGAATGACTTTGATAGAGTGAAAGTTGTTTTAGAAAAGCCAGCGTTAAATGTATTGCCACTGTCACTATAGACGACAACAGGGGATGAGACCTCCTCACATGCGTCCTTAACAGTGGTCAAGGGTTTAAGGATCCTGAGAAAAACCAAGTTGAGTTAGAGCTGATCTCAATGGGTTTTGGAGGTTAAATTGCATTCTAGTGTAATGCACAGGATGTACGTGCTGAAGAAAGTGTAAGGTAGCTTAGCAGGATTGATCTTCAAAACCAAGGAACACATCTAAATCTAATGCTCATAGGGCAGAGGAGGCAAGAATTTTATTTGGAAATGTCTTCATAACAGGCGACCCTCCGATAAAGTTGGCTGCGCATTTTGTAGTTACTTGGAGTTTTATCCTAATATAATAATATTAATTACTTGCAGATAGGTCTGCCATGTTACAAATATATTGTATGCAGCCAACTACGCATTTTGGGGACATGAAACCATAGTACAAAATTAAAGGAACTTCACTTCTAAACATTAAACGGGAGAAATGTGAGCTAGTCATAGTAATGAACCCATCTTGACCAAGTGATATAGGTATACAGTAAGAAAAATACAAGAGGATGCTGACATGCGATGGAAGAGTGGACAGTACAAACAAGCATTGGCAAAGCCAAAAGGTTTCGCCTATGTGAAATCTATTGGCTTTGAGAATGTTTTTTTCCAATTTGCATAGCAGTTGAGTTTCAGTGTAACATGGCTTAAAGTATAAATAAAAAGTGCTATGTAATAGATTTTCTATAGGCGAAACCTGCTTGTTGTGGATGGTCGGAAGTGGGCTAGGGGTTCCTCAAGCAGCCTGGTCAGGACTCGGCTGCAGCTCAATTTAAAATAAAAAAAGGCACAACTCCATGCACTCTTGCACGCTGTGGATGTGAGATGTGCCTGCAAGTAGCCATTGTTTGTTTACAATCTGCAAATGAGACAGTGTTGTTCACAAGCCCGCGGGAACACAACGTTTATTTTTTGTCTTGCTAATAATGAGAAATGTGATCACTTGCTACAAGGTGGCCCTAAACTAGTAATGGACAAACCCACTGTCTTTTAACTCAGCTGATTGAACAGGCATCACACATCGAAGGTCATGGCCTGCCCTGTTCCAAATGTGGAGTTTTGCAGTATTTCTGTTATTCGTGTCACATGGGAAGCTTGAGGGGAGGGAAAGCAAGGACAGCGTAAGTCTACAAGAGCATACCTCCTTGCAACAAAGACTCGCCTTTAAGTTACGGTAGCACACAAGAACGAGGTCTCAAATACAACAAGAACAAAAATCTTTCTGAACTTACCACGGCGATCCCTTTCCTGGCTGCTATTTACTCACGGGCGCCACATGATCTCTACGTTTACCTAGTGCTTATGAGCATGCGTGGGGCTGGTGCAAGCAACGACATTGAGGAGGATGCTCTGGATGCAAGGAACAACGCAGAAAGGGTGTGTTGGAGGAGGGAAGACTGTCAGAAAACATGTGCACTCTTGTAGCGTGCTAGAACCTAACTTTTAAAAAAGTACCTCAAGAAGCATGGGGCTGATGGACCGGTACTGCCTGCTGACTGGAGATTCTACTTGGGCCAAGCTTCTGGGAACAGCGCAACGTCAGGAAGAAGAAAGAGGAAGTGAAACTTGATGACGTTACCCTGATGCTGCTGACAAATTGGAAGAAAGAAAATGGGAGTGACCGCACAGCCTACCAACGGTAAGTAATGGGCGGACGGTAAGCCCCTGTTAAGATTTTCGTTTTTTTAAGACATTTCGCAAGCGGTGTGCAGGCAAATCGTAAAAAGGAGTGTGTGGTGCCTCTGCATAAATTATTGATGAGGAATAATTTAAATAAATAGGGGTTCCCGAGAATTTTTTAGTCAACAATCTTCATTTCATGCATCCCATAATCTTACCATACATGTAAAAAAGAGAGCTGTTTTGAGGCAGCCTTCTTTTCTTTTTCTGATAGTATTCGTCAAGTATACAATTCTTGAATTAGGCAGAAACTTTTAACCAGGGTGTTTCTTTATCAGTGCCTTTTAATCATAGTTAACAATTCCACGAAGGGTGGGTATAAAGTGAAGCAACTAGTGCTGACTACACAGCACAACGTTCTTTCTAAAGTAATAAACAATATATACAAGTTTCCAGTGACATAAAAATACAAAGCTCAGGCTGAATTCAATATGCCTGGAAATTTTAATGCTGAAAATGACCACCATGCACATTTTACGTTAGGCAGTTGGGGTATCCGTTGACGTTTCAACCATTAACTTGACATCATCAGAACTCTAAAAATGTGTTTTCCCTTTAAGCATATGCTACAGCACAAAAAGTCAGGAAGAAGTTGCAGTGACAGTCTGTCTGAGAAACTCTCCTAGGCCAGAATAAAATTTGCCAGCCCTGAAAATTTTAAGGATTGAAGAAAGGGAATCTTTTTTTGTGTGCTAATAACAGATTTATGTTTGATACTACCTATTCCAAAGAATGATGACAAGTAGGATTGATCCAAAGAAGGCTGCCAAGACCAGTGCTTGGCCTGATTAAGACCCCACCTCCCCATGAGAGGTATTCATAGGAATGTGCAGGAGGCTACAGCAACCATCACATCCTTCCATTAAAAAAATCAGGTAGTGAGACTGAGTATGGGCGTTAGTTGTATGGTGCTTCACGAGCTAGGAGAAGGAGCAGCTTGCCTGCTTCCTTTCCATCCTCCAAAGCTCTCATTGCTTTAGGATCCACACTAAATTGGACAACGGTTAAGGAGCTCCTGGGCTTGGCATCTCTGTTCGGCGCAAATCTACAGAGAAGCCCCTCCTCCCCCATCGAGCCAATGCCCCCCTAGAACGGAAAGCAGTAATCTTGCGATCATGCACAGCTGAAAGCAGCTGTGCACAGAGCCCTGAACAGCGTCCGGGGCGACACAGTAACATACCAAGGTTTGGGGTCAAGATGGAGCTGTGGTGATTTTCCCTGCTGAGTGCCTATAGACAGCTGCCCTGAAGTCCCATTGCAGCCAGTTCTCTCTCTGAGGAGCGGCAAACCGAGCCTAAAACCTTGACCAACAGCAGGGTTCCCTGAGGCTCCACCAGTTGCTTCCCTGCCCGCATACGACTTGCCGGAGTGGAGGATAAAGAGAATGAGGTGGCCATGATGTTCCCATCACCGCACTCCTCAGCTTCCAGCCTCCTGTGGCGCTGAACTAGCCTACAGCATCGTAAACCGTTTTCAAGGTCCCAGGAGCATTGAGGCAACCGGGAAAACAAGCGTGGAGGACATCTGACCCCATTCAGAGTGCCCGGATCAGTGAGGTGGTGAGTAAGTGGAAAAGCGTGAGGGGTGGAGGATCAAGAGGGGAGCCAGACGCCGCCCTCCTCCATCTTGGAGACTGACACATCTCGATTGAAGGGGTCAACAGTGTTCCCCAAGGTGACCCTGCCACTCATCTACGTCAGGCTGGTTTATCAGGGCTCTGACCACTCGTCAAGCGGCGCACCTCAGACTGGCCGGCTCCCACTACTCGAGTCTGTCTCCCACAGCACTGCAGTCCTGTGAATCAATGACTACATCTCCTCCATAAACTAATTGCCCTAGGCCATCAATGGAGCCTTCATGCCCTACAACGCCTAGCTACCCTTCTTTCCATAGCAGGTGCCCAGTATGTGCTCAAGAACAGTACCAGGGTCCAACATGCGGCTTTCGCCCACTACCACCCACCATTCTACCCCTACGGCCTACCAGTTCGGGATCCACCCAGGTCGAAGAATACTGCCCATGAGAGCAACACCACCCTGTAGGCCTGGCTGAACGAGCACCTCAAGAACCCCATCAATGGCGAGAAGATCATGCTATGCTCTGTAAATATGTAATATATATTTGTCCAACCCTTGTCACTTCAGCTTTTTTAAATATGTAATCTTGAGTGAATTTGCAACTTGTATATCTGTAACTCTAACCATGAGTTGCTGTAGCAGACATACGTTTTGTCGCTTACTAACATTCTTTTTGAGTTTTGACTTTATCTGTTCCGTATCCTTTATGTAATTCGTGTACTATGAAGTCCTTATGTAATGTAACTGGTTCTATAATAAAGTGCTCTGACACCTTTGGGTAAAGTACGCGTGAAATAAAAACGCATAAATAAAATAAATTGCTGTTTATTGGAATTCAGCTGAGTTAACCGGTCACATTTGTTTTTAAGTTTCGCCTGCGATGCATAGGAAAAAGACCTTTAGCCATCGATTCCCTTTTTGAGGCAAAAACGTGCACGCGTTGCATTGTTTTTAATGGCAACTTGTGCACGTTTAGCGATTCCCTTGCGGGAGCGAGCAGTGATGCCATGTGTAAGGAATTATTGCGCTCGCTCCCGCACGGTAAATGCTGCGTGCCCCTGCTCTCGGCCGCACTCCTCCCACCCCTCTCACTTGTTTATTATTGTAGGTGGCCACTCCTGTTTGCTACACTCGCTGGGGCCCTTGTCTTTCAGCGCGTGTTTTGCTATGTGTTTAACTCTTCTCCATGTTTACATTCCTCCCTCAGTGGCACGCTGCTCCTACTTGGCAACAATGGCGGCATACGCTACATAAGGATACATTCGAGCCTCACGTACCTGCTTCCTGTGGCTTGCTCCTCAGCTGATCCCGTGCTGTAGGAGGCACCCGCCTCCCTCGTGGTTTCCTGGTGTGCAGCAGACTTCCCGGGTCCTCCGCGAGGCTGAAACACTTTTCCACTCCTGCTACAGCTGGCTTTCCCTTCGCTTGTGCTCACATTGCTGGCTCCGTCTAACGCCTGCAACCCACCACGCAGGCTTGGCATCAATGCCATGCAGGACTTGGAAACGCCGCCGCTCCTCGATCTGGGCAGGCCTCCCGATGACGACTCCCTGCTTGGAGACGCTGACCTCGCTGTTCCTCCTGGCGATTGCCCAGCATGTTCTTTTGCTCCTCGCTGTTTCTTCCTGGCGACCACAGCTCCGTCCTCCGCAGGTCTCTCTCGGTGGTGATGGATCACACCAGGCACCAGGTAATTCCGCTTCACACTGATCGCTTAAAATCTCCCTCCATAATTGGGTGGTTAGCAGCTGGTTTGGTTTTGTTATAATTTGTTTTGAGTTGTTTTTTTATTTTATTAATGCTTTCTTATTTTTGTTATCATTTGCTGTTTTCTTAATATTTGTTTGTAGTGTTTCAGTATTGTGTTTTGCTTCTCTGTCATTTTTTCACATTCCCACACGTTTCATTACGTTTGTTATGCTTCGTTGTCTGACCTTATTCCACAGTACATTAACTAGACTGGGTGAGGTGAGATTTGAGACACTGCTGTCATTATCTGGGAGCCAGTTTATGATTTGTAGGGGAGAAGCAGGGTCTTCCTTTCATATGACCTCGGTTTCCCTCTGCACAGATGGAACACACCTTTGCAGTATCCGGCTAACTACTCACAGAGTCCAGCTTCCCAGAATACTTCTCTTTGACTTACTAAAGGTCAAGAACTGAGGCGCTCTGACTTCTGAAGGACATAAGACTCCCTTCCAAAACAGTCGAGGGGCTTGCATTTTTGGTCAAACATACAAAATAAACATCTGTTTACTGTTATAATAGATCTAATAATGAGTTTCAGAGTGGATGGACAAGTATGCAGTGAACCGTTTCAAGTGAGCAGCAGAGAGGCCACATTGACAAAATTCAAACCAAAGTAATTACACGTAAGTAGATATATGTGTGAACAAATGACTGTGTGCATATCAGAAAGAGGCTTCTACCTCACAACTCTGCCTCTTGAAGTGCTGGAGTGACACCTAATTGGCAGGTTACTTTTCGCAAGTCCACCTTCCCCTAAAAGGCACCATCAAATTTTGGACCCTACTTACAAAGGCTAAAGTCCTGTCCTCGGGCATTCATGGCTTCTTCTTGGGTCTTTTTTCGGGCCATTCCCTCCTGAGCTTGTGTAGATACTGTTACGTGTGTATTAGTTTGGTGAATGATGGTGTGTGTCTGAAGACAAGTCTTAGGGAGAAAAGTCATGACCAACTTGGGACAGGTACCCTTTTTTCATTGAAATTGGTAGATTTGTTGGTGGAAGATGTGTTTGGGGAAGTGTCTTCCAGACAGGAGTCATGACTGTTTTCTGTTATTTATTGTCAACTTACAATGTTGGGAGGAGACTGGGTTTTGTTCCTATGCGATGGGGTTCTCTGTCATCCTTTTTAGTCAGTTTCCTCGAGGGTCATTGCTGCATTACAGAGTGTGTGGTTCTTTTCTGCCACTCTACTTTCACCACGTTGGCTTAATAGTAATTCTTGTAGCACTACCGGGTTCCTAGCACAGTGATGAATCTCTTGCTCTGGTTGTTGAAGCACAGTATCCATGGAGATGAAATGGATTGTCTCATTTGTGAAATATTCCTATGAAGGCCTATCCTTTATCATGGGCATAAGAAGGTCGGCGTGCACAAAGCAATGAGTATTAATTAATAATTAATTGTGGGTTTCTAACGCGCTAGAATCGACTCCCGAAGGAGTATCTCTGCGCTATAGACCGCTGGGGAACCCGTCCTGGCTTTCCCTGTGAGATGGTCCCTACTGGGTATCTCCAAGTTGAAACCAGGCATCCCCGGCGTATGTGGGGGGCCGTTGTGGAGATGAGGCAAGCTAATGCCCAGAGTTGCCGAGTGTGATCCCTAGTTAGAGTAGGCACCGAGGCGAGAATTATCGAGTCCGCTGACCCTGGTCCAACATTCTGCCGCGTCGGGAATTGAACCCTGGTCCCGGGCCGTCCTCTGCTCCTGGGTCTGCCGCCTCTAACCAGTGAGCCACACCACTCCAGTATAAACGTAATCACAAAATAATCAGTAACAAGCAGTTCTAAGCTTGAAATGAAGTTCAAACAACACATTTAGTAGTCTTCAAGAACTTTTTTGCACATTAGTAATCGAACAACCAAGTACAGGACAAATACCAGGGCAGTCTATAAGTAATCACAAACAAGATACTCCTGGGCGGCCCTGCTCCTTGGACCCCCAAAGCGGGTGGTATCCATAGCTTACACCTTTGGTAGCAGGGTGTCGTTTTGGGTTGTTTGCACCACCACTCTGTTCTTTCAATTAGATTTCTATCCTTTCTATGCCAGGCTCTTTGAATGCAATAACTCATGAAGGATGTGCAACTATATGTTCTCTCTGCTTCCGATGTACTAGGGTTATCCTTAAAGTTCTTTTTAAAAGAAAGCAAATTCTGACATCAAAACGCCATTGTAATAAGAAACAAGCATTTGCAATGCAATAGGCCTCGCATTTACATGAATTTAGGCTATTGGCATTGTAAATGACAATGCCTTCTATTTATGTTTTAAAAATGAAAACAAAAGTAAAAGGCATTGTTATTTGCAATGTCAATAGCTCAAACTCGCGTAAATGCGAGACCTATTGCATTGCAAATGCTTGTTATCACTAGTCTGGATTCACGCCCACTAGACTCATACACAAACACCCTTGGTCACATTTTGCAGTTTCCAGGCTCCTTTCTTTTGTGGGCTGCGCGAGCACACGCTTGTACAAATATTGGCATTTTATATACGCCCTTCATAGCACCATGCTAGCGTCTCAACTTCTCAAGAGATCCGAGAAATGCCACCCTCTCTGCAGATGTCACGTATGAGCATCAGCTCCTCCGCTCACAACATGCAAGGCATCTCCCACCCTGGACTTCAAGGAAAGGATGCTTCCAAGCCTGTTTGACAGGTCTGATTACAGACTGGAGGCCTCTTCCCGCCCATGGACTGCTCGTCCCCCTCTCCTCGTGATCTGTCATTAAGTATAATTGTATACTCCAGTCTGTGCAGTAAACTCCCCACGCTAGTGACTCACTGAGCCCCATAAATGTGAGAATGGAAGTGTTCATTATAATGATATCCTAAAAGCAGCACCTCAAAGGGATCTCTGCAGTGTCCTTCTTTTCTATTGGCTTAGGAGACAGTCCTACTCACTTCAAGCAGTGCTTGAAATGGAAATATAGAAGTGCAGGTGCTCATTATTTTGAGTACCTAACTGCTCCTGATTGGTGATGGTACTGTCCCATTAAATGTATTGCAGCAGGGCTGAGAAGCGCAGGTACTGTCCCATTAAATGTATTGCAGCAAGGCTGAGAAGGGTAGGTTATCTCCCATTCAAATTAAAGCAGTGCAGGTACAGTCCGAGTAAATGTATTACAGCAGGTCTTGGAAGTGCAGGTACTGTCCCATTAAATGTATTGTAGTGGGGTTTAGAAGTGCAGGTACTGTCCCATTAAATGTATTGCATCAATGCTGAGAAGGGTAGGTTATCTCCCAATCAAATTAAAGCATTGCAGGTACAGTCCCATTTACAGCAGGTCTTAGAAGTGCAGGTACTGTCCCATTAAATGTATTGAGTGGGGTTTAGAAGTGCAGGTGCTGCCCCATTAAATGTATTGCAGCAGGGCTTAGAAGTGCAGGTACTGTCCCATCAAATGTATTGCAGCAGGGGTTAGAAGTGCAGGTATTGTCCCATTTAAGACATTGTACGAAGGTTTAGAGTGCAGGTACTCTCCCAATCAAATGAAAGATTTGAAGGTACTCGGCACAGGACAGTGCATGACCATTTACAGCACTGACTGCACTCAAATGAGGGCCTGCTTCCTAAATGCAACCCACGGTCCTTTGCAGGGCCACTTCAGCCTGCCAGTCGTGGAAGCGAGCCTAACGTGTATAGCGAATAGTGGACAATCATTGATTATGACCAAGTAGAAAAAACCTTTTGGGTTAGTCAAAAAATCAAGGGTGCCATAAGAACAAGGGGTAAAGGATGGGGAGGGGAGTAAATCTATAGTGCAGTCTGTGGAGTCAGTTAAGAAGTTTAGGGAGCGGGAGAATTCCCATCAGGTCCCTTCGCAGAAGAGTCAGGTTGAAGGGATTCTCTAGTGTGCGACAAGAGGGAGTCATCAAACGATTGCAGAGCTCGTCGTCTAGGGGGGGCATAGCGAGAGTTCTCCATTTGGGTGAAGTGTTGAATAAGTGGTTGCCAAGTGTGGGAGAATTTAGTGTCCAAGTGATTGAGACGGCATTCTGCACCGCACATAGAGAAAAAGCAAATCGCCTTTATGTGGAGGAAGGTGTCACTTCCTGCACATAAACAATCGCCCCTGCAGCTTTATTAGTGCCAGCGAAAACACAATGGTGCGCCATATTTTTATAAATACGGCGCATCTCTACATTTTGAAAATGGAGCGCGGCGTTACCAATTTTGGCATAAACACCGCGCTCCGCCATTTTCTTATGAATAGCCCCTGTAATTGTTCTACAGAAGAATATGAAGTGATGACTGAACAGTAAATAATTCAGATCTCTTTAACCCCTTCGCCACGGGGCTAATTCCCCCGCGGCGCTGGGGGGAGCGGGGTCACGCGCAGCACCACAGTGCTTGTGACGAGCTCAGCTTGTCACGCTGCACGGAGGCGCTGTGCTCATGACGAGCTCAGCTCGTCATGACCACGCCCGTTTTTCAGAACGTTCAGCACAGTGGGGGAATTAGCCCTGCGTGTGAACGCCGCGCGTGTCATGACGAGCTCAGCTCGTCATCAGCACAGCGCAACCGTGCCTCATGACGAGCTGAGCTCGTCATCAGCACGGGAGGGGTTAAAAAAGGGAAATTAATGAATGCTAACTTTTTAAATTAGTATTGGAGAACTATTAATGAGTGCAAATTCAAATTCTCCTACGGAAATAAACCACACAAGGAAGGTAAGATAAATTAATGCGGACTTGTACTTTAAATGCTGCCTCTTCTGGCCTTTTAAATTGGAGCTAGTGAACTGTTTTGGTGAAATACTGGCACAGCTATTAAGCTGTTATTCAGTGTTTAGAACGTCCATATGTTTTTGTTTGATATATTTGCTTTCTACTTCATACACTATGAAGAATTCATGAATACAGGTTCCAGATTACATAGGAAATGCATGGTCTAGACGGACTACTGGAATTTGAAATGGCACAACGTGAGAATTCTGAACTCGCGAGAAAATCAAATAAAAAAGCAAGAGAACGTGAAAACAGTGGGCCAAGTCAAGATGCCCCTTCCCGATAATGAGGGCTTGAATTATTGTACGCGCTAAAGATGCTAGGTTGTGGCATGAGTACGCCATGAATGGAAATCCAGGTCACCATGGACGACCGATTGCAAGTGCACGAGATGGAAGGTTGGCCTGGTGACCTCATCTACGGATGCCTGCGGGCCCCGCGCCCTGGTGATGGTGGTGAATGGTCCAGAGGAGCACGCAGGGTTGCAGACAATGCAAACCATGCATTTTCTTTCTATCAGCCCGGGGCATGTTGCTTCTCTTACATGACGATATTTACTGTCTTCATGCCGCATTTAACTTTGTACATTTCACCTGCCATTATAAGGCTTTCATCGAAACACAAAAGCGGCTCTGCGAGGGAAAGGCATCCGTGGAGATGGATTGCCATGGCAATGGAGAGGCAGAACATGTTTCTAGGGCAACAAAGTTCTAAGAGTGCTACAGCAGAGGCAGAAATACGCATTTATTTTAACCCCTTGCATATGTATTCGGGTGTGCTTGGATGGAGCTCCATCTGCGTTGCAATGATATGATTTTACTTCGGATTATTTTAGAGTGTGTGTTGTAGAGAGTTCCCCGCTTCCCCCAGGGCAGGACTGACAGGATGCTATTTATTTCAGTTCAGGTCCCTAAAGGGTTAAGCCTCTGAATGGGCTATATTAACACAGAGAGAGAACTCTGAGGATCAACACCATACACCCTGTTGACATAAAACTGAAAATCATAAAAGGTACGGTGGAGATAAGGGGAATCATCTATCATGTCGCGGCTGTGACGCAACAGCGGTGACTGTGTGGGTGCCCCCAAGTGAAGGTCCCTAGAGGGATACTGTTGGTGCTCCCCCTGCTGTGACAGGGCCGTATGGTATGGTCCCGGTCACGTGATGTTTAATTAATAAATACAGCCACGGCGCACGTGACGTCTGGAGACGGGTGTACGCGGTAGCCATTAGCAGCAACCCCTGTGGCTCTGTGTCGTTATTTGAGTAAGCCTCATCTCCTGACCCCACGGCACTATCCTGCTTGCGCCTGCACCATCTGGCGCAACACAACATCATCTATTAAGTCATCCTATGAATGTCCTAGGCACTGCTGGTAAGCCAGCCTTATTGGATGAAGAAGCCCCACCCATCTGATGAGGCATGCTTCTTCATTGGCACTGCTCACCCCATGTGGGTAAGCTGATACTACCAGGGTGGATTGGATCTCAGATGTGCTCTTAATAAAGCTTATGACTGGATAGTACTGGGATCCATAGACAGTTAAAAATACCTGATGGTAAACCTAAAAGAATAACCTTTATTATTAAGCATGGTTAAAAAAGTCTTATGGGATGATTTGTGTGCGATGCATCCTTTAAATAGCCAACATGTGTATGCCCCTACACATGAAATGCCCTTAGAAGACCGTGTGTACTAACAGGCAGTAAACCTTGAAATTGACGAACTTCATAGAGTAACACAATAGGGGTTTCAAAACATTAGGAGAGAAGAGAAATAGGCCTTAAAAGAACACCAAGGGATTCTGTAGTGTAGTTCCTATATTCCCAATAGGCTATGCGCATTAGAATAATATTCACTATAGTTTTGACATAGGACTGAGGTCAGTATGTCTCTATCGAGTATATTAAACTTAATTGTGTGTGCCAGCTAACTCAGAGGTCACTAGAAACTTTCTCTTGTAAACAAGAAGGGATTAGTCTCTGACAACGGCATAAACATGACAACTTTGTTGCCCGGAACAATATCTTCGGAGTTGTGGAAACAATAGATAACTAGTTCACTCAGTCAATCGTGCATGCTTCGTTTCTAGAGAGTGGCATAGAAACAGAGAGACAGGCGTTTCAATAAAAAGGGTTTATTGAACAGTCCTCTTTCTCATGCAAGAGATATGAACTGCTACAATCGTTAGACAGAATGCAAAGTATAATGCGTACAGCATAAACAGTAATATGAAATAATACTGTAACAGCATTGTCTGTTGTTATGATATCTATATAACAATACATACATAAATAACACAGGCTAAAATACTCAACTGGTGCTTCTAAAATACGCCTACCCCAGTGTACCTAACCTAGGTCTAGTACGGGGAAGAAGTAGGTGTTTGTCTTTAGCATAGGTTTAGATTTGCCAAGAATTGCCAAAGGTTTCTCTAGGTTCTAATCAATTCCATACCTTAGAATGAGAGAGGTTGGTATCTCTTTCTCGGGACTCAATTTCCCAACACCCCGCAAGGGGACTCAGAAACACTGGAGCTGTATTCTCGGCAGGAGGATGACAGCTTCTGGTCAGTGCGTCAGCTGGAGAGTTGGCTTCCTTCGGCACTTGTAGCGAGCTGCGTCGTGCAAGTAGGTAGTTGAACTGCACCGAACCACACCGTGCTTTACCATAGCAAGTGAAGGTATATTTATACCTCGAAGGTATTTAGGAATGCCAGTATTGATGTAAAGTCAGCCATATGAACGTCATTGATGAACCCCTAAGGAATATATGTTCATGCATAATAAATGAGTTCTTGGAGAAATCAATATCCAGGCTAGGGGAAGTTCCTTCAGCTTAAGAGTCTGGTTTTCCAAGAAATCGTTGTGACGTAGATGAACGGATGGAAGTTGCCATGCCTGTATTTGGGTAGCATGGACTATGCCTAAATAAGGACTGGATTTCTATGCCTATATAAGGGCAATGTGAAATGTACCTATATAAGGGCATGAATCGGGAAATAGATACGAATCTAAATCGACATAAAACAATACATTCTTCATTATACCATCAGGTGGTGCCATTGTTATTATACTTAAAACAATATGCAATGAAAAATGTCTTAAGCGTCTCAATGATGATAGAAATTACAAACGGCTCAATAAAGAAGCCATGATATAAGTGATTAAAGAAATCGCATTCCTAGTGAACAAAGGGGCCGAGAATAACTGGATTAGTAAATCAGAAGCAGAATTCCTGATGGATCATTATACCTGCAGATCCCTCACCTGTAGAATAACCCCAGGCCTCAGACTGGATCAGGAAAACGTCATAGTCGAGATGTTTGTAGAGGATGCTGGACTCAGTAGGCGGAGGAAGTGAAGTCATGCACGCCACTGAGGCCATAAGGCGCCTGCCCCTGCGCATCAATGTCAGTTCTCTTTTTTTCACACCTTGATGCACATTCATAGATTTATTCTCTGAGAAAATTCCTAACACAAATTTTCCTAAAAGCAGTACCATGTCACCTCCGAAATAGTTAGGGTTTTAAACCCTTTAAGGATTGTGAGGGGCAGATGCCTTCACTGACCCCCATGCAGTTTACTTGTGGTGAGTAGGGTTTGACCATGATTTAAGGCCTGTTCCTCCTTGCCTCAGCATGAACCTTAAGGCCATCAAGGAGCAGTAGGCCAAGCTTTTCATGGACAGGGCAAAGGACAACAGCTGGTGTAAAAAGCGTTCTCTGCGTTGTTCCCGTTCTCCATCTTCCTTTTCCACCAAGCGGAGAAAACACCATGAAAAGGAAAAGAAGCACTTGAGAGGTAAGTCTCCCAAGCGCTCTCCAAGGACAGTCATCCTTACAACCGGAGTTTGTCAAGTTACCACTTGAGGATCAACCACACAGGCCTGTTCCTTCATCGGGACCAACTCTTGATAGACCTCCACAATGTCCTCAGGCCTCAGTGCTGCCAGCCTTGTTTGAGTCTCTAACATTGCATTTTCCTGAATTCCTGGCTCTGGGCTTGGATCCCGCAGCGTTTCTCAACACCATGTACAGCATCTTTGCCAAAACATCAACGCCATCCTGAGCCCCTTCAGGCCAACCTGCTATATCATGGCTTCCGCTGTTCTTGCCGTTCCAACTGATGCCGGTCGGCACTGTGTCTTCAGATCTGATGCTGATGCTTTCCTGCTTTGATCTTGTGCTCCGCTTCTCAGAGCCATAACCGGCTCCCTGGTCGGCACCGACCCCACCACCGCCACCACCGCCACCACTTCGACCGCCGCCTCCACAACCACTACCTCCAGATAAGGTGCCACCAGCACTACAGACCAACATCAATCCTCGGATCGAGTCCCGCAGGGAGGTACAACGCTTGTTCAAAGAGGAGGCCTACAGGACATGCCTCCATTAAATCTTTGGCACAGATTCAGACCCTGTGGAGTTTCTGTCCTATGAAAACCCAGACCAAGACCCCCTACATGAAGTTTAAGGCCTGTCATCAGCAATTGGCCTTGATACCTCAACGGAATTGGCAATGGAATTCCCAAAAGGACCACCAACACCTGAGGTGGTGTCCCTCCATTAGATAATGCTAAAGACTGCAGAATCCTTGGATTAGCAGCTCCCTTCAGCAGAGTTCTTACTGAGGTCCTCTTGCTATCATCAGCTAATTCAGCACCTTTGTTGCCCTTCCATTAGGCCTCATTGACATCTAGCTTGGGAAAAGCCATGACCGGTGCCCGTCGCTACCGTTTGGCACCAGGCAACTCCCATTTCTCTTCAGGCACCCGTTGCCAGAGAACCTGGTTATTCAAAAATCTTTCTCCATTGTGCATTTGGGTGGTGCCTACCCTACTTTACCTTCAGAAAGGGAGGTTTGGGCAAAAAAGCCTTTTCGGCAGGGAGCATGACCCGGAGATCATTAAACACAACTGCCTGCTCGCCCGTTATGCCCATGCCTTATGGGACATGGCTCAAATGATACTGCCACACATCCCGCAAACATGATGGTGCATTTTCAGGAAGTCATCGCAAATGGTCAGAATGCTTCTCAATATATCATTAAATCTTGACTTACACAGCTGACTCTGTCACCCGTGCCATGGGGACATCTATTTTCATCCATCACTACGCTTGGCTCCGGGCATCCAATTTCTTCTCGGACATCCAATCCAATCTGATGGACCTTCGCTATGATCGGGTATGGCTCTTCAGCAATAAAGCAGATTGCGCTCTGGAGAGATTTAAGACTTTGAAAGCCACAGATGATCACCGGCCTCCAGCTTCCGCAACCACCCAAAGACTTCTGGTTCTTTTGCTGCTTTGGTGGTTTCAGCCGAGGTTTGTCCTTTCATCCCAGGCAGTACCAGACATCCCAGCAGCAAACTAACCCAATTATTTGACAAAACAGAGGCTGCTCAGGAGGACAGTGCCATGGATCCACATTGCAACCTCCTTCTCTTCTCCTCCCACATGCATCCAGGAAAGCAGGCCTTGTTTTTCTCTTAACGAACACAGGATCTGTAAGACGGCGGGTGTCTCACTTTCTTCTGGCCTGGAATGCCATTACTTTTGACAAGTGAGTTCTTCAGGTCATAGAAAAGGGTTACACCTTTCCCTTTCGTCGAATTTGGTCCTCCATCCCACCTCCTCCTGCCGACCCACCTCCTGATCATTTGGCTATTTTGCAGCATGAGGGGGCAGCTCTCCTTCTGAAGGGGGGGGGGGCGATAAATTAGTGCCAGACAAGGAAATAGGCCAAGGGTGCTACATACGTTACTTCCTCATGCCCAAGTAGGAGAGTGGCCTGTTTTCCTTTCTAGACCTCAGGAGCAGAACTTCTTGATCAAAAAGGAGTAGTTCAGGATGCTGATCGTAGCTCAAGTTCAACTGGTGTTGGAGCTTGGACTGGATGAAGTCACTAGACTTGCATGTTGCATACATCCACATTCCTATCCTGCAGTCCCATCGGAAGTACTTGCAATTTGTGGTGGGTTCTATGCACTACCAATTTACAGTACTTCTCTTTGGTTTGATATCGGTACCTCGAGTATTCACCAAAGGGATTGCAATGGTTGTAGCCCATATCAGATGATTGGCAGTACCCATTTTCGGGTACCTGGACAAATGGCTCCTCACAACCAAATCACCAGAGAAGGTGTTGCGTCATCTGCAGTCACTGGCGTCTCTGCTATTTGAACTGAGCTTTTCTATCAACAAGTCCAAATTTTACCTGTGACCCTCCCAACGAATCCAGTCCAGAGGGTCAATATTGAACACCACCATGACTTTCTCCCTCCACAGAGAATGAGATGCATCCAGGAGATGATTCCACTCTTCTAACAAGGTGCGACAGTTCCAGTCCAAAGAGTGTTGCAAATACTAGGTCTGATGGTTTACTACATTCACCTGGATGCATGCTGGCACATGAAGGGCCCTGTAGTGGAGGCTTCAGTGTGGGGAGACCTGTCAGACTCCATTGTAATTGCCCTGGTGCTGAGGCAGAACTGATGTGATAGGAGACTGACACACAGGATGGCCTTCACTCCCCCTCCAGCCAATACTACAATAGTGACGGATGCCTCCACCCTAGTGATGATCAGAGGTGTCTGGTCTCTGGAAGAGCAAGTTCTTCACATCAATCTGCTAGAACTGCGGGCAATTCAGCTGGTGCTCAAGGCCTTCCTCCCCTCCATTATTGGTCGGCGTGCCCAAAGCTTGACGGACAACACAACTGTAAAGTGGTATGTGAAGAAACAAGGTAAAGTAGGGTCTCACATCCTTTGTCTGGAAGCACGGAGACTGTTGTCTTGGGCACACCTAACGCAGTCTCTGAATATCATAGCCAACAGCTTGAGTTTGTGTTATCTTGCTGATCACAAGTGGTGTCTTCTACCAGAGTTTCTCCAGGATGTCTTCGCCCAATGGAGCACTCTTCAGGAAGACTTATTTGTCTCAAGTCATTCTCCTATCCCCCGATTGACCGGGAAGGCAGTGGTATGCAGACTTTCTGCGCTTCTCCATGTGTCCTCCACGCTTTCTGCCTTTCAGGTCGGGTCGTCTCTCCCAGTCATGGGGAATGGTTCTGCCCTTCCCCAATCTCCGAGGCCTCCAGTTACATGCTTGGAGATTGAGCTGGGACAACTGAGCTCCTTCCATCTATCACCGGTCATCTTATGTGTGCGTCACCACTCCACTAAGTCGTCTATTGCAGCAGATGGAGCAACTGTGCCACATGGTGTGTGCACAATGTTGTGGATTCCTTGCAGGCCAAATTATTTAAAGTGATGACGTTTGTGCTTTCCCTAGTGTGGAAGGGAGGTGCCATTGTGCTTTAGAGGCCGCCTTGTCTGCCTTCCTTTGTCTGCTGCATCACCAGTTCCTGTTTAAATCTGCTATTGCCATGTGTTTTCTTAAGGGCCTGAACAACTTTTTTCCTCCTACTCCCTTTATGGCTTCTTATTGGGACTGAAAATTGGGTCTAACATTTTTAAAAGGCGACTCTGTTTGAGCCCCAGTACAGTTGTACCCTTTGCTTGTAGAACCCAAATCTATGTTTTTGGTTGTCTTCACCTCTGATGTCAGTGAGTTGCTGGCCCTTAGTTGTTGCCCCCCATTCACTACCTTCTTCCCAGACAAGTTGGTGTTGTGAACCAAGGTTCCTTTTCTTCCTAAGGTGTTGTGTAGTTTCCACTAATCAGTAGGAACTGCGAGTTTGTCAACAACATAAACTTAGGATGGAGCCAGACTGATTCAAAGCACCCCCACATGATATGTTGTCCCTAAGACCAGCTAGCTCACAGTGCCACCATAAGCCAGCCTAACCTAGACAGGGAACGAACAGTTCTGGTAACCACTGAACATGACCACCCTGTTCCCTCAGGCACCATGGTGACAGACCTAGATCCTCTCAGTCATATACCTGCACTCTCATTTTCTCAGAGAAATATTCAAATAATACACAAGGGACATTTTCACTGTTTATTGAACCAAAGTGATTCTTGTATAGAAAATATGTGCTGCAGTGATCAATAAACAGAAACAGGCGAACGTTATAATAAGTGTCTGGACAATGAACGGGACTGGAGTTTCACCAACTTACTGGAACAATGTATGTACGCAATCATATATAACAGTATAACAATTTAGCATACTCCTACTATGCAACCCCTAACCAATGTGCACACATTGTCCTGACTAGTAATGACTCATAATTCCTTCGAGTATGAGGGCGACTTCTTCCTACAGACACATCTATGGGAGCACATTTACTCCCAACTTAGCACGTCTGGGTGTGCAAGCCTTTGAGACTGAGTATATTTTAAATGATAGCAAGCCACTCAGACCACAGATCATTCTCTGGAAGAGGTATGTAGATTATATATTTCTCATTTGGAAAGGCACATTTTGGGGTCTGTCTTACCTACTTATGTCCATTCCTAAGGTTCACCCCTACTATGTCCAAACAGGAATTAGCCTTGCTTGACCTTTAAATGTATCCCAAGAATGGTGTTCTCAAAGCCGAAGACTATCATAAATCAACAGATAAAAATAATTTTCTTCAGTCTGAAAGCTTTCATCCATGCTCAGTAAGGAAAAACTTTCCTGTGGGCCAGTTCCTATGTTTCTGATGTAACTGCACAGATATCACCATGTATAAAAAACACAGGACGCAAGTAACGGATAAACTTAAAGAGAACCATTATCTTGGTAGTATTATCAGAAATGTCAGAAAAGAAGTGCTCATAATAACAGGGACAAACTTTTGAGCACCCAAGAGAAAAAAGAGAGCGATAGACCAATATGCATTACTACTTTCAGTCCATGCTCCGAAAGAGTAAAACAATTGGTGGACTAATACTGGCACATTTTAACATTGGGTAGACTAAAAGTGGAGAAGGCCAAGTTCTCTTTTAGGAAAAGACAGAGCAACATTCTAGTTCACATGTCTCTCTTCAAAACACTAACTTACAATGAAGTAACAACTTTATGGAATTTACTCTCAGTAAGAGGGCATTACACTTGAGGTAAATGTGGAGTTTGTTGCTGACCTAAAAAAAATACAATTACAATTGGGACACCAGACCCTCCTGGCAATTGATTCAGTTTACCAACTGTGAATCGACTAATATAGTTTATGTGATTATTTGCTAGGGTTGACTTATGTACATCAGCATGATGTGCACCATTCAAAATGAGCACAGAAGTACTGTCCGGTGTAAGAATTACCACACAAAACTGACTAGACATTACCATGAAAAGAATCACCCTTAAAAATATCACAGAGTCAGTAATTGAAAAACTTAAACAACTACACGAGGATCTGTTACAAACAGTGCTGGATATATAGGCTCAAGACTGACGCAAGAGGCCTGAATGATGTGTGACATAGACATAATTGAATAGACACAGCCAGTAATCTCTTTGGTCAACTCCCTTAACACATGCATAGCTAATCAGCTCATTTAGTGAATGATAGTACATTCTGTTTCCATAAGGCTGCTTGGCCATTTGTATGCTTGCACCAATTAAAATATTATCCAGGACTCTTTGTGGGTACCTCGTACTGTTCCCCAAGACACATAGGTCAGAACCCTCATCCACATAAAGCTAAGACTATTTAGTGGCTTCATTACGCTTTTGGTCATCCCCTTTGTTTATTATTCTCTAATCTTTACTTACATCTCTGGCTCATTTTGATCATGCAGCACTGACAATGTTTTTTAAGTCAGAAAATCTTCTACTGCTTAGGGCGTTACGTAGCCCGGACTACAATTCCCATTAGTCCTAGAGAGGGCATGCATATACTGATCACTCATGGGAGCCTGCATCAAAGGGGCACGATTACATAATCCATGGCTGCCTTGCCCATTGAATGGCAGCCTCCGCAGTAAAACATCATGGAGATTTCCTTGCACCAGACCATTACAGTGGGCAGACGGGGAGAAATGAGGTAAATCACCGTTGATATCCTAGAAGAAGGAAGTGAGCAGTAATTCTGCTTTTTCCCATGATCTAATTCAAGGGTCATCCACTTCCCCAAGAGACCTTGGACTACAGAATGTGTCCTTTCAGGTTCTTTACTTATATGACATAGTTTAAAACAAAAGCAGCTACACTGGGTGGTGATAAAATGACATTTTACTTGTGCAGGCCCCACTGGCATCAATGAGTGCAAATATTTCATTATTTTCCTCATGTATTATCCTGGATTTGGTTAGTACACCCCACTGCCACCAATTAATTTCTCTTGGGATGTTTAAATAGCAGTCTTCTCCAAATTGAGTACAATTACCACTCATTACACAAGTAATTAGTGCACTTTTTTCCTTTATTGATTTCTTTTTTTACCATGTAATTAGATTATTGTTTCTATTTTACTGAGTGACCACAGGAGTCGCCTTCCGCCAGCTAGACCTCGGAGCTAGTTATTACCCAGACTAGGGTAAGATGAATGTTTGAATGAGCATTATTTATCTCATTAACCACTAATCACGTGTGTCATGTGTGGTGTCTTTTTGCAGATTCCCATCAGTAGCACAAGGGTGGGTGAGGTTTGTCGATGTTAAAGCATGCCACATCACATGGGTGAAGCTTCCTCTAAAAGGTCTATCAAAAAATAATAGTGCTCACAGCACACAGTGGCTAACTCAATGCTCAAATCCAGTTGGCTAGCCAAACTAGTTAGCACTCTTGGGCTTTATTGAGGCGGTTACGGTGTCATGCTGTTGATGTGATTATAAATAAAAATGTACCTTTTTCTTTTCCAACCTGTGTAATGCCCTGTACTTGCAACTGACTCCTACCTTTTGAAGCTGTGATCTCCTGAAAGCGTCAAGCAAGATATGGTGGGAAAGTGCGACCTATGGATTACCATCCTCTCATCACTTATCCTTTCGCTAGCCACATTTTGTTGGTCACCTTATTATCTACAACAATCACCAGAGAAACAGATACAACAATGAGCTAAACCCATGGCCAATTAAGTCACTAGGTTGTGAACAGCAAAAAAAACATATCTGTACTATGATCTGGCAATTAGACCAGGGCGATCAGAAATCATATCCCAGCAGTCATATCAACTAGATTAATCAACAGAAGCCCAACCTATTGAGACTGAATGCACTAAGACTGTGACATACCAAATTAGAGGATTTGTGGTATGTCATGCTGGTCCTAAGAAGCAACAGGCCTGTCTTAAGAGGGTATAGATCCAGAAACGACCTCAACAACTTTAGGTTGCTGCTTACTGCTCTGACAACAAAAGCAATCATAATTTCTATTTTCTACATAACCAACCAGCGATAACAACCTTTACATGGCAATACAGTAGCAATAAAGTAGCCACCTAGCATGCAGGATAATCAATGCCAGACAACTAAGAAAAAAGAGAATACACTTGCACAGCCTAGTGATTAATCTCAACCTGGATTATTCTTCATTACTGAAACCTGGCTAGCAGATGATGATGCACTTATATCTAGTTAATAGGTTAAACTGGTCAGAAACTGTTCAAAGGATCCGTAAATGGCTAATGTAGCACAATTCTTCTTTTACTGATGTCCCCTTCTAAGGATTACTCAGTCATGAAATTCAAATCATTATTGTTGAATGATCATGTTCTTGACATGCCTTTGACTTTGTCCTCCCCCTTTGTAGTAATTTATAAACCACCCCAACAAATCCCAGCTTTCATAGATGCTTCCATGCATCCAGTGTATGACATTACCATTGAAAATTCAAATCCCTCTATGTTAGGAAAGCTCAACATCAGACGTTGCGCCCCCTCACTAACGTGGAAGCACTGGAT
Organism: Lissotriton helveticus; assembly: GCF_964261635.1. Classification (NCBI taxonomy): domain Eukaryota; kingdom Metazoa; phylum Chordata; class Amphibia; order Caudata; family Salamandridae; genus Lissotriton; species Lissotriton helveticus. Next base: position 1,641,985,363 of record NC_136057.1, read on the forward strand.
TTCCTTGATGCTATATGCACCCCAAGAGGACTCATTACAGTCACAGCAAAACAGCCCTGCTATATGAAGTGATCACCTCATCACAATTTTCAATCTCAACCTCCCAATGCCAATCTAACCTTCTGAATATCACAACTACGTCCAACAAAATGTTTGTGCTTCTATGCTCCTTGTCTCAGCAAAGTCTATAAATCTGTTTCACTACTGGCTAACAGGGGGTTTCAATATGATGGTTCCCCTCAAAACAATAAGTCTCTGGTTGCATCAATCAGTGGAAAGTGGAGTAGTTCAATTTGGACAATACGCCAAATTTGCATCCTTTTCTTCCAACATCCTGAAAATTCTAAAGCTACCCAGGGTTTGTGAATTCTCCTGGAGGGGACCAAGAAATTAGCCAAACTATAGCTACATTTTGTCTTTGGAGGAAAATGGGAAAAAAGTGCTGCAGAAGAAAGAGTCTGTTTTTTCCCCTGCAAATGGTATCAATGAAGGGTTTGTGATGATAAAACCACCATCATCCCAGCTTTCAGGAACAGGTATACTTTTGCCAGGAAACCAAGTTTTTCCACACAGTTTTGACATTTTACTGGGACAGAGCCTATTTTTCCTTTTTTGTGTGCTTTCAACCTACTTCCAGTTAGAGGTAGAAATGGGTGTGAAAACAATAATGTATCTCAGAAAGCTATACATTTCTGAACAGTAACCACAATTGTGAATTTAGCAATGGTTCATTTGTGTAGATCCTTCAAGATTTTTCTATAGAAAGTAACAGTTGAAATAAAACAAATATTGAAATTGAGTTGAGAAAAACAGCCCTTTGTGTCTAAGTTTTCATCTGTAATAACTTCTAAATATGGCAGGTTTTTGAAAGCAATATACTGTTATGTCCACTGGAACCTTCTGGTTGTGGGGATGTAGGTTCACCAAGAACCAGAGGAACCCAGATCCAATTACTGGGCTACAACTTGCAATGCTTTTTCATTGTGTACCAGGTATACCACATTTCATATGGTAAAATATAAACAGTGAATAATGGGTATCAAGGAACCTATGTATTTCTGAAATGGGAACAACATTTGGAGTTTAGAAGCAGTGGTTATTTGCACATCTCCAAATTTGTGGGTGCCCATACTAGAATGTGAATTTGAGGGTATTTTTCAAAATGACTTCTTGTTTACACACTGTCTTAGATTTGGATGGCAGAATTACATAGAAAGTAAATGGGTAATAACACTTTTACTATTCTATGTTCCTCCGAATCTCACAATAAAAATGGTACCTCACTTGTGTGGGTAGGCCTAGTGCCTGTGACAGTAAACAGCCCAAAACACTATGTGGACACATCACATTTTTCCATTGACTACTGACCCTTTTATTTGCAACGTGCTAGCTGTGGATTTTGGACCCTAGCTCAGCTGGCATCTAGGCAAACCTAGCAAACCTGTACATTTTTTAAAACTAAACACCCAGAGGAATCCAGGATAGGGTGACTTGTGTGGCTCCCACCAGTTTCGGTTACCCAGAATCTCTTGCAAACCTTAAACTTTGTATAAAAGAACACATTTTCCTCACATTTCTGTGATGGAAAGTTCTGGAATCTGGAAGGAGCCACAACCTTCTACCCACCCAGCATTTCTCCAAGTCTCCCAATAAAATGGTACCTCACTTGTGTGGGTAGGCCTAGTGGCTGCGACAGGAAACGGCCCAACCCTCAAAGTGGACCCATCACATTTTTCCAGTGAAAACCGACCTTTTTTTCGCACTGTGCCTAGCTGTGGATTTAGGACCCTAGCTCAGCCAGTGCCTAGGGATGTCTCATTGCTGCCGAGTGCTTGACTAGTTGCCTCGCTGACAACGCGTTTTTAAAACCACTTTGATTTTCATTTTTAATCTGTGCTTTCCTTGCTGCCGAGTGCCTGATTAGAAGCCTAGGGGAGAATTCGTTTTTAAACTCACTTTGTTGTTTCACTATTAAATTGTGCTTTCCTGTTGCCGAGTGCATGATTAGATGCCTCGGTGCTAACGCGCCTTTCTAAATCACCTGGCTCTTTAGTATTGAACGGGGTTCTTCTTGTGCTTACCTGCTGCTTGATCCTCCCTCCAGCGCCCCGGTCCACCACGGGTGTTCCCGATTGTTGTGGAGGGCGCCGGCGAACAGCTGCTGTCTCTGCCCCCATTGGCCTTTGCGGGTCACGTGGGCCGCGACACTCTAGCCAAACACTATTTAGAACTCTACGGCTGGATTAGTCCTTGATGTCTTATTGCTGCCGAGTGCTTGACTAGTTGCCTCGCTGACAACGCGTTTTTAAAACCACTTTGCTTCTCATTTTTAATCTGTGCTTTCCATGCTGCCGAGTGCCTGATTAGAAGCCTCAGGGAGAATTTGTTTTTAAACTCACTTTGTTGTTTCACTATTAAATTGTGCTTTCCTGCTGCCGAGTGCATGATTAGATGCCTTGGTGCTAACGCGCCTTTCTAAATCACCTGGATCTTTAGTATTGAACGGGGTTCTTCTTGTGCTTACCTGATGCCTGATCCTCCCTCCAGCGCCCCGGTCCACCACGGGTGTTCCCGATTGTTGTGGAGGGCGCTGGCGAACAGCTGCTGTCTCTGCCCCCATTGGCCTTTGCGGGTCACGTGGGCCGCGACACTCTAGCCAAACACTATTTAGAACTCTATGGCTATCTCCGCGCCCAGCGGACGCGCACAGTGGACTCGCGCCGAAGTCGCGCCAAAGTCCTGCCCGTCTGCGCCCGTCCGCACTCTGGCCGGGCGCAGGGCCAGAAATGCTGCGTGTCCAGCTACCATCAGGAAATTTAGTAGGGAGGAGCTCTTTTCACTAAAAACCATCTCCCAAACTTGTCCGCATCGATTAGACGTATCTCTTTGGAAGGGCCCTGTTAGCTGTCGGGAATGTAAGAAAACTTTTGTTCTCTCACAGATTGCCGCATTTACAGTTGGCAGTAATATTCTGAAGGGGGGGCTAATCAATGCAAGATCTATGCCTAAATACGCATTACATATACATGATTTAATAACTGAAGAAGGTCTAGATTGTCTCTTTATCACGGAAACGTGGCTCAAATCATGGTGTAACCCCGACATAGTGCATGCCCTGCCGCCAGGCTATCGTATCCAAAGGGCTGACAGAGGGGAAAAACGGGGGGGAGGCATGGCAATTATTCATAAGGACTCTCTCAACTGTGCTGTAGCTCAATTGCATGATCTCAAAGGGGCGGAAGGGATGAGTTTTCACATCAAGGTCAATGACACCTTCACGTTTGCGGGTGCTCTGATCTATCGCCCCCCGGGCCCGCATAAGGACTTTCTGGAGAGCATTGGGGATGCACTTAGCATTCTGGCACTCCGATTCTCGAATTTCACGGTACTTGGGGATATTAACATACATTTGGACTCCCCCATAGACACGGCAGCCAACGCATTTTCTGACACTATGGATGTATTAGGTCTAGCAATACTCACCATTAACTCCACTCATAGTGCAGGCCACACTCTAGACTGCATCTGCTCTAATCTCGCCACACTTAAGGTCAATCTCCCCAGAACCCAGACATGGACAGATCATGCACTGGTGCCTTTCAACCTCTCACTGGATGGGAGTGTGAAAGGCAAGCAGTCTGGTAAAAGCACTCAGGCCAGAAATGAGGGATGGAAAGCAATCATGAGCCACCCGGAATTGATCGCGATGGCCAGTGATTGTAGGCCCCTCATGATAGGAAATCCTGAATCGGACAATAACACCTTCAGGGAGTGGATGTCTCAGCTTAAAATCAAAGCTGGACCTGTTACAATCAGAAACAGGCCATGCCATAAGAGAATGTCTGCCCCCTGGTTCAACCAGACATTGAAAGCAAAACAAGGGGAGGTACGGAGAGCAGAACGTAGATGGCGGAAAGAATATTGCGAGGAGGACCGCTGTAACTATAAAATAGCCAGGAGCTCATACCATGCACTTATTAAACAAGCTAAAATTAAATTCTACACTGCAGCAATAGAAAATGCGAATAACAAACAAAAAGCGATCTTTAAGATCGTAAATGGCTTTAACAACCCTAAAATACTAGTGCAGGAAATTCCGCCCTCGGAGAATCTCTGTAACACAATTGCAGACTTCTTTGAGGAAAAAGTACAGGGTCTTACGAAAGACTTTGCAGTACCTATCATAGAGTCAGGAGAAGGTGGCAGTATGCAGAATTGTCCTGTGGACCATTTGACGCTCTTTCGGCCGATTAGTCTGGAGGAGACTCATCGGGCAATACTGGCGATCAAATCGGGATCACCGTTTGATCCGTGCCCCCCCACGCTCCTACATATGATCGTCGACGTTGTTAATACTGCAATTAATATTATTACCAATGCATCACTGGCCACGGCTAACATCCCTTCAGAATGGAAACTGGCGGCGGTCAAACCACTGCAGAAAAAACAGCTGCCTGACCCCACCATTTTATCCAACCTTCGACCAATCTCATTGCTCCATGCATTATGTAAGATAACAGAGTCTTTTGTAAATAAACAAATTACGAAGTTTCTTGAGGATAGCGAGGCATGGCACCCAAACCAATCAGGTTTTAGAGCACAACATTCCACCGAGTCAGCTCTCCTGTTTACCACCGACACCATCCGAATGGCCCTGGACCAGGGTAAGAAGGCTGTCCTAATCTTATTAGATTTGTCGGCAGCCTTCGACACGGTCTCACATACCATCCTGATTGACTGGCTAATAACATCTGGCATAACTGGAAGGGTCCTAGAATGGATTAAGAACTTTTTGAGTAGCAGGCGACAAGTGGTCACCTTGGGTGAATTCTGTTCGAAGGAAAAATCTCTTACGACTGGAGTACCGCAAGGGTCTTGTCTAAGCCCGACACTTTTCAATGTGTACACCACCCCTCTCATCAGGTTGATATCGTCTTTCGGCATCGATGTGGTGGCATACGCCGATGATACTCAACTGATCCTAGTCCTTGATAAAGACACTCAGGACTGGGAAGAAAATCTAAAATGCTGCCTGACGGCAACATTTGAATCAATGGGGAAGAACCATCTGAAATGTAATACGGGCAAAACGGAGATTATGCCAATGGGTCCACAAAATGAAAAACACACTAGAACAGGGGTATAGGGCACCGATGACTGCACTTTATCCAATGTTGTGTGGTCCAGTTAATTGTTGTGGGTGCCAGGAATCTGAAGTCATATACCCCTAGACTCCCAACATTTATACAATCCAACACAGTGGTTCAGCACCCCACAAAGTACATAAAGACAAAAAGTAGTCAGAGCAATAATCAAGAAAATCAATTCTGTAGGACTTAAAGTTTTCTTTCTTTGCTTTTATTCAAAATCTTCATGAAAAAACGTAGCCAACCACGCCGTGGAGACTAAAACGGATACCATACGAATTGGTTGTGAATAATGGCACCATTCTGATGGCGTATCTGACTTGATGTACACTGAATAAGAGGAATTGACTACTTTCCTTCACAATAAGGCTATAAATGCCATGCACACTTTAAGCTTTGAACAATAAAGTCTGAGAAAAACTACCGACTTACGTCCTCAAATATCTTTCGCCCTGAAGAAGTCCTTTGGACGAAACGCGTTGGCTACGTTTTTTCATGAAGATTTTGAATAAAAGCAAAGAAAGAAAACTTTAAGTCCTACTGAATTGATTTTCTTGATTATTGCTCTGACTACTTTTTGTCATTATGTACTTTGTGGGGTGCTGAACCACTGTGTTGGAGGGTCCACAAAATGACTTTGTCCCTAAACTATGGTGGCCGGAGAATGCTGAGATACCGCCCCACACCACCAATACGGCTCGTAATTTGGGTATAAAGTTTGACACCGCTCTGTCATTCAAACAACAGGCACTGACAGTAGCCGGGACCTGTTTCAATATCATCAAGGGACTGAGGACATTTTTTGACCTGCTTCCTTTGGCGGCTAGGAAAATGGTAACAGTCGCCCTCGTGACATCAAGGATAGATTATTGTAACAGTCTCTATGCAGGGACTAATAAAGTGGTCACACATAAACTTCAGATGGTGCAACATGCAGAAGCCAGGCTGGTGCTGAAATGGCCGAAGAAATCCTCAGCATCCGCAGCATTAAACACTTTGCACTGGCTCCCAATAATCAAAAGGGTCCTTTTTAAGATCCTGATTATTACCTTTAGAGCCTTCCACTCTCGAGGGCCAAAGTATCTATGGGGGAAGTTTTCCAGGTATCATTCCACACGTACTTTGCGGTCCTCAAAAGCTAACCTTCTGTCTGTCCCTGTTTTCAGACTAAGGGGCTCATTAGGATGGAGGATTTTCCGCATCCTACGGGCCGGCGGAAGCCACCGCCGGCCCGGCGGATGCGGAAAATCCTCTGCGGACCCACCAAAGACCCACCGCCAAATTAGGATGGCTGGTGGGTCCTGGTTTCAGTCCGCCGCTTTTCCGCCGCAGTTGGCTTACAACCGCGGTGGAAAAGCTCTAACATGGCTGGCAGTGTCTATCAGACACCGCCAGCCATATTAGGATGGTGTAAAATGTATGATTTTCCGCTGCGGCTTTTCCGCCGTGGAAAAGCATACGGACCTTCACTTCGGGGGCCCGTTGCGGGCCCCCTGGGTGAAGGGGGGGGGGGTTGCACATGGGGGGTACCTATGGTACCCCCCTGCATATGCGTGCACAAAGCAGCAGGCACCGCGCGGGCCTGCCGCTTTGTGCACGCAAATGCGGTGCATGCATTTTTAACATTGCGGCGGGTGCAGCTTGAAGCTGCACCCGCCGCAATGTTAAAGATAGAGGATGTGACCGCCACCCTGGCGGTCACATCCTAATTGCACTGGAGGGACTGCCGCGGCCCCTGCGGACGGTCCCTCCTCCTCTAGGGTGGCGGACGGACGCAAGTCCGTCCGCCATCCTAATGAGCCCCTTAGTACGAGAGGTGCTAAATCTCTACCAGTCCTAGGGTCAAAAGCCTGGAATACTCTTCCCCCTTTTCTCCGGACCCTGGAGCGGGAAGTAGATTTCCGAAAGGCACTGAAAACGTGGATTTATAACTTACCGGATACTTGTGTCAGAGCACTAGTGTGATAGCCTGGATGAACCACCATAAGCAGTACGACCAGTGTTCATATCTTTACGGTCAGTAGCGGCGCCTAGATGCTCCTTGGAGCAACTGTTGCGCGGTACAAATACACCATTACATTACATTACATTAAAAATAGCAAACCTGTACATTTTTGAAAATGATACACCTATGGGAATCCAGGAATGGGGTGGCTTTTGTTGCTACCACTAGGTTCTGGTGCCCAGAATTTATTGCAAACCTCAAACTGTGTCAAAACAACACATTTTCCTCACATTTCTCACATTTCTGTGATGGAAAGTTCCGAAATATGTGGGGAGCCACAAAATTCCACCCACCGAGCATTACCCCTAGTCTCCAAATAAAAATGGTACCTCACTTGTGTGAGTAGGCCTAGTGCCTGCAACAGGAAATGGCACAAAACGACCTGGTTTTGCAAGCTTGTCACCTGCGGTTTAGGTCCCGGGCTTGAGGAGTCCAGGGAGGTGTGGCTTGAGTAGATATCCATACATTTTCCAACCTAGAATCCCCTGTAAACCTCCGATTTAGCTAACTAAAATCACATTTTCATCACTTTTTTGTGTGGGAAAGTTGTGGGATCCCCGGGCCGACACATATTTTCTACCACCCAGTGTTTCCCCAGATCTCCCAAAAAAATGGTACCTCACTTGTGTGGATTGGTCAAGTGCCTGCGTCATGGAAGGGGACAAAACTTATTGTGGAGACATCAAAATTATCTATCACAAAAAAACCTGGTTTTGAAAGGGGGTCACCTGCGTTTTTGGTCTCGGCCATCTAGGAAAACCTACTAAACCCATACAAATCTGAAAACTAGACACCCAGAGGAGTCCAGGGAGGTGTGGCTTGCATAGATTTCTCAACATTTTCCTATCCAATATGAATCCCTTGGAAACCTCCAATTTAGCTAAAAAAATCATACTTTCCTCACATTTCTGTAGGGAAAGTTGTGGGATCATTGGGCTGGCACAATGTCCTACCACCCAGCGTTTCCCCCAGGTCTACTGATAAAAACCTCTCTTGTGTTAGTGGGCCAACTACCCATGACAGGGAAAGTCCCAAAACGTATTGTGGAGACATCAAGATTATCTATCACAAAACCACCTGGTTTTGCAAGGTGGTCATCTGCGTTTTTGGTCTCAGGCTTGGCAGCCATCTAAGGAAACCTACCAAACCCAGACAGTTCTGAAAACTAGACACTCAGGGGAGTTCAGGGAGGTGTGTCTGGGAGGGCAAATGGGGGCTATTGCCCCCATCTGCCCTCCAGGGAGTGGCAGAAAGACTGTCCAATTTGTATTTGGGGGTTGAGGGGACTGGCATGCCCATTTTGGGCAGCCCACACCCCTACATATAAAAATATAACAATCCCTGGTGCCTCATGGTATTTCTGCCCCCCTCGTCAGAAGGGCAGATTGGGGCAAATGACCCCCTCTTCACCCGGGGTGGCAGAAAGACTAAGTTTGCTCCAAAAAATCAAAAGCCCTTGCTGCTACCCCCTCTTTGGTGTCTCGTAGCGGATCCCTGTTTGGAGATCAACCCACTGCAGTGATCCCCAAGCAAGGATCCACTAGTGAGGAATACCATGGGAAAGGGGAGATTCTACCTTTTCCAATGATACTTCTCCCATCTGCCTACATCCTCGGTGGGCTGAGATAGCCCCAGAAGCATGTAGAAAGTGAAAGTGAAATGGGCTGATCGGCTCATTTCACTTTAGTTTTTAGTCAAAATATGTATAATGCTGTGCGCGCTGATCGTCATTTCACTGAAAACCCAGAGCAGCCTCAGGAGCTGGGGAAGCTATTCCCCATCTCCCCATGCTGTTTTGAATTAAAGGAAATCCCTCTAGTGCCCGCACCCGAGGGATTTCCAGTGCCATGTGCGTGGACGGCTTGGAGCCATCTGATGCACACAAGCACCATTGCTTCGGACGGCGCCCGCAAGTCCTCCGCATGGAACTGGTCAAAACGCAACCATTAAGAAAGCCAAGATATCCTAATACTTCCTTCACATCTCAAATGTGTCATGTCTAAACAAACAGGCATTTAGAGTGGTTGCTGAATTACATAACCCAGTTTTCACTTTAACAAGCACAAAATACTCGCAGACACAACAGCCTCACATTGCCAACAACTGCAAAGTGTGCAACCCTTTACCTTATAAGATAACTGTGTTCCATTAGCCTATTAAAAAATATAAACCACAGAATAAATAAAGTATAAATGACAAAGACTTGCTTCCAGACAGTTTCAAAATGATTCTCCCATAATCCTTGCCAACATATAAGTGAGAAAAGTCACCAATTCCTCCCTGTTCCTCCAAAGCAACCAGAGAGTTTCTGAGTGACCTGTAAACATCTTTCATGAAGCAAAGCTGGGGCTGGAAACTACATACTACTATCCAATGAACCATTTATAGGTAAACTCATTGTAAAGGTAGGTTTTCCCAGATCTATATCTTCCCTGAGCAAAAGAAACTCTTGACAGACAGGATGCGCCTAAAAGAAGTACTGAACTAGCATTAATCTTCATCTGGTATGATTTCAAGAACCCCGCTGATGCTAACGGAGTTTGCCACACTACTCATCCTTTCATCAGAATATATCAAACTGTAGACCACCAACTATTGGCCCACATACTCTATGACATACGAGTTGAAGGTGATGTCCCCAACTACATAAAATGCACTTGGACTAGGACAGAGCTGGCAGGTGAGAGCGCCTTACTTTATAATATTGCCAAGTTGGGTAAGGATCTGGAGTAGTCAGAAGTTTGTCTGCTTTTATTAATATTGTTCGAATAATCCAGAATATAGCTTCCAGAGTACAAAAGAAAGACAGCCATCACGTGTTCTTCCCCCTCTCGGTGGCAGGCCTGGGGCTTTCTCAAGGCGTAATTACAAGGTAGTTGAAATTGGTAAATGAATGACAGCATAAACAAGGTCAAGATTCTGTAATCTGATAAGCAAAGCGCGAGTCTGTGGTAAGAGTGCGAGACAGCGAGTACGCTGCTCCGTCAGAGCGAGGAATACCCAGCGGTCGAGAGAGTTATTTGCTTGGAATTAAGAAATGATGCACAATCAGTCCATAAGATAGGTCATAGTGGTCGTAACAGCCTGTGGATGCTGTAATTCATTTACCAATTTCAACTAACTTGTAATACCTACACTTTGCTCTCATTGCTTGGTTCTTATTCAATGGCTTGCCTTCCTCTGGTGTTTCCCCTACTTTGAAACACAGCCTCTTTGACTGGTGGCTTGTATCCTTCTACGGTTCACAATTTGAAGCTACTTTTCCTCAGTTTCCACCCCAACTTGTTTGCATAAGCACAACAGGGATATTTTTGCTGTATGGTTGAAAAGCAAACTTCATGGGTTGTTTACCTTCTGTATTGTACATATTGCACTTTTATAGCACTGGTGGAAGGGCCAACTGCTAAACTCCCTCAGAAGGCCTTTTAGCAGAAGGTGTACTTAGAATAACACTTCTCCTGGAGGCGACATGGTGTTTGGACAAAATATTGTTTTATAAATATCGGGAGACAGAAATATCAGAAATTAAATATTGTGACACATAAATATCGTGAAGCTAAGTAACAATGAAATGACAATTATTAATAAATGTTAGTTATTTCATTGATTTTTAATTATGTAAAATATGGAATAGTGATTTATTTTACTTTTATTTTAGTTACAGGATGCTAGATTTGTAGAGGTATAGGGCGGGAAGTTAGTTAAGAAATAATTGTCTATTGATTATTATTTGTAAATTATTTATTCAATTGAATTTTAAATATGTAAATTGTGGAATACTTATTCAAATGAGTTTTATTGGTGTTGGGAGATGCTAGGATTGTGAGGGGCTAGTGGGGGAAATTAACTAAGTAACATTAAAAAATATATATACATTTTTCAATTTATTTAAATAGACTAGTTATTTTTTCAATTAGCAATAGTCCTGCGCACTCATACAGGATAATACATCATTTGGATTGTGTGAAGTCGCCGGGAAGCGGGCACCGTACTCGAACCAAAATCTCTTAAGAGCACGTACACATGCTCTACCGGGACTGATCCGGTCGCGTTCCTACTCTCCTATCTCAAGTGACTATTGAAGTGATATGACTCGAACTCTGTTAATCTACTATCACTGGCGTAACACCTGACTGATATTTCAATCGGCTTGTACTCTACTACTGATGTAATATTCGGCGTACTGAGACCTTATATACCCTACCAGGTTGGAATTATGACCGGCTTTGGGTTATTCCAATTTTGGATTCAGCCACTGAGCCCTGAAGAGTTGGAGAATATTGTTTCTCCGACAAAACACGTGTCGGCTGGCTGTGTGTAACTTGTGATTGATGACCAATTAAAGAAAAACAAAGATTCCAACGTTGGATTGGTTCCATTACTCTCAACATTCATCTACATGATGTATTATTCTGTATGAGTGCGCAGGACTATTGCTAATTGTGAATTGTGCTAGATTTTCCTCACCGATTAAGGGGTTTTAGGGTCTTCCCTCCCTGACAGCACCATACCTAAGTTGTGTTTAAATTTTATTAACGTTAATAGTGCTTGAGCGCCATTACTTCCTGTCCACGAAAACCCGTTCCTATCCTCTCATAGTTATTTTTTTAGTTATATGTTAGGTGGAGGCTGGAAGGTTTGTTGGAGAACAGGATAGGAAGTTAATTAATATCTTAGGGCTTGATTACGATCTTTGCAGAAGGGATACTCTGTCACAAACGTGATGGATGTCCCATCCACCATATTTTAATGCCATTATACTCTATAGAACTTTTAATACTTCAATAGTAATTATGTAAATTAATCATTTTTAGGTTCTTAAATACATTTAAATATTATATATATATATATATATATATATATATATATATATATATATATATATATATATATATAGATAGATAGATAGATATATATATATATCTATCTATCTATATATATATATATATATATATATATATATATATATATATATATATATAGATATATATAGATATATATATATTGTTATCCAAAGGTCCAAGCTTTTAGGAGTCACACAACAGCTTCCCTCTTTCTCTGCATTCTGAAATTAGGTATGGTTTCCCTACGCGTTTCGAGGCCGTCATGCCTCTCATCAGGGGCTAGCTTTTGTTTATCGCTGGTGCACGGAATTCTCTTGTGGGCGTGCCTCGTTGATTAAAGTGAAAAAAACCCTTATTCTTGCGGGCCGCGCCGAAGCGCTACGATAAATGAAGCACGCTGGGACTTGTAGTCTTTTTAAGAGTCATTGTACTGCCATTAGTGGGCTCCACGCACCAGCATTAAAACACAATGTCTTTAGGATCACGAAGCAGAGACAAACCTTGGTAGGTGTTTGGTCCGCTGTGCTGTATATATATATCCAACAGGGCTTACGCGCTGCTACTGCGACGCAATCCAGGCCACACCAGCACTTCTTTTCAGGTTGCAATTTATTAAAATGAATAACTCAGGCATAACGCGTTTCGAGTCCCATGACTCTTTGTCAAATGCCAGTTTCTGCTGCGCCGGTGGGCTCGTTTACAGGTTTAAAAAAACGTAGCTTCGTAAACACTGAAAAGGGACAAAGTCCAATTCTTCCAGTTGGCAGATGACAATTAAACCCTGAACTTACTTTTCCTTGTGTGGTCTCCCTCACTTTGAGTACCTGCTATTGTTGGATGTTAGCGGCTGGCTTCGGTCGCGAGGAGAGACCCCCGGCAGATTAGCAGGTCCTGTCTGGATGCCGATGGTGTTTGGAATAACAGGAACGAGGAAGTGAGCTGGCATAGTAAGCAGGACGACGCCCACTCACCAGAGATCGTCATACATAAAGCAGGGCACACGATGGCAGTTTGCCTTTCCATCCACCCACTTGGATTTATACATGGTAATTTTACAGCAAGCGAGAACATTTTCACGCACTACGAAACCCAGAAGACATTGGTTTTGGCCACGCCCATGGGCAGGTATCATTTCCAGGTGCGTGATTCAGTGCTTGCTGCAACTTTCAAATAGACGCCGCTGATGAGGGAAGGAGGATTCCCGAAACGCGTCCGGCGTTTCACTTTGGTTTTGAAAAGTGCTGCTGTTTCATCATGTGCTGGCAGATGACGATTAAACCCTGAACTTACTTTTCCTTGTGTGGTCTCCCTCACTTTGAGTACCTGCTATTGTTGGATATATATATATATATATATATATATTGTTATCCAAAGGTCCAAGCTTTTAGGAGTCACACGACAGCTTCCCTCTTTCTCTGCATTCTGAAATTAGGTATGGTTGCCCTACGCGTTTCGAGGCCGTCATGCCTCTCATCAGGGGCTAGCTTTTGTTTATCGCTGGTGCACGGAATTCTCTTGTGGGCGTGCCTCGTTGATTAAAGTGAAAAAAACCCTTATTCTTGCGGGCCGCGCCGAAGCGCTACGATAAATGAAGCACGCTGGGACTTGTAGTCTTTTTAAGAGTCATTGTACTGCCATTAGTGGGCTCCACGCACCAGCATTAAAACACAATGTCTTTAGGATCACGAAGCAGAGACAAACCTTGGTAGGTGTTTGGTCCGCTGTGCTGTATATATATATATATCCAACAGGGCTTACGCGCTGCTACTGCGACGCAATCCAGGCCACACCAGCACTTCTTTTCAGGTTGCAATTTATTAAAATGAATAACTCAGGCATAACGCGTTTCGAGTCCCATGACTCTTTGTCAAATGCCAGTTTCTGCTGCGCCGGTGGGCTCGTTTACAGGTTTAAAAAAACGTAGCTTCGTAAACACTGAAAAGGGACAAAGTCCAATTCTTCCAGTTTCTTAAGGGGACAGTTCAATCACCACTCTAAATGATTCAGCAGTTGTATTTCAGCCCAATAGCAAGGGTAAGTACCAATAATACACTTGATTTAAAGTAAATCCCAAAATAGTTCGTTTTTAATGGGTTCCCCTTGCTGTGATGTCTCATGGGTCTCCCAACCAATTAGATGGGACTACAGTTCCCAGAGTGCTTCTTGCTTGTCCCCCATTTTCTTTACCTGGATTCCAGTGTCGGTATTGGTGAAACCTTGCTTTTCACAGTGTGTACAGAGTGCGAGTCACGCATTCACAGGGAAAGTTCCAAATCTCGGACACAATGTGCAGGTACAGTCTCACGACCACAGACGCAGCTTTCATCTTCACTGAAACATAGAAGTTGCAGTGCTTCAGAATGTTCCTCCGCATACCCTAGCTGCTGCAAAATTTCATTCACCTAATCGAGGCGGGCTTTACATGTGGCCACTTCCATCCATTTCGGCTCCTGTCATTCTCGCAGCCGGGGGGCACTCTTTAACCAAGCTTCACGCTTCTGTCAATGAATCCGACAAGAGAGCACTTCTCCCTCGCGGGTCGTGGGCCTGGTACTGAAGTGTGTCAGGCACTTCTATAAATCCAACAGGGCTTACGCGCTGCTACTGCGACGCAATCCAGGCCACACCAGCACTTCTTTTCAGGTTGCAATTTATTAAAATGAATAACTCAGGCATAACGCGTTTCGAGTCCCATGAATCTTTGTCAAATGCCAGTTTCTGCTGCGCCGGTGGGCTCGTTTACAGGTTTAAAAAAACGTAGCTTCGTAAACACTGAAAAGGGACAAAGTCCAATTCTTCCAGTTTCTTAAGGGGACAGTTCAATCACCACTCTAAATGATTCAGCAGTTGTATTTCAGCCCAATAGCAAGGGTAAGTACCAATAATACACTTGATTTAAAGTAAATCCCAAAATAGTTCGTTTTCAATGGGTTCCCCTTGCTGTGATGTCTCATGGGTCTCTCAACCAATTAGATGGGACTACAGTTCCCAGAGTGCTTCTTGCTTGTCCCCCATTTTCTTTACCTGGATATATATATATATATATATTTCAAAAAATCAACAATTTCCACGTTTTTTGCAAAAACTACATTTCCCATCTAACTTCCTATAAGCAAACAGGGAGTGAGATCAGTAACAGAGGAGTTCTGGCGGGTCCTTCGAAATATAGGAGGAGTATGTACTTTATTGCACTGACCGTGAACAAGCGACAGTTGGTTGCGAAACGCGTTGGTTCTTACTTTGCATTGCTGGAGTAATGATAATGAAATAAATAGGATTGGGAAAGGAACTTTTGTGAGTGCTGACTTATTCCCTTCGTGGAAGAAGGGAGTTGTTTAATATATTGAAGCGGGCTCTGCTTGGAAGTCAAAGCACCGGTGAAAAGAGCGCCATTGGACCGCAGAATCGAGCCAAGGCTGTGGATATATATATATATATTTACATCTTTTTTATGTTAATATTTTTCCTGCATTCATCAGGTTACTCATATATGTGATTTGCTTGAAGTGAAGTATTTTCCCTACTTATGCTTAGACTGCAGTTTGAATAGTAAAAATGAACCACTTTGCAGTTTAACACTTTACCTACTAGTGAACTTTTTGGAGTGGGAGTAGTAAATATCACTCCTCTGAAATCCAACACTTTCCCTACTGGTTCAGAGACTGGAGTGAGAATAGTACATTTTACTCCTCCAAAGCCCAACACTTCCCCTACTGTTGCACTAACTGGAGTAAGAATAGTAAACTTAACCACACCAAAATCCAATACTTTCCCTACTGTTGCACAGATTGGAGTGGGAAAAGTGAATTTTACCCCTCCGAAGTCCAACACTTTCCCTATTGTTGCACTGTTTGGCGTGGATATTGTAAATTTTACCCCTCTGAAATCCAATGCGTTCACTACTTTTGCCCTGTTTGGAGTGACAATAGTAAATTTCACTCCCCTGAAATGCAACATTTTCCCTACTGTTGCACTGACTGGAGTAATAATAGTAAACTTCACCAAACCGAAATCCAATGCTTTCCCTACTGTTGCACAGATTGGAGTGTGAAACGTGAATTTTACCCCTTCAAAGTCCCATACTTTCCCTAGTGTTGCACTGTTTGGAGTGGAAATTTTACATTTTACACCTCTGAAATCCAATGTTTTCCCTTCTTTTGCCCTGTTTTGAGTGACAATAGTAAATTTCTCTCCTCCGAAATGCAACACTTTCCCTACTTTTGCGCTGATTGGAGTGGTAATAGTACATTTTACCTCTCCAAAATGCAATGCTTTCCCTACCATTGCCCTATTTGCAGTAAGTAAATATCACCTACCGAAGTCCCTACTGTTGCACAGATTGGAGTGAGAATAGTAAATTGTACCCCTCCAAAGTCCAACAATTTCTCTACTGTTGCGTTGTTTGGAATGGGGAAAGTAAATGTAGGATCTCCAAAGTCAACACTGTTGCACAGTTTGCATGATATTGTGGTAAAGAATATTTTTGACGCAATATGATATTTTTGGCACAATTTTTTGTTACCTATATTGTTTACCACAATATTTTTGCCAGTGTTCCCACACACATATCTGCTTCCTGAGCTGAGCCCTGTGGAAAGTCATTTAGGCCTTGGCAAGCGTTTCCCTTTAAGTTGTGACATTCCTTGTTTTTTTCAATTCTGTTAAGAGTTTGCTTAGAGGAAAGTATTTTTTTTTAAAGCATGCTATTTATAAATCATCAAACATAGAATTCAATGTACAGTTATGAGATTACATAGGATATTTATCTGCTTTTTCACAGAACTGTACAATGTTTAATTTACCAACATTGGCAACGCCAATAGCTCTTCAGTCCTATTAGATAGGTGAGCCCTATTGGTTCTAACAATGCTTGTCGAAAGTGTTTCTATGAGGTGGAATTAATATATACGAAAACGTTGCCTCCAAGCACAAATGCAGCTTTCGAATCAATGCAATTGCTGTGCATAAGAAAAAAAGAGTGCCCTTGTTCATGGAAATTCTGATAGTAAGCCAACAAGCATTTACTGTGACAGCTGGAAAACGCAGCAGCTATGCAATATTTCGTAACTCTGTCTCTTAGTGGGTAGCTGTAATCTGACCTAATGGAGAACAATGTTCACATGAACCCCCCCCCCCCCCCCCACCTCAGCACAAAAATAACAGGATTCGATCCATTTCCGATTTTTCCTTGACTTTTAAAAATTTGCCTTGTATTTAAGTTCCTGGTTATTTATTCACAACAAGGTGGTTTCCTATTAGCTTCGATGCTGTTTGGTACATATAGATGGCATATTTGTTCTCTTCATTGGGATCTTGTATGAATTTAATACAGTAATCAAAGGTTAAGGTAGTTAGCTTGCTGCATGTTGCATGTTGTTTTTTTTTCTTTTATTTAGACACTCTGTTTATTATTACTTAGCATTATCTGTTTTCAAATGAAGATAGCGGAAGCTCTGGTGTTGTTCTGCAGCCATCACCCAGACTCTAATTGAGTCTGATCGCCTCATAGATTGGGGGGTGGAGGGAGGGCAGCGGGTAGATGGGTCTACTCAAGGTGGGGGGGAGGGAGGGGGTGTGCAAAAAATTAGAAAATATGAACCTAACCGGATGGCAGTTGCCTCACAAATGAACATAGAGCTTGCAATGAAGATAATTGTAGAAAAGAAGGAAACTATATTAAGGATTAACACTAATAAAGAAATAAGTTCTACACCAGTTCAGATTATCCTATACGACAATGGGTAGGTTGAATATAAAAAGTTGGAATGTTGGAGGGCTCCTAAACAGTGAGAAACGCAGGCGATTGGCTGAGCTAATTGGTTTAAATCCAGTGGATGTAGTATGTCTCCAGGAGACACATGTGCCTTGGGATAAGAAATCTTTATTAAATGTAAGGGGCTATAATCTGGCAATAGCTTCAACCCAAACGTCAAATATTAGAGGGGTCGCAATATTGACCAAGACACATTTGGGGGGGACATCACGCTACCTCTCCGACCCCCACGGCAGATGGGCTATAGTCAAGCTCACTCTTGGTATTACTATATGCAATGTGTATGGATCCAACAATGACGATCCTGCTATATTTGAACACTTAGAAGCAGAATTAGCCACCTGGCAGGGACCCTTAATTATATGTGGGGACTTTAATATCTCTCTTAATCTCTCACTAAAAACCAGATCTGTTACAAAATATGTGGGCCGAAAACCCAAAGTGTATAAAGCAATTAAAAGGCTAGTCAACAGCTTTGGTTTAATAGATGTCTGGGCTCAAAATAACAAACAGGACCCAGGGTACACTTATTTTTCGCACCTGCATCAGAAACATGTACGTATAGATTATATTTTTGTTACTCAGGAGTTAGCCCCTCAGTCTTCGATTGTTAAATGTCCCCAAATAATATCAGACCATAATGCCCTCATCCTTTCAACTGAATTTGGCTCCCATCAAAAGCAACGTAGGCACTGGTCATTCGATCGTAAACTCTTGGTTAACGCTGAATACATTATGTATATCAAGAAATGGACAGAAGAATTTTTTAATATGAATCGTTTCAGTTCTTCAAGAAATATTGTCTGGGATTGTTATAAGGCAGCACTTAGGGGAGAAACTACTAGCTATCAAAACAGGATCCGAAAAAAACAACTTAACGAGCATAACTTGGAAATATCCACCCTAGCTAAAGCTGAAGCAGATCACACCAGGCTAATTTCTTTGGGGCAGGACGCCAAGCAATTAATGTATCAAGTAATTACATTGAAATCTGAGATAAACACAACTCTTAGCCAGAAAGCGGCACAAACATATAGGGCCCATAGAAAAGATCTCTATGAGGATGGAGAGAAAGTAGGCAGACAACTGGCTCTAACCACCCGGCAAAAAAATGTTGCCCGTAATATTAGTTCAATTCAGGAGGGTGGACAAACATTTACTAAAGCGACTGATATAATACAACTATTTCAGCAATACTATCAAAGTCTATACACTGAAGACCTAGTTACCACTGACACTCAAATAAATCTGTTTCTTAACAATTTTCTTGATAACGATAATGGAGAGAAAGTTCTCGACGAGGCTACTCGTGAAGATCTGGAAGGGGAAATCTCCATCGAAGAAGTATTAACAGCACTTACTTCGTTACAAGCAGGAAAAGCAGCGGGGCCGGATAAAATTCCAATAGATCTGTATAAAATTTTATCTGAGCAACTAGCCCCAATTTTGCATGATCTTTTTCTAGGGATACAATGGAACGGAGTTTCTCCTGCATCTTGGTCTGAAGCCAGTATAGTTGTATTTCCTAAGATAGGAAAGTCACCCGAATTTCTCACTTCATATCGCCCCATATCCCTTATCAATTCGGACTCTAAATTGTTTGCTAAAGTAATGGCCGGTAGATTAAGCAGGGTCATTGAACATCTGGCCTCCCCTTGGCAGCATGGTTTTGTTCCAGGTAAAGGGACTACCGATCACACCTGCAGGGCTCTGGCTCTTTTCGCTGCCATTGCTGTCAGGGGAGGGCAGATGTCAATGATCCTGTTGGATGCCGAGAAGGCCTTCGACCGGGTGTCATGGAAATTTCTCTGGGCGGTTATGGCACGAAATAATTTTGGCCCCAAATTTGTAAAAGCTATGAAATCTATGTATACGTCCCCCAAAGCCAAATTACAAATTATGGGTTTCTAATCTGGTCAGATTAGTATATCTCGAGGTACTAGACAGGGCTGCCCTTGTTCGCCACTATTATTTGCGCTTTATATTAATCCGCTTATATTAAAACTCCTAGAGCATACACTTATTACTCCCATCCTGAGCCACTCATTTGAGACCAAAGTATTAGCCTATGCGGACGATATCGCGGTCATCACCGCTGATCCAGTAGTGGCTATGCGCGAAATCGAAGAATTAACTCTAGAGTACGGCTTGTACTCGGGCTACTCCCTGAACAGGGGAAAGACTATTATACTGGCTACAGCCAATACAGTGTGCAGTGATCAAAGAAGGAGTCATAAAGCCACCTATTTGGGAGTCACTTTAAGCCCTGATACCAAGCATATTATAGCTCTGAACTATGACCCCCTAATTGCCAAGATTAAACAGGACCTAGATCGGGTCAATAATTTACATCTTTCGATCATTGGAAGAGCCAATTTTCTCAAAATGAATGTTTTACCCAGATGTTTATATCTTTTTCGTACAATCCCGCTAGCAGTAGAGTCAAGGATATTAAAAACACTCGACTCACTTATGTCGAAATTTTTATGGCAACATGGAAAGATTAGGAGATCGCATAAACTGCTCTCCCTCCCTATAGAAAGAGGGGGACTTGCTGTTCCAAACTGTACCTTGTACCACTGGGCTTCAATCCTAAAACTCTCAACTCCTATGTTTTGTAATAGTAATGGAACTACACATGTTGATATTGATTACATTCCTTCAATATATGAGCTGGTTCTCGGTAAAGAAGCAAAGGGCCTTTTCCTCCAGGTAATTGACACTAAGCATATGAAAAAGAAATACAAGGTTGAAATTATGTTAAGCGCTTGGAAAGTCTGGGAAAAGGTTGCTAAACTCATACAACTTAAGACACTTAATAGGTATACGCTATTATGGAAACATAGTACTCTTTGCGCACCATCTTATGATGTGATAGCAAGAAAATGGGAAAGGATTGGTATAACTACAATTAGTGACTTCTTGATTAACGATTTTGAAACCACTTTTAACGACCTGAAACAAAAATATCAACTCTCAAATGGTGATTATATTAAATTCGCGCAGGTAATAGCGTATCTAAGAGCAAAACGTCCCTCTATTTATTTGGGGAGAGTAGAGATAATTGAAGCCCTTAACAATACAAACACTAGAATAGGAGCACTTTATAGGCTACTTCTAATTAATATGTCGGATGACCTGGAAAAAACAGAAACTAGCTGGGCTACAAAATTAAACAATCCTGACGTAGATATTGATAGGATATTAGAGATGAGCCAACTTTTGATTATGGCCAGTAACTTAAAAGCCCAAATATACAAAACAGTCTTCAATCTCTATTACACACCCGCTAAGCTGTTTCTATGGGGGAAAAGGGAGAATGACATCTGCCCAAGATGCTCGAAAGGTCCCGCCACCCTGATACACATGTGTAGCTGTCCTTCACTTGTATTAATTAAGAACATGCTCTCGAATTTCTGGGAAGAGCTTTTTGGGCACAGGGTACCAGATTCAGATACACTCTTTGTCTTAGGATTCGATCCTACTCTAAAATTGACAAAATCAGAGCAAAAAATACTATATATTGGTACCGCTGCCTTTAGAATCATTTTGGCAGCTCGCTGGAAGGAGCAAGAACCTCCTAGTTTTCAGATGTGGCTCTCCCGTTTTCTGGCAATCTATAGCATAGAGACGGCTATATATACTACAAGGGGAAAGATAGCAAGGAAACTTGGGGAGTCACTCTGGCTTCCCATAACGAATTGGAAATGTAAACATAATCCTACGACTATATAAGGTTTTTAGATCGCTTCATTCCAGCTACTTGCTCTTATGCTTTTTGATGTATTTCTGTTATTCCTTTTCCTATTAATGAATTTGTAATGTCTTGCTTTATATGATGTATTGTATAGATTCTATCTGGCTCTGCCTGTGTTGGGTTCATCAAAAAAAAAAGGATATTTATCTGCTTTTTCACAGAACTGTACAATGTTTAATTTACCAACCTTGGCAACGCCAATAGCTCTTCAGTCCTATTAGATAGGTGAGCCCTATTGGTTCTACCAATGCTTGTCGAAAGTGTTTCTATGAGGTGGAATTAATATATACAAAAACGTTGCCTCCAAGCACAAATGCAGCTTTCGAATCAATGCAATTGCTGTGCATAAGAAAAAAAGAGTGCCCTTGTTCATGGAAATTCTGATAGTGAGCCAACAAGCATTTACTGTGACAGCTGGAAAACGCAGCAGCTATGCAATATTCAGTAACTCTGTCTCTTAGTGGGTAGCTGTAATCTGACCTAATGGAGAACAATGTTCACATGAATCCCCCCCCCACCTCAGCACAAAAATAACAGGATTCGATCCATTTCCGATTTTTCCTTGACTTTTAAAAATTTGCCTTGTATTTAAGTTCCTGGTTATTTATTCACAACAAGGTGGTTTCCTATTAGCTTCGATGCTGTTTGGTACATATAGATGGCATATTTGTTCTCTTCATTGGAAGAGGCGTATGTGCTGAAAGAAAATTAAACTATTGCAATTTTGTGAAGCCCGTTCTGTAAAGCTTTTAGAAAATAATAAATAAATCGTTTTTTGACAATCTTTTGAAAAAGCAAGAGTCTTCTTGTAAAGCCAGTTAACCTCCTTTCCAACGTTCAAATTATAACAGGGGTGCAAGTGGGCAGTTTACAATGTGTCCACAACAGCTAACGCCATTTCTTAACACTTGACAGAAACCTTCTGATCTTTAATCTTAATCCATGCGTTTTTAACATTTTAGAGAATATAAACGTTATGAGCCAAGTTGCCAAATTGAATCTGCTTAAATTCGCATTTTGATTTTTTTACCCTTAAACCCCAGAATTTGTGAACTATTCCCCAAGGCATTGGTTCTTAACCTTTTCTTCCGGAGACCCCCACTTAATGATTCCTACAATCCAAGGACTCCCACTGAATCATTATTGGAATTCAGGGACTCCCAGTGTCATTATTGGATTACGGGGAGCACTAAGCAATTTCGATAACTTGAACTTCAAACCAATACGGAAACAAGCATTCATCAAACAAATAAATAAATGATGAAATGTGTTAATCAATTAACAAACATATATATAAAAAAGCAATCAACATTTGAATTTTATTTGGAATATTGGAGTTTTTCTAAATTGAATTCAGACTATCTATTGCCTATATTATTTCCTGTTTGATGCACTAGCACTGCTCCCACAAATCAATCTGAAGAAACCAACTTAATATTTAGCCCTAATTTCAAATGACTTCACATTTACTGAGCACTGAAAAATGTTCTACGCTAATTGTGCCTCTTTATTTATTTACCATTTATTCATCTGTTAATATTATTTATTTTCTAAGCAGTCACGAACCCTCTGAGTAGCCAAGGTGGACCCCCAGGGGGTTCCTAGACCACAGGTTAAGAGCCACTGTTCTACAATATGCACTTTAAGTGGTTGTATCACAGAGGCATGCACGACTTACCCACATGTGCCTCTACCTCGTGGACCCAACAACGAATGTGTCCAAACAATGCATGCCTGTACTACGCATGCATATACCATGCATGCCTTTACCATGCAATATTGTGGTAAAGGCATGACAGGTAAAGGGATGTCTGGGAAAGATCACACCCCACCCCCATGCCCCGAGCCCTGAAAACTACCCCACCCGAGTCCTAAACAATACGCCGACCCCCCTCAGCCCAAAACACAATCCTGACCCCCTCCCCCCCGGAGCCCAAAACACTCCCCCGACCCCCCCCTGAGCCTCAAACACTACCCTACCCCCAGAACCCTAAACAATACCCCGGCCCGAGCCTTAAACAATACCCTGACACCACTCAGCCCAAAACATTACCTGAACTCAAGCCCTAAAAACAACACCAACCCCGATCCTAAGCACTACCACCCAATCCCCCTGAACCCTAAACACTACACCGACTGCCAAACACTACCCCAAATCCCCGAGCCCTTAAAAGTACCCCGACTCCCCAGCCCTAAAACTACCCTGACTCCCGAGCCCTAAACACTACCCCGACACCCCTGAGCATAAACATTACCTGATCCCCGAGCCCTGAAAACAACCCCAACCCCCCTGATCCTAAAGACTATCTGACCCCTCTGAACCCTAAGCACTACCCCGGCCCGAGCCCTATGCACTACCCCAACCCCGAGGCCTAAAAATTACACCACTCCCCCAGCCCTAAAACTACCCTGACCCCCTAGAGCCCTAAAAGCTACCCGACTCCCTCAGACCTAAAACTACCCCGACCCGAGCCCTAAACACTACCCCAACACCCCTGAGCCCTAAATATTACTCCAACCCTTAAAAAAAGCCATCACCCCCACCCTGAAACCTGACCCCAGCCCCACTTACCTCACCGCACCCTCTCCTGATCCTTCCTGTTCCTGGACCCACCCATCCCACCATTTAGACCACGCACAGGCTTAACCACGCATATGCGTGGTTAAGACATGTTTGGTTCAGCTTGCAGGGCAAATGGCATGTGGGACTCGGCCCATGTTATAAAGGCCATTTCCCACTTTAAGAATATTTGATCTCAATATTTAGCAATCCGAGCCAAATCGGTGCAACTCAAATCCAGATTTTTTTTTTGTATTATTGATGATGGTCTAAGGTGCAGCCGTTGATAATCCAACATAGACCTGTGAGTTATGAACAAAGTGAAACCTCTTTCACGTGGTGGTCACCAGGGTTGGATTGGGATTGAAAATCGGCCCAGGCACGCAAAAAAAAAATCGGCCCACAAATGACTGCTTCGGCGTAATCTTATAAAAAAAAATGAGCGGGGGGCGTATGGGGGGAGGAGGGGGTAAAAAAAATGTACACGTTAGTTTACACTGCTGAAATACACCTAGAAACAAGTGAGGCCACTTCTACTCAGGCCCCTGTGCCTCCGCTCAGTATGTGCATACATTAATGGGCTGGCCCGAGAGACAAAGGGAGTGACACCTCTTGCTAAGCAGAGGTAATGAGCGCCCATCTGCCTATAGAAGGGCCACTCAGACACCTACTGGGCCGCTGGCTGTTCGAGCAATAGAGACAGCGCCCAAATTGCCCCCTAGTCTGCTAAAAAAGCAGCCCACAGCAGCACTCGGACACCGGCCCCTCAGGCATTGCCCGAATGCCCGTGTTACCAATCCGACGCTGGTGGTCACTCGTACTATGTGGCAGCTTGATAAGCATTTCCGGAAAACACTCTCAAAATGGATGAGGCACTGATTAATGTGGTAAAACTTACAGAGCAGGGCCATTCTAAGGATGTAGGTTTGGATCAAGACTTAAAATTGTGGAAACATTGATGCAAAGAGAGAAACTGTCTGGAATTTTAGATGTATTTCATAAAACGTTTGTTTCTTTATGAGGAAATGTGTAGTATCCCCTTTTTTGGGCACTTTACCTGTCCTGGGTGGATCCCAGATACTGGGGTAGAGCCTGTTGAATGACTCGGGGAACTGGGTAGCGATTTGCACGAAGCCAGCAGTTGTTGTTGCTTTTTCATCGTCACTATTTTTTGAGCGACTGTAAGAAAAAGTAAAGTCAAGTCAGGCATGTGAATAAAGAAATATCAAGGTGCTGTACATGTTTATTTACTCCATTTGTAAAATGCATATAGATAATGGAAGTATGTTATGTCGTACAACATTGGAGACAGTGGTAGCAGGTAGAGTTCTCAAGGAGATAACACAAGGTATTGCATGCAAGGTCCATTCTTTCAAGTCCATATAAATAGAATATCCAGTGCTGTCAAACATAGGAGCCATCCACCTAGTGTGCAAAATAACAAAATAATTAATTCTATATTGGGTGAAAAAAGAGCAGACTGCTATAAATGTGCAAAAAACTCCACATTCCGGCTAAGCCACTAGCCCACTGTAGAACCAGTAGAGTTCTGGAGGACACCTAGTAAAACATCCCCATTCAGAGACTATGACAGAAACAGACAGCGAGAGGCAGTAGGCATTATGAAAAAGTCCTATTTTAGACCAAGAAGCACAAGCCTCAGCTGTTAAATTGAACGATGTGTGTCCGAACCAAGCTATCTTGCCGAACAAAGGTGTGTAGGCTATGTTTCGAGGAATAGAAATTTCTTAGTTAAAAGGCTGAGTGAAAGAGGTGAGTCTTAAGGCATTGTCGGTACTTTCAAGGGTGTTTCTCAAGTCTTGGACAGGACATTCCACAAAGAAAATTCCTATCCTTTCAACTTCAAAATTCCGAATTCTTTAAACTTTTATGGCTGGTTGGCAAAGCCCTGTAGCTGCCCAAGCTCTGGCTCCTGGAGAACAGAGCACAATGATCGATGGCTCATTTATTGATCCATTATTGCCAGAGGACACCAAACAAGTTCTGTGCACATATTCAGAGACTCATCCAAAGAGCCCTTTTATTGCTTGTTTATATTGCAGTTACCAAGGACCTCATTTAATTGGGTTTGAAGATACCCAGGTTTATAATTTGTTTTAAAACATTTATTTTTAAAGCAGGACAATTTATAAGACCATTTCAGAGTTTAGAGTGCAGAGTCGCTTCTCAGAATAAAGTGAGGGCCCACCAAGCCTCACTTAAAGACTGAGAATGAAGTTGTGGTATGGACTGTGAACTACATTTATAAAGGACGGAGACTCAAGAATTGTAAGTCAATTGCCTGCATTGCAAGGTTAGTATGATCTGGTTGATAAGCAATCATTTAATAGAGCTGAATTTTGGCTGGAAAGTAATTTTTGGGAGGTTTATAGATGCCAACCTAAATTACTGTAAGGAGCCCATAAATGCTTTATGATCATGACACAGAAATCGGCCTACTACCTTTGCCGTACCTCAGTGCTGAGTATTCAGGCCTCCACACAATGAGTGGACTATGAGCATTTAATCCTTAACTCAATGTAAGTATACTTTGAAAACTGCAAGATTGTATCTCAATACTGCTGGATTTTCAACTTCCAATTCTTCAATTGTGCATTTGATGATTTCCATTAAACTGTCCAAATCATTTCATCACAAGATGGATGCTGTCTACACAGCTGATCTGGAATACAGACAATATACCTTCATGTCAAGTTGACTCGACCAAGAACATATGCGCTTTACATGTGAGTCCACTAGTTTGGCTAGCCATTCCTTCAGTTCAACTTGGCTTTATCCATTTACACTTTCAAATTAATTGAACTGGTCTTTAAGGATTGAAGTACCTATCTCAGCTCTAACGTACTTATAAATGCTCATTCCTTGAATTCAACAACACTGAGGTATAAACATGTACACCTCTTTCTCAAGCTAGATAAACTCATAATTCCACTGGACCATACATCTTAATACCATCAACTCACCATGACTGGACTTTTCACCTAGATTCACTTGTCATATTTCAACTGTTCTACTTATTTCTATATGCTAAACTTAACTCTACGGTATCACAAATATTCATGCTTTGTTCACAAATTGTTGTGACCACCCATTGTGATGCCTTGAGCCTATCCTGACCAGACTGTGAAAATGTATGTCTCAAACTGAACTAAGCTAGGTACTTCAGCAATGCTTACATCTAAATGCAGGTCACCTACTTTACTATTTCCCAATATCATACTTAACTGGTATATCACATGCCCGAAACTTGGAAACGTGACTCTTTCCAGTCTTCTCTACGTGGATGACATGGTCTTAATAAGCCAAAACGCCAATCAGATTACAGCACCTACTGGACACTACCCAAGACTTCTCACAAGTGAATGCTCTTCAAATCAACCTAAGCGAAACGAAAACCATGGCAATAAATTATACCAAAAAAATACTACACCCGCATCTGGATGCGCACCGCTTACAACCAGTAACTGAGTAGAAATGTCTTGGAATCCTACTAGACAGCAAATGCGCCTACAAACCCAAGATGGAGGCTTTGCGACGGAAAGGCACCACAACAACACTAGTCATAAAGCCTCTAAAAAAATAATTACCAGGTCTGACCTTAGATCCTATTCTCCAGGTCCTCCATTCAAAGTTACTCCCAACGCTGACCTATGGAAGTGAGCAAGTGCAAAGGAGGGACGTAACCGTTCTTGATCAAATTCTCACCAGTGCCTACAGAACGATCTTCCACCACCCCAACTATCCTTCCCCAGCACAAATATGGCTAGAATTCGGCCCTCAGAAACAGACCATGGCCAGAAGGAAGGGAGTTCATAAAATAAACTGGCATACGATCAGGGGAGCAGAGCAAAGCTCACTGAATTCATCCGGGAAATCTCACCAGCCAAACAGTACTCCCTAGTGAAACTAGATCGGTTTAATCTATGGAAGACCCCTGCAAAACATTCCAGCTTCAAAAAAGTAGTAGCGAAAGCCACAAAAATAACATCACTAATTGAAGACAGAGCAACACTGGCAAAAAGGTAACACAGCAGGTCTGTTCTTAAGTAATACACAGCCGTCAAACCACAACCATACTGAAGTGCAGGATTCAACATAACAACGAAAGAGACATTTTTAAGATACTGCCTGGGCATACTTCCGATTCTTCCTCGCCTAACTCCCTGAAAAAGGAAACCTGCAGAGCTTACCTGCCGACTTTGGGACAACGGAAGTGAGGCCCTTGTGCATATAATCTGCATCTGCCAAGCCTATTGGACGTCAGACGCTCAATGTTCCGCCCCATTTACATAAAAAAGGCATTCGGTCTTGTAGACAGGTAGTGAAGTCCAGCTTTAACCCAACCGCCACTCAACTAAACTGCCGCCTTACAAGATTCATCAACATAGCAGAAAGGAGACTGGGCCAATCGTCACCACTCAATGAAACCTAATCCAAAGGACTATTTTCCACAGCAAACTTTGCACAACAAACTTCTCGGACCATTTAAGGCCCCAGTTGATCATCAGCAGCCTGGAAGCTGCAACCTCATCACGATTTCCGCTCAAGACCGGACAGTTAAGAACAACACTAAAAATTAATGACTGTCAAACCTTCCCCTGAGAACTGGATGCAAACGGGACCGCAATGCACTTTATGCCACCACAGCTCTGAACCAACTGCTCGAAAGCTCAAAGACTCCCTCAAGCAACTGGTAGTTTATGACGGTTTTATCTTTCTTTCTCTTTTTTTAAATCCTATTTTGTGTATGCAAAAGAATTCTCAAAATGGCACGTGTATGCAATGGTTTTAAATAATCAAGCATAATAAACTTCTTTGCAGCTCTTCGCACCATACTTAACTGGGTGTGTCCACATCTTCATTCAACTAGACTATAAGCATGTATGTTAATCTTTCAAGTTTACAATGCTTCACTTACAGACAGAGGCTTGTATACCACACTGTCAAGGCGAGACCATGCATATATTCACCCAAAGTCAACAAGCCTATGTTCATGCATGGCATCATCTAAATCCATCCCAACCGTTTTAGCCATCAGTGGTTTCATATCAACTTGATTAAACTATCAAATAATATACATTTTTCTAAACTGGCTTAAATCATTTGCCATCTACTGGTAAGAGATGCCACTTAACCTGATAGAACATTAAGAGCTAACGGCATCTTGTAGCCATTATATGAGGAGTTCCCTTGCCTTCCATCTTCACACGTAAATTAAGGTGACCATTTTGTTTTAACATAAAGCTCTCTGGTGAGGTTGAATTTCGGCCTAAAGATCTTTGCTTTAAAGTGATCACAAACAATATGCCTTACAAAAGACTTGAGATTCTTGGTCTTGGGTGCATGCATCATACATATGTCAAGTCAAGTGAAGTCATACATGTGTCCTCAGTGAAACTCGCATCAAAAATGTGAACAGAATAGGTGGGCAACAATAGTAAGCCCTAAAAAAGATCAGCAGGATATTGCACCTGTTGTAGAGATCTGTGTATGACCTGCAGGTTATGGTTGAATGAAGGCGGGGTAAAATCAAACGTTCATCATCCTGATGTTGCTAAAACGAGTGTTGTGACGTTGGTTAATAACAAAAAATAATTATTTAGGTAACCAGAGAGGCCAAGATAAATGTCCAATATAATGAAATACAATGACAATGGGAGATGCAAGCAGGCATAGTTCCAGGATAAACATAACACCCACAGCTATGCTGTAATTTACTTAACCTAAAGTCAAACAGGAAAACGAAAA
Source organism: Lissotriton helveticus (assembly GCF_964261635.1). Lineage (NCBI taxonomy): Eukaryota > Metazoa > Chordata > Amphibia > Caudata > Salamandridae > Lissotriton > Lissotriton helveticus. The sequence goes on from NC_136057.1 coordinate 1,642,015,218, forward strand.
GCATTTTTTTCACAACGCCTGCAAATGTCAATTGGCATTCACCTTTTAAAAGAAAATGTCAAGCAAAGAAAGTATATAAAATGAGAAATTCCAAAAACTGTTCCTTACAAAATAGCCTTTGTTTCAATTCATCACTTAGAACAAATTCAAAGCCGTATCAATGCAAATCTGAGAGAATTATTTCTTCTAAACCATCCTCCGTTTGACTATTCCCGCTGTCCAATGGCCGCTCTGGCGAGGCAGCTCCTGGAAAGGATCGCAGCCGTTTGTGCAGAACAATAAAGCGAGCTTTCAAATGACTGGGAGTTGCTGACGGGCTTTCAATGTGCCCACACAGTGCCCGCATTATACAGAACAAAACTGTTTTATTGCAGTATCTAGTTTATAGACCAACAATTGACTTACTAACCCCCTTCTATGCTGCTATTTAGCTGTCAAGAAGTGGTGCTGCTTATAATGCACTGGGAGATAAAGGCGAATGTCTGCCTAAGATATGCTCCGCGTGGCTTTGAGTCTTCAGTGGGGTACTCTACCTCGCGACAGGATTTCGTAGGTATCTGCTGAAGTTAAGAGAACTGGAGAACCAGGCAGTTTGTAGAGGTCTTGAAGCACGCGTGATGCAACAGCAGCATATATAGGGTTAGAGGATGAGGTTCATATAGCAGCCACGCCAGCCCAGTACTCTTCTGGGAGAGGTAACTAATAGATACTAATGAATATAAACTAGAAGAGAGTGACCAGTCATAAGTAAGAATTGGCTAATGTCCAAGAGGGGGCCTGACTTCTGCCTCTTCACTACAGATGGCTACTGAGTCACCAATAGTAAAATGTATATTTGTACAAAGTGACAGAGCCAAGCAGAAAGAAAAAAACACATATCCAAATTTACAATTGTATCATGGGTTTCGGCTGCACTAGCACTTGGTCAAAAGGAAAAGAGGAAGAGGGGGAAAGAAACAGTCCCAACTATGTACTGCTTTGGGCTCCTTTAAAAAGCATCCTTCCTGTCAAGATTTGCTTCACGTGTCTATCTCGGCACAGCTGGTCAGTGAATGTCTTCTTGGACACATATATCTCACAAACGTCCTGAAACCATGTGATTTCATGGGCTGATGCTTGATTTTTCCGGCCGGTTTCGAGTGGTAACAATTTGCACCACCAACACGCCAAAAACGCCAATCAGCGTTGAAGGCTTTGAATAATCCTAATGATGGTTACCAACGGCATTAAAGGCAAGCATGCCCCACAATCTGCCCAGCACAGCTAATATTGATTTCAATATACTTTTTAATTGGGACACGCGGCTAACATGCATTCTGCAGCTTGGTATCATTACAGCATCTGACCATTTCCAAATTTTTGTTTGGACAATATAGGAATCAAAAATTTCTTGTAATGCCCCGTCCATTATTGGGAGATGCCAGAAGTGCTATGCAGCATGTTAGCAGAAACCATATAGTTGTGTACTAGTGCACCCTTCTGCAATACATGTCTTACTAAGTTGAGATTGTATCTCCCTCAATACTCTAAATATGTTGGATAGAAGTAATTTAGGATTATGTAAGAACAGTTCAATGATTGGTGGAATGAGGCAGCTCCATTACGGGTTCACTTTATAAATAAAATAAATAAATACTGTGAAATGAAACTGTTTCTAATCTGTGAATACTTGAAAAACTCCTCACTAAGAATTGTTCTTAATTTCCATATAACTCTTGAATCCAGCGGTGCTGATAACATTGATAAGAAAATTGAAGTTCGCTCTTACCTGAGATGCTTTGACTCGTTTGTGTTTAATTGGAGCCGGTGGTTTCTGTTACTCAGCACTGGCACCTAATTATCAACACTGGTGCTACAGTTTCATGAGCATAAATTAAGGACACACTCATTTTTGGTAGGCAGGGGGAGATTAAGTGATTTGCCCAGAATCACAGGATGTTAAGCCAATGCAGACACTCGAACCTGGTTCCCCAGCTCCGAAGTTGGCAGCTCTGGCCATTAGGCCACATCCTCTCTCCACTTCCTGTTTAGTATTGGCACAGTTTGAGTCAAAGTTACAAGAGAAATCGTCTGGTGCAAGCTGCCTCCTGAGAGAGCCCTGGCACTTTTTTTTTTTTTTTTACAAATTAACCACTGCGTTACTTTAAATGATGAAGTGTAGGATTACACTGTAGTGCTCCTTCACTAGGTATCCTGGGCCCACTTGATCCCCAGTAGCTCTTTCCAAATTCTAACTATTGTTACTATGGTTTTGTGTCATGCAAAGTCCAGGGATTTGAAATCATAATACAAAATATTGTTAAGTGTTTGCAAAAAACAGACTTCGTACAACCGTGTTTGGAAAAAGATATTACGCCTCAATATAAGAGATAAGCTATGTTCGTTCAACTTGTAATTAATGACCACCCCACACAAAAGAAACAATAGTCGTGATTACCTGGTTAAAGAAGGTATTAGGAAAATAAATAGGTATATCTTTAAAAAGATATAAGATTTAGGCAATATAGACAATTTAATTAACCACGTTGGCTGTGCTTAGCACTTATGTTGGTAAATTTCATATTTTTCTTGAGACCAACCAATTACCTCCAGGCTTCATAGACTTATCTTTAAAGAGGTGTTGATACTCATTTGTCAATACCACTTCTAAATCTCGTGCTTGGTAAGTAATTGGGGAGGGTGTCAAAGGGTGGTCTACTGTATAGATTTACAGTAATAATCTGCATCTTTTCCATATTACATTTGTATTGTGATACTAAATGAAACTACATTGCGGAGTCGTCTGTCTCTAGGATTGATTGGGAAGGGCTGCCGGGACAGACCAGCATGTGATTAACATATGCCATTAACTGTCTTAAGAGACCTTCGATTTTAACAGGCGGAATAATCACTAATCATACTGTATATAATTGAGAGGTTTAGAGAAAAATAGTTCAGATTCTCGCTTTGAAGGTTGCTGCCTTCCAACTCACCAAATATTAAAGCATAGTATGCAAAATGTCTACCACACACTTGAAGGTGATGAAGAGCAGGGTTACAAAAAGGGTTAACACATTCAAATCAAACAATGCATCATTGGCAGTAACCACTATAATATTAGAAACGCAACAATCATATCTCAAAATCCAAATTATAACCCAAAAGATAATTTATTACAATCCTAAAACCATGCATGTTTTAATTAACTGCTGTCATAAAAATACGTATTAAAATAGAGTTTTACAGTTCCTTCTATTCTATCACAAAGTACATAATTATATTGCTATTGATCAGTAGCCACAGCGAAGCTAAAATCCATACATTTGTTAAGGAGTAACATTTTTGCAAGAGCAGACTCACATGCCCTACTTTCCATCTAATGGCGAAGGGTTAGGGCCTCACTAACCGCCCTTGTTTCCCTCCCAGAAAATGTGGTCTGATCAGTGCTTTCCTAGAAAATCCCAATTGAAACTAAGCAAGCAGTGCAGGGCCCTTTCATGGGTTAGATTTTGCCATTGTGTCATCTTCGGTGGAAAGGGTTTTTTGTACGCCAGGAGGTTATAGATGCCAGGGGAAGTAACATCAACCGCAGCAGCATCTCCAGCCTTTTCACTGGTTCGGGCATCTCATCAAATACACCTTCTGTCTCCATCCCTCGTGGCACCTAAACAGGAGTTCCCAGGCTGATGACAGATGCTTTCAAAACAGCAAAAAATATGCAGACTCTTTGATGGCAATGTCTTGCTTAGCTTCATGTTCCAATGCATTCTGCAACCAGCTCAAGCCAAGATTGCTAAAATAAGATTGTTCATCTATAAATATGTGCATCATGGATAAATGTGAGAAAACGAGGACCTTGATGAAATGTGTTTCAAAAGTGGAAGTAAAAGGTTATGTACTATCTAATCCGTAATAGGTTTGACAGCACAAGTTGTCCATTCAGTGCTGGTTCCATCCTGATAGTTGTTGATGGCTTGAGCCCAGTTCAAGGAAAGTCTGAAGGAAAGTATTCTCTTCCCTGGCTAAAATGTCGCTCTTGTCATGTCCCCACATTATGGGGAGGTAGGTGGCAGGTGCATCAGAAAACGCAAGCACCATAAGACCTCCCGGTGATATGTGCGCTTTATAAGATTCTTTGACTTGACTTGACTTGGCGGATGGGTTACTCACCAAAATATAAATCCCATAGGATATAATAGGATTTATATTTTGGCAGACGGGAAATTTCTGTCACAGTTGTGACGGAGTAACCTGTTCCCCGCGATCTAATTCAGTCCCATGGCCTGAAAAGCCAGAAAGGCATTTGAAGTTCAGTTACCCCCAAAAAGGTGATTTCATTTTTTATTACTTTTTGTTAATGGTCTCCAAAAAATATTAGTGGTAGAGTTGAACATAGGAGAAGGTACGAGGAAAATGTGATGGGGAAATTAGAAAAAACTAATTGCAGCAAGTCTTGTACAATGTGTAATTCACTATATATAATGTTCTAGAAATTGTTTCTATACATTCTCAAATATATAGCTTGTTCCGTTTTTATTTAAAAGGTGGAAGTGAAAAGAGTGGGGTGCGTATAGAGTGAAAGCCACAAAAGAATAAAAAGTGCAGTGTGGATTGCCCTGATCACTTATCACAAGGACAAGGTGTCAAATCAAGATTTCTTTGGAAACCCAAAGGCAAGCATGATAAGTATCTAATTGTTCCAGACCTATGGCAAAACAATAAACTGTGAGTTTGTGAGTTAATCCATTTTGATTATCACATCCCACTGTGATCAATGATTTTGAACTTGTTACTTGGACTTCGAAAACTGATGACATCCTATTAAAGTTAATTCTCCAAAATGTTTTTACTGTTTGCATGCATTGTTCATATATGTTAAATGCAAATTGGTTATTCCATTAGTTCACAGTAGCCCATATTAGCTTTCCATTTCCCAAAGTTTGGCGCATTTCGGCAGTCTCAAGTCCTGTGAAATATCTTGTGTGACAGGATCAGCTTCAGTCCCAGAAATGTCCTTTAGACCTAGTTCTTTCAAGATCATTCAATAGGACTGTCTGCTTGGTCAACCTAATGCTCCTGACAAGCACCGCGGTTATGATGGGAGTCATTTTCCTCCAATAAGATGCAATGACATTGTAACTCCATGCAAGATGGAAAATACCCTCACCTCCCTCTATTACCCAGGCAGGCAGGTGAGGAGTCCCTTTTCATACACCAGAGCCTTTGCCTGGTGAAGTAGACCCGTTGTAAACATTTAAATTGTATGAGCTGAAACCTTATTGATAAGGAAACGTTGTTGGGGGCCGTAATGGTGCGTTGCCATTCAGTGTCCTCTAGAGTACCAAAATAATTCTCCCTTGGAAGTCAGAAGATGTGAAAGGTGTTCAGAGTGTGCATGAATAATGATCTAGTTTCTGGAGATTTTTTCCGACACAGCAGTTGAGATGTGATCGCTCTCACCTCAAAAGGGTTAAGGTCTAGGAATATTTCTACATTTGTAAAGTATGACTTGACGGCATGTCTAAGATATATGTTTCTGAAAAACTGATATTGAAAAAACCCGAATGAAATCCAATGAAGGAATTCAAGGTATTTTGGTTAGGTACTATACCAAGTGTGAATATCCCTAAGCTGACCAATCCCTAAACCCCTTTAGTTCAGCAACCTGAGTGACTTGTGTACCCACCCACAATGAGGTCTTAGTAAGTTTGTCATTCTACCACAAGTGTATTAACACCCTCTTCCATGGCTCAAACACCACCTTGATAGCAGGACTGATCCCCTTGGGGAGGGAGCCCGCCTATAGAAATGCAGTGGCAATTTTTCTTTAAATGCCCATAACTCTGTGATGTGGGCCGAGTCTGAACTAGGTCCATAAAGCCAGTCATTAATTACTACTAGATCTGCTGCTTTGTTAGATGAGACCCAAGCAGCCATCCCAAAGCTTCCATCATAGGGGAATTTGTAGCATTGAGCTGTGGACACCCTGGGTGTCTCTTTATACACCATGAAAGACGGTAACAGTAGTTACTTAGGGTAATTAAATAATTTTAAAGATCCCTATCATACCTATCCAGAACAATGATACAGGGTTCTAGTGAAACAGATTGTTTAGGCCGCCTATTAACGCATATATATTTAATACCCATAATTGCCCTCTAGTAGGGTCCATGTTTATATCCATATTTTCAATCCACTGAGATGTTGGACTGTATAGTGCAGTCTCACTTTTTCGCCCTGCCACAATGGAAATAGGCTTTTTTTAGCCCATTTAACCATAAGCCCTGAAATGTGGCTGAAGTCATTCAAGCTTGCTCTACCCATGGCTCGAATGTTCAGGGTGACTAAGGAACATGAGTAAGTCATGTGCATATCAGAATGTCTCTTCAAGTGCATGGGACCAATGAAATCCCCAGAGCACCATGTACAAATGAAGCAGCATTTCCTGGGGTAGGAACCCCCAACCCTCGCCGTTGGCATCCAATATAGTTATTGGATTTACAAAATAAAAAGAGGACGCTTTATTCTAGGGAGTAGAGGGAAAAAGTGGTCCTATTGGAGACTATCAAAAGCTCTCTCAGAGTCCACTAGAAGTACTGCATGTGTGTCTGGGAGAGGTTGAACCAGGGCAAGCACAGTGAAAAGGACTTAATAACGTGTGTGCCACAATGTGGCTTGCGGGGGCCTTCACAAGAATTTTTGTCTTCACATTTATTAGCGAGGTAGATGTCTATGAGGAGCAGTCAGTAGGAGTGCACTGTAATGAACATCACACGGGAAATTCTTCTTGTTTTTAGCATAAGGCTGTAAACATTGCTTGTAGGGTTTCAACGAGGAAGCCAAAGAATACCCCAGGGAATCCATTGGGCTCAGGGTTTTCCCTGTTTTGCCAATTGGGCTAAAGCCCTCTGGTATTTGATCGACTCTGAGGTCCTTGTCAAGTAGACCAGGTGGAGGGTCACAAAATCCAGAAAATACTCTAGTCCTGCAGGGTAGGCAGATCCTGTACAACCAGAATGTTTGGTAGAAACAAGCGAATTATTCTCCTATCCCATAGGTTATTGTGTACCAATCAATATTCGTCACACTGCCTCCGTGTTTATCCTCCTGTTCCCAATGACATAGCCAGTGTAGAAATGTATCAGTCTTGTTGCCATACTCATAGAGCCTAACCTGGGAGAGGAACCTAGTTTCCCTGGCATCATTCAAGAGCTGTTTCTGCATCCTGCTCTTCCCTGTATTTACTGCTCTCCAGGCCTAATGCTTTTTTCCCCAGATGCCTTATCACAAATACGGCCTTTTCTTTAAGATGCAAAATATCAGACCCTGTTTGTGGAGGTCATGGGGACGACCTGGATTATTGAGCCCTAACTGTGGCATGTGAAATCATTTGCCACTAGTGTCCTGGAGTATGTTCTACTATCGCTCTGCAAACTGGGCCGAGTAAAACCCTTTCACCCTTTCAGCACGTTACTTGTTAGGTGACGAGGGTGAGAAGTAATATGCTTTTGAGGGAGGATGTGTGTTGAGAACAACAATAGAACTCAACAATCAACGAAAAGACACAACAACTTTAATGTCCAGCCCAGTGCTTGTCTGCTGGCAAAAGACGGCACTTAGTACCAATCAGTACTTAGTACTACACAATTCGATGCAGCATTCATGGTGGTACCCTTGATTGTGAATCTCTTGTGGGCACAACACCCCTTAACCCCATCTTGGTGCTCTCTCCCGCCTGAGTGATTGGATCTGTTTCTGGTTCACTTACATAGTATGCTATCTCTACTTTCAACAAGCTTCTAACTTCTTCTGTGGTAATCCACCAAGCGCTAAGCTGCCACATACCATGGCATCATGCAGTTTAATGACCAAGTTTAATCTCTATTGTGGCGTGGTCTGAGAGGACTTAGGTGTGAACTCAGGAGTCAGTCACAACATCCTCTTCTGTTTTTGGTAAGATATATTAATGTGGGGGAATAATTTATGTGCCCTAGATAAAAAGTTGTATTTTGTATTGCCTTTGGGGTGGGTGTTGATAACTCCATAAACCAAATGTGTCAGGCCTCCTTCACCTATTCAGGGTGAACCACATTGGTACAGTGATCTATCCATCAGCCTACTGATGTCATCACCATCAAACCCAGTGGTGCCTCATGAAGGATGAACCCTAATACTTGAAGTAAGGCTTAATGACACAGGATCTATATAAACGTTCATTAAGGTGATGAGCTTGCCATAAAGAAGTCTTGTCTCCATAATATAACTTTCCAAGCCATGTCTGTATCATTTGAAATAGGAAGAGTCGCTTCAACACCATTAACCTTTTAGAGCCACAAATGAAACCTGCATGATAAACCAAGATATATCCCAGTCAGCAGAAGATTTTACAATTATTCCCAAGTAAGTGTGTCTGCTGGACCATTAACACCACTGAGCCATATCACTTGGTAGTTTTCATTGCTGCTCCTCTTCTCACCATCTCCAGGAGGCTGTTAGAATTCCAGGAGATGTGATCAGCACCCTCTGCCTCCCTGGTCTCTTGTTATACAATACTTGGTATTAGTGTACTATCTAGAAGATACCACTGAAACGCAAATAACATTTGAACAGTTCACAAGAAAATCTCTTACGACTCTACATTTCTTTCTTGATCTCAAGCCTCTGTTGGACAACTGTAGGAGCCAATGCCACCCCTAATGCGAAGAACAGCTAACTGCATCTCTTCCTCGAAACCCTGTGCACCCCTATATAAACCGTTAAACAGTAGAAAATAATAATGAATAAATAATAAAGAAAATGCCCCTTTTTATAGATAGGAACAATTACAGCACCTTTCCAAGTATCAGGCAGGCGAGCACCAGATAATATAGCATAAGACAGAATGTTAATATACAGACCCCAAATTTCTATTTCTGAGCTGTAGAGGCCTCCCAAAATAAATTGAGGTTTGGAGCTTTACCAGGCTTCATGAACATTATTGCTTCTCTGGTATCTTTCAGTGAGCAAAACACCTGATCAGGCACTGCACAGGCTACTATTAGCCATGGTGCATTGATTGAAAACACAAGACATATTGTCAGAAGGAAAAGTAGATTAAAGATTAGAAAAGTATTGAACCCAAACCTGCTGTTGAATATGGTGGGCGGTTGGAGTGTGACCTTCAAGACTACCATGGGCGATTATGTGCCAGAAGGAAGATATATTGTTTATTCAGGAGGCTTTGAGTAAGTCCTGCCAGTAAGTATCATCTGCACTCATGGATCCGTGTGGAGCACAAGGACTTTATAGTGCCTGTCTGCATTCCATGTAATCCAAGGAGAAGACTTAGAGAGGGCTCCCTGAAAGCGCCGTCTCCCATCTCGACCTCAAAAAAGTGTCTTAGAGAATCAAAAAGATGACCATGAATGTCAACAATAGGGTTTGCGTATAAAGAATCATCGTCATAGGGAGAAAGAGCTGAAACAAAGCAAGCATATATTAAAGCAAGCCTCTCAGGGAAAGAGCATAGTTTTGGCCACTTAAGAACCCTCTTGGAATTTCCAACAATAACATTTTTATATGCCCTGGTCAACTCGGAGACATCTAGGAACGCCTCTATCAATGTTAAATTCAACTTATTATTGTCGATCTGATCTTTGAATTAAAGAAAAGTCAACTATCCAGCACAAAAATCTAAAGGACTGCATTATATAGTTGATTATGCTCCTAGATGGCCCCCTGCAAAACGTAAAGGCCCTATCCGCATCAGAAACGGATAATCCACCAGAGTAACTGGGTCAGCAAATCCTGCAGGGGAAAAGTGTGGTAGGCTCCTTGATTAAAGTCTTGTGTAGGTCAGAGCCTCCAACCTTGCCCCATTCAGCTTACTCTAAACTATTGCCATGGACCCGGTGAAGGGTAGCGGGGATGTTCTTTTTTTTATATTGCAAGGTCATATTGGATTGATGTTGGACTCTGCAGTGTCTGGGTGCCTCTCTTGTTTGACCTAGTGTTGCACCAAAGTTCCTGCTACAGTTCAATGTAAGGGATCTGGGCTTGTTGATGGGAATGCAAGTAGCTGCCAGCTGCACAGTGATTCCCTGGCCTACCCAGGTCCAGGTACCCAATGCCTCTGTAGATTTTACTGTGCCATCTATGGTTGAGGTTGCTGTGGTATCTGGACTGGGCCAAACAGACTGTTACATAAAAATCAGGCCGCTCTTCTCCCCAACCTTGGGCTGCCTCTAGGGTGCCAAAGAAGAAAGTCTTGAACTGGCAGGATATTGCAGCATATATTTGCACCCTGAACTGTTACTGCACCATTCATAGAGTCTAGGAAGATTAGGATGCCTTGGGATTCATACTCATCTAGCCCTTTCACCACCCTGAGTACCTTGTCCTTATCTCTGTAATTTAAAAACTGTGCTATCCTAGGTTGTGTTCCCTGTGGAGGCCTCTGGTCGGTTGCCCGGTGCACTTGTTCTATTACAAAGCATTGTGAGAGATGATCTGTGGTATTATCTCAAGGAAGAGCTTTGGGCGGGACTCCTCAACCTCCTTCAGGAAACTCCAGGAACTTCAGATTGTTCTTTCTTTCTCTGTTTTCCACCCATTCCTGTGAGAATTTTTTAGGACGTTTTCAGTAGGGTGACTGTCGCTTGCATTTCTTTCATGATGTTCTCCAACCAGCAAATACGACCTTGTGTCTCCGTCACCCTCTTAACAACATGTCTACGGTCGTGCCACAGTAGAAAAATATCCATGTCCATTTTACTTATTTTTGCTTTTAAGGAGGCTTTAGAAGATTGAATAATTTACAGGATGATTTTTAGACATTCCTCGCCGCCAGCCTACTACTCTCGCCATTCGCCAGCTTCATTGGCTTAGAGTAGAGGGTCGAATTAAATTTAAGGCCCTCTGCATTGCTTATAAGGCAGTGCATGGCGTAGGCCCCAAGTTTCTGACTGATGCATTTCAGATATACACCCCTAAACGATTGCTGAGATCCGCCAACACATGCCTCCTATTGGTACCTCGCACAAGAACAGCAACTTGGGGAGACAGACGTTTTCTGGTTGCTACGCCAAAACTTTGGAACCTTCTCCCACTTACTATCAAAAATGCCCCCAATTTGATGAGCTTCCGCAGGCTCTTAAAGACATGGTTGTTTAACCAGTGATTTTTTGCTGTTTTGGTCCTGCTAGCCCCCACATGCGCCGAGACACCTTCGGGTATTTGTACGCGCAATAAAAATTCCATAAATAAATAAATACATTTCTGTGGAGTTGCCGTATTTCCCTTGTGAGGATGGCAATGTTGCTGGACCAGGCAAAGCTCTGCTGCTGGCCCAACAGAGTGTCTGTATTTATCAATTTTTCCCTGATTGGGAGTGTGCCCTGTCTTGTTTTTTTACCACTGTGTGGTCCAGTGCCTTTCCGCCATGGTGTGATATGTTTGATGCTGGGTTGGAGGGGTTCCACAAGCCAACATCCCCAGGATCTGTTCCATTAGGCTTCAGGAATTGTATCCATTGGGCCCTCTGGGGGCATGTGGGAACAAAAGGGCTGACCACAATAAGGTCTGAGTGGCAGAAGCCGGTTTGGTGCTCTAGTTGTTCCTGCATTCTGTGTCCCACAGGGAATCAGTGAGGCCTACTGAGTGCTCAAGTCTGGGACTGAGGAGTCAGTCCCCCAACCACAGAGAATCTGTCAGTTAAATGGGTGGGGGTTAAGATGAGGAAAATCAGTCACGCCTGGGCAGATCTTTCTTCCCCCTGCCTCTTCCTTAAATATCCTCTTCATGATTTCTCCAGCCAGAGCACTGTTCTCCCAAAAAATGGGCTAGCCCGCTTATCCCCCATGGCCAGCCACCACTCTTTGTCTTGTTGATGGGTACAGCAAGAGCAGGCGATTTTCAATTAACCGAGTAGTTCCCCTAATCTGGGTCCCCGCCAGCTTTCAAAGGCATCACACTGTCACGTTTTCACCTCCTCTCCCCAGCAAAGTCCCAATGGGAGGCTCCCTCCATGTTCAGGGAGGGAAGGTCCATCCAATGGCAGCCAATTACACACTGTTTTATTCTCTATGGCATAACTGCTGTAGCTGTCCCCTCTTCTGCTCTGCCACCCCCAAAATGCCTGCTCCGGAAGCACCAGTGCATTGTGCCTCATGCAGGAGAGCCAATGGGGTTTGCATGCTATTGTTGCAGGCCCAGCAGAGTCACATTGGTCGCAGCATCCTGTTGGCCATTGGTGCTGCCTGCTTCCAATCCATGGGGCCTATACTACTGCTAGCATGTAGAAGTGCGCAGTTTCAGGCGGGATCACCTCACCTGCTCCCCCACATCAGGCAGAACAGAATGAAGTACAGAGGCAAGTGGTCAGCCAGCAGCGTGAGCAGGATGCTTCAGATTTGCTGCTCGGGTTAAGGTGTGTCCACCATCTTGCCTTAATGTTATTGTTGCTGCGATCTTTGTGCTAATGCGCGTCCATTGTTATATTTATGGTTACATAGCTTGTTGAGTTATGCACTTGCTTCAAACAAACTTGTGGGTTTCAACTCTATATTGTGTTTTCATAAGGTTGGTTAAAGTGGGTTCTTAGGTAGTAATAGATACTTATTAACAATGCCAAAGGTTCAGTTTGCTATTTAACAACACATATGTGGATGCATAGTCTTTCGCAGGAGTATTCCTGGAAACCTACGACTGGTGTACGCCTTTCCACAGTTGAACTATTTTGTGAATTCCTAAAAAGTATAAAAGTACCTTCAAGTGTAACAGGAAACCTCTGTATGTACCCATTAACATTTTTGTGACTAAATAGCACTCCAATTGCCTTCCGGTCAAGTATGTTGGGACTGTTGACTGCCCAACAGCTCTCATGTTTATTTAGATATGTATTTATTGGATTTATAAGGCACACCGCACCAACAAAATCGTTTCTAGAAGCATAACATGTGGTAGAAAAAAAGGAATGGGAGGAATACAGAGGTAGGTAAAAAGATAAGATGAAGAGGTTGGATGCTAAACGATACTTCGATAGCTCGGGAATGACCTCAGAGAAACTTCTATTTTTTGCTAATGAATCTGCACATGGACAATATTGTGGGGAGTAAGGGCGCTCACCAATGAGGAGCATAAGTCCTAAATAAATTCAGAAGGTAGAGCTGGCCTGCTCATGCCCAGCATTTGTGGATTATGAACTTGTCGTGTGCATAAAACGGAGCCTAGGGAGACTTTGGTGGGAGCAGAAGGTCTTTTTTATTCAAATCGGTGGTCCACGTACCGGAGGGCATATTGAACGTTTTGCTGAGATCAAGCCAGTAGTCAGGAGACCACATGATTGAACTTTCAAGTAGACCAATTTATCATTCATCAAGGAATGCTCAGACATTTGTTGTAGATTGGTGATGCACAAAAAATCACTTAAATGTGCAAAGCATAAAGAAGCCGTTCTGCTAGATTATTCTCTAAGCTTTGGTTTGTAACTTTCCCATAAATCAGCTATATTGTGATTTAACAAAGGCGGACTTGCTGCTCATGCAGGTGAGAGTGAGATGAGACTGGCAGGGCGTGAGCAAGAGGGGAGAGTAGCAGGGGAAATCTCCATGAAAGCTGTACCCAAAGAGATTATGAAAATGGATTTTGCATCTAGAGAAATGAAACAATTTGTATGCGTGCAGAATTGCTGACCCAAGAATATCTTTGTACCACCCTATGCCACCTTAAGCTAATGATCAGGAGAAGAGCTTACTTTAATTCAATATATAATATGTATCTGCTCTAGCCACTAATATGACATCTCCATATACTGTTAATAGGAAAAGGATAAGCTAGCCCTTGTTTTTTTGATCTCCTGATAATATCTCAAACTATTGAGCTTGCTACATAATTAGTTTGCTGGCCTCAGCAGTCGATTGTAGAATCGGTGCCTCTGCTATAGGTGGTTTAAAGCCTACTATTTGTATAGATTAATTAAATGTATCTCATAACTGGCCAAGCTCATCTAGCAGTGGTAATGATCTAATTTAATTATCTAGGAAAAGGTTAAACGTTTTTGAGCAGCTTAGATTTGGTATGATTGAAAAGTAGAAAGGGTTTGAATCCTTTTGCCTCACAACCATTCATTTTCTTGCATGCCAAGGTTTTTTTCTTGTAGCTTTTTAAGCATGATTCTGAGATGGAGTGGGTGTGTTATTTCTTGGACGTGTGGTTTGGGTGTGTTCTTCAGTTGTTTATTCTTCAGTTAGGTTACAATTTGCAGATGTCACACGATTTTACAATTGATGGTTTCAGATTTGAACTTTATCATGCATTCCTGCTTTTGAGTGTTTCTGGGACATGTGTACATTTTGCATATCATTTTTCAACTTTTTATCTCATTGTGGCCTTATGATTAGTCTTGGGTATATCACATTATCATACGCATACACCTCTCACGTGGGTGGCTTATAGGGCACTCGCATATCTCACTCACTTACCACCTCACTCAGAACGAAACAGTCATTGTCTAAACTTAATATGGCCTTTACCACTTTGGTTTACCAAAGCTCATAATGTATGCCTCATTGCTACACCTTCAGGTTCTACTATCAGGGGCAAATTTTGTTAAGCATGAGTTCTGTTTCCATATACTTTTTCTTTAAAATTTCTCTTATTTGATATTATAAAACACAACGCGTTTCTCCATCAATAGAATCTGGTCTTTGGTATTTGGAATTATTTTAGCCCTGGAACTTTTTTTAATTCCTATTGAGTTAGATAGCTTTCTTTTTGCCCTCCTAATTTTACAAGCCCTTTTCTGCTTTCCTTCATGCAGCTTAGATTTGAGAAGATTTGCAGCTTTTTTGTCTGGTATACTGGTAATAACTATTTGCATTTTTTTTCCTTTGGATTTTCTTTCTAGAAAGTTATATTACTATCAGTCAACTTCAGTGCAATGTTAGTTTCTTAGCCAAACGTTTCTACTCTCTTTCTTTGAGTTTCTAGCTAGCAACAGTTTCTATTTTCCATCATATTTTAATCAGCATTTTCAAGACGTGTTCCAAAATTGAATTTTTAATATGTAACAACTTTGTTTTTCACATCCTGTTTCAGAAATGTTATATTCCGAACAGAAGCTCTAGGGTTCCAAGACATATCTAGCTTATCATGTCTTCTGGAAGCATGAAACCCGTTATAAAAATGAAATAACATAATTCAGCAACATCTTTGAATATTCCCAGATTTTCTAATTAAGGATGCTATTTTCAAACACAAATAAAGGTGGGGAAACTGGCATATTCCCCCAAGTCCTACCTTCTAACATAGGTGCTCTGATGGTAGGCTGCTCGCAGTCTCTTTCTGCAGCTTAAGCAGAACTTAAAAGTTCACTGCATCACTTCTACCTCTTGCAGTCCGGACGCCGGTCAAACAATTTATAAACCTCAACTTCCCAAATTGTTGTTCTTTATGTTGCTCATTAGAAAATTCCCCTCAACTCCAAATATCCCCTCCACGTCTCTTCCCTTCTTGCTCCCACTATGTTTTATGAAAATCATTTTTTGCTAGGACAGTATGTTATTGCTTGTTCTGTATTTTGCACCAGTGAACGTTGTGCCATAAGCAGGACATCTCATTGTGGATTCCTCTTCAAAGACAGGGCACTAGGACAAATTTGTTTCATTTTCTCACATGTTAACTGACTGAGGTAAACTGGAACGGGAGTACACGCACATACACACGACTGTGATTATATGTGTCCATAAATACATACTTAAATGACCAAACATACATAACCCTTAAGATCTATCACACCAAGCCATCGAAGAAGGAACTTCTATTCATCATCTGTAATTCTGTGATGTCCGTTTATCCTTCCCGCATTTCACACTATGATGTGATCTCTGGTTAGGTCCTGTATTGTGCATTAATCCAGCATAGAGCGCACCTATCCGGGCAGGGACCGTGATGTGGAAGAGTCAAGAACATTTTTTGTTGAACCTTTTTGTAACGTGTTTCCTTTTTAAAAACTAAATTTCATCCACACCGAGTACTACTCTTACGCCCAAATGTTCCTAGTAGAGGAAAGTGGCATTTCTATTTCTTTTATGGAATTGTAGATAGTTTCGTCATTTTTTCGGACTGTAGGAAACTACTGTAGACCCAGTATATTTTTGACCAGGGTTTTGAAGAGGATTTTAAGGTGCTATATTTTAGATTGGACTGATATTAAGTATTTTGATTTGCTCCTTTTAAAAAATAAAATGATTGGTTTTACAAATCCTCTCTCTGAAAGTAGCTAATGCCTGCTTTATGTTTCGTCCTGAAATCGGGAAAAAAATATATATAAAAACACCTATGAGACCTTGATCCAGAAAAGACACCGGTCCTTGGTCTTAGCATGAATGAAAAAGACACCGGTCCTTGGTCTTAGCATGAATGAAAAAGAATCCGGTCCTTGGTCTGAGCATAAATGAAAAAGACACCGGTCCTTGGTCTTAGCATAAATGAAAAAGACACAGGTCTTTGGTCTGAGCATAAATAAAAGATGAAAAAGGGCAAGTGCAGTACATATTCCTGTTGCCAGCAATGTCACATTGAGGACGTTTAGGAGGACGGGCCATGGATGCATCTCCGCCTTAATTAGACAAGCTCAGAAGCTCCAAGAAATAATGTCATTAAGTGAATCCAGGCGAGGCCCATGTCAGATTTTAAAGAGAACAATATAAATGAGCTTCACTTACAGTCACTGAACGTACATTCAATTTATTGGATCTGCAGACAGTTTGAGTTATGCTTATAGCACCTACACTTAGTCCTCATGTTCTCAGCTCCTTTGGGTGCAGAGTCCCTAGAACACCGTAGTGTGCATAGGCAGTGGATTGTAGAGAAGGGATTACGTTACTCTGGACTACAAGAGGCCTCCGATGCTTGATTGCCTTATTCTGAGTGCCGCATGAATACTGCGATCGACTGCAATCCTGTTTGCACTTGATAGTCTGAGTTGTCCTGTCAATTTGAATTCCACAGTTTTTCCATCACAAATGTCCCCACGGGGGGAGGCATGGTTTTTCAATGAAGTAAAACACACATTTTGACTTTCCATCTACTCTCCGGAGATGGTAATTCAATGGTAAAACTGCACTGGGAAGAGTGTGACTGAATAACTAAATAAAGTATCCCTATGTCCCTGGGTATTCATACCTCCTGATAGTTCCACCACTGTTGGAACGCGGGGCAGTATATCATTGTCCATTGAGCCCTATAGTGTTTAGGACTTCTTAGAGAGGATGATTCAGGATTTGTCCCTCCTTGTTCGCTGGCTTCTGTTTCTACCAGGCAACTGAATATCCTTAGAGAGCCCACATGGGTGTTTGCTACTTTTCCACCAGCACCCAGCCATTATGGCATTCACTGCCTCTTGACCTAAGTTCATTTCTAATTGGCTTACGCTTTGAAAACTCTCAGTATAAATCTAGACTCAATTACAGCACCAAGAAGTATATAGAAGAAATCACGTATTAAACCAGTTAGATACTTCACGGGTTGAGCACCCGTATGTGCTGAAATTGTGATTCACAGGTTTCATTCCTTAAATGTTGGTTAAAGGCTTCACCTTTGTGCGGTACATAAACAAGTACCAATGAGCACCTATCAGACAAGCTCCAAAAATCATATAGAGCTACAGATGGGTAACAGTCAAATAACGGGGACGTTTTTCATTGAGGGGTGAGTGATATCAAATAGACAAGAGTGAAGCTCGAGTTGTCTTTGATGGGATTCAGAACCCTAATGTGAAAAGAAACTCAATTTTTTTACCCATCTATAAGTTTATGTTCTGTGTGTCCCTGAAAATCATCTAACCCTGCTTCCAGCCGCTTCTTAGGGGCAGAGGAGCCATTGGAGAGACACACATAACATGGCCTCTCCTTCCTATCCCCATCCAACCCCACCACCCACTGTACTTTCCCTTCCCCTACCTTCCAGAAGCTGTTCGCTGTGCTTTCCATCAGAGCAGAGAGCCAGTGCTGTGATGAAAGGCTCTCAGAAAAGGAATTCATGTCTAACACTAACAGTGAGAAACAACTTTTGTTTGTAACAAAATATCCAAATTTATAATCTTGTACCCACGGTAGTGGCGCTCAGCGAGAGCCAGACACAACAATCCAGTTTGCGTTGAGCTTTTTAAGAGTCTACACTCTACAGCATGTTAAGGCCAATGAAGGATTTCCATGCCAAAGCAGTTCATGTGGGGATTTCAAAAGTCTCACTTGTGAATACGGAACCAAACATGCAAAAAAATTCCCCTGGTTGGGTTTAGAAAACCTTACTTCTACTTTTTATTACTGAAACTTGTCTTTTAAAGATCTGTGGTTGAATTAGTCATCCAGTTCAGTTAATCATTGCTACGTCATAAGTGGTGGTTTTAGGCCAGGGTAAATCTTCCAGAGGTTCTTCTATTAATTTGTCTGATTATCAGTGGTTCAATAAAGAAAAACAAGCGTCAGCATCTGTGACAAAAAGTTTTTTGAAAATAGATTTAGCAGTAATGTGCTTTTTTAGATGCTTGGCATGACGTCATCACTTTTCAATAATCGTTTTTAGGCTTCTCAGACGACATATAAAAATTCTCTTCTTTGAGCTGGATATTGCTGCTTTAATAGGGATTGGTTTCAGGTTTTTGGAAGCAGTATATTGTATTACGGTGTGGAAAAGTACTTCAGGATAGAAGGACACAGCCTTTTACTGTAGATGTAACGTAGTTAATGTGAACCGCCAGCGGTGTGTACACTATCACAACCATAACACCCAGAAGAGGGAGTTCCACCTTCCTGAAAGGGCTAGTTCAATAGACGGTGGCACCCCGTGTCTTGTTCTGGCATTTTGTGAAGGTAAAAATATGTCCTGCTGTGAACTGAAAAAGAAAGGGTCAGAAGAGACAAAGCATTGTAACACATAAACAAAGCTAAAAAACCACAACTAGGCAACAATTCCAATGTAAGTAATGGTGTGTTGTACTGTGATGCTGCTTCTGCTTGCATGTAAACCTAACACCACTGACTGCTCAGGTCCTGAGTGTGTCCCAGCCCAAGAGACACCTGCATGTCCTACCTTCGTTGAAGACCCTGTCCACGTTCAGCCCATAGGTGGCACACGTCTCGTAGTACATACACCGCTTCATGTCCGCACACAGGGCTCGGGCCCGCGCGTCATCCACCACCCTCTTGTTGTTGGAGTTGATTTTGTCTACAATACAGAACAAATTCGCTTTTAAGCTCAAAAAGATCAGCTTGACCTACAACTCAAGCTACTTCAACGCTCATTTTTACCACATGCACAAACACAGTATAAGATGATTTCAAAGTCACATCTTTTTCTCTATGAATTTTTAAATGATTGCTCCAGCCTAATGCTGATTTCCAGTGGTGGAAGTACTCAGTACCATGTTTTGCCAAGCAGCACTCATCAATTCAAATACTGGTTGAATGTAGCAGCCATGCCAAGGGTGGGCACTTGGCATGCTATTATATTTGTTGAAGCCTAACTCACATGTAGTCAACATCAACTGTTTATGAAGAAAAAGAGGTAACTCAGGAACACATGAATCTTAACTTCCAATCTACCCATCAGTGGTGCCATCCAACTGTTAGCACACTGTGCTGCCCTCAGTGTAACACCTAAACTGCCTTTACTGGTATCTTAAGTGCAGCCAACATAGTGTGCTGCCACTAATACCTGAAACTCCTTCTTAACGGGCTGTGTTGCACTTTAGGTTTTCATCTACTGCTGCGCTCAGGGGTAGGTATCCAGCTCATTGTTAATGCCCTGTGCAGACGTCCATTGTGTTGTGTCACCGTTACCACACTATCTTACCGTCAGTGATGCCACCTAACTTTTCTTAATACGCTGCATCTGCGCTGTATTCCATGGCATCATTTCTTTTTCAAGAATCAATTCGAATTTCAACTCCTTGTGAACATACAGTGCTGCAATGAGTGGTTTCATCTCATTTTTATCAGCACGTGCTTCCCCTAAAAGTGTTCGCTCGTTCCACACATATCTTGCCCTCAATAGTGCCATCTCACCGTGAACAGCTGTGGACATTGTCACCTGTGTATTGTGTCATTGCTAATACACCATGCTTCAAAGCTGTCATCGTATTGTTAACACACTGGGCTTCCCTGAGTGGTGTTGTGTCATTGCCACCAGGCTGTGCAGCCCCAGTGCTGCACTCTCTTTGTTCCTATCCAGTGCCACCCCTCATGGTTTCACCTCAATGTTGACCTGGGGCCTATTCAAAAAAGCATTTTAGAGTCCCTAAAGCACGGGTACTCATAGTACGGCCCGCGGGCCGCCAGCGGCCCGGCAAGCCTTTATTAGCGGCCCGTGGACCTTGCAGACATCATACCTGTGTTGATTTTTTTTTACAGAGTGTCAGCTCTATGGGGGCCGGGTGATTCCAGAGATAGAGGGGAGCTGCAAGGGCGCTAAGAAGAGGCGAAACACATCAAAGCCTCATTAACAAGTAAATGGTCTTTTAACGACCTGTGAAGTACTGGGGTGCGGCTGTGTGTGTGCCTGGGAAGCTGACTCAGCCCAGGCTGACACACACGCCGGGTGAGGGACAGCAGGGAGTGAGAGCTGGGTGAGGGGAGACAGATAGAGACAGAGACAGATAGAGACCTGTAGAGATAGAGGGAGAGGCAGATAGAGAGAGGGGCATACAGAGCTAGATAGAGACAGGGACAGACAGACAGATAGAGGCAGAGACAGATAGAGGTAGAGACAGACAGGGACAGACAGCGATAGAGGGAGAGAGACAGAGAGAGAGACAGAGACAGACGGAGACAGGGACAGATAGAGGCAGAGACAGGGACAGGGACAGACAGATAGAGGCAAAGACAGAGACAGACCGTGGCAGAGACACAGAGACACGGTGAGGGGGACGGAGGGAGACAGAGGGAGACAGAGAGAGGGAGGGAGAGGGAGGGCGAGAGAGGGAGCCCGAGAGAGGGAGACAGAGGGAGGGAGTCAGGGGGAGACGGAGTGAGGGAGAGGGAGACAGAGAGAGGGAGACAGAGGGAGACAGAGGGAGACAGACAGAGGGAGACAGAGAGGAAGACAGATAGGGAGACAGAGAGAGAGAGAGAGGGAGGCAGAGGGAGGGAGACAGACAGGGAGGAGGGCAACAGTGGGAAGGAGACAGCAGGAGGGAGACAGAGAGATGGAGACAGAGAGAGGGAGACAGAGAGAGGGAGACAGAGAGAGAGGGCGACAGAGGGAGGGAGACAGAGGGGGGAGACAGCGGGAGGGAGTCAGGTGGAGACGGAGTGAGGGAGAGGGAGGGAGAGAGAGGGAGACAGAGGGAGGGAGACAGGGAGGGAGACAGGGTGAGAGACATAGGGAGGGAGACATAGGGAGGGAGACAGAGGGAGGGAGACAGAGAGAGACAGAGAGAGGGAGGGAGAAGGAGGGAGACAGACGGAGGGAGACAGAGGGAGGGAGTCAGGTGGAGGGAGTCATGTGGAGGGAGTCAGGTGAAGAGGGAGTCAGGTGGAGAGGGAGACAGAGAGAGGGAGACAGACAGAGGGAGTCAGAGGGAGAGGGACATAGGGAGGGAGACAGAGGGAGACAGAGAGATACAGAGGGAGACAGAGAGAGAGGGAGACAGAGAGAGAGGAAGACAGAGGGAGGGAGACAGAGAGAGAGGGAGACAGAGGGAGGGAGACAGGGGGAGGGAGACAGAGAGAGGAAGACAGAGAGAGGGAGACAGGGAGAGAGAGAGAGAGAGCAAGGGAGACAGAGGGACGGAGACAGAGGGAGACAGATAGAGGGAGAGAGAGATAGACAGACAGAGACAGCAGGAGGGAGACAGATAGAGGGAGACAGAGGGGGAGAGGGAGACAGAGAGAAAAGGGGAGGGAGACAAAGAGAGAAAGAGGGAGACAGAAAGTGAGTGAGACAGAGGGAGAGAGAGATAAGGAGAGAGGGAGGGAGAGAGAGATAGAGAGAGGGAGGGAGACAGGGAGAGAGAGAAATAGAGAAAAAGAGAGAGAGAGAGAGAGAGATGTGTGTATGCCGGGTCTGTAGTTGCAATGAAGTCTCTCATGCAGCTTAATGCAAGCAATCGATTGGAGGTGAAATATAGACTGACACTGCCAATAGCATCAGGTGAGAGATGAGGGCCTTCCACTGGGCAGAGCAAAAGACCGAAATGAAAAAGTGTCAAATCAATGCAGAAAAGGCTGGTTGAAAATAAACAGCGGTTGAAAGGGGTGGGCATTAAGTTCACTCTATGTATACTCTATGGCACCGGTCTGTATGAAATCTGTGCTTGATGCACCTTTCAGCAGGGGTGACATGGATAAAACCAGCCTCATATGGCAACAGGCTCCAGGGCACAGAACTAGAGGAGTGGCCCTGATTGAGTTTGCATCATTTAATTTACCAGAGTCAATGTATTTATTTATCTTTTGCAGTTTTATGTAGCGTGAAATTGGCCAAATGGTATTAGAGCGCTTAACATGAGAGCGAGATTGCTTTCCTAATGTTAAGCACAGAGAGATTACATGAATTGCCCAGAATCACAAGATGCTGAGCCGACGCCGAGACTCGTGCCTACTTCTCCAGGTCGAGAGTAAGCAGCCTGGCTGTAAGGCCACACGTCCTCCCTCATGGAAATGGACATCTTTCATTTAAATCAGTGTAAACGTGCCCTTACCTTGAGTCCCAACCAGGGCGATGACGATGTCGGACACGGCGCGATAGTTGGCTAGCAGGGAGTAGTACTGGAATATGTCCTGGAAGCTCGCCTCGTTTTCTAGACTGAACACGAAGATCACCGCATCCACCCAGCTCGCAAACTAGACGGCAATGACAAGAGAGGAGGAAGTGAATGTCCAAACCGGTCCTAGGAAGAGAGTTAAAAGCACACACACACACACACGAAGCAGCGCAGGCCGGCTCGAGTTACAGCGCAGTAGTCGCCTGTCTGTGAGCGAGGAGGGGCGCTGAATAATTCATGATGACGCTTCTGTGTGTGCACGGCTCTGGACTAGACACTGAGCGCTAAGGACACAGGCCTCTTCCTCGTCAAAACTGCATTCTGGCCCACCTGTCCTTTTAAATATGCACACCCTGAGGGCAAAGTCAGCGATACCGACTGTAGTGATGGCTCAAACCATTATCCCAAACGGAAAACATTCAGGGGCGGACAGGAAATCAAAAACAACCCTGCCAAAAAGATTCACAGCAGTACCAGGCTGC
The DNA here is from genome assembly GCF_964261635.1 of Lissotriton helveticus. NCBI lineage: Eukaryota > Metazoa > Chordata > Amphibia > Caudata > Salamandridae > Lissotriton > Lissotriton helveticus. Next base: position 1,642,038,423 of record NC_136057.1, read on the forward strand.
AATAAGCCGAGCAGTCCTCTAGCCTGCAGCCTACCAGGTAAATGCCAAAGTGACAGTAACCCCAGTCCTGGCTGAAAGCATTTTTTTTAATCAGTCTAATAATTTCGAATTCTTTCTGACGTACCTGCAGGGACATAACATAGTATGAGGGGTGGTTTTTTTTTTTAAACAAATTTTGAGTTTATAAAGATCAGTACAGGATTTCCATACGATGATAGACTTGTAGATAATAACATTTGGTGTAGGATAAAGAGTACAGTCCACAATTCATCCAGCATCGTAGCATTACAAACTATAAACAAAAACAACAATAGTTTGAGGGGTGTTTTAATATCCTCAGGCACTTGCCCATCTGGTCTTTTTAGTCTGATAGGCAGAAAGTTACTCTAAAATGTTTTCTACACTTCGCATTGGTGGAAAGTGTTTCATGATTATACTGCCCTTCGTCTGAATTATGAAACCACTGCTGTTTGTTTAACAGTACCTAGACAGGTCAGGATGTGTGTACCATTTTAGCGAAGCATCTTATTAATAGGAGTCACCAGGAAGCAAAAACATGTTGGGGCATATTACCAATCCCCTATCTCCACCACAGCGTCACTTTTTGTGATGTTGTGGTGGCGATAGGGTCATCACCCTATTGCCAAGGCAGTGTTAAACCACATAACGTGGCTAAAAGCCACGTTAAGTGGCTTAACGCTGCCTTGGTAATAGGGCCCCTTTCACGCTAAAATTAGCGTGAAAGGGGCATGCAGTGGATGTTGCGGTGGGTGTTCTCTGCATCCTGCTTTCTAAAGGTTCTCCATGGGCTTGAATTGAGCTGGCCTCCTGTTGAAAGTCTCAGGGCCATCAAAGATTTCACCTGCAGCACCTGGGCTACTCTGCTGAGATCCCTTCTCTGCCAATGGGGTGCCAAATCCAGTTTCTGGGTCATTGTAAGTGGGTTGCTGTGCTAAAATAAAACATTGACTTGAAGCACGTGTCCGGAACCGGCACCACACTTCGACAGAATGCCGCTGCCAGTACTGGATCAGTGGTCCCACTGAACGGAACAAGCATGACTTATAACAGAAACCCCGATGTCACCGCAGCGCCTCTGAAGAAATCGCCACAGAGGAAGTCCCAAGTACAGAGTCACCGAAGTCCGTGGCGCCTGGCTCCGACCTGCTGCCACACCAGTGACCCCGTGGTGTGACATCAACGCTGCAACCTCAACGCCTTGTAGCTTGACCCTCAACGCTTCATCGACAACGCAACGCCAGCAGTACCGACACCTCACTGCAACACATCCCAGCTCCTCGCTTCATCCCCAGGCATCAGTGGCTCAATGACTCTACACCGTTTCCAGGAACTGATGCCTCACTTGCTTCATTGACACCTCACCTCCGTTGTGCAAAGCATTATCCCTAGCGCCGAAGCTCCAACGACCTACATTGTAGTAAGGAACAAACGCCACACCTGCCTATGCAGCGACTCACCTTCCTGACGTCCTGCAACATCTGTTTCTAAACATTTCGAAGGTACTGTACTGAGGATCCCTCGTGGTTGGCCTGAATTTGTAGATTCAACTCCATCATGCACGTTGAAATAGCCTTGACCAGAGCTATTTTGTTTCTAAACTCTATAACTGCATTTAACTGAAAAATCTACATCTTGACTTGATAATTTTGGATTTTTGTCGCTTTGGTTTAGTTTTACTCAGATTACTATTGGCTATTTTTCTGGAGTATGTTTGTGGTGTTTTCACTGTGTGTGTGTTTGTGTGTGTGTTTGTGCACAAATACTTTACACATTGAATCTTTAGTTTAGCTTGACTGCTCTGAGTCAAGCTACCAAAGGGTGAACACAGGTAAACTTAGTGTGTACTACACATACCCTGACTAGGATTGTGAGGCCCTACTTGGACAGGGTACATACCTCTGCCCACTAGAGACCCCATTTATAACAACTATCAACATGCAAACGTTGCACCTGACTGCCCCTCAGACACTCCCTTTCATCAGAGACATTCTGGAAACAGTGCTGTTCCACACCTATCCAACGGTATGGCGACTCTGTGATATTCAAACTGTGAGTCCGATTTTCCAGCCTCTATCCTCTATTTTTGTGAGATTGACAATGACACTACTGGGTCTCCTGTCCTACTGTATCCTGCTTGTGAAGCATGGCCACTGGCACATACAGAGTCTGCAGTGGACCTGAAATCCCAGTGGGTGCATCATCAGGGGAATCTTGCTGACATGGTCCAGATATTCATGGGGAACTGGAAAAGATCTGCAGTGGTAGCTGATGAACCACAATTGGGTCAGTGGAAGTTCCCTCTTACTTCCCCACGCAGAGTTCACATTAGTGAAAAATGCATCACTCCTGGGATGGTGGCAGCCATCTGGGAGAGGTGGAGATCATATGTCTGTCTCTGGCAGAGTCCCAGCTCTACATCAATCTTCTGGAACTTAGGGTGATTCTCTTGCATTGAAAGTCTCACTTCCATCTAGCAAAGGAAGGCTGGTTCAGTTGTTCTTGGACAACACAACCGCCATGTGATACTACAACAAACTCAGCTGTTAATGCGTTGTGGATCACAAATGGTGTCTACATCTGGAGGTGATGTAAGGTCTCATTTGAGACTGGGGACAGCCTTGGTTAAATCTATTTGCCACCACCGAGAATGGGTAATGTCAGCATTTCTGCATGCTGGAGTTTAGATAGTGGCGCTCACTCAGAGTCACGTTCTGCCTTGAGTGGAATTCAGGACACCAGTTCGCCTTTCTGCTGATGCCACTATTGCCCTGGGTTCACAAGAACATCAGGAGTGGCCAGGCCCAAGTCACCCTAGTGCCATTGGATTGGGCATGGAGAGTATGATATCCTGAATTTCTGAGCATGAGCATCTATCCTCCGGTCAGGTTGCTCCTTCGGGAGGATCTCCTGTTGCAACAATAGGGCTGAGTCCTGCTCCAAAACCTGCCAGGCCCTACCTTCATGCATGGAAATTGAGCAGGGACAGTTGAGTTTTCAATATTATTCCTGAAGTTTTTGATGCCAATTTGGCAACCAGGCATCCTTCCACTAAAACGGTCTATGCCTGCCTTCGGGCTAAGTTTGTGGTTTGGTGTTCCTCACTCCACGTAGACCCCCTTTGTACAGCTCTTGCTGAGGTTTTGTTTGTTCTTTCTTTTGGCCGGCAAGACCCTGCTCTGGGCAGTGTTAAAGGTTATTTTTTAGCCATCTTGGCTTTGTTGCAGTTGCCCGGCCAACCTTCCCTATTTAAGTCACCCGTTATGACGCAGTTTTTGTAAACATTTGTTCCCTCTGACTCCTTTTATGATGCCCCAATTGGACCTACATTTGGTCCTTACTTTTCTTATGTGTTCTTCCTTTGAGCCCCTGCATAGCTGCCCTCTGTGACTCTGAAAACAGTGTTCCTGGTGACCATTACATCGTCCAGAAAGGTAAATGAACTTCAGGCTGTGTCAGTCCAGCTTCCAAAGACCAGCTTCCTTCCTGACAAACTGGTTCTTCAGAGGTGAGCCGCTTTTCTTCCAAAGTTGATCACCTCTTTTCACATTGGCCAGAACATTACTCTGCATGCCTTCTTCGCTCTGCCTTATCTGTCCAAAGAGGAGGAGAAACTCCCTTGTTTGGATCACAAAGGACTCAGTCATTCTAAATTGATCAAACCAAAGATCACTGGATGAACAGCTCTTCATTGTGTTCGTTGGAGCAAAGGGCAAGGCTGTGCAGAAATGAGCCATCTCCAGATGGATAATACTCTGCATAAAAATCTGCTACACACTGACAAAGAAGCAACCCCCCAAAAAGCCAGTGGGCTGACTCCCCCAAGGCCAAGACTTCTACAGCCTCATTAGCACACAAGGTACCTGTCCATAGCAGCTACCAAGCTGCCACTTGGACTTCCCTCCACATATTTATAAAGCACTACTGATTGGGCAGTCATGTCCATAGTAATGGGGATTTTGCCCATTCGGTCCTCCAGCACCTTTTGGTCTAAGCCAGTTTGCAGGCCCACCTCCTGGAGGGTATGGTTTGGGTATCTATTCTATCTATTCTAAAGCGAGGAATCAGCAGTTAGAAGTCTATCAGAAGAACATGTTACTTAACTTTGGTAACAACTTTTCTGGTAGACTCTAATTAACCGCAGATTCCTCACTGACCTTCCCATCCTCTCCAATCTGTGAACTGGGCTCTTTTTCCTAAAAAGATCCTTTAGAAACGGCATACTGGTCAAAACAGTTACATTGCTTTTTTTTTTACATAGCTCAGCATTTTTGGTGTGGGATTAGTTACAAAAACATAGATGTCAGCTCACCGAGGTGGCACCTGTACAGGCACCACAATGTCACTTCCAAAGCAGACAAGAGAGACAATGAGTGTTTGGCTCCGCAGAGGTATTACTCAAGATTTTCTGGATCCAGTCTGTTGCCTGGGGAATATTCTACAGTGATGAAACCACTGTTAGATATCAATCAATCAATCATGGGTTCTTAAGCATGCTACTCACCCGTTAAGGTCTCAAGGAGCTGGGTGGGGGGGGGGGTCGCAGATCCGTTGGCCGATGAGCCAGGTCTTGAGTGCCTTCCTGAAGGTGTTCAGGGTGGCGGCGAGTCTGATGTCTGCGGGAGCTCATTCCAGGCTTTTGCCGTAGTGTGAGAGAAGGATCTTCCACCTGCTCTGGTTCTGGGGATGCGAGGGCCAGTGTGAGGTTGGAAGATCGGAGGTTCTTTTGGGTATGTGGAAGTCGATTCTGTCGTTGAAGTATGTGGGTCTGGTGCAGTGTAGGCATTTGTAGGTGTAGGTGAGGAATTTTATTATTTATTTCTTTATTTCACTTCTAAAGCGCACTATCACCTAAAAAAGGCATCCTGGTGCTGACAGACTCATATCGGAGGGGGGCCGAACTGATAGCCAGCTAGGGATTCAGGAAAAGCCATGTTTTTAAACTCCTCCTGAAGAAGAGGAGGTCGGAGGTATGTCTAAGCTCAGCCGGAAGGGCATTCCACAGTTTCGCCGCAGCCACGCCAAACAATCTACCTCCTGCTTTGGATTTCTTGAACCTAGGAATTGTCACCAACCTAGCCGAGGAGGATCGTAGGTTACGGGCCGTCGCATGCCGCATGAACTTCCTTTGTAAAGGAACATTGCCCAACCAATGGAGAGCTTTAAACGCCAAACAGAGAGACTTAAATTGAACCCTCTGTCTCACCGGGAGCCAGTGCAGCTGAGCCAGAGCCCATCCCAGGGCTAATTTTGCCGCCGCAGACTGAATTCTCTGGAGTCTATCCATAAGATAACTTGGAGACTCCAACAACAGAGAATTACAGTAGTCTAACCTACTGAGCACAGTACAACGCACCACCTCTACCCGGGCAAGAGGTGGTAACAGAGGAAGGATTTTCCTCAAGAGTCTAATAATGGCTAGACAGCCAGCTACTATCTTCGAAACCTGCGCCTCCAGGGTAAGATCGCTGTTAAACATGACACCCAGTTTCCGCACTACCTTCACTGGCTGCACCAATGGGGAGAAATCCGCAGGCCAGAAGTTGCTGGGTAGAAGAGATTGCACCCTTGGCCTTGGGCAGTATAGCACCTCCGTTTTTCCTGTATTGAATTGCAGGGAATTGGCCTTCAACCAACCCGCCGTATCTTGCAGGCAGTTGTGAAATACTTCCAGAGAAGTTGACTCATCTCCCTCCAAGGAGAGAATCAGCTGCGTATCATCAGCATAGTTAACAATTTCAATATTATATTGTTTGATGACCGCGATTAAAGGCTTCATATAGATGTTAAATAATATCGGGCTAACTGCCGAGCCTTGTGGAACGCCATGCGAGATGGTAGAAAAGGCGGATTGGAAGGGAGGGAGGGACACAACTTGTTCTCTGTCCTGAAGAAAGGACTCAAACCACACAAGGGCACTACCTGCAACCCCCACCTCTCTCAGCCTATCCAGCAGGATTCCACGGTTCACCGTATCGAAGGCGGCAGACAGGTCAAGCAGGATCAAAACACCTGCCTGACCCCTGTCTGTCCGCCAACGAAGCTCATCCAGCACGGTCACCAAGGCCGTCTCAGTGCTATGGGCTGGCCGAAAGCCAAACTGGACTTCCTCCAGGAGCTTATGCTGGTCTAGGTGTCTAGAAAGAGTGCCTGTCACCACCCGCTCTCCAATTTTTGCTGGATAAGGTAGAAGCGAGATGGGCCTGAAGTTCTTCAGGCACTCAGGATCAAGGGTGGGCTTTTTCAATAAAGGGGTCACCACCGCTTGTTTCCACTGAGGTGGAACCACTCCAGTAGTAAGCGACTGGTTACAAACCAGCCGAAGCGTGGGAAAGAGCTCAGCCTCGAACTCCCTCCAGATTTTTAGTGGAATCGGGTCAAGCGGTGACCCGGATGTAATACCAAAGGCCACTCCCCTGAACTCATCTGCAGTCAGCTGCGTGAATTCCACGAGGGACTTATCTCCCCCCCCTGTTCAGAAACGGCCCCGAAATTCAACGGGACCTGCTTCAGTGGACTGCCACAATCAGCCAATGCTAAAGGGTCAATTCCGGTTTGTTGCTGCTCCACCCCCAGATCGTCAATGATCATTTTGATTTTATCCTGAAAGAACCTAGCTAGGTTCTCACAGAGTTCCTGGGAGGGGGGGAACTCATTCTTGGCACAGTCCGGACTAATAAGGCTATTCAAAATATGAAAAATACTGCGGGAGCTATTTGGGGCATCGTGAATCACCTTAGAGAAGTGCGATGCCTTAACTCTATGGATCTCCTTCTTATAATCCACCCGCTTGGCTTTCCAAGCAAGCCTATCCCTGTCCAGGTATGCATGTCTCCACCTCCTCTCTGCTTGTTTAAATTCCAGCCTCAAATTTTTTAGGCTGTCCGTGAACCAGGGAGCTGAGGGTCTCCCCCTACTCCTATGATGTTTTAAAGGAGCAGAGGTATCCAAAACCGAAGTAATCTTCGAGCAGAGGGCGGTGTAATTCACCTCTATCTGATTGTTAGGGGAGAAACACTCCTCAACCCTGAACATGGGTGAGGCGCCTTTTTTCCGAGCGAGAGACTTCCAATCCCTGCTAACAAACTCCCTCACTTGAATTTGAACGTGACTCTTTTCTCCACGGGGAGCCAGTGGAGCCTACGTAGGTGTTGGCTGATATTTTGGTGCTGGGGGATGCCAAGGATGAGTCGGGCAGCAGTGTTCTGTATGGTCTGGAGTTTTCGGAGTAGGAATTTGTTTATACCGGTGTACAGGGCGTTTCCATAGTCCAGTCTGCTGGTGATGAGCGCGTGGGTGACTGTCTGCCTTGACTCCGGGGGGATCCATTTGAAGGTCTTGAATGAGGATGCAGAGAGTGTTGAAGCCGCAGGAGGTGACATCGTTGATCTGTCGGTTCATGGTGAGGGATGAGTCGAGTACGATGCCAAGGTTTTTGGCGTGGTTTGAGGGGGTCAGGGTGCTTCTGAGGGCGGTCGGCCACCAGGTGTTGTCCCGTGCTGAAGGGGTGGTTCCGAGGACGAGGACTTCCGTCTTCTCAGCATTGAGCTTTAGGCTGTCTACCAGATAAGGCATTACCGAAGGTAAGTAACATGTTCTTTACTGTACACCTCCATTTACTGTACACCTCCATGCTTAAATGTTAATATGTGCCGATTTAATTTGATAAAATGTGTATTCTGGGTATGTTATATGTTCCTAAAATGCTAAGCAAGCTGTGATACAGAAGTAATACATGGTGAATGATAGACAAATCATTTGTGGTGAAACAAGTTAAATGATGACCAGGTTACAATTGTCTCACTACACAGCTGTCTGATGAAGGAGAATCTGGTGTGATGGATCCACACCAGATTCTCTGAAAACCCACAGACTAAATAAGCAATTTACACTGTATGTTAATATCTCCCCAGTGGTTACCTATACATCTCACTCAGCTGTGGCACACATGGACCTACTTTTTATAACCTGCCTTACAATATAACAAGCTCCATCACTGGCATTTGAAGAAGGAGTTAGGTGCCAGCTTAGTCAGAGATTGCTTCATGTGGTGAACAATGGATACCAACTTTAAAGCATAAAGGATACATTTATTTAAGAAAAACATGCCATGTTCTTGTGCTTTTGCCCAATACAGGTAGCTGAATGGAGGCCCTCAATGCTGCCTTGGTATCAGGAGTTTACCTTTGCATCAGGAGCACCCCCTTCTTCTCGGATCAACAAGAGGTGACTTTGCCCATCCACCACTACTTCCTTCTTGAACTGTGCACCTTCAATGAAAAGGAATAAGCAAAAACAAAGATCACTCCTTCTGGTGAATATGAGCCCAACAGGGATGACAAGGCAATACACTGTATTCTCAATAGTTTGATTCCTATACTTTCATTGGTTTGGTGGGAACAGGTTATATCACATAATCACTTTCTATGCAAATGATGGAACAGCTAGACCGTTATAACTTATTGCAACTGATCAATTCTCAATGTTCAGCAACCGCACTGCCGAACGTCGCTGATTTACAGCTTGAATCGTGCTACATTTATCCAATTCATTGTATCTTAGATTGAAGTAAAAAAAAACTCAAGGGTAGAAGTAACATTAAATGACAGTGCTGCCAATATGGATCTGATGATCGAAAACAGTGCCTTACAGCTCATGACAACTTCCCAAATTCCAACTAAGTTTTGGAAATAAATAGCAGACTATACAAAAGGTATTTGGCAGAGGAATTATTTATCAGGCTCACCTGCAAAAATCAGCAGAGTGGGAACAAACGTAGTCAGAATTCACTCTTGGCTCTGAAAGGTTGTTAGGGCTCGGACAGCCAGGGGCATGTGAGGTAGGAAGGGGTAGAGCCAGGCATGTGTGTTATCTCTCAAAAGAAGGTAGGACTTTTCGGCACAGGCCATGAAATACTGGAATTACCATAGATTCTTCAATATATTTTGCCCAGCATCAAACCAAGGTCAATGGGAGTCTTACTGGTTTGATTTGTGACTGTTAGTGGCACTAGGCCAAATCATACAAGTGGGGTTGCATTTTCATCAGGACAAGTGGAGAAATGCTGGGTGGTAGGAATGTTGTGGATTTCTGCTGTTTCCGAAAGTTTACATCACAGAAATACAAGGAAAATGTGCGATATTAGGCAACATTTGAGGTTTGCCAGGCATTGCGGGTGAGAAAATGTTGTGGGATCCACCCAAGGCACACCCACTGGACTCCCCTGGCTGTCTAGTTTTCAGAAATATCAGGGTGTGGTAGCATTCCCTGTGTGGCTGCCGAGCCTGGGTCCAAACACTGGAGCTACCTCTATTGGCAATTTCTCCACATTGCGTTTTGGGGCCTTTTGCATCATGGACGCTAGGACCGGCCACACAGGTAACACTTGTAATGGTGGAAAGCAGGGGAAGGTAGGGTGGTGGGAATTTTGTGGATCCCTAAGATTCTGGAAGTTTGTATCACAGAGATGCAAGACAAATGTAAAATTTTAGTCAAAGTTTGAAATCTTCAGGGCATTGTGTGTAAGAATATGTCATGGGATCCACACAAGGCACGCCATCTTGGACTGCCCCTGGGGATTTGTTTTCAGAAATGCCTGGATTTGGTAGGTTTCCCCAGGTGACATATGACCTGACCCCTAAAAGTGCAGCCATTCAACATAGAAATAGGACGATATTGGGACTTAGCCCAACTCTGCTAGCAATATGTCTACATAAAACAGCATCCAAAAACGAAATTTCCATTCTTGTCAAAAAGATGGGGATGCTTTAACCCCGAAGGGCACTGAAAGACTGTTTGGGTCACATTGGAGATGGAGGCTAGGCCCAATGTGTGGATGCGTGGGCACGCAACTCCCTGTTATATAGTGGGCTTTCAGTCCCTCCTACCCGGAAAAATTGAAGTTAAAGACCTCTTACCTGCTACTTAGGAGGGGGCAGAAATACTGTTGCAGGTCATTTGTGGGGTGGGGTTAGTACAAATGCTCCCCTGGGCAGAAAGACATTTGGACCTAGGGGCAGAGGGGAGCATTAGTCGATTTCCAGGGGGGCTGCTCCCCCCTCTCAATACACTGCTTGATGGTGTAGTGAGCTTTCTGACCTCCACTGAAACAGATTGGAATAATACAGCTCCCAGGGAGGCAGAAATACTGCTTGGGGTCATAGGGTGGTTGAGGGCTAGGCCCAATGCCTGGGAGGGCCATTGGAAAACAGCCTGAAGAGGGCATGTGAAATGGGAACCACCCCAAACTGTTTGTACAATTTAAGACAGCAGAGCATATTCCATGACTAAAAGTTGTGTATAAAAATGAGACCAACACCACCTAACTTTGTTCCAGTTCCATGTCCTTTATGACCAAGTAAGGGAGTGCTACACAGAAATCTCAGAGGACTGCTCTACAACCAAAACTGGTGTTTGCCTAACAGCCAGCATCCCATCTGAATCCTGGACTTTATGCATGAGAAGCTGTGTGTACCTGCCCTGAAGCAGCTACAAGTCTGTTTGCCTCCTGATAGAGACAATCAGTCTACCTGGTCCTGCAAGGGGAGAGACAATTCAGGAAGAGCAAGGCCCAATGCGCACCATGTGGTTGTGGAACATCCAGGTCAAAGTAAACTGGTTAAGAGTGATCTAGGAAGGACTCTAGTGGCAATGTGCCTAGAAGAAGCCTAGCCCACTGTCACCTTCTCTGCCCACTATTCCTAACGGAGGAAGAAGAGAGCCAGAAAACGCAGCACTTTATTACCCCCAGGTCCCTCCGTCCTCGACACCTTCGTCTACAAGTGAGATAATTCTATTTCCGACAGAAAAAAAGAAAGAAGGAATGCTGGACTTACCCCCACCCCTCCTCCCACCGGGAGTACAAAAGGGTACATGTCCCAGCATTCCCTCTGTTCTTTTTTTCTGTCATTCTGACAGAGGAGATTGAAGCGCGAGAAGCTCGGAGCTCCCGCGCTGGACTTGCTTGGACGTTGTCGTCTGGATCTTTCTGCCTCTCCCCCCTTGCCGGGCTTGGGTGGAGTGGCATGGGGGCTGTTTCGCGCTGGTATGGCCACGCGTGGATGATGTTCCGTGTGGTCCAGCGCTTGCCCGATGGTCGCCCCTCCCGGTCTGCCTGGCTTTCTGGGGGGCGTGGCCTCCTGCTAGAAGCCGGTTTGGCTGTGGTTTGATGACGGATTCCGGTTTCCTCGGCCTGACTTCCGTCCTCATGGAGGTCAGGCGCTCCTGTCCCGGGCTAATTGTTTGGTGCTTAAATGGCGTGGCAGTGGTGAGTACCGCGTAGCGGTTTTTGGCGATTCCTGCTTCTTGCTACTTTCTGTTTGCTTTGTTGTGCTTCTTTGGCCATTTTCTGAAGATGGGCAAGTGTTCTAAGAAGTAACGCCATAGGGAGAGGTCGTCTTCCTCTTCCTCGAGTTCATCTCGTTCTCCTTCTGCTAGGGCAAAGTCCAGGCGCCCTGATGGGGGTGATGATGCGCGTTTGAAGCGCTTAATTAAGGAGACCATTGCTGAGATGGGTGCTGGCAGAGCTCGCAGCAGGGGGGCGGCTTCTGCTCCTGTTTCTTCGGACTCCTCTGGGGATGAGTCTGCGGTGGCAGGGGACTCTGACCTCAAGGGGAAGTATGTTGACAAGGACGCTCTGCCGGATATTTTGCGTCATGTCAAGGAGAACATGGGCTTCGCTGATGTGGCTACCCCCAGTACTTCTGGTAGTTCTTTGCTGAGGCAGTTCCAGAGTTCTGCCACGGTGGATGTCCCGGTGCACCCCTTTATTAAGGATGTTTTGAAGCTGGAGTGGGCTGATCCTGATCATATTCTGGTTCCGCGTTTTATGACCTGGCTTTACCCCCTGCAGGATATGCCTTCGGAGCTCCCAGATTCGATCCCCATTGACTCTTTTGTGGCAAGTTTGGTGGGTCGCACTTCCTTGTCGGAGGACGCTGTGCTGAAGGATCCTGTGGACAAGAAATGCTGACGTTGCTCTCCGGAAAGTGTATTCTGGCTCCCATCTGGCCTTGAGGGCTGGTGTCTATGGTACTTACGTGTCGCAGTCCTTGCTGTCTGACATTAAGTCCCTCTATCAGTCTATGGATGATGCCACGGACTGTTCCACTCTTCTTGGACACATCGAGCGTCAGGCGGAGCTGCTTTCTGATGTCTCTTTTGACGTGGTGCGGGCGGCTGCCCTCTCCGGCGGCGCTTGTGTGGCGGCTCGTCGCAGTCTTGTACTGAAGGACTGGAAGACGGACTCTGCGCAGAAGTCTTGTGCTCTGCGTATGCCCTACCAGGGTTCTATGCTGTTTGGGGGGGAGTTGGAAGACAAATTGCACAAGCTATTTAAGAAAAAGAAGCACTCTTCTTCTTTTAAGGCTTCTTCTGCTGCCCCTGCTCCCTTTAAGCCTCGGCCTTTCTTCCACCCTTCTTCTCATAGGCAGTTTCGGAAGGGCCAGGGGAGGTTTTCTTCTGGTCGGGGTCGGGATCGTAAGGCTAGGTCCCCTCCTCCTGCTAAACCCCGTTCCTGACTTCTTGGCTGTGGTTCCCGGGTTGTTGGTAGGAGAGCGGCTGCGCTTCTTCCTGGACGCCTGGGTTCAGTCCTGTTCCGATGCTTGGGTGTTGGACATCTTGCGCGAGGGTTATCTGGTGGAGTTCTCTGCCCCCCCCCCCGGACTCCGGTGTCCGCCCAACTCCTTGGCCTGCATGCCGATCCAAAAGGTTTCATCTCTCTCGAGGGGTGGAGGATATATTTTCCTAAAGGGGGCCATTCAGGAGGTCCCTCCTGCAGAGTTGGGGTCGGGCTTTTATTCCCTGATTTTTCTGGTGCCCAAGGTCACGGGGGGTTACCGTCTGGTTCTGGATTTGAGGGTTCTGAACAGGTGGGTTCTGAGAATTCCCGTTCGCATGGGGACGTTGCAGAAGGTGATTCCTTTGGAGCTTCCGGGACACTTCATGTGTACCCTGGATCTTCAGGATGCCTACTACCACGTTCTGGTGCATCCTCGGTCCAGTCGCTTCCTGAGGTTTTGTGTTCAGGGGCGTCACTTCCAGTTTTGTGTGTTGCCCTTCGGTCGGCGGTCTGCCCCGAGGGTTTTTACAAAGGTGGTGGCTCCCTTGGTGGCTTGGCTTCATCTTCAGGGGGTGATGGTGTACCCCTACTTAGATGACTGGCTGATTCATGCTCCATCCCGGGTCCTGTTGTTGGAGGCGCGGGAGTTGGTTTGCTCCGCGTTGTGTCGGCACGGGTTCCTGATCAACATCCCGAAGTGTCAGTTGTCCCCGTCTCAGGACTTGGTGTTCATTGGGCCCGGTTTCGTACGGACCTCAACCGTGTGTTCCTGCCTGTCCCTCGTGTCCTGACCCTGGTTTCCCTGGCTTGGCTGTTTCGGGCTGGGGGTTGTTTTCCGGTCCGCCTCTGGTTGCGGCTTATGGGTCTGATGGCAGCGACGGTCTTTACGGTGGCTTGGATTCGGTTCCGCCTGCGCCCCCTGTGGAGTTATCTTCTGTCCCATTGGGATCCTGTGTCTGGGAATTTGGGGTTCCTTCTGCCTGTGTCTCCCGTGGTCCTTCCGACTCTTGTTTGGTGGTCGACCGGGTTGCATCTGTCTCGGGGTCTTCCTCTGCAGCCTACCCCTTCTCTGGTTTTGACTACAGATGCGAGCTCCCTGGGGTGGGGGGCGACCTTGGGGTCTCAGTCCCTTCAGGGTCGTTGGTCCATCCTGGAGTATCGCCGCTCCTCCAATTGGAGGGAACTGACGGCGGTTTGTCGGGCTGTGATGGGGTTTCGTGCCATGCTCCTGGGTCGGAACGTTCTGGTGCGTTCCGACAATGTGGTGACTGTGGCGTATCTGAACCATCAAGGGGGGGATCCGTTTGGCCTCTCTGAACGCTGTGGTTGTTCCCCTGTTCTGTTGGGCAGAGGGTCACCTTCTGTCTCTGACGGCAATTCACATTCGGGGAGTGGACAACTTTGTGGCGGATGCCCTGAGTCGTTGCTTTCCGGGGTCGTTGGAGTTGTCTCTCACCCAGGTGGCGTTTCGGCTTGTGTGCGTTAGGTTTGGGCGTCCCTTTCTGGACCTCTTTGCCTCCCGGCAGAATGCGCAGCTGTCTCGCTTCTGCTCCCGATTCCTGCAGGAAGGTTGTTGGGGGGTGGATGCCCTGTCGGTTCCTTGGCCTCCGCGCCTGCTTTATGCCTTTCCTCCCCTGGCGCAGATTCCTCGGTTTTTGGCGCGCTTGTGTCTGGAGTCTCGGGATGTGGTTGTGGTCCTGCCCTTTTGGCCTCGGAGGTCTTGGTTTCCGACGGTTCGTCTGTTGGCGATCCAGGGCCCTTGGTTTCTCCCCCTGTCCCCGTCTCCCCTGCGTTCGTCCCCGTCCCTGTCTCTTCTCCGGTTGTGGCTGTCGGTGTGGAGGTTGAGAGGCAGGGGTGGCGGCGACGTGGCTTCCCTGAGCATTTAGCTGTGCCTCTTCAGGGTTCCCGTAGACCTTCTACCCTCCGATCTTATGATCGTCATTGGAGTAATTTCAGTCGTTGGTGTGCGGGGTTGGGCCTTTCCCCTTTGCTGTGTTCCTTGCAGACTGTGCTTAAATTTTTGTGGGAAGGTTTTGAGAGGGGTTGGGCTGTGTCCACTTTGCGGGCTCAGTGGGTGGCTGTGAGGGCATTTTGTTCCCCGTGGGGGACCCTGTCGGATGATGAGGACTTGGTTTCTCGTCTTGTCCGTGGGTTTTCCCTTTCTCGTCCTGTGTCCAGGCCTTCCTTTCCCTTGTGGGATTTGTGTTTGGTCCTTCGGGCTTTGCTGGATCCTCCTTTTGAGCCCTTGTCGGACGTGGACTTGAAGTTTGTTACCTTGAAGGTGGTGTTTCTGGTGGCCATCACCTCTGCTCGACGCCTTGGTGAGTTGGGGGCCTTGATGGCGCGTGAACCTTTCTTGTCCTTTTCGGAGGGTGGGGTGGTTCTTCGCCTTGATTCTGCTTTCGTGCCTACGGGTCGCTTCTCAGTTTCACCGGGCCCAGGAGTTGTTCTTGCCTGCTTTGGGCCCCGATTTTGATTCCCCGGGGGTCCTTGTTGGTCCTTGCTGGATGTGTGCAGGGCTCTGCGTGTGTATCTGGAGCGCACTTCTGCCTTTCGTGTTTCGGATTCCCTTTTTGTCTCCTTTAGGGGTGCTTCCCGTGGCCGCAAGGCTTCCTCTGTCTCGATTGGTAGATGGCTGAAGCAGGTCATTTCTTTGGCCTACTCTCTTTCTGGTTCCCCTCCTCCGGTGGGTGTCCAGGGTCGTTCTACTAGAGGGGTGGTGGCGCCTTGGGCTGAGGTCCGGGGTGTTCCTCTCTCTGAGATTTGTAGGGCGGCCACTTGGGCTTCTCCCAATACTTTCATCCAGCATTATCGCCTTCCCAATTTGCTGGGTGTGGAGGGCAGTTTTGCTTTAGGGGTGTAGGGTTGTGCTCGCCCTTGATTTCTGTATTTCCAATAAATCTCTGGGTTTCTGTGCTGTCCTGGTGGTTTGTTGAGTTTTTTCTTGTGGATGAATGCCAGGTTGCTGCTTGGTATGTCTCACTTGTAGACGAAGGTGTCGAGGACGGAGGGACCTGGGGGTAATGTCCTATTACGTATGGTAATCTTCATTACTCCGGGTCCCGTAGTCCTCGACACCTCCGTGACTTCCCTCCCTCCCTCCCTTTGTGTGCTGGCCTTCATCTTGGGCTTGGTATTTCAGAGGGAATGCTGGGACATGTACCCTTTTGTACTCCCGGCGGGAGGGGGTGTGGGGGTAAGTCCAGCATTCCTTCTTTCTTTTTTTCTGTCAGAAATAGAATTATCTCACTTGTAGACGAAGGTGTCGAGGACTACGGGACTCGGAGTAATGAAGATTACCATAGGTAATAGGACATTCCAGTCACTCAAGGTACACAACTTAAATAAAAATAAAACTATAGATTCATAGTTGATACCTTTTCCAGAATTTGATTTTCTAGACCCCCTGGCACTAAGAACTTAATCAATGTGCTAAATCAATCAATCTGGCTGAAAATCAGTTCGAAAACCACCCCACAGCCCACTAAACAATATTTAAGTAAGACATGTTTAACCCCTTGCATGCTATTGATGGGCTGGAGCCATCCTCCACACCATGTGGTTGGGGAACATCCAGGCCAAAGTAAACTGGCTGAGAGTGATCTCGGAAGGACATTAGTGCCAATGTTCTCCCTTAGTTTCTCCCAAGGTTCATGTCAGAAGCCCAGACCACTGTCAGCATCACTGCCCACTATTCCTAATGGAGGAAGAAGAGAGACAGAAAATGCTCCACTTTATTCCAGTCACTCACAGTCCACAACTTAAATAAAAAATAAAACTATAGATTCATAGCTGATACATTTTCTAGAAAATTCCTCTAGAACACAGTCCAGAATTAGGTTTTCTAGACCCCCTTGCACCAAGAACTTAATCAATGTGCTTAATCAATCAATCTGGCTGAAAATCGGTTAGAAAAGCAGGCCAGAACCCACTAAACAATATTTAAGTGTGACATGTTTAACCCCTTGCATGCTATTGATGTGCTGAAGCCATCCTCCACGGATGGCTCCAGGACATCCTGGCACCCGAGCCAGGAAATCCCTAATTTGTTTTAGCCGCAGGAGCCCCCAGGTTAATTTGGTTTCTTCTCTGAAATGAGGATTGGCGCATGTGGCGTGCTGACGTAATTTTGGAGAAAGTGAAAGTGAAATGAGCTGACTGGCTCATTTCACCTTCACTGCCTCAATGCTTGGGGGCATATCTCAGCACCCAAGCAGCGAGGCAGATGGGAGAGGTATCGTTGGAAAGGGTAAAAAACTTCTCTTTCCAGTGGTACTTTTTCCTAGGGGCTCACTGGTTGGGAATCGCTGCAGGAGGGCGATCCCTAAGCAGCTATCCACTTCACTAGACACCAGGGACTCTTTTTTTTTTAAGGGAGAGTTGCTCCCTTGCGCTGGGCTAGTGCTACCCCTATCCCAAGCCTAACTGTATTTCTGCCCCTGGACACCAGGGAATATTTATTAAAAGCAAAATAGCATTCTTTCTACCTCCTGTCGGCGGCAGATAGGAGTCATTTTCCTCCAATCTGCCCTGGGTGTGGGGCAGAAATCTCACTAGACTACCAGGTATTATATTTGGAAGTGGGAGCCCCTGGCAATAGGCTAGCACTCTCTCCTCCTCAGGCCTAAGAGTCTTTCCACTCCACCCCAGGGGCAAATTGGCAGAAAGCCCACTAGACACCTGAGATTTGGCAAAACGGGTGGGGTTGGCCCTTCCAGGCATTGGGTCTAGCCCACACCCACATGGGTGTGGGGGGCAGATAGGAGGTATTTTCCTCCAGTCTGCCCCTAGCCCTCAATGCCCTGGCGGGTGGCAGAAAGACCACTAGACCACCAGGGATTATTTTTGGAGGGAGAGCAACCCCACTGACAGTGGACTAGGGCTCTCCTCCTCAGGCCCAAAAGTATTTCTGCCCCTTCCACTGGGGCAGCCGAAATCCCATTAGACACCATGGATTTCTTTTATGGCTAAATCGTCGTCCCAGCTTGTACGCTTTGACTAGTGACAAAGCATACTCGCTGGGACAACGGAAGGCTGCACGAGCAAACACTCGGAAGGCGGTAAAACAGATTAAAACAAATAATAATGGATAATACTGATACGATTGAGAGAGAAAAACTATTGAAGACAAGGAACTCTTTGGGGAAACCGGGACTGAATTACAACCGGTTAAAAGATAACACTAAACATAACAATAAACAGCCCTGTAGAAGTATTGGCCACTTGCCATTAGCGACAAAACATGTGTTGGCTAAAAAGAGGGTAAAAAAAGAACTAAACAAGAACATATGAGAATAACCCTAACAAATACAAAGAGGAAAAGAATTGTTGCTATCTGTTATGTATGTTGACATTAGCGTCTGATGGGAAACCAATTTAAAGTAATCATGTAATTTAAAACCAAATAACAGGCACATAGTATAGTTTCGAACTCCCTGGAGTTTAGGGAGCCACATTTGAAAGGCTCCGTGTAAGCTGTTCAATAGTCTATGTAGGACATGACCATGGCGAGGATTTGTTTTTCTGGGAACAGAATTCCTTTGCTCCTGCATAAACTGGGGAGAAATGATTTGCTTTTAAAGTGGCCATCTTTGCTGACCTAATTTAAAAGCTACAGCTAAAGTATTTCTTGAAACTTCATTGCCTTGATTTCTCTAGGTTAGATTGTAATATAAAGATAATATATTTTTGATGACATTACAGTCTGTGGTGTGGGTTTCTTAGATCATGAGTCTAAGCACCCTTGAACATTTTCTGATAAGTCCAGACAATTCAAGAACATTTTTGTCAGTAAAGCCAGGTCTTAGCCTTTGTGTATATCTTAGATGTTCATTAAAACTACTCCTAAAACGCTGTTGGAGAGCGTTCACATTTTAGGTGCCCGATGGTCCTGTTTCCAGACTACAGATATCAGAATGTCAGAAAGAGTTTTGGCTCTCTTACTGAACATGACAACATGGAATGTAGCAGACAAACCTACAGAAATGGGAAGCTAGACATAATAAAAGTTGGGCGTGGGAAACATCCATAACAACGCGGGCATTACCCCACACTGCTATTACAACGCTGCTATTACAACGCAAGTGAGAGAGCGCAAACTGACCTAAATGTATGAGTGTATCACACTTATCTGTAGTAAGCACAAATCATGAGGAGAAATGCCATGAGTGCTAGTAGTATCTGCAATTATATTCTGAATGTATAGCTAATGTAGAGATTTAAGTAGAAGTGGAACTAATACAGAAATGTGTGACACTATATGATTTTATTAGATGTGATTATTCCTGAATCCATGTCGTGTAGCTGCTAAAATGTAAGATGGCATGTGGTTAAACGCAGAATGTGGTAGGCCTCAGGGCCAGAGCTAGAAGGTGTTTCTTTTTACGACATAGATTGAACTAATGTTTTGGTCATTGCATTAATGAGCCATGATTTATAGATGTGTTTACTGAATAATAGAATAAGAGTATTAACATGCTTTAATTAATGAAGAAGTTGAATGCTATAATCATTATGAGAAATATTGTAGGCCTGAAATGTTTAACGTTGGTTTACACGTACATGTCTGGGCCGAGAAATGTTGCAGACCTTTTTGGAAGTCTATGAGAGTTGGGTTCTTGGCTGCAGATGTCTGTCTGCAAGAGAAAGGGAGGATCCGATTATAAATAATATGAATAGAGGTCTGTTCAGTAGACGGCCCAGACATGGAGGAGGGTTCTGGAATGTTTAAGGGGTATCAGCGGGCCGGAGAAGAGTCTGAGAAGCAAGGTCAACTCCAACGTATGAGGCCCAATACAAAGCAGCATGGAAAAAGCCAGAAGCTACACCACGTGAGGGGCGTCTCATGAGGGGCGTCTCAAATGTTGTTGACTGTTTTGTATTAGGGACAGCACCCCTGGGTGGAGTTAGAGCAGATACCTGAGGACCCTTTAGAGAGCGGATGGGTAGGCAGAGAGGGGTCATGACTGGAGAACTATAGGTTTTCACCAAGAGACTTAGAGTGAGTGACTTCCCTTGGAGGTCATTCACTGCTGACACCTTTGTTAGGTTGGGATTTGGTTAAGTAGGGATACCATCTAGAGCAGGGTAGGGACAGCCTAACCTGTGTGTTTTCCTCCAACTTAAATGAAGGAGAGATATGCGTCAATGCTGATAGCTTTATTATTCTTAGAACTTGTGTTAGTAATTTCCGTTGCTCGTCTGAGGGCTTTCAGAGAGCACATGTATGTAGTTGGACCTGTGTATCTCGTGAATCTCATTCTGAGATGCCTGTATTTGCAGCTTATCCTATCCTTACAATAAACTTTTGAAAGCTAGAAGTTGTTTGTGATCTTTTGGAGCGGGGTCCTTTATTGGGTGAACTAGCTTGGTAACAGAGGCACTTTCTTCCTTCAATGACAGGCAACAAAGGTTCAGTCGACCAGATCGGGGTTTAGATCAATAGTGATAAGGTATCGATCAAAATCTCGCCCTTCCAGTTGGTAGCTATAGAGGATGGTTGCCTTCTTGAGGACGGTGACCTAGGCCAGGTTAGCTTACCCCAAGGCCCCTAGAAATCGATGATCGGAAGAACCGCCCGCTGAAGAAGATCCGGATGACGTGAGACAGAAAAAGCAGCAGTATCGGTCGAGAGTGAGTATAAAGGGTCATGCGTGTTAGATTGCGGTGTTTTTGTATTGTATCTATGTTGTAATGTCTGGCGGAGTTGAATGTCTGTAGAGTGACTGTGGAACAGGTTGTGAGCGCGCGCAACCGGTGGAAATCTTAAGTTCAAGGAGAGCTTAAGTGGTTCGGGTGTATCGGACACCCAGAGTAATTGTCAAATAGTGTGAAGGGGGTCATGAGGTACCATTGATCACCCGAAAGACCGAGATAGGGGGAACGTAAGAGTGAGTGCGTGAGTAACGGACGCTGGTCGGAGGTTACTGTGTGTGTAAGCAACCTATCAGAGAGACGATAGACATTTCGTCAGTTGTGTTGACAATTACATATAGACTGTGGACGTACAGTCGAGGGAAGTGACCGCTTGGTCGGAAGTAGTCATTTTTCGGTGTATGAATGGGACGCATGCATGACCGGGAGACGAGTTGAGAAAGGAGGGGTGCTGCTGCGAAGCGGAGAAAAGTGACGTCAGGAAGTGTCGCGACGTGATTGGCCGACAGGAGAAAGACCGCGCTGTGATAGGCCAGCTAGCAAAGACGTCAGAAAGTGTCGCGACGTGATTGGCCGACCGGAGAAAGACCGCGCTGCGATAGGCCAAGTTAGCAAAGCCGCGACAGGATTGGTGGATTGTCATCAGGAAGTAAACAGAGTAGCGAGGCTGGATATTGTGCGCATAATTATGAAGTGTTTTAAATGGCTGAGAGCGGTGTTTAAAAAAGAGAAGCGGGGATCGGAAGAAGGGGAAGAAGCCCCGCCGGAGGGTACGCCGGCTCGTTACATGGCAGTGAATGTTGGGTTACATACGATCCTTTGGATATCAGAGTGGAGTAAGATTACGGAAGGAAATGAGGAACTGACGTTCCCGAAGTACGGGACGTTCAGATTAGAGGTGTTACATCGATTAAAATCAGTCATGACCTCAATGAGACCCTTGCCTAGACCGACCCAGTTTGAAGCTCTTGATGCATGGATTAGGGCAGCGCATGAAAAGAATATGAACAGACGACAAGAAAGGGTGAAACGATCGGTAAGGGCAGTGCAGGATGCCAGGTGGGATGCGGATGCTAAAAGATGGAGAGTGCATAACATGGAAGTAAATAAACTGTACCCAGTGTTAGAGGTGCCTGGAAATAAAAGCCCCCTAGAAGAAGATGATGAGAGCGAAACAGAGGACAGCCTGATAAACAGATTATTGACAGACAGGCCACCCCCGTATAATAGAGCAGGGGGAGAGGTCGAGCATAGTGAAGGAGAAAAGGGGGGCAATGCAGGAGAGCATAGACCGCTTCCCAGTTCAGAGTGGGATCCTGAGGCAAAGAAAGAGCTGTCCCAGCCTAGTCAGGTGCAACAGGTAGTCGGGAGGTTTGTGGTACAAAGAGCGCCGGAAACGGAGAGCGCCACATCCTACGCATTACCAGATGCACTACAGGTACCTGTTACCATAGGTCCTATAATATCGATATATGACCAAGAAAGAGCAAGAGGGGAAGAACGGGTACGGAAGGACAGAGAAAGAGCAGGGACGGCAAGGAGGAACGATACGATTAATTCCCCAAGTCAGATGCCGATACCAAGAGAGTGGAGCACCCCGATGCACACAGCAGGGGATCCAGGAGGGGACCCTGGGGGCCCTAGATGGCCAGTGGATCTGAGGGGATCTGGACGAAAATCCTTTCAAGAGCTAAATGAGTACATGAAGAAGTGGGATGAGGCAGTGGAGGCTCACAAGAGCATCATAGCTGCAGAAGCTGAAAGGGAAAGTCAGGACAGCAGAGCTCGGACTCACTGCGGGGCTGGGGAGAGCAGCCCGGAGTGGGACTGTAGAGAGAGGGATAGTAGGGGAGTCACCCATTGGGCCCGGAGTGGGAATAGAACAGACCTGGAAAACGGGGGCCCCGGGAGTGGAGGGGTGGCGTGCCCAATACTCAGTGAAGGGGAGAGGAGAGCGCAAGAGTACAGAAACAGCTTTAAGTGTCCACACTGTGTGCCCGGCACCAGAGAACAGAATGGGAGTTGTGAGAGGTCGCACCATAGTCCCTGTGATGACGGAAATGAGCCCAGCCCAGGGAATATGGGGAACCAGGAAGGATCGTATCGGATACTGAGCGATACAAGGCAAAGGGAGAGTAGCGACCAGAGGGAAAATAACAGAGAGGCGTACGGTGAAAGGAGAGAAGAAGAAGAGAGTGGGCAGAGCAAGAGTGGGGGTAACAGGCCCGTGTTCCATCACCTTCCAAGATCGGATGGCCGAGCATGGGACCTGGAGAGATGGGAGCAAGGGAGAGCACTCATTAACTCTCCCGAGCCCAAACGTAGAGCTAGGAGTTGGGATGGTAGGGAGACCAGTGAGCCCCCTTCGAAAGATATATTGCGAGCTGAGATAAAAGCTAAGAGACTCGATGTCGCCAGCTTAAGGTCAGACCTGGATGACATGATAGATGGTACCCTGCCTTTAGAAAGAATGGAAATGTATGAGCAGGATGAAATACTGTATATGGCAAAGGACATCACTCGAAAGGCGAGAGCAATCCATGAGAAGTTAGTCGAGCTAGCAGGCAAATATATGGTGGACCTGTCAAGAACCAAAGCATTACAGGGTAACCACAGGCTACATTATACAGATCGAGACCTAGATGAGAGGAGAACGATCGGGCTGAAAACGCACATAAGGGAACTGATCACTGGAATAAGGACATGGAGGGCACTAGATAAGTGGGAAGAGAGGTGGTCCAAGAAAGGGACCGTCAGGAGAAGCACGCTTGGTATGACACCAGGAAGGCTGCAGGGAATAGAAGCATACCCTTTGCGTGAAGTCGCTAATGGGAATTATGTACATGTCCCTTGGAGTAGGGGAGATTTAGCTGCTTTTACCACCTCCTTCCCCAAATTGCGGGAAAACCCAGTGGAGTGGTACAAGCAAGTCGAGAGATTTGTAAAAATCTCAAAGGTCCTATGGATAGATCTGAACACGCTGTTCGACATTGTAGTACCAGGAGATCTGTGGACAGCATGCAAGGTTAGCGCTGAGTGGCCCACAACGGAGCCGGAGAGAGATGCTAAGACTAATGGGCCGTCCGAGATTGTGATGGCAAAATTCGAGAGAGTGATGACTTGGCTGAAAGAGAAAGTGCCAATGCAAGACATAGATTGGGTCAGAATAGACCGAACCAGACAGGAACCTAAAGAGACCGTCCATGAATATTACGAGAGATTGCTGAAGGCGTTTAAACAGTATAGCGGCCTGGATGTAATGGATCCAAAAGACATAGGGCAATTCGTGTCCAAGTTCGTCCTGGGACTGAGACCGGATATTAGTTTAATGATTCAGCAACACTCGATTTGTTGGCAAAGTAAACCCCTAGACGAAATACTGAGATATGCCAGGTACTGCTGTGATGAGATAGACTCCAAGGCTAAGAAACTAAAAGAAAAGTTGATGGTGGTACAGATGCAGGCAGCAGGGAAGGGGGGACAGCAGCAACAGCAGCAAGGAACAGGTACAGGAGGAAAGAAGCAGTACAGTCAGAACAAGGGCAATGAGGAGAGTTCCACCTTTAGACCCAGATTAGACATAGCTGCCTTGAAGAAAACGACTAGGTGCCACCAGTGTAACGAGGTGGGGCATTGGAAACGCGAGTGTCCCTACAATGTAGAGATAGGAGAACAAGAGGAAGAGGAGGAAGAGGTCCAGAGAGCGCCTACGAGAGGGGTGACGCCATACCAGGGAAAGGTGCTCAAAGGGGGGGGGGCTCCTCCCCGAGCCCAGTTCCCGCAACCTCCCCGAGTAGGGAATATGGGTAAGACCTATAGACAGATGCCCCTGTTTGTAGAAGGAGAAGAGTGCTATTATGTGGACCCATTAACCGGACAGAGAGTGGAAAGAGAAGACTGCACCCTCGGGGCAGCCTTGGAGGTGGACCAGAGGGGACCCTATGTCGAAGCAGAAGTAGCAGGGTGCCCCACGACATTTCTGGTGGACACAGGAGCCACTAGATCCACGATCAGATCAGCTGCAGTTCCAGACCTGCCCATGTCTGGAGAGACCATACAAGTGGTGGGGGTCGCAAACAGGAGAATAACCAGCCAATTGACAGAACCAGTACAGGTGAAAATAGGGAAGTACAGCGATGAGCACCAGTTTGTGGTTTGCGATTCAAGTCCTGTGTGTCTGCTAGGCAGAGACCTGTTGTGTAAATTGAATTGTACTATATACTGTACACCTCAGGGAGTGGAGGTATTGACCAATGATGATGACGCAGACTTCAAAGTTGCAAACTCCAGAATATGCGTGGAGCTGTACCCTACTTTGACAGTAGATGAGCTCCCCTGGGACTTGAGAGAGACAGTGGCACCAGAAGTATGGGATTTCACTGGGGAAGAGATTGGATTGGTCAAAGGGGTGGACCCAGTGAAAATTGTAGTAAAACCGCATGCTGAGTTCCCAAGAACACCCCAATATAAATTGACTCCAGAAACGATTGCAGGCATAAAACCCGTGATCGAGTCCATGATTAAACAGGGAATACTGAAAGAAATCGTGGGTAGTCCATGCAACTCCCCGATTATGGGTCTGCAGAAACCAAATGGGAAATTTCGGATAGTACAGGACCTTCGAAAGATAAATAACATAGTCGTTTCGTGTTGTCCAGTGGTACCGAATCCATCAGTGATACTGTTTCAGATTCCATTCCAAGCTGAGTGGTTCACTGTGATTGATCTTTGTCAGGCTTTCTTTTCGATCCCTCTGGACGAAGAAAGCCATTTTCTTTTCGCATTTAAGCTGGAAGGTCGCGTCCTAACATGGTGTCGTATTCCTCAGGGGTATACAGAGAGCCCATCGATCTTTAACCAGCTTTTGAAGAAAAATCTTGAAAGTCTAGTGCTGCCCCAGAAGTCAGTTCTGGTCCAGTACATAGACGACCTCCTCGTGGCGTCAGAAACAGAAGAAGCTTGCAGGGAGGACTCCATTGCTTTGTTGAATCACCTAGCTGCCAATGGGCACAAGGTGTCCCCGGGAAAGTTGCAGTACTGCCTGACAGAAGTGCAGTACTTGGGACACAGAATAGAGAAAGGCAAACGAAAGGTGTCACCAGACAGGATAGAGGCGATCATGAAAATGAATGCGCCTAAGACACAGAGAGAGGTCAGGATGTTCCTAGGGATGGTGGGTTATTGCCGACAGTGGATCGCGAACTTTTCACTGAAAGCAAAGCCCTTGCAAAAACTGACGCATAAGGAGGTGAGCGATCCGGTACCATGGGACAAAGACTGTTTTGATGGCATTCTTACAGCTGCGAGAGGACCTGTGTCGTGCTCCGGCATTGGGAATGCCTGATTACAATAAACCATTTTTGCTTTACTGTTGTGAGAGAGAAGGTTGTGCGTTGTCTGTGTTAGTCCAAATACATGGGAATGCCCGCAGACCAGTTGCTTATTTCTCGGCTACTTTAGACCCAGTAGCCGCAGCGTTGCCCGGATGTCTCAAATCCGTTGCTGCAACGGGTGTCAGCATTGAGAGATGTGAAAATATCGTCATGGGGCACCCGTTAGAGGTGTGCGTGCCCCATTCTGTTGAACTGTTGATGACCAGGACCAAAACACAGCATCTGACCAACAGCAGGCTCACGCGCTATGAGCAAGTTATTCTTGCTGCAGAGAATGTGACCCTCAAGAGATGCTCTGTTTTGAACCCTGCCACCTTGATGCCACTCCCAAATGATATCGAGGATGATGATGAATGTACAGACCATGACTGCCTCGATGTGACTGAACTATGCACCAAACCCAGACCCGACATCGTAGATGAGCCACTGACCGACCCAGATGAAATTTTCTTTGTCGATGGCTCATGTGTAAGAGACGAAGTTGGGCAGTTGAGAGCAGCTTACGCTGTTTGTACAATTACTGGAGTTGTAGAAGCTGGGTGCCTGGAAGGAGTACACTCCGCTCAGGTAGCCGAGATTATTGCCTTGACACGTGCTTGCTTGGCAAGCAATCAAATTCGAGTCACCATATACACCGACAGCCAATATGGTTATGGGGTGGTTCATGATTACGGGCAGTTATGGTCTCAAAGAGGGTTCATGACCTCTTCAGGCTCTCCCATTCGCAATGGAGAGTTTGTGCGCCTGTTGTTAGAGGCGTTGCAATGCCCAGCAGGTATCGCAGTTGTAAAGTGCACCGCACATACCAGAAATGAGGACTTCGTTTCGAAAGGCAATAGATATGCTGATGAAGTTGCGCGGTATTGCGCGGAGCAAGGGTACTCTTTCACAGAGGTGGAAGTGGGTGGAATAAATGTAAGGACTGAATTAGCCATGATATTGGAAACTGTTGATACTTGGGATGAACTGGCAAACATGCAAGAAAATGCTCCTGATTTTGAAAAAGAAACATGGGAAAAGGCAGGATGTGTAGTGGGTGAGTCCCATTTTTGGGTCTCAGCAGATGGCAGAGCAGTGTTGCCCAATGAGATGGTGAGTCCAATGGCCAGACTCATACATGGTCCCGTACACTTAGGGAGAGATGCTATGCTGAGAGTGTTTAGACAGACTTGGTACAATCCTAAGTTTAGAATAGCAGCAGAAGCAGTGTGCCAGCGTTGTGTGACCTGTCAGCAGCTGAACGTAGGGAAAAGAACACCAGTTGCACTGAGTCACATTGGAAGGTCTGGAGGTCCATTCAATCGAATGCAGATAGATTTCATTGAAATGCCAAGGTGCAACCGCCTCCGCTATGTCCTGGTGGTTGTTTGTGTATTCTCCAGATGGGTTGAGGCATACCCTACACGTAGGTGCGACACCCTCACAGTGGCCAAGTTACTGCTTAGGGAACTCATTCCGCGCTTCGGGGTGCCGGCCTTTTTGGAATCAGATAGGGGAACGCATTTTAACAGCGAGCTTGTGAAGATGATTTGTGCAGCTCTGAATATCGATCAGAAGTTGCATTGCAGTTACCGACCAGAAGCCTCAGGAATTGTGGAGCAGATCAATGGCACGATCAAAGCCCGAATTGCAAAAGTGTGCTCCTCAACGACCCTGAGTTGGCCTGACGCCCTGCCATTGGTCCTCATGAGCCTTCGTAGTACCCCAGACAGAAGAACGGGGTTGTCACCACATGAGGTGTTAATGGGGAGAGCAATGAGGCTGCCATCTGTCCCAACTACTGCACTGTTAAATATCACAGATGATATGATCCTGGACTATTGTAAGGGGCTGTCTGACGCCATTCATTCTGTGTCCCTTCAGGTGCAGGCTGCCGAGGTTCCATCGTGCCAGGGCCCGTGTCATGACCTGTATCCTGGGGACTGGGTCCTGGTGAAAAAACATGTGAGAAGAAGCTGCTTGGATATTCGTTGGCGTGGGCCCTTCCAGATCATCCTGATCACGAACACGGCTGTGAAGGTGGGAGGCCTGCCCAATTGGATCCACGCGTCACATACGCGAAGGGTTCCAGCACCTCGGGAAGAAACAGCTCCTCTCTCGGATAGACGTCCAGCAGAGGACCGAGAAGCCATAGAGGGGGCTAGCCAAGCTGTAGAGGTGCCAGCGGAAGCAGGGAACGAGTCTGACCAAGCTGAGGACGGTCAGTACAACAGCGAAACAGACGACGCTACAGAAGGAGAAAGTAGCTGGGAGTACGAGTCAGACACTGACAGGTCTGACAGAGAGCGAGAACAGACAAGAAGGAGAAGGAGTAGAAGGGCACGTGGAGAAGCTAATTGGCCGCAAAGAAGGAGCTCTAGCCTGAGGTCAACTCCAGAGATAACCCTCCCTCCGATATCAGAAGACTCAGACCCGGAAGAAGGTGCTCAGGGCGCTGAAGCACCGGACCGAAGAAGGTCAAGAAGAGTGCGTGTGCCTAACAGAAGATACTCCACACCTGAGTGGACATATCTGGCGACAAATGTCTTTGAAGCAGGAGACAGGGAGGATTCGAGCGGTGGTGGTGTCCAGTTCTGAGCCCATCGTCACCGTGGAAATACGACTGTTGGTACCCGGAGTCGAACAAGAAGGGTCACTAACATTCATGCTCCCCAGACCTCCCCGCCTCAGCAAGTTAAAACATATGTTTCTTTCAGAATTGCAATTCCCCGACTTTGGTACAACGATAACAGCCCATGAAGAGCACAATCTTCGTTTGGAAATACTGAACTTTGCTATCGAAGCTGCAGGTACAAACTTGATAGTAGATGCTTAAAGGACTTTGTAAATAAAGCGAGCAGAAACAAGGAAGATTACCTAGCGCCCAGGAAGCAGAGAATATTAGGGAACTTCCCTTGAGTTGATGGAGAAGGGCTAGGGTTGTCTTTATTGAACTGTTAAAGGACTTTTGCGAAGAAGGTTGTCAGCTTCCAGTTGTGTGGATTCTAAAGACAAAAGGATTAAAAAGAGACTGTAAAGGAACGAGAAGAAAGGAACTTTTTGCCAAGATAAGAGAGAGCCATATTGTCTGACGAAATGGAAGCCGGCACCCAGAACCGCAGAGCTAAATGTATAATAGGTACACTAATAGTAGGAGTGATAATATTGATAGCTTTAGTGGTAACAATTTCTTATGTAAAGGGACATGAGGAAGAGGCGAAGGTAACTGATGTGAAATCTGTAGAAACGCTTACACCCACTGTTGCTGGTGAGAAAAGGGAAAACACTCAAAAGAAAGCGTTATTAGCTGCAGAAGCCCGCAGGTTACACGTAGATGAGTCCCAAGGAGACTTTAGGTCAAATGCTTATGCTAAACTCTTATATGAATACGTGGATGCCATGGAGGTTAAGGACTGTTACGTCTGCATGCAGTTGCCAGCGTCTGTAGATGAAGGCATTAGATATCATCACCTCCCGCTGACATATGGCATTACATGTAGCTTACTGCTTAGTATATTTTATGAGAGAGATAGTTTTGAATACTATTTTTCCAACTATGATTCAGTGTTGCCAGAAGTCCCAAATTATAAGCAGATGAACAAATGGGACTACTGGAAGAGTGAAGACAGATTGGCCAAGTTCTTCATTCCTTGGATTACCTTAGATACTTCACATGCCCGTAGAAATAACCTGACATGCAAAGTGTCAGAAGTCGAGAAGAAGTTCATAGGGCAGGTGGATGATCGTTACAGGAGACAAAAGATTTTGAAAAAATCAGGACAATGGAAAACAGATTGGACCGAGGAAGAGAAGGCACACAAGAGAAAGGGTAGTAGTGGTCCAATAGCTTTAGATAAGGCGCAGAGAGGAAAGCTATGTCTTCACCGAGCCAAAACGTATTATGAAAATGTATACGTGGGAGAAGTCGACTGTGAACATGCTTTCAATATAGAGTACTATACTAAAGATTTCCTGAAGGGAATGCAAGTGATTCCAAATGTGTATTTTGTATGTGGAAGAAATGCCTACGTGAGACTACCTGACAACTGGTATGGATCATGTTACCTAGCAATTGTCTTCCCCAAAATATATCATGCACAAGACTTAGTGATCATTGAGGGCAAGACATCATCGAGGGGAAGGAGAGATATAGGAGATGCAGAAATGGTTGGAGATGTCTTTGGAGCTATGTTCCCTCTTTTGGGACTAATCCTTAATGATGTTAAAATTAGACGATTGGCAACAGTCGTCGACAGGTTGTCTGCCAGCACTGCTCAGTCCTTAATGCTGGTAGAAGGAGAGATGCAATCGATAAGGGCTATGGTTCTTCAGAACCGTCTTGCGTTAGATGTCCTACTAGCAAAAGAGGGCGGAGTCTGTAAGGCTTTGAAGGTCCAGGAATGTTGTACTTACATTCCAGACAATTCAAAGCCCCTTGAGAAAGTTATTAGGAACATAACTGATATTCACAAGGAGATCGAAGACTTGAGTAGAGAAAATGTCTGGGAAAAGGTGGGCCACGGAATGAGTGAAGTTGGAGGGTGGATCTCCACCTTAGGCAAAAGCTTTGTGTGGTATATACTAAAACCTATCATCATAATATTGATCTGTGGGATCATATTGTGGGGATTGGTGAGGGTATTCAAATGGTACAGAGCAAGAAGGTCAGAAAGGGCCCAAAGAGAGCAGCTGCAGAGATTGGCTGCCATACAAGATAATCAGTACAGGAGTCTGAGGGCTCTGGAAGCGCAGAGACAAGTTATGCTAGCAATAACTGCAGTTTAAATGTTAGTGATGACCCCGAGAGGTCATCAAAGGGGGGAACTGAGAGAGCGCAAACTGACCTAAATGTATGAGTGTATCACACTTATCTGTAGTAAGCACAAATCATGAGGAGAAATGCCATGAGTGCTAGTAGTATCTGCAATTATATTCTGAATGTATAGCTAATGTAGAGATTTAAGTAGAAGTGGAACTAATACAGAAATGTGTGACACTATATGATTTTATTAGATGTGATTATTCCTGAATCCATGTCGTGTAGCTGCTAAAATGTAAGATGGCATGTGGTTAAACGCAGAATGTGGTAGGCCTCAGGGCCAGAGCTAGAAGGTGTTTCTTTTTACGACATAGATTGAACTAATGTTTTGGTCATTGCATTAATGAGCCATGATTTATAGATGTGTTTACTGAATAATAGAATAAGAGTATTAACATGCTTTAATTAATGAAGAAGTTGAATGCTATAATCATTATGAGAAATATTGTAGGCCTGAAATGTTTAACGTTGGTTTACACGTACATGTCTGGGCCGAGAAATGTTGCAGACCTTTTTGGAAGTCTATGAGAGTTGGGTTCTTGGCTGCAGATGTCTGTCTGCAAGAGAAAGGGAGGATCCGATTATAAATAATATGAATAGAGGTCTGTTCAGTAGACGGCCCAGACATGGAGGAGGGTTCTGGAATGTTTAAGGGGTATCAGCGGGCCGGAGAAGAGTCTGAGAAGCAAGGTCAACTCCAACGTATGAGGCCCAATACAAAGCAGCATGGAAAAAGCCAGAAGCTACACCACGTGAGGGGCGTCTCATGAGGGGCGTCTCAAATGTTGTTGACTGTTTTGTATTAGGGACAGCACCCCTGGGTGGAGTTAGAGCAGATACCTGAGGACCCTTTAGAGAGCGGATGGGTAGGCAGAGAGGGGTCATGACTGGAGAACTATAGGTTTTCACCAAGAGACTTAGAGTGAGTGACTTCCCTTGGAGGTCATTCACTGCTGACACCTTTGTTAGGTTGGGATTTGGTTAAGTAGGGATACCATCTAGAGCAGGGTAGGGACAGCCTAACCTGTGTGTTTTCCTCCAACTTAAATGAAGGAGAGATATGCGTCAATGCTGATAGCTTTATTATTCTTAGAACTTGTGTTAGTAATTTCCGTTGCTCGTCTGAGGGCTTTCAGAGAGCACATGTATGTAGTTGGACCTGTGTATCTCGTGAATCTCATTCTGAGATGCCTGTATTTGCAGCTTATCCTATCCTTACAATAAACTTTTGAAAGCTAGAAGTTGTTTGTGATCTTTTGGAGCGGGGTCCTTTATTGGGTGAACTAGCTTGGTAACAGAGGCACTTTCTTCCTTCAATGACAGGCAACAAAGGTTCAGTCGACCAGATCGGGGTTTAGATCAATAGTGATAAGGTATCGATCAAAATCTCGCCCTTCCACAAGTCATTACAACGACTTGCGCTGGAGGGCGCTGTAGGATAGGGAATAGTTTAATTTTCTATCCAACACCTTCCCTACTGTCAACGTGGGCTGGAGTTGGAATAGAAAATGAAACTATTCCACTATCCAGCGCCCCCCAACGCAAGTCGTTGTAACGACTTGCGTTGTAAAAACTGCATTGTAATGGCATGCGGGGTAAAAGCCCGCGTTGTAATGCCGTACAACCGTTGGGTGTTGATCGCCAGTTTGAGAGAGAGTCAATGCAGCGGTCAGAGGCTTGGTAAGATATTGTAAGATTGCCACATCAGCACGAGTTGGGTTCTCACATTGTGCTTTTTCTGAAGCCATGAAACGCCAAACTTTGGGCAGCCAGGGTATGTATACTTTATGCAATAGCCATATGCTATGAAGACTTTCACTTGGTGAGGGAGGGAAAGGAAGTAAAGTCTCCTCAAGGCGTGAGGCCAGCTGGACACCATGATGATGGAATACGTGAAAAGCAGTGTGCTGTTAGAGCGGGGTGCTTCTCGCTCCACACTTGTGATGGGAAGCATCAGATCTAGGTCTAGGTGGGATTTTCGCTGACAAACAGCCCGTTGCAAACATTTTCAACTAGGGGGAAAACCAAATATGTTTGGAAGGAGATGCGGTGAAGCGTGGGATTTCTGTTAACTTGAGAAAGATGTTCCGGCATCAAGAAAT
Organism: Lissotriton helveticus; assembly: GCF_964261635.1. NCBI lineage: Eukaryota > Metazoa > Chordata > Amphibia > Caudata > Salamandridae > Lissotriton > Lissotriton helveticus. The sequence goes on from NC_136057.1 coordinate 1,642,070,946, forward strand.
CCGAATAATTTATAAAATCCCCTACATTCACACATATAACTCTTCCACTTGAAATTAAGTTAATAACTTCCTGTTGAACTTGTCACCCTGCCTCCCACGCCAGCGAAGTGTGACTTTGTTCCAATTGGCTGGGGGTGTTACCGAGCAGAAACGGGGAGCAAATATTGCGTTTGTTTTCTTTTCTCCATAAAGCAGCCAGGAAGGAAATGCCTCCGTTCGATGACTCACTTTTCAGAACAGTTTGAAAGCAAATTAATTGCCCGCATTGGGTTCTTTTCATCGCACAAAATGTAATCCTCAGATTGCAGTGCGCAGAGAGAGCTCTCACTGGGGGAACAGTCTCCGCCTGTCGTACTGCGGCACTACCATTCTGTGCTTTCAAGCTGACAGGAACAGTGCTTTTTATACCTCCCTCCCGAGTTTACAGACAAAATAATACCCTTGTGTTTCGGAATCAAACAACCAAACCTAGAGGGGCGTGAATAAAAACAACACATATGCAGAGCTTTAAGTGGGGTGAAAAAACTTGGGGGGGGGGGTCTCTCAAAGGGGCGTGGTCAATGTAATTAAGGGCGTGGCTTAAAAACACGCAAGCTAAAAATCTGTGTTTAGCACAGTGGCCCGCCGACTTGTATTTTGCTGTTCCTGTCATTGCGTCCAGATATATGATACAACAAGTCACATCATACCTACAAGTCAGGACTATTGGCTTTGTCAATGGTGCTAGTTGCATAAGATCACTAAGCAGCAGCTATGGCTTGTATATAATATTGAAAACACTTCCACTTAAAGCCCTGGTGGTGACACAACGACAATGCTGCTCCTGAGATTCAAAAAGAGAAGGGAAATCCAGAGAGAAAATGACTCTCTTTAAAGGATTTCCCTTCCCCTACAATGCTCACCACCACACGCACATCGATGTGCCTGCTGTCACTGCAGTCTAGAAGAAAAAACGGACCGCCTGTGCCCCGGCACAAAACAGAGGTCGATAGGGACCCGTTTCGAGGCGTCCTTAAAAAAACTGCTGGTGCTCAGACCCAGCCCACTTAAAGCCCTGCAGTGGTATAACAACAGTCCCTGTGGTGCGGAGAGGCCCCAGAGCTCCAGGGGGGCCCACCGAGCTCCAGCCCACTCCACCCACCTCAGGTACTGTGCACAGGTGGTGGTTCAGAGCTCCTGACTGCGTCTGGAGCGTGGGCGCCTCCTCAATGCACTTTACAGGGGCTCCTTCTCGAGTTTCGTTACGCCACTACACATATGTCGATGCCAAACGGGGCACATTTAACTACAGCCAATATAAAGTTTGACTCCATAGCATGCAAGGTTTATGAACAGGGTCACTGGGATTATGGGCCAGGCCAGGGGAACACCAAATTATGCTGCATGGTTCGCCATGCAGCAAGAAAATGCCAATTATACATTATGCGGCGCTTTTTGTGTTAGTATTACCCTATTAGTTTGACATTTTTAGACGTTAACTTTATCTGGGCAACTGTTATACCTCATTAATATTACTTTGATACCCAAATACAGAAATAAACAGAAAGGTGACTTGTCAACCTTTTTGACTGGCCTTTCATTGCGCAACAAGATGTATTGCCATGTTTTAGTAACTTTTAATCCATCTGAGCTAGAAACTTTTTTTGTTTTGCTGAAATATGCAGATTATGCAACATAAGATGAATTGTGTGGCAAATCCATATTCATACTGAAAACGAAGCCGCTGCAAAATCACATAAATCTAGTTTCCTGACTTATCAGAAACAAAAACACAAGGTCTTCTACATTCGAGGTTCTAGTGGTTTACAACACCCACCAAATCGCCACCATGCCAACTCTCACTTGTTTGAGTCGTGTGCAATGCATATAATGCTTCTTTTGTTACTTCAGGATGGAGTAAACTGGCCTCGAAACCTATCAAGTATGGTGAACTTATAGGCACTCCATGACTTCAATGCAATCATCCTACACCACAACACGAAGCACTGGTCAGAGAATGGACGGTCCACATTGGGAGACATGTTTGAGCACACCATGCTGCTCACATTCCCGGAGGTGACCGACAAATACGGAATTGGCCTTGGCCACTACCTGACGTACAATGCACTGGCAAATGTCATCAAGAAGACATAGGGCCAGGACCAGGCCTAACCGCACACCTCCAAAAAGCTTGGACTCTTGCTTGAACACGGCAGGGGTAAGATGGCGATAAGTTTGTAATATAACGTGCTCCTGGTGTCCCACCTTACTGAATACCCTGGTCTGCGGGGTAATTGGGATGGCATTGTAGGGCAGGAGTTGATGGATAAGCAGAGCAGTGGGAAGGGGCGTTGAGGTAGGTAAAAACAGTGTAGAGGAACCCGCGAATGAACTATACCCAGTTCAACTACTTCCACCATAAATATCTCACCTCTACGTGGTTGAACCGCTTGTTCCTGGGTAAACAGCCCAAATGCCGTCAATGCCACGCACAGACAGTGGATTTCCAAAACATGTTTTGGTTCTGCACTGAAATAGCAAGGTGCTGAAGGGATGGTGTGGCACTATAACTGAGCTTACGAACCAACCTCTTGAACAGACTCCTAAGCAATGCCTCTTGGGGCTGATAGACATATGGAGAAGACAAAGCCTGTAGCGAAATACATAGCATACACTCTAGCTAAATGGAGTATTACAAAGACCTGAAAATCACTGGGGATGCCACAGCAGCGAGGGTGGTGAAATGATCTCCTTAAATGGGGGACTGCAGATACGAATCCATGGGATAAACTATGTGCACAGGGCCTTAGAGGCTCTTCTGCAGAAACATAGGCGGGTTACAGGCCCGCTCTAAAATCCAAAACAGATGATAAACCGCCATGAATGAAGGACAGAGGAAGACTTCAAGCTCCCTGACTGGGTGGATCCTGGAGCACGACCTGGGGCACACCACGCCCTACCCGAATCGAGCACCCACAGGCACTGGCTGTAACACCAACGAAGGATACCCCTTGGGAAGTATGAATACTCACTGAAGAGATAACTCATATAACTGGAACATATAGAAAAATGAACTAGGGCATCTAAAAAGGCAGGTATTAGCAAGGGCAGTGCTCAGACACACTAGGAAGGGGCAATATTTGGGATTGCGGCAGTGACTAACACCTGGCTTCATAGTTCAGATCCCCTGATGAGATGCAATGGTTCTCTGTTCTTGTCTTGTTCTTCATGCTGGCCTAAGCGCCATCCTGTATCTCCTGACCACAGAAGATCGTATAGATACGGACTATGGGAACAAGTACACACCCTATAAGACGAGGAGATATAACATACCTCAGTCGCTGCCAGAACTTGAGCGGAATTGTTATTCTATTGTGCTTATAAATGTAATGTCTGATAATATGCTTGAGTGATTCTACAAACTGTACCCAACTGTTATGACCCTGTCTGAAAATTAATAGAGAGATATTGAAGAAAAAAAATGTACGGTGAACCTGAGCAAACCATTTGTAATCCCATGGGGACAGTGATGCAGTGGTCTCCCAGTCAAGCATTTGTCACTCTGGAATGGCCCAAAGTGGCATCTAAAGTAACCAGTCAACATATGCACATTGACTTCATAGTGGCAAGTGAAAATGGAAGTAGTGTTTTTCATCCCAAATTAAAACAAGCCCTCTTCCCCACCCATGGGCTCCAGGGAACCATACAACACACGTTACTGAACTATACAATTCAATAGGAAATATGTACTTCTGAGCCCATCCGATCTGCTTAGCACTGACATACCGAATGTAGTATTCAGCTTTACTTGTTGATGTTGGCACCTATGTTTGACTTCTGAAATGCACCTATAGTTTATTTCCCCTACTTCTGCTCCAGGCATTCGCTGCTCTTTCTACGAAAAGGAATTCCTAATTTTAGTATTGAGCCTGCTCTACCATCACAAATGGCGCCCTCTGGTTCTCTGAGTTGTCTTCTAGTGAACAATTTACTCACTTTTACTGTGCTTCTTCCTATTTATTCCCTCTTTGTAAGTAATGACCACGGTCTAGAACTGGGAACAACGCTCCAGATGAGGAATTCAGAACTGAGTAAAATACAGCCAGTATGATCTTGTGAACAGGTCAGCAGTATCTGAGAAAGAGCCTTACTGATAATGCCTACAAGACTGATAGCAGTGACATTGGTTAGTAGCAGAGTGACTATTTAATCATTTTTTTAAATTATTGTATGACTTGAAAGGTGTTGTTGCAGGTGCACCACAGAGAGTTAAAGCATCGATTCAAGAAGAGATCTATTGACGTGTGCAGAACATCTACAATGACAGTAGGCTAGGTTAAAATTGGTGATAAATCACAAGTGATGATTGGCAGAGGGCCTGTGGTAAAATAATCGACTGATGTGCCTTGTGGTAAATTACATCTGATTGGCTCAGTTCCCTGGCTTAAGTGACTAATGACTTGCTGAGGATTCCGGGATAAATTGATATTGTTAGGCGACTGCATTAAGTAAATGTTGATTGGCTAAAGTGCCTGGGGTACGATTAGATGGTGTGTTTGAGATCAACAGTGTAAGAAGCTCTTGCAAGGCAATACTGAGTAAGACAGTGAACATATCTGAGATTCTGGAATTGATTTACCAAATTGGGGAATGACAGCTATCCCTTAGTGACCACCTCAACTGCTTCTGGTATGATGACTCCGTTGAATAGGGTCCCTGTGAGATATGACTCGCACTGTACCTCACTTACGAGTTACAGATAGGGCAAAACCCAAATGGGGGTGTTTGTTTTCCTAAGTGCAATGCCCTAATAGCAATGGATCTGCAGTGTGATGGGCAAACAAGGGGGAGAAGCATTCCACCGATCACCTTTTTGTTTTTAGCCTGATCCTGGGCACACATGCGAGTGTGTCGAACAACAGAATCGGTGCCGCCAGGACGCGCATTCTGCAGATACTCTAAGAGCTACATGAACACACACACATATGTTCAGTGCTCTTATTTACCGACTTTGGACAGTTTTAATAATGCTGTGGGATTTCTATCCACATTTACTATAATCGATTTCTAATCGGATCCTTCCAATTTTGTACTCGCGGTACCTGTTGATGGAATTAACTTGAACAGAGATTCTCAATATAAATTGGTGTTACACTCCTGTTGGCGCCCCAGGACTGCCGGGTTGGAATTATCACCGGCCACCCAAATACGGGGCACTGCTGGAAACAATATTTTGCAGGTCATTTAGACGCCTTATCCTTTCTTTACTGAATCCTACTACATATACTCGTACCCCGCTGGGTTGGAATTATCACTGGTTTTGGGACTTCGCTTAGTTCTCGCAACTTTCAACAGCCCTGAAGAAGTCGTGGGACTACTTTTCCCTGACGAAACACGTGTCGGCTGGTTGCGTTTCACCACAATAAAAGAATATGCAGCATAACTCAAGAACCCTGTACAAATTTTGATGTCTACTTTTGTATGAACTTGTTTTACTATGTATGTGTGCCAGGATCTGGCTAAACTATTGCTGTAGGGTTTTCCCTACACACAATAAGAGGTTATAAAGGTCTCCTCTTCCTGGTCAGCACCATATTCACCAGTTCACACTCGCACATATTACGTTAATTTGCAGAGCGCCAACACTTCCTTTGTACTAAAAACCCTTTCTTTTGGCTTTCTACCTTTTTGTTTTTAGCAGTGTCTCTTAATAGGAGACAGGGCACCTCGGCCAATACTAAATACATATAATAACACTCTCAAGAGATAGATACCATGTACATGCATATGGCAAGTGAATCCTGTATACGATCAGCTTTTTCAATGCACAACTGACTCAACAAACTAGAATTAAACAGCCTCACTGATACGTTACCTTAGCATCTTCACCTTCAAATGCTTGGAACCAGTGCATTCTGGGGAATATCTCATATTACACACAAAACACTACACTTATCCCCTTCCGGTATGTCCTAAAAAATGTTCATGCATGCCATTGAACAGTCCCGCCTGGTGTGAGGCCAGAAGGAACAGGGAAGGGAGAGGCATGCTTTGAAATGATTAGGTTTCTAGTGTAGATGGTGAAAATGTCATCGATATAGATTAATGTAGTGGTTCATCATAACAATCTTCTTTCATGGATTTTTTTGAAAATTGCCTTTGCCTAAGAACAGAACATTGGAAGGGATGAATGGCTTGTTGTTCCCAGCTGATGTCCGAGCAAGTCATTCTCTCCCACATCACTGGCAAGACAACCAGTGCTGCATACTTTGCTCATTTGCTAATTAGACTCTGAAATTACAGAGAAATTAGAACACAGTGGAGGTGTCACACATGATGAAGTGGAGAGGAGGAAGATGGCCTCCTGGGGTCCTTAGAGCAGGAAATATTTCTCTGCTCAGCAGATCCCAGGGCATGCTTCCGGTGTGGTACTAGAAAAGTTTCCTCATTCAACAAACTGCTACAGAGCCTGCTGAAATATTTTCTACAGTATCCCGTGTTGTGGCAGAATTGCACTTCTGAAAGGAGTCCCTCGCAACTGCTTAACTCATAGCGCTAAAGATTGTGAGGGAGTCTGAAAGGAATGCAGGTGTCGGTTTGTAATGCGGACTCCTATGGGTGAGATTTTCCACCAATAACTTATCTTTTCATTCAGTTGCTTGGCCCTTCCCTGATTCCAAGTGCCATGTTTTGGGCACTCAGGTGAGGTATGTTGAGGTATATATTCCACTTACCAAGCACGCAAAAGGTGATTGCAGAAATGCTTGCATCAAGTCTAACCACTGCCAATCGCTTGGGGTAGCATTCCAGACCATCGCTCATTTGCCCCACCATCCAACCTCAGTTAAGACCCAGATATATGCACCTCAGTCTCGACCCTGATCTAGAACTAGTAGGAACAGTCCAACCCGCACTACCAGGTCCTCCATGAATCGAAACACAACCATCCCAAGACCGGTTTCACCCTGACTGGGGCTCATTAGTCAGGTGTAGCAAAAAAACAATGGGTTTGAATGCTACCCAGAGCGATTGCCATTGGTTAGACCTGTTGCAAAAATTCCCCCCATCACATTTTGTGTGTTTGATGTAATGCCCTAAGTGGCAAGGGTATGCCCAGATGTGGGCCCATCACATTTTGTGTGTTTGATGTAATGCCCTAAGTGGCAAGGGTATGCCCAGATGTGGGAACCTTGCTCCGTATGTAACTGGAACCAAGCTACACGCTACTGAAGAGCCCCAAACAGGAAGAAAACGATCTTGGGTTACTTGTGTTGTGATTCAGGGAGGGCCTGGCCTGGAAGGTTTGGCTGGACTGTTCCTATTGGAACAGGGTCTAAACTGATTTCCATCTGACTGGGTCCAAATTAAGGTAGCATGATGAGCAAAAGAACAATGCGTTGGAATGCTAGCACAAGTGGTTGCCAGTGGTTAGACTCGCTGCTAGTATTCTTCCCATCACCTTTTGTGTGTTTGATATATTCCACTCACCCCAGTTTTATTGTTTGTATGTATCTCCTGACTCAACACACAAAATATTCCCATCAATTCAGCAACTTAGTCCTTTTTTCTTCTTCGGTTATGCATGTTGCCCTAGGTATGTTTCAGTTAATGTTTGAATGTTTCTTCTTCTTTAGCCATACATAGTGTGTTTACATCTAACAGCCACGTGTCCACCCATCTCTGTCTTTGGTCATGATTGCGGCCCTATCACTGCCCCTTTCTTGTGCTCATTTTTAATTCTTCAGGGGTCAGGTTTGTGGTGCTGGTGCATGTATGTCCACTAAGGCCATCTGTCTACTTTCTGGATCAGCCATCTGGCCCTGGTACTGTTACATTCCCAGTGTCCATTTCTTCTTCTGGGTCTGGCATGTTGCCCTGTTACCTGTTTATTCCATGTTTCCATTATTCATCTCCGCCTTCTCCTTTGCATCCTCAACTCTCAGTGTCTATTTCCATCTGTCTTCTTTATGGCTTAGGTTTATGGCTCTGGCAACACTGAAGACCCTCAAACCACCTACCTTTTTTTAATTCTTTGTGTGACTTGCCGCCCTGATACCTCTTTCAAACGCCATGCGTCCTTTCTCTTTTCACAGCTAGGTTGTCGTGGCACCTCTTCAGACACGGTGTCAATTCTTGATTCATCTTTTGCAAGGGATGTATTTTTGTACTTTATCAGTCATACCAGTGCTATCACCTCTCTTCTTTTTAAGTATAACATATAGTTTTTTCTTCTTGAAAGAGGTACATAGCCTTCACACTTCTCTAGTTCTTGCATTTCTCTTGGACCAGGAATGTGATCTGGCATCTCTTCCAGGACAGTCCCTGTGCGCATTTACTTTCTCCTTCCTTGGTCAGTACTGTAATCATGGCACGCCTTCCTTTGTGAGTCCAACCGTCTTCTTCTTTTTGGGAAAAGCATATAATAGGGAACCCTCTTTAGTCACTATGGCTACTTGAATTCTGTTTGGGTCTCCAGCCTTGGTACCTTTTTAAGTCGCTATGTCCATCTGTCTAGTTTTCATCGCTAAAGCCAACTCCTTTAATTTATCTCTCAATTATTTGTTCAGTGCTCAGACAAAGCATGAGAGCTCCAACCTGTTCAGGCTCCTTGCCCTTCTCTCTTTGTCTTCTTGCATTAGTCATGGGGCACGCTTATTTCTTCAATCTCAGAGTAGACACTTCCTTTTCTTAGTTTCCTCGTTTTCATGGAATACTATCCATCCCCCTTCTTCTCACTTTTGAGGTCAAAATTCCTGCCTGCATTCTTTGTTTAGGTTATTTGCATTACTCACAATATGCTCACTTTTCCATGCAGTGCATCTTAATAGAGGAATTGCTTTCTTTCAAAAGGAATTCAGGTAAGCTATGAATCGCAGGATTGCAACAATAATCCAAGTGTCATTAGTAATATATGATTGGTTACTTTTTTTCGAAAAACAAAATGGAAAACATTAAATGCATTGTATATTTGGTCCAGGGAAAGATGATCTATCATGCAATGATTTATTTTTCTTAAAAAAACCAAAAACAAATTCACCTTAAGAACATCTAAGATCCCCCTATACTTAAAAAGTAGATTTCCTAAGGTATTTATCATCAGTCCGCGGTATGACACAGTACAAATTAAAGACAGCTTCTGTGATGGAAAATCAGCATAAAAATCAAGATGGCTGAATAGAACTATGGTGAAGAGGCTGAGTCGTGGCTTGAAGGCGCCAAGTACGCCATCAACACCGCTGGCCCTTCCCACTGGCAAACGATACAGGGATCAACAGATATCAAAAGTGGCTCAGAAGGTGTGGTGAAGTGGGAAATACATTTTCAAACCCCACATTTTTATTACTTACTCTCTGATGATTCCACCCCCACGTAGGACCCAGTCACGAAGCGATGAACAAGGGCTGACTTGGCGCTCTTGATGTTGCCTACCACACCCTGAAACCAGAAGCGAACATGGGGTAGTTAGTAGGGTGAATTATGAAACAAAGACTGGGTGATGAAAGGAGCAGTGGGTGGCTACTAGGGAGGAAAGGAAGAGCAGAAGTAGGAAGGGAAGTATGGAGGAAGAGCAGAGAGAGGAAGGACAATTGGAGGGTTGGTGTGCGGAATGAAGAATGGAAGTCCGAAGGTTATAGAAAGGGAGGAGGAAAGGACGGAAGGAATACAGGGGGAACAGAAAGAGAAAAGGCTGAAGAAAGAGAGGGAAGAAACCAGTGCTTAATTTGTAAAAAAAAATAAGAGCCAATGCTATGGTCAGAAGGCCACTGCAGCTTGCACCACACATTGCCCCTGCCATGCTGCCAATGATGGTAACAACACAACTACTAACCATCACACTCCTACAAGGGTGACATTTTGGACTAATTCAGCCCCCCAAAGCTATAAGAATGGCTTGTGCTGCATGTAACAATCATGTTTAATGTATATTGAGTTAATAAATAATTGTTGTTGTGGTCATCTCTAAATTAGCCAGACAGCGTCACCTTGAGGCAGACTGTCACAAGCACAGGTGTTGACAATTAAGCGCTTGTGCCACACACCGGAAACCACTGGCTCAAACTAAGAAAGAAATGCAAAAGAGCAAGCGAAAGAGATGACTCAAGAAAAGGAGTGGTGAAGCAGAAACAGGGAAGGAATGGGCAGTAAGGAAGGAATCAAGGAAAGCGGCGCAGCTGGGAATGAAGAATGGAAGTGAGGGCGAGTGGAAGGAAAGGGAGTCATGCAAGTATGAAACTTAGGAATAGAGTGAACGACAAAGAGACAGAAATAGCATGGAGGAAGGAAGTATGATGAAAGAGATCACAGTCAGAAAATCAGTGGAATGGAAGGCGCAGGGAAGGGAACTAAGTGGACAGCAGAAGGATAACTGAAGAAGGGAGAAGAAACGCAGAAGGAAGGCAGCAAGAATGAAATGAGGATGGAAAAAACAGGCGAAGTGTTAATGGACAGCACGAAGTAGAAAGGTAGGTAAGTAGGAAGACAGGGAAGGAAGCCAAATAATTGGAATATATTTAGGATGGAATGGGAAGTAAGAGGTTTACACCCATAATATTCTAATATCAAAATATCATAATACTCAAATATCACGCCTTTTGCGTGATTTGGGCATTAAAGGCTGTCAATGCTTTCAGCATAATTATTGTTGACTTCTACCAATAATGTGTTCACCATCATTGCACCCCCACTGGTGTCCAAATGCCCCCCGTAAAATGTGTCTTTGACAGGAATCTGTCATGGAACCCCCCCCCCCCCCCCCCCCTTCTTAAAGTAGCTTATCCAGCCTAGAAATCCCTTTGAATGGAAACAAAAGGAAACAACCTACCACTCTCAGCTCTGGTACGGAGCGGCTGAGGGCCCATTCCTGACTGTTTGCCACAGACTCTAAACAGCAAAGGAAGAAGACATAAGTATCATGTTTCTTTTCAAAACTTGACTGCTCAATTTAAAAAATGCATAGCCACAGCTTCAAGGTTTGTAAATGTCACTAGAACCCCTTGGTAACAAAGTATATACCCATATTACACAGTAAGACTCTCTCTCTCTCTCTCTCTCTCTCTCTCTCTCTCTCTCTCTCTGTCTCTCTCTCTCCTCACCCCACACACACCCCAATTAAAGGGGCCACGGAGCATTAATTATTCCGAGTCCTTTGGGGTGGGACAGCAGATTTTAGGATTGAAAACTGACTTGCACTCTGAAGACCATCAGAGGGCTGTGAATCTTGGTTGATAACAGCTCGAGAGATTCATCACCCATTTGGGTGTGAGAGAGCACAAGTCTGAAAAATGTATAAGTGCACCATATTTACAAGCACGTAGTTAGTTTAAACATGCTTTTGCACACGAGTGTTTTATATTTAGAAGTGAAATACACAGAGTGTCTTATATTCAGTAGTGAAATGTATAAAATGTTTAAGTAGAGTAACAATAATCATAACTGCGTGAGATTAATGTAGAAATGTTGGAATGAATATGAAAACCTCATGTTCTCATGTTAAAGGAATCATGTTAGAGTTGAATAGAACTCTAAAAATCCAGTATATTGTGTAGGCCTTAGGGCAATTCACAGCAAATCTAAACGTGCTGCTAAAATAATGTGAGATGGAGTTAATCTGGTTCTTCCACAAATGTATTATCGAATTAAGTTTAAAATATATGCTTTATAGATGTGTTATTTTAGAAACGTATGCTAGTTAAGAATGTTGCTGTTTAAATCAAGTTAATGTTTTATGAGTGCAGGGACCTGCTTCATGTAAATCAAGTAGGCCTGAACTGATAATGTCATATCGTTTGAACTGCCATGTGCTCGTTAGGGAAGAAGTCGAGAGGTGTCCAGCACCGAGCTTTGAGTGTGTTTTACGACCTAAAGATATGGTGGAGTCTGGAATTTGAGGCCCACTGCAGGACGAACTGTATGCAGGTGCGAGGGTCTTAATCAGCTCGAATGAAAGGGACTTTGTTCAGTGGCGCTTGGCGCAGGCCTGTAGGAGTTTCCAGGAATTTCAGGGGGTATCAGCGCACTGGAGAAGAAGCCTGGGAACCAAGGTCAACTATAACGAGGGTCTTGAAGAGTACCATCATGGAGTTTACCGCGCAAAGATGTACCACGTGAGGGGCGTCCCAAGGGGCGTTTCTATTGGAAATGTGATTTGGTATTAGGGAAAGCGACCCGGGAGGAGAGCAGCAGATGATTTTGGGAGCCTAAGGAAGCGGATGGGTAGGCAGATAGGCTGATCAGGAGAGACCCATTATCAGAGAAGAGACAAAGAGAAGTGCGTGATCTTCTTAGGAAGTCACCACGGCTGACACCTAGAGGGGTAAAGATCTTGTTAAGTAGGGATGACACATAGTATAGTGTAGGGACAGACTAACTTTAATTTTCTTTTCTGTAATGACTTTGAGGTTGCAACTTGTATCTATTTTGGCAACGCTTATGTTATTGGAAGTTGTACTCATTATTCTGTTTTTCAGACTCAGACTATTCAAAAGTTCATGTTCATAGTGATACCAATTTATCTTCTGAATCTCATTTTGAGAAGTTTGTATCTTCAGTTATCTTTGACTTTATATTAAATCTTTGAAACTTAAATTTTGGTCAGTGGTCATTTAGAGTGGTGTAAGTTCTTAAATTGATTGACTTATAGTTAGATTACCTTTTACTCAATGACAGGTACCAACGATTCAGTCGACTTAGTTTGGGATCTGGTAAGGTAACTAATAACCAGTAATCCCGCGTTAACAGTTGGTAGCAGAGTGAGGATGGTTATCTTCTTGAGGAAGGTAATCTAGAGAGGTTAGTTTACCCCAAGGCCCGAGACGTCGAAAGACGAGCAGCGGAAGAATCGTGTGCCGAAAGGTGCAGACGGTGCGAGAAAAGCAGCAGTATCGGAGGAGAGTGAGTATAAAAAGGGTCATGCGTGAACAGATTGCGGTGTTTTGTGTTGTATTTGTATTGTAATGTCTTGCGGAGTTGAATGCCTGTAGTGTGAATGAGAGAAGGTTGTGAGCGCTCGCAACCTGGTAAGCTGGTTACCTGGTAAACGGGTGAACTGGTGAAATCTTAAGTTCAGGCCAGAGCTTAAGTGGTTTTGGGTGTATCGAACATCCAGGGTAGTTGTCGACCATAGTACGGAGGTCACGAGGTACCATTGACCGCCGTGGATCCAAGATAGGGGGAGAGTAAGAGTGAGTGTATGAGTAACGGACGCTGGTCGAAAGTTACTGCGTGTGAGTAACCTATCGGAGAAGGCGATTGTCTGGAAGTAAACGGAAAGACATTTCGCCAAGTTAAGGTGACAACTACAGAGAAAGACTGTGGGCGTACAGTCAAGAAAGGTGATCGCTTGGACGGAAGTAATCATTTTTCAGAGTATGAATGGGACGCGTGCATGACCGAGGAGACGAGCTGAGAAAGGAGGGGAACTGCTGCGAAGGGGGACGGGTGACGTCGGCTAGAGCCGCGCTGTGATTGAGCGGTTGGTGTGACGTTAGCTAGAGCCGCGCTCTGGTTGGGCGGCTAGAGTGACGTCGGAGGAAAGTCGCGTACGGATAGGCCAGTTAGTGAGAACGGGGCTGAGATTGGTGGAATATCATCAGGAAGTAAACGAACGCGGAGAAAGAGCGAAATCATGAAGTGTTTTAAGTGTTTGAAAGGGATTTTTAAACGTAAACGAAGTGAACATTATTACGGGGAAGAGGCTCCGCCGGAGGGTACACCAGCTCATTATATGGCAACGAATGTGGGGCTGCATACCATATTATGGATTGGGGCTTGGAATAAGCTTACGGAAGGGAATGAGGAAATGCAGTTCCCGAGGTACGGGACGTTTAAGTTAGAGGTGTTACATCGGCTAAAAGCAACCATGTCCTCATTGAAACCTTCGCCCAGACCAACACAGTTTGAGGCCCTTAATGCATGGATTAGGGCTGCACACGACAGAAATTTGAACAGGCGTCAACAAAGACTGACGCGATCGGTAAGAGCAGTGCGAGATTCTAAATGGGATGAGGAAGCAAAGCGGTGGAGGGTACAGGTTATTGAGGTGGAAAAAATGTATCCGATGAGGGAGGTGGCAGGAGGAGGAGGAAACCTCATGGAAGAAGACGAAGAAAGCGAGTCGGAGGACAATCTGATAAACAGATTGTTAATGGATAGACCACCTCCGAGAGTGGGGGTGATAGAAGATAGAGGGCTCGCAAGGGAAGATGGGAATACCATAGAGGGGTATACACCACTCCCTATATCGGAATGGACACCTACCAAAGGTGGGGAGACACCTCAACCTAGCACAGTACAGAGTGTAGTGGGAAGGTTTGTGGTGCAGAAAACGCCAGCCACCGAAAGGGTTGAGTCCTTTGGATTGCCAGATGCTCTTCAGGTGCCTGTTACCATAGGACCTATAGTATCGATCTATAACCCAGAGAGAGATAGAGAGGAAGAACAGAGGCAATTGGATAGAGAAAGGATCGAGATGGAAAGGAGGAATAACGTGACAAATGCATGGAAGCAATTGCCAGGTTCGGTAACGTGGAATACCCCATTAGATACATCTGTGGGTCCCAACACAGGACAGGGAGGTCAGAGAGGACCGATGGACCTAAGGGGACCGCGGCCAAGGCCCTATTCAGAATTAAGAGCTGATTTGAGGGAGTGGGACGGGTCCGCAATATCCCCGAGCAACAGGACAAGAACAGAACCAGAGTGGGAAACCAGAGGTAACGGGACTGTATCTCATTGTGGGGCCAGCGAAAGTAGTCAGGGGCGGGAAGGCCAAAGTCAAGAGAATAGAGGGGATACACGTCCTGCAGACCAGAGAGAACAGCAGGAACAAAATAATAGGAGTGTAGAGTGTGAGGAAATGTCCCGTCTCTGGGAGAAAGGGGGAGATGAGATGGTACGAGCTTTTCAGAATAGATTTAGGTGCCCTCATCATACACTCGGGGAAGACGTCCAACATTGGAGAAAGGAGAACAGCGATAGGTCCCGCCACGCCTCGAATAATCAGGAATCACAGGGGAGTAGTGAAGAAAGAGGGAGTAATGGAACATCTTACCCTGCATCCCGGGAAACTAGCCAGGATGTGGAGAAAGGGGCTATGAGGCATGAAGGAGTGTTCCACCACCCACCTCGAGAAGCTGGAAAGGCATGGGACCTAGAGAGATGGGAACAGGGGAGGACTCCCTATAACTCACCTATACCTAAACGTAGATCTCGGAGCTGGGATGGGAGAGATGTGGATGGAGGAGCTAAATTGAGTGTCTTGAAAGCTGAAATTAAGGCAAAGAGGCTCGATGTTACTAGTTTAAAATCAGATGTTGATGAGATAATAGATGGAACATTGCCTTTGGAAAGGATAGAATTGTATGAACAGGATGAGTTATTGTTCATGGCAAAGGATATTACTAGGAAAGCTAGAGCGTTTCATGAGAAACTGACTGATTTGGCAGACAGGTATGCCGTGGATTTATCTAGGACAAGGGCATTACAGAGTAACCACAGATTACAGTACGCAGACCAGGATCTAGATGAGAAGAGAACTACTGGATTAAAAACACACATAAGAGAGCTGGTATCAGGGATAAGAGTGTGGAGAGAATTGGACAAATGGGAAGAAAGGTGGTCGAAAAAGGGCACAGTTAGATGAAGTGCAAATGTGATGACCCCCGAGGGAAGGGTAATGCATATGGAGGCATTCCCTTTGCGAGAAATATCAAACGGAAATTATGTACATGTGCCCTGGAGTAGAGGAGACTTAGCTGCATTTACCAACTCATTTCCGAAGTTAAGGGACAATCCAGTAGAGTGGTATAAGCAGGTAGAAAGGTTTGTCAAGATCTCGAAAGTATTGTGGATCGATTTGAACACGTTGTTTGACATCGTGGTCCCATCTGATTTGTGGACCCCGTGCAAGACTAGTGTTGAATGGCCAAATACTGAACCAGTGAGGGATGCTCGGACTAATGGACCGTCCGAGATTGTCATGCGAAAATATGAAAGGGTGATAGCATGGCTGAAAGATAAGGTACCACCACAGGATATAGATTGGGTGAAAATAGACCGAACAAGGCAGGAACCCAAGGAGACAGTTCACGAGTTTTATGAAAGATTATTGAAAACATTCAAGCAATACAGTGGACTAGATGTAATGGATCCCAAAGACATAGGGCAGTTTGTGTCAAAGTTTGTCTTGGGGTTGAGACCTGATATTTGTTTGATGATACAGCAACATTTAATCTGTTGGCAGAACAAACCACTAGATGAGATTTTACGTTATGCGAGATACTGTAGTGACGAGATAGATTCTAAAGCCAAGAATCTAAAGGAGAAATTGATGGTGGTGCAAATGCAGTCCGCTGGGAAGGGTGGCCAGCAGAAGCAGGGGATGGGACGAAAACCAAATGGTCAGAACAAAGATAATGAAGAA
The DNA here is from genome assembly GCF_964261635.1 of Lissotriton helveticus. NCBI lineage: Eukaryota > Metazoa > Chordata > Amphibia > Caudata > Salamandridae > Lissotriton > Lissotriton helveticus. The sequence goes on from NC_136057.1 coordinate 1,642,087,345, forward strand.
GGGCAGAGACCTAGGATAGACTTTGCCACTTTAAAGAAAACGACGAAGTGCCATCAGTGTCACCAGGTGGGGCATTGGCGACGCGAGTGTCCCTTTAACCCTGAAAATGGAGAGCTAGAAGTAGAAGAGCAGGTCCAAGAAGTCCCGACTCAAAAGGTGACAGTTCCAGGTAGCAAGGTGGTCAAAGGGGGGACTTCGGCTCCACGGGCCCAGTTCCCACAGCCACCGAAGGTAGCGACAGGGGGAAAGGTCTTTAAACAAATGCCTCTATTCATCGAGGAAGAAAAGTGTTATTACATTGATCCATTGACAGGACAACGTGTGAGCAGTGAAGAGGACTGTACCCTCGGGGCAGTCCTAGAGGTGGATCAAAGAGGGCCATTTGTTGAGGCAGAGGTGGCAGGGTGTCCCACTACGTTCTTGGTGGATACTGGGGCTACCCGATCAACTCTGAGATCGGCGGTGGTTCCAGACTTGCCGATGTCAGGGGAAACAATTCAGGTGGTAGGAGTCGCGAACAAAAGGCTGACTAGTCCCTTGACAGAACCAGTGTCTGTGAAGATAGGAAACCATATGAACGAGCATCAGTTTGTGGTTTGTGACTCGAGTCCGGTATGTCTGTTAGGAAGGGATTTGTTGTGCAAATTGAACTGCACCATATACTGCACCCCGCAAGGAGTGGAGGTACAGACTACCGACGATGATGCTACCTTTAAGGTGGCCAATTCAAAATCCTGTGTAGAACTATATCCTACTCTGACAGTTGAAGATCTTCCCCAAGACTTACGAGATGCAGTGGCGTCAGAGGTATGGGATTTCACAGGAAAAGAAATAGGATTGATTAAAGGGGTAGAGCCGGTAAAAATACTGGTAAAACCAAATGCCGAGTTTCCAAGAACGCCTCAATACAAATTGTCCCAGGAAACGATTGCGGGGATAAAACCTGTGATCGAGTCAATGATACAACAGGGAATACTGAAAGAAATCGTGGGTAGTCCTTGTAACTCCCTGATTATGGGTTTGCAGAAACCTAGCGGAAAATTCAGGATAGTGCAGGATTTACGAAAGATTAACAACATAGTTGTTTCATGTTGTCCCGTGGTACCGAATCCTTCAGTAATACTATTTCAAATACCATGTCAGGCAGAATGGTTCACAGTGATAGATCTTTGCCAGGCTTTCTTTTCCATCCCATTGGATGAAGCGAGCAGGTATCTTTTTGCTTTTAAAATGGAAGATCGCGTTTTAACATGGTGTCGAATCCCACAAGGATTCACAGACAGCCCATCCATCTTCAATCAGTTGTCGAAAAAGAATCTCGAAAATCTAGTACTGCCCCAGAACTCGGTTCTGGTCCAATACATAGATGACCTACTTGTTGCGTCAGAGACAGAGGAAGCCTGTAAAGCAGATTCAATTGCCTTACTGAACCATTTAGCTGAAAATGGACATAAGGTATCTCCGAGCAAGTTGCAGTACTGTCTGACGGAAGTACAGTATTTAGGGCACCGGTTAGAGAAAGGAAAACGTAAGGTGTCACCAGAGAGGATTGAGGCGATAATGAAGATGAATGCGCCTAAAACACAGAGAGAAGTTAGAATGTTCCTAGGAATGGTGGGTTACTGCCGACAGTGGATAGTTAACTTTTCACTGAAAGCGAAACCCTTACAGAAACTGACGCACAAGGAGGTGAGTGATCCGGTACCATGGGACGAAGAATGCTTGGTGGCGTTCTTGCAGCTGAGAGACGATTTGTGTCGTGCTCCGGCTCTGGGAATGCCCGAGTACGAGAAGTCATTTTCACTCTATTGCTGTGAGAGAGAGGGATGTGCTTTGTCAGTCTTGGCACAGACCCACGGAAATGCCCGTAGACCAGTTGCATTTTTTTCGGCTACATTAGATCCAGTAGCCGCAGCGTTGCCCGGATGTCTCAAATCCGTTGCTGCAACGGGTGTCAGCATTGAAAGGAGCGAGAGTATTGTGATGGGACATCCAGTGGTGGTGTATGTACCACATTCAGTTGAATTGCTAATGACCAGGACGAAGACGCAGCATCTGACCAATAGTAGGCTCACGCGCTACGAGCAAGTTATTCTTGCCGCGGAGAACGTGACCCTCAGGAGATGCTCTGTCTTGAATCCTGCTACTTTAATGCCATTACCTACTGTAATAGAAGGCGAAGGATGTGAAGACCACGATTGCCTCGATGTGACTGAACTATGCACGAAACCCAGACCAGATATTGTGGATGAGCCGTTGTCTGACCCCGATGAAATTTATTTTGTTGATGGCTCATGTTTAAGAGACGATACTGGTCGGTTGAGAGCAGCTTATGCTGTTTGTACCATTACTGGAGTTGTGGAAGCCGCTTGCCTGGAAGGAGTACATTCCGCACAGGTAGCAGAAATCATTGCCCTAACTCGTGCCTGCATAGCAGGAAACGGAAAGAGAGTCACCATATACACTGACAGCCAATATGGTTTCGGTGTGGTTCATGATTTCGGGCAGTTGTGGTCTCAGAGGGGTTACATGACCTCCTCTGGTTCGCCCATTCGAAACGGAGAATTTGTGAGGTTGTTGTTAGAAGCATTACAAGGTCCAGTTGACATCGCAATAGTAAAGTGTGTAGCACATACTAAAAATACAGATTTTGTGTCACAAGGCAACAGATACGCTGATGAAGTCGCACGTTATTGTGCGGAACAAGATTATTCATTTTCAAAAGTGGAAATAGATGGTGCTGAAGAAAAGACTGAATTAAGCATGATGTTAGAAACTGTAGACACTTGGGAGGATTTAAGAATGATGCAGGAGAACGCACCTGAAACAGAGAAAAAGGCTTGGGAAATAGCAGGTTGCGTGCGAAGTGAAATGGATTTTTGGGTTTCGGCAGATGGGAGGGCTGTGTTACCTGAAGAATTAGCTAATCCCATGGCGAGAGAAATACATGGTCCAGTACATCTAGGAAGGGATGCTATGATGAGAGTGTTTAGGCAAACTTGGTATTGCCCTAAATTTAGAATAGCAGCAGAATCAGTATGTAAGCGATGTGTTACCTGCCAACAACTGAATGTAGGCAAACGAACACCAGTCACACTGAGTCACATTGGGAGGTCGGGGGGGCCTTTCAATAGAATGCAACTAGATTTCATCGAAATGCCAAGAGTAAATCGCCTTCGGTATGTGTTGGTGATTGTATGCGTATTTTCCAGATGGGTTGAAGCGTACCCTACACGTAGGTGCGATACACTCACAGTGGCTAAATTGTTGCTCAGGGAGTTGATACCGCGCTTCGGGGTGCCTGCCTCTCTGGAATCGGACAGAGGAAAACATTTTAACAGCGAAATAGTGAAGATGTTGTGCTCCACACTGAATATCGATCAAAAGCTGCATTGTAGTTATCGACCAGAAGCTTCAGGAATTGTGGAACAAGTGAACGGCACTTTGAAGAATAGATTGGCTAAAGTAGTGGCATCCACATCTTTGAGTTGGCCAGATGCTCTTCCCTTAGTGCTTATGAGCATGCGCAGCACCCCTGACAGGAGGACAGGTCTCTCTCCACACGAGATTCTGATGGGGAGGGCCATGAGACTTCCCACAGTTCCAACTGCTGCCCTATTGAATATTACAGATGATCTGATCTTGGATTATTGTAAAGGACTGTCTGACGCCATCCATTCTGTGTCCCTTCAGGTGCATGCGGCTGAAGTTCCAGCATCGAGGAACCTGTGTCATGACCTGAACCCAGGGGACTGGGTGTTGGTTAAAAAACACGTCCGGAAGAACTGCCTAGATGTTCGCTGGCGTGGGCCCTTTCAGGTAATCCTGATAACGAACACCGCGGTGAAGTGCGGGGGGCTGCCAAATTGGATCCATGCATCCCATACTCGAAGAGTTCCAGCACCTCTAGAAGAAACAGCTCCTATCCCAGACGAAAGCCCGGAAGTGGAAGAAGAGTCGCAAGAAGGGATTGAAGCAGCTGAGGGGGTGTCGGAAGAAGTTGGGAACGCATCGGATTCAGAAGAAGAGCGAAGGCAGGACGGCAGTGAGACAGAAGACGCAACTGAAGGAGAGAGCAGCAGTGAATACGAAACAGACACAGATCAGTACCAAAGTGATCAAGAACCGAGTGTGAGGACGAGATATAGGGGAACAAGGTGTGAGGCTGCCACTTGGCCGGGAAGAGACAGGAGGCTAAGTTTGAGGTCGGCCCAGGAAGAAACACTTGTTCCTATATCCGAAGACTCGGATCAGGAGGAAGATACCCAAGAGGGAATCGAGGAGGGCCCTAGAAGATCAAGGAGGGTGCGAGTGCCTAGTAGAAGATACTCTACTCCTGATTGGACCTACCTCGTTGCAGATGTCGGTGGGGCACAGAACCGGGAGGGTCAGGGAAGTGAACCTGATCAGAACTGACCCAATCATCACTGTACAAATTCTGTTCCTGCTACCGGGGGCGGAGACTGAAAGGTTGCTGACACTCAACATCGTCTATCCCCCTCTCCTAAACGGAATAAGAAAATTGATTTTAGAAACAGTTGAATTTCCAGTTTGCTGTTCACGATATCCAGTGTTGGAGGGAACGCTCCTTCGGTTAGAAATGCTTGAGCGAGTAGTGGAAGCTCTTGGAATGCTCATTGTTTTGGACTAACACTTTGTTGTAAAAAGACTTTTTGAAAGGACTTTGAAAAATTACTGCAAGATAACCTAGCGCCGAGTGGAAGAAGAAAATTGGTAGGGGTTTCCTTTTAGCGGATGGAGAAGGGCTAGGGTTGTCTGTTTTCTACAGGACTTTAGGATGTTTGGCGGAGTAAATTGTCGGCTTCCAAGTGTTCCAAAGAGGGACAATATGTAAAAGAAAGACTTTGTACAGAGAGAAGAAGAAGCGAATGCTGAAAGAAAGTCAAGAACTACACTGTTTGAGAACATGGAGGCTGGCAACCCGAACCGCAGGGCAAAATGTATAGTTGGCACATTGTTGGGAGTGGTGATTTCCCTGATAGTTTTAGTGGTTACTGTTTCATACATAGTGGGACACGAGAGAGATGCAACTGCAGTCAAGGAGGTCAAGGGAGTGTCAACACCGAGAACCACTATTGTTAATGATAAGGGAAACATCAACGATAAAGACAAAGCGTTGTTAGATGCAGAAATAAAAAGGTTACACACGGATGAGTCACAGGGAAATTACAGGTCAAATGCTTATGCTAAATTGCTTTATGAATACGTTGATGCCATGGAGGTGAAGAATTGCTACGTTTGTATGCAATTACCAGCTTCTGTGGAGGAGGGTATCAGATACCATCATCTTCCATTGACATATGGAATCACATGCAGTTTGTTGTTGAGCATATTTTATGGACGAGAAGGATTTGAGTATTATTTCTCGAATTTCGACTCGACATTGCCAGAGGTCCCGAATTTCAAGCATTTGAACAAGTGGGACTACTACAAAAGCGAAGACAGATTACACAAATGGTTTATTCCATGGAAAACGTTAGATACTTCACATGCTCGAAGAAACAATCTGACTTGTCAAGTGTCAGAAATTGAGAAAAAGTTTATAGGGCAGGTAGATACTAGATACAGGAGGCAGAAGATTCTGAAGGCCTCAGGACAATGGGAAACAGATTGGACCAAGGAGGAAAGGGCACATCAAAGAAAGGGTAGTATTGGTCCAATTGCTTTAGATAAGGAGAAACGGGGGAAACTGTGCATCCACAGGAGTTACTCCTATTATGAGAATTTTTATGTAGGTCAAGTCAATTGTGAACATGCCTTTCAACTGGAGTATTACTCTAAGGATTTTTTGAAAGGGATGCAAGCAATTCCAAATGTATATTTTGTATGTGGAAGAAATGCCTATGTGAAGCTACCAGATAATTGGTACGGATCATGCTATCTGGCTGTTGTCTTCCCTAAAATATATCATGTTGAGAATTTAGAAACGACAAAGAAAGAAATACCAACTAGGTGGAAGAGAGGGCTGGGTGCAGCAGAAGTAGTTGGAGATGTACTCGGTGCTGCATTCCCTTTCTTAGGACTGATATTGAATGACATTAAGATCAGGAGGTTAGCTACAGTCGTAGATAGGCTATCTGCCAGTACTGCTAGATCATTGATGCTGATAGAAGGTGAGATGCAATCGATTAGGGCAATGGTTCTTCAGAACCGACTTGCTTTAGACGTTCTGTTAGCTAAAGAGGGAGGAGTCTGTAAGGCTTTGAAGGTCCAGGAGTGCTGCACTTACATTCCAGACAATTCAAAACCTCTAGAGAAGTATATACGAAATATCACTGCCATACACTATGAAATTGAGGATCTGACAAAGATAAATGTGTGGGAAAAAGTAGGTCATGGAATGGGTAAAGTTGGAAGTTGGTTTGCCAACTTAGGAAAAGGTATCGTTTGGTACATACTGAAACCCATCATCATAATTGTGATTTGTGTAATCACTTTGTGGGGATTGGTGCGTTTGTATCAGTGGTATAGAGCAAATAGGTTGCAGAGAACTATGAGGAAACAGGAGGAAAAGTTGACAGCGATGCAGGACACCCAATACAGGAGTCTAAAGGCATTAGAGACAATGAAAAGAGGTGGCACTGCCACGACTTCACTTTGAAGGGTTCTACATTTTGTGATGGTGTCTTGATGGTGATGACCCCTGAAGGTCATCAAAGGGGGGATTGAGAGAGCACAAGTCTGAAAAATGTATAAGTGCACCATATTTACAAGCACGTAGTTAGTTTAAACATGCTTTTGCACACGAGTGTTTTATATTTAGAAGTGAAATACACAGAGTGTCTTATATTCAGTAGTGAAATGTATAAAATGTTTAAGTAGAGTAACAATAATCATAACTGTGTGAGATTAATGTAGAAATGTTGGAATGAATATGAAAACCTCATGTTCTCATGTTAAAGGAATCATGTTAGAGTTGAATAGAACTCTAAAAATCCAGTATATTGTGTAGGCCTTAGGGCAATTCACAGCAAATCTAAACGTGCTGCTAAAATAATGTGAGATGGAGTTAATCTGGTTCTTCCACAAATGTATTATCGAATTAAGTTTAAAATATATGCTTTATAGATGTGTTATTTTAGAAACGTATGCTAGTTAAGAATGTTGCTGTTTAAATCAAGTTAATGTTTTATGAGTGCAGGGACCTGCTTCATGTAAATCAAGTAGGCCTGAACTGATAATGTCATATCGTTTGAACTGCCATGTGCTCGTTAGGGAAGAAGTCGAGAGGTGTCCAGCACCGAGCTTTGAGTGTGTTTTACGACCTAAAGATATGGTGGAGTCTGGAATTTGAGGCCCACTGCAGGACGAACTGTATGCAGGTGCGAGGGTCTTAATCAGCTCGAATGAAAGGGACTTTGTTCAGTGGCGCTTGGCGCAGGCCTGTAGGAGTTTCCAGGAATTTCAGGGGGTATCAGCGCACTGGAGAAGAAGCCTGGGAACCAAGGTCAACTATAACGAGGGTCTTGAAGAGTACCATCATGGAGTTTACCGCGCAAAGATGTACCACGTGAGGGGCGTCCCAAGGGGCGTTTCTATTGGAAATGTGATTTGGTATTAGGGAAAGCGACCCGGGAGGAGAGCAGCAGATGATTTTGGGAGCCTAAGGAAGCGGATGGGTAGGCAGATAGGCTGATCAGGAGAGACCCATTATCAGAGAAGAGACAAAGAGAAGTGCGTGATCTTCTTAGGAAGTCACCACGGCTGACACCTAGAGGGGTAAAGATCTTGTTAAGTAGGGATGACACATAGTATAGTGTAGGGACAGACTAACTTTAATTTTCTTTTCTGTAATGACTTTGAGGTTGCAACTTGTATCTATTTTGGCAACGCTTATGTTATTGGAAGTTGTACTCATTATTCTGTTTTTCAGACTCAGACTATTCAAAAGTTCATGTTCATAGTGATACCAATTTATCTTCTGAATCTCATTTTGAGAAGTTTGTATCTTCAGTTATCTTTGACTTTATATTAAATCTTTGAAACTTAAATTTTGGTCAGTGGTCATTTAGAGTGGTGTAAGTTCTTAAATTGATTGACTTATAGTTAGATTACCTTTTACTCAATGACAGGTACCAACGATTCAGTCGACTTAGTTTGGGATCTGGTAAGGTAACTAATAACCAGTAATCCCGCGTTAACAGGTGTGTAATTATTCTGATATACACTACAAGTTCCAGGAGGCAATGTGGAATTATTCACCTGAGTGGCCCATTAGAGGGCGCATAATTATTTATTTATAGGTGTGTCAGCAACAATGTGAACCTCAGTGTCGAGCCTTTGAAGAAGGAGTAGGAGTTCTGAAACCTGTCAGGCTGCAGGCTTTCAGTTTTCCTGCCAATAAAAGCTTTTCAAAGTCAGCTGCTGTTCGAGGGCATCCTTGCTCTTGGGGCACTTGTTGGATATATATATATATATATATATATATATATATATATATATATATATATATATATATATATATATATATATGTCTATGGCACTTCCGCTGCACTTATCAAAGAAAATAAAATAAAACAAGAGACACTGCAAACGCTACCTGAAGTTGTTGTCCGTTTTTCTCCGTGAGGGTGCTGCAGCTCGCAGTATCCTTTGGAGCGGTTGTTCATATATATATATATATATATATATATATATATATATATATATATATATATATATATAATTGCATTTTGCATCGCAAAATGCAATGCAGGCCGCGCTACGAAATTTGTTTTATTAATTTAATTGTTTACTTACCTGTAATCATCTATATTCCGGTGTTTACCAACCTCCACCCTGCCCCGACTGCCTGCCCCACCGCAACTCCCTCGACGGGCCGCGGCTGCCGCAGTGTCTCTATATTGTCTCCTTGCAAGTGGTCACTTATCTAAAATAAAGGGGCCTCACAAATTCCCTTTTGGCCCAGGGCCCCGCAAATCCTATAACCGGCCCTGGCACCAACCATGTTTAATGCGGCCGCACTCCCAAAGCATGAGTTTGTTATGGAAAAATATAAAAAAAGATTGCTCCTTATTCCTTGGGAGTTATCTCTCATTGTTTGTTGGGGGTGTCCTTTTCCTTGTTTCTTCTTCGGGATTGCTGTCTCCAAGAGAATAAATGTATGTCAGAACGACTACTCTAAATAGGGCTGACGTTCTGATATATATTGACCAATAGATCTTTATTGGGTGGCCTGTTAGTCAAACTGTTCTGCTGGAGAGCAAGCTTACAGGGAAAACCTGGCATTTACACCAACTCTAAACAGAGGAAACAGTAAATTTGGTAGGTGGAGCATCTGCCACGTTATGCCACTCTTCGGCAGATGTGCCACATCTGCCAAACTCGAAGTGACCCTCAATATCTCTCTTTTCCATCTCCATATTTTTTCACTCCAAAATTCAAAGCCCTGTCAGAGGAGTGATACATTCCGTCTCAGTGAGGACACGGTATAATTAAAATGGATCTCTGATGTGGACAGATGCAACTATCCAGTAGCTTCCAAACCTACAAAAATCCTCTACCATTCTTTTTGCACTCCCACTCTCCTTGTTTCCCGATTAATCGCCTGAATCTCCAAATCACTAATTAATTCTAAGTTAAATTAACTGATATTTAAATAGCCTGTTATTCGAAGGTTTGTATCCTAAAAGAACCAACAAAAATGCATTCGAATGTTTGTATCCTAAAAGAACCAGCAACAATCTCTACTTAGCTCTGATTTTGTGGCACAGCCTCAAGTCCCCTTGTTGCCAAACATTGCCTGTACGTGCCATTTTGTTGATTTTATGAGAGTCATGATTTAGCTTAGTATAAAACCTACATCTAAAACCGGCATGAACTTGTGTCATAAGTTTTATAACACCTGTGTAACATTTATATGTGAAAAAGCTCCCACGGCTCTACATTACTTCTTTGAAAAATCTACAGCAATTGTGCATTTTTTGATACATAAATGGAATCAATCCAAGGCTATAGGCCTTAATATAGAAAGGTTATAGGCCTTATGATAGAAAGTGCCCCAGATGCACAGTGAACATTTGTGGCCACTTTTTCCACCCCGAGGCACTTTGGTATTACAGAAGGGGCTTCAGATGACTGTATGTCTTGTCTGTAATACAGATCACATCAGCATTAAATATTCACTGGCACAATGTCAAGGAGGTGCTTCGTCGTTTCCATGGCTATGTGGCCCCTTGCAAATGAAGGAAACCTTTGTTTGGGAATCCACTCCATATTGCAGACGCAGGGCAGTCACTCACTGCGCCCGCATGCAGGAGGTTTTCGGCCTCCCTTTGAACTGCAGGACGCGCTGCCATCTCAATTGGAAGATGGACATGGAGCTTCAAACAGCTGGTCCTTTTTTCACTAATGCTCTATTCCCAGTGAAGGTGCGGGTTCGCACATTTAGTGGGAATAGCACATTTACTGTAATACGGCTCACTGTCCCAGTCTGAGCCTATTCCACTAACCTAAGTGTGCGCTGTGGCAGACTAGGACAGACATCCATAATATGGCCCTGAGGAGCTTTGACAAAGTTATAAGCAAGTGACAAAAGTTATGTATTAACCAGTGCTTAATTTGCACTGGTGGTTGCAGGTGATGTGCACAGGCAATCTGTGTTTACGACCCCGAGCAAAAAAAGAGAAGGGCAGAAAAGGGAGAAAGGAGGATGATGAGAAAAGCAGCAAAGCAGTGACAAAGGGAGAAAGCAGCTTTAAAAAACCTGCTAAAGTGAGATATAGACAGGAAGTGTAAGGTGGTGAAGTAAGGTAGTGTAAGGTGGTGAAGTAAAGAGGCAAGAGGTGGAAACAAAAGTAGGCAGCCTTGGAATTTAGAAACCCCTGCAATCAGCAGCACTGGCTACTCTACTACAAAACACAGTTTTGGACAGTAACTTGCCGGATGATTCTCAAGATCTTATTAGGCACTTGAGTTCTTCCAAAACCTGAACCAAATAGTTCTTCCAAAACCAGAACCAAGTTGTATTGACAGCACCCTGTTCTTCAATCATGTAGCCTTTTCACAAACAGACTGAAGGACTCTTGTCTAAAATTAGTAGGGAAAGCATTCACAAAAATATGAACTCTCCCACAACCTTCAAAAGTTAAGGTGTGTTATTGCTATTTACTAGTAGACAAAGGTTTATCAGTAGATAAACCTAAGGTATGAGTCCATGACAAAAAGTGGAACCCGGCCGCTGTAAATCTTTTAGAAACTAGTCTCACATAGTACCCTTTGGGTGTTTTACAGTTCTTAATTTGAGTCGATGGTAGCGGAGGGCCCACCGGCACTCATTTTCGGAGACTGGCAGCTATTGTTCCAGTGCAAGAGAGAGAAAAACACAAAAGGCGGAAAGAAGGAGGAAGAGAAAGACAAAAAAGTAGCGGCACAGGGAGAAAGCGGGGATGTAAAAGAACCTGCAAGAGTGAGATAAAGAGGCAGGAAGTGTCTAGTGGTGGAGGAACACGGCATAAGGTGGAATCAGTGCTTAACTTGTAAAATAATTTGTGCCGTGCCCAGGGCTCTGCACAGAAGCCCGCTGCTGGTCCAGTTGAATGTGGGCGTGTCGAATTCCAAGGCTGCATAGTCCTAAATCCATCTCATGCCTCTTTAATCCACTGACAGACACTCCCAGCCCGTTTATTCCACTCTTGCCAGTTCTTGATTTTTTCATGTGCTACGGTATTTCCCTTTTTCTCTTCCTGGTCCTTCCCTTCTGAATGTTTTTTCCTTGTCTTCCTCTCGGGAAATGTTTGATGAGGCAAATAAGTGCTGGTCTCCATAAATGAGTGCTGGTGGCTCAAATTAAGCCCTGGGTGGAATCAAAACTATGCAGCCTTGGTAGACGGCACCCTGGGCTCCACTAGTGCCAGGCGTGGGCTTCTGAACAAAACTTTGGGCCTCCAGCTCTTACTCTTTTGCACATAAAGTAAGCACTGATGTTTTGTCATAACGGGAAACATCCTTTACAACGCGGTGTTTACACCGCGCGACCTTTACGACGCAGCCATTACAACGCAAGTCATTACTACGACTTGCGCTGGATGGCGTTCTTGCTTAAGGAATAGTTTGATTTTCTATTCCAACACCTTCCCTACTGTTACGTGGGCTGGAGTTGGAATAGAAAATTAAATTAATCCTCAATCCAGCGCCCTCCAACGCAAGTCGTTGTAACGACTTGCGCTGTGAAAACCGCATTGTAAAGTACCGCGATCAAAATGATCGCGTTGTACTGATGTGCATCCGTCATAACAGGGTTGATAGAATGCTCGTTCTGGTGCTGGAAAATTAGATCATTTTGGAAAAAACGGGGACCCCTACTCCTAATGGGTTCACTACTAGTAGGGACTGAAATAAACTAATATTTGAAAAAACACAGTAGTGAGCGCAATATATAAGCCAAAACACCCAAGGAACACTCACACAAATTATTTAATTAAATGTTGTGACATATGACCATTATTGATAGAAACCAGACATATTATTTGTATACAAAATAGTATTTATAGTTTATTTATATTATTTTCTTCATTTTTGTTAGAAAGTTCTTTTTGTAAAAAGATACATATATTCAATATCATATTTAAATAACAAGCATATTATAATTCAAACAAATGTGAAGACAAATGAGAGACAATAAAGGAAAAAGGGGAAAAGAACCACAAATGACTAGATTGTTGGGTTGGGCTAGTGGAGTTAGCAAAAGCGGTGGATGAGAACTGCTGGAAAATTAGATAGCATTAGTTGAAACTATGTATTGATTTTTATAATTTGTCATACTCTTCAATAAGTACTGGTAGACTAGTTCTAGTTCTGTTAACATAACATGCAGAAGATGCAAGGCAAATACTTCAAATTATAGAATCAGTTAATCCAATCATTTCACTCCCAAAGGCTTGTGGAATCTGGCGGTCTATACTACTCATAATGAGGGTCTTATGCTATCACGTCCATATCTTAAAAAATGGCATTCATAGGACACCTACCTAAGTTCTTCCCAGCTTGACGTGACTCCTTGCAACATGCAATAATGATACACAAAATCAATAAGTGCATTGCACAGCTACAGGCACCTGAAAGCACCATTCTATGCCTGCATCCTCATTAGTAAGAGAGGAGGTCTTGTACTCCCCTCTTCTGCAGACTCCAGAACTTGAGACTGACAGCCTTTTTATATTATGGAAAACAGGGAGGAAAATATTAACTTCATCATTTTCCAGAAGCACTGTCATGCATAAGCCACATGTCAGCAAACCTGGATGTGTTTTTGTGTAGCCGAAACATGAACCTAGTCTCCACTATTATCACATCCGCGCAGTATGGGGAACTCATTTGGTCTTTACTGAGGGCTGTGCCCAGATGTCAGCATCCACGTGACAGCAGAAACTCTATTCGAGCACAGTGAAGGGAAGCTGCAGTCTCAAATCTGGCACTGACACTAGTGGCCTTCTACAAGCTTTGCTTCTCAGTGAACCATCCAAGCTCCTCTATGGTTCAATCCAAAAGATTTCAATTCATGGAGACAGGTCTGGATTCGAACCTGGCAAAGGTATTCTCTTGCTCAGAGAGGGTACCGGCCATCAGACAGAAAGTCCCAGAGTCATTGACCTCCATGGCTGTGACATCTTAGTGGTTCAAGATGTTGCTAGAATTTACAGTGTTCAATGTAAGGGTGGTGTCAAAGTCTAAGTTTTACTTGGATTCCTGGCAACTCAGTCTCGCTGAACACTTTGGCCATGTGTTCGACCAATCAAAGCTCATCCTAATCCATCATTGGGCCTGAGCTTGGAATGGTTGGCGCATGCTTCTAAACTCCTGGTGGGATTGCTCACTTACCCTTAGCTCTCAGTCACGACTCTTCAGACTACAAATGGGGGGCAGATTGCGGGGAAACTCTCCATCAATGCCTTTTGGGACAAATTAGATAGACCCATCCCTATTAATGTGTTGAAACTAAAAGGATGCTTAAGATATAATATGTTGTTGGTGCACAGAGACAGCACCACTACCCTCTTCTACATCGAAAATAAGGGGGGAATCAATCACCACAGTTATGCCAGTTGGCAATCTGTGGGAGAGGCATTGCAAGAAGGTATGCTTTTGCTGGTCTCCAACATATCAGGGATTGACAACACCAGAGTGAACAATATCAACTCATTCCATCTAAGAGAGATTTTCAATGAAGTCCTAAAATGCTTCATAAGTAATCCACCCATAGATACTTCTGCATCTTAACTCCAACTGTGAACAGTTTGATTCATTGACCGGCAGACACACCGATCACTAGGGGACAGCCTGATGTGAGATTTTTTATAGGTTTCCCAAACCCCGATTCACAGGGTAATTTGGACCAGGGATAGCTAAGGTGTTTACGGCTTGGCCCCTCTAGATCTGGTACATGTTCCTCCTCCACCTACTGTAGAAGGGCCGCAGGATCCTCACTATGGGGGCACTCCTCTCTAGTATGGCTCACTTGAGCACTACTTTCTGAGGAGTAGACTTTTCAACATCTAGGCCCTTTCTCAACAAGTTGAAAATCAGAAAACACAACTGGTTGTTTGTGTTTTTTTTATTGAAGGGAACCGGTGAGTGTGTTCATAAACAGATGGATGAGTATACGCTACACATAGTGTATGCTTGGGTATATGATACAGGTATGTAATAACAAATCGCTGCCTGGTTCCCTCTACTGAATGTCAAAGGCTACTCACAGAATCACCACAGAGACCACAGAAATGTTAACATACATTCTCCTACTTTGACCCAGGCTGTTGGGACCATCATTTCACGAGCCTGATATGAGGACTGAAAGAGAAGCACTTCATTTCTGTCGCAGAAATTGTACTAGAGCAGTGACGTGTCAGACGGCACATTTAACGTTGCACATTTTAATATCTAGCAGTTTTAGAGGTTGGCTCATAAGGAGGTACAGTTCTGACGACCGAACTTGATTAATCACGTTTACATGTTTTGTTTCTAAATAAGTACCAATGCCCTTCTGTTTAGTGTATCTACACGGGGATGGGGTATTTTATGATTTATCTTCTCTCTAACAGAAGGCGATTCTTTCCCACACTTCCAATGTGTATTTGAATAATTTGTTCGATGATGGGTTGTTCTTATTTTAATGTGTTATTTGTTTACAAATCAATCAAAATCCCTGTGTTCAGTGAGTCAGCTGACATTATTGGCCAATGAGCTTTTTCTTTCTGGATATTTGGGACCGGTTCTAGTTGTCTGGAGAAGAGCAAGAGTGTGTTTGTGATATGTGTGTTTGTGGTGTGTTTGCGTGTTGTGCGTGTGTACACCTGTCTGTCTGTCCATGTGCTGCACAGTCTCCATGTGAGGGATGTCCTGCCTCCTCTTGAGGCACAGGATGTGCTGGAAGACTTCCACCTGTCCAGCCTTCCATAAAAGAGAATTCCTGGAGCAGTGTAGGCCTCCACACTGGGTTTGCCTCTGGGCTTGTTGAGTGGACATTTAGGTGTATGCCCAGCTACTCCTTGGCCTCTCTTGTAGGACTTAAACAGGAGTTGTGCAGAATGCAACGGTTCTTCGTTGCGATGTTGAGGCTGGGGTATTGGAATGAATTGTCAGTGGGCAGTACATTCTGAGTGCGACTGGCGTGCCCCGCTTGATCCTGTGGCATATAGGTCAGAGGCCCTATAACTTCATCAAACCACTAAGTCTCACAAGTCTTTGTTGTATGTCCAACAATGTACGCACACTCTTCTTCATTAAAAGAATGCCACCAAACACCAATAGCAGTAAGAGAGTGTATGGACCCTAAGGTGCACGTTGCTTCATATCTCCAACGACATAGACGGGAACAGGTATCTTCGGGCTCTGCTGTGGTTGACCCTAGTAATACCCAAACAAGACATCACAGAGGCCTAGAAAGGGGCCACTGCTCCATAGCTGGAGCGGTGGAAGGGGTCATTGGAACACTGCCTAGGATTGGAATGCCCTATTTACAGTGCACAAGTCCTAAAAAAAGAAGTGAGGGGACTAACCATGTCAGGCAGTGTGCAAGTAAAATCATGACACGTGCCATCACAGCGCACAATGTCACGATGCGTGACATTGCACATGACATCACAGGAAGTGACCTCACTCGAAGTGACATCACAAGATGTAACATCAGATATTAAGACCTCAAACATATGTTTATCAGGTATATCATGAGTACATTTAAGCACATTCTGATATTTAACAAATGAGATTTGGCGTCTGGGTTGTTCCAAAAAGTGGCACAATCCTGATTCAAAATCTGGGCCTCAACTAATATATATTTTTTTTTTTAACCCTGCCACAAAGAAATTGTCAGCAAGGAGAAGCGTGGTTGTAGATCTGTTCTGTTTAATTGGTTACAAAGTCTACATTTTAAAATATTTGATTTGGTTAAGAAATATGCTGTAAAGATGACCAGTAAATCTCAGTGAATAAAAATATTGGCGGGATAACTCTGGAGGTGACTGCCTTTGTTGGAGAGATCTTTGTTTCGTGAAGTCCCAGAATTCAATCAAAGTAGTATAAGGTTAATGTGTCTCCTGCAAAGCACATCATCTAACAGGCAGATTACAGATTTGTATTTTATGTAGGTAGTTAAATGGGTTACTGCTTTTAACACAGAGATCATTTTGTTACTTGCAGTTCATAAATTGTAATCCTTGTAATATAGCCCAGTGAGCTATGATGGGCATGTGACTCCTACACCTTGTAACCCCCCTGTCCCATGTAACTCATCTTGTACATTGATTTACACATGTACATGATTTATGGTCAATGTATAATGTGTGTGTTACTTAAAGAACTCTGACACCCTGCATTGGGTTGAGTAGCACTAAAAAAGAAATAAAAAATAGTCCTATTGAAATAATTCTTCTTACAGTGCATGCATCTCTTATATACAGGCACTGAACAAATGCAAAAGCCCTCTCTTAAGTACCTGTGAAGAGATAACAAGCTGTGTGCCTTTGTTTCCCTCCGTGGCATTTACTTTTAAGTGTGTGGTTCCAGGCCGCCTCCAGTCAGGATATTCAAACAAAAGGCGGCCTGATGGCCCCTTAACTTCGGCCCAGCTGGTGGTGCAAAAAAAACTCCCTCACTGCCTGCACTTTGCTGCTGGGAATGGAAAGCAGACAATGTACAGGCGCTGCTGAACGTGTCCCGGTGTCTAAAAATGACACCGGGACAAGTTCAGCATATTTCTGTGGGGCCCAACTTCTTGGCAGGGGGGACGCTGTCGACCTTGTGAAAATAGTGGGTGAGCCGTGTACCTGCATGTATCCCCGACTTGTGCCCTGCCTATTTATATAGCGCTGAGTTGCTCTCAGAAGTATTATAAAATCGGGGGGAGATGGGTGGCATATCGCGGGATGCCCCTGGAACGATGCCCCAGACAAAGGGAGTTGCTTGAAGTAGAAAGCAGAACCTTCACTGCTTGAATGCACTTTTGGGGTGACGGGGCAGGTGAATCGGGAGGTGTGGGGGTGTGGTACACTACATAATGTGTTTCAACCGTGCTGTGGTGTTAATAGTGGGTGTTTTGTTACTTTTTTGGTTCAACCACTCAAATAAACAGAGGAGAGGTTTGTTATTGTTGGTCACGGGGCAATACCTGTCAACTTCCACGATCTGTAGTTTATCAATTTACATGCCACTACTCCTGTTGGTGGCCCGATGTCTATGTATTGTTTTGTTTGTTTAAAAAAACCTAATAAAAGTATTTGAAAAAATAATAGTAAGAGGTTCCTAGTAGGTCGAGGAGGTGCAATAACGTGCGAACAGCAACCATTCAATTACATCCACCATTCATGGAATTGCCTCGGCGCTCTGTGAACAGAGGCGTTATTGTCCACCTCGACGATGCTTAAGTTACCGACCTTAAAAAAGGAAAACCTTAATTGACCTGTCAGGTTGTGTATATATATGACATATGAGTTATGTACAGGCACCTGCAAAACCTGCTCATTCTCTACCCTACTGAGCTATGTTACCAATTAAATAAACAACTACATTGTTTACAAATGAATCATGTTTTTGAAGAGTTTCAGCGTCAAATTAGTAAGGATATGATGGGCCGTATTAAGACCAAACTAGCTCAAATATTTGAACATCAGAAAATAAACGATCCATCAGACCTTACTGGCAAAAAAAACCTCATAGAGTACTAGCCCTCCCTTCATATTCCCAAGTCCCTCGAACTGAACTGGAATATTGACCTGGAAAAGCAGACCTCCAGAAAGCTTACCTATTTAGTGGCTCATTAGGTCCCCCGCAGTAATTAGAAATACTGTATAGGCCAGTGCTTCCCAAACTTTTTAAATCCATGACCTAATTTTTAGAACGACAAACTTGCGTGACCCACCTAGCTTTAACGGACATGAGAAGGGGGTATTTTTTAATGTAATAGTAGACATGCTTTCAAAATACTATGAATTACCAAAATAACATACTCTTTACCATTTGACATTCCTCTCTAACAGCAATTGTTAGCAAATGTTACGATCTTAACCACGCCCATCAATATGTCTGTGTTCTGTGTCCAAGATATTGATTTGCTCTTAAAAGTGGCAGATGGTGAACAGCACTAGAGCTGTAACAGTTTTCAGAGTGGGGTGTTGGCCTGTGGCATCTGTTCACTAAAACCGCAAGGCTTCTGAAAACTTTGGTGCTGATACCAGCAGGGGTGTAATGCAGGCCCCCACAGACCCTGTAGTGGGAGGGGAGGGGGCTGGAGGTGCTGGCAGGGGTGTATCCTTCATGTGAGCAGAGGAGCGTCGCCCCATAAGCCCCAGAGCTGGAAAATAAAACAGTAATAACGTTTATTTATTACCGAGTGGCAGCAGTAGGGAGCTGTGCAGTGCGCTTTAAAATGTGCATGTGTCTTTGGCCCGCCATCTTGGGATGGCCATCCAGACATGCGCATTTTTAAGTTCTCTAACCTAGTTGTCTTAGACAGCTGGGTTAGAGAAAGTGCAGGCCTCTAGTGCTCTTAGGAGCGCTGGGAGAGTCTGCTCTATCCAATCCTGGCGCTGCTTTCATGCTGTGAAAGCAGCGCCAGGTTTGGGTAGTGAAGTTTCCAACATTGGGAGCTTCCTGGAAGACACTCGAGGGAGGAGGAAGTCGCTCTGCGGAGGTAATTGAATTCATTTTTATTGTTTTGTGCACCACACCACGCTTGGTACAAGCCAGCCGCCCCTGGCTGCTGGTCAGGTGGGGGAGCCCCCTCAGAGTCAGCACTTATGAGTCATGTGACTCATGGCCACAGTACATCACCTCAGTCACTCAGCATCACCCCTACTATACCAATATATTGGGCCTGCTCTGGTTTTCTGGGCCTCCCTGATCATACATGGAGATCTGATCCAGCGTTGCAGATCACCCCAGTAAAGTTTCATATATAAATTTCATAACAATGAACCGAACCAAGCTTGCAAACTTGAAGGAAGCAAGGTTTATATGGGCCTTAAATGGCACCAGGCCTGGCTGTCTGGTTTAGTTCAGAGCAAGCCATGGGCAGGGCAGGCCTTGTCATGATCATGCGTACTGTAACTGCACGTGTGAGCCATTGACACTGACCAAGCCACAGCCACCGCAAGTGTTAGTAAGTTGAGCTGTTGCGGCACACTACTCACTCCATGCACTTCTGCCCATACATGCAATGCTTGTGATGCTCACACAGTGGCGGCTCCTCCATGTGGGCGAAGGAGTGTCGCCCCTCTGCTTTCTCGCAGTGCGAGACGCAGAAACATAAAATGGTATTATGAATACCATTTTATGCTTCTGCTTCTCGCACTGCGAGAAAGCAGAAGGGTTAGGTTGGGGGCGGGTGGGCGGTCCTGCTTCAGGCAGTGGGCGCTGTTGTGGGCACCGGCAGTTTGGTCTGCCCCAGGGCTTACCAAACCAGTCATGCATACTCTCCTTTTCTCCATGTAGGCTGCATGCAGCCTGCATGGAGAAAACGGCCTCGCCATAGACACATGTGCGGTCAGCGTCCCAGCCAATGACAACGCTGCCAATGCAGCAGTGTGATTGGCTTAGGTGAGGGGAGGGAGGCTGCCTGCTTGGCTGCTTCCTGTGTGAAGAGAGCGCAGGACCAGACCGGAGTGGGCCGCGAAGGTAAGTTATATATATATTTTTGATTTACTTAAAAATAAACCCCCCTGTGCGACTTCCTTCCCACGCGACCCCCTCACCCTTGAGTCATGCCGGCTGCGACTGTGCTCACAGCCCTGCCAGACTATCTGGCACTGCCCCTGTTTAGTAATCTGGTGACACTTTAAGCATGGTACGCACAGGCGAGACAGTACACCACAAAAACACGATTTTCTTGTAAAAAGTTCCCGGGAGGGGGCGGGGAGGTGCATCGCATCTGCGCTTCTTGTTCTCTTCCTCTTTCGCCACCTGTCAAAGCCATTCATTTAACCCCTTGGCTGCGGCGGTAATTCCGCCGCAACGCTAGAGGGGAGGGGAGGGCGCGCGGCGCCGCCATGCTCGTGACGGAACCATTCCGTCACGAGCCTCGGGCGCGCTGTGCTTGTGACGGAGTAGTTCAGTCACGGCCCCGCCCGCTCAATAGAACGCGGTGCACAGGCGCGAAATCAGCACCGCGCAGGCGCGGCGGCCGGGCGGTGACGGAACCACTCCGTCACCAACACAGCGCGTCCGTGGCTGGTGACGAAGTGGTTCCGTCACCAGCATCGATGAGGTTAAAGTGATAATTTTCAAAATTTAACTTGAAAACATCTCACGCCCTCGACCCCGACACTGTGAATAGTTAGCCAGTTGGTCCAGCAATTTTTCAAAGAACTGCATAAAAGTGAAAACAAAAAAAATATTCACACGTGTGGCACACACTACGGTCTGCACCACGCACATCAACTCGCTGTGCTGACTAAGCTCTTTAATGCTAAATCAGTAATGTGACCAGAGGGACAGCTTCTTCTGCAGCGCTCAAGCCACTGTTTAACTCTCGTCAGCCCTGTTTGTCACCACTCGTGAATATATAAATACATTCCCTTTCCCCCATACATATAATATTAGTATTGAACCCTAAATCGTAAAGAACGCATGTCGACACTGCAGCAGCTGTTTTGGGCCCATTCTTTATATTAACCATAAAGTATGCCTGGCAGCTAAAATTAAATGTTCTCACTTTTATTGGGTAAGGTCCTTAGTAAAAGCCAGCCAGAACAGGGTCATAGAAGACCGTCCATACAAAATGTTCCTTGGTGCCACGGTTCCTGCTGCACTGATAGCTCCACCATTCATGCTTCACTGTTAAATCATATGGGAAACTGACTATATTTAGTTAAAATTGGCATCGATTTACCATTCTTAAACGTAAAATGTCACCTACTTTAGTGCACGTTAATATATTACCTGCATTTTAATATCAAGCGTGGTACAAACATTTTGAAAATTCTGCATAAAACAGTTTTCCCCACTTTTTCAAATGAATTTAAACAGTAAATACAAGTAAAACCCGATTCAAACGTTTCTTAGTGCTTTATACTATTTTGCTAAATGAATATAAAAGTGATCAGTGACATAATCTTCATTTTAATAAAGAAAACAGAGGATTTATTACAAAGGTTTCTTCATGCACCAGTTCGTGCCCCCTTCCTAATATCAAAACATGCATACATTGGCATTTGTATAGTGCACAACAATCTGCTAGAAACAAAGCTTTGTACTTGTATTACATTTTACTTATTTCCTGGCGTGTTATATTTCACAAAAATCCACTCCTTCTTAGCCCAAGGAGATTACTTGATGGGATCAGAGAGTCACGTGATTTCCAGCGAAATGTCACTTGAGGGATTAGAACCGAGGTCCACCGATTAGCTCCTTAGGCAGTAGGCCACATAGTCTCCCAAAATATTGTATCAGCGACTGATTGCCGCTAGTCCTTAGTAGGTACTTGGTAGCCACTGGGGGCTACAACCTGACGCTCACCTGAAGAACCCATTCACTCGCTGACCCACACAGTAGCACATGCTTCCAGCACTTTTGTGGAGAGACTCAGTGTCTGGTTACTCTAGACATTGAGTCTCTCTACACTAACATCCCTCAGGCTGACACAGTCATGGTTATCGAGCATATACTTGATTCCCATGATTTAGGCGGTGCCAGTAAGGAATTTATTAGAAGAGGCATTGAACTCATCCTTTTTAATAATGTGTTTTTGTTTAAGGATGAATATTTTAAACAACTTAAGGGGACCAGCATGGGGGCCACATGTGCCCCGAGTCTGGCCTGCCTTTATGTAGGCGAATTCGAGAACAAACACATTTACAATGAGTTGGCGCCGTTCTTCGAAAATGTAGCGGGCTGGTACCGCTACATTGACGACATCTTTTTTATTTGGGATGGACCCACTGAGTACTTAGAAGATTTCTTATCATGGCTCAATTTGGGTGATCCCAATTTAAGATTTACCTCCTCATACAGCACTACTAGTGTTGATTTCCTGGACATTACAATTAAAAACGTCAATGGCACCTTGGAAGTTGAGTTGTTCACAAACCCTACCGCAAAAAATACACTTTTGCATTTCTCAAGCTTCCACCCTAAAACTCAAAGAGAAAGCATTCCGTTCAGCCAATTTCTCCGTTTACGGAGGAATTGTTCTGACTTGAATGATTTCTACAAACACTCTGAAACTCTAAGGAAAAAAATTAAGGATAGAGGGTATCCCAAGAAGTTACTCTCTCATTCCATGAAGAGGGCAAGATTTTATGATCGGGAGGCCCTTGTCCACAAACAAGAGAAAGAGAAAGAACCTCTAAGCAAAATTGTTTTTGTTAGCCAATTCTCCACAATTAGCAACCAGATCAAGAATGTGGTGAACAAAAATTGGCATATTCTGAACCATGAGGCAGCAACCAAATTGGAGAAACCTATGTTTGCCTTCAAAAAGAATAAAAATCTTAGAGACTTACTAGTAAATACATATCGTGAAGAGACCAAGATTACTCAGAGCACACTAGATAACAGTATAGTAATAGGGAACTTCCGCTGTGGTACTTGTAATATATGTACATTGAAATCAAGCGAGGCCGCTTGCCCTCTGTGCACTGTTGCAGAGTCCAAAATGGAAACTACTTCCCCAAATCTTATCAAAACATATCAAAAAAATACAAATAATACTTCTGTTTTCATTTACGTGTCTTTACTGACAAATCGTCAAGTATCATCATAGCATGGCATATAATTCATATGCAAAAATACATCAATGCATGAGTCAAATCAATCCAAACGACAATATTTGATCATAAGCGTTTGTATCATAACAAAGAACTGGTTATTTTTCTTGCCCTTGCCCAATGCATTTCGGGCCCTCCGGCCCTTCGTCAGGGGCGGTACCTAAAAAAGCAAAGAACATAAATTTTATCACTGAGCTGAGTGTGGTTCGTCAAAATGCATAGTCCATAGCGAGTCACTGCGTGCATAATGAACACTGTGGAAAATTTTTAACAAAAAATCAATCAAGGTGGTTCAATTCCCTAGTCTATTGCGTCATACTCACTCTAAGGCCAAGTGATGTTTTCTGGTAAATGGACGTGTTCAGAAAATCAATGCGAAGGATAATATCAGCCACTCTGTGGGACAACACAATGCACCTTTGTTATAACTCTGACCCAATGATTACGAATGAGCAAAAGACGCGACAATGTGCCTCACTACTTACTCGTAAAATAAGTGGGGGTGCGGATTCTCACAATAACAACTGATCTACTTATGCAGAAACGAAAAGCTCAAAGACTTCTGGGTATGTCTCTCTGGCCACTGCAATAGAAAATCTATCTGCAAAACAAACAAGGGAGGAATCACATATTCCGGATCAATGAATTCCGTTTAGCCTAAGACATTTCTAAAAACATAACTGTCGATTTTACATGTCCGGGAAATAACCCGCGACTATCAACACAAATACGGGGAACTACTAAACGCACCTCTAAAGTTGCAGCTGCGCGGAACAATCGTTCTGCAGTATACGGCGTGACACTCTCCAAACGAAGAAAACTGCAAAATACAAACAAAGCTTAAGCGAGGCCGAACAACCTGTGTAAAAGCAGCGTCTAAGCTGTCTATATTCGAACAGCATCTACCTGTTTCTCGTATCTGCCTCGCACTCAAAGTTCCTTCGGTCTAACCACTCCTCTTGATTGTGATTCCCGGTACTCTGTGACCAGCCATATTTAAAAAGCCGCCTCTAGTACTAATTGGCGCGATAATGACGTGGTTGCAATGCGCATCAATGTTCAACATAAACGACGGACTGGGACGAGACGGTGTCTCAAACCTATGTGCGTTGTGTAGACGCCATATTGGTGTGGTGCTGGGTGTGAGCATGACATTGCAGGGGTGTATTTTAGAAAAAATTACCACAGTATTCAACAGTACATGTATAAAAAAATTAAACATTACAACAGAGGCTAATAAAAGATTTGCCTCACGCGTTCTCATTCGTGCAAATATCAAAGAAAACAATTAAAGTCTGCTCTATCATTGATCCCTTTGGGATCTTGAGTCTGTAACTTTCTGATCCAAAAAATCTCACGCTGCAATAGAGTCTTAGTGAGACTTTTTCCAGGTGTGGGGATAACCATTTCGAGGATCTGGAATTTTAGTTGAGCAATGGTATGTCTGTTTTTGTCCCAATGCACTGCCAGGCTGCTATTAGCATTCTTGTTGCGGATGGTGCTTTTATGTTCTGAAATTCGTATCTTTACTTTTCTCTCGGTCTTTCCCACGTATAATAGGCCGCAGGGACATTTAATGGCATATATAACGTTGGACGAATTACAGTCCGCATTTACCCTGATGGGGATATTCTCACCAGTATGTGGATGTTTGACCGAATCCGTAACAATCACATTATTGCAGTGAGTGCAGTTCTGACATTTTTTCATGCCTTTGACGTTTTCTACTTTTCTGTAATATATGCCCACAATGCCTAAAAACCAATGAGATACATTTTAATAGCAAAACACTGAAAAGTAAATGTCTGACTAACTGTAGAAGTAGGAATATTATATATCTCCTACAGTGCCCCTGTGGTCTAGGCTATATTGGAGAAACCGGAAGAGAAGCAAGAACCAGGTTCCAATAACATAGGTCGGCAATTAAGACTAGAAAGTTAACAGCGCCTCTGGTCGAACATTTTCTCAGGATGGGCCATGGTGAAAATGATTTCACATGGTTTAATATTGAGAAAATCAAGATTGGCAAACGGGGTGGAAATATGCTAATGAAACGCAAAGCACGTGAGCAGTGGTATATTTCCTTCCTAAATACTGTAAGAATGGGGCTAAATTCAAAAGAAGAATGGGAACGCCTAATTGGGCCCTAACAACTACTTGAACTAAATTGATCTGTTTTTCTTGCAGTAAATTTCTTTATTCATTTCTACATTAGATCTTCAATGTTGATTTTGTTAGAAGATCGCAATTATGTAGACATACTGATTCTATGTGGGTGTGAAAATTAGTGCTAGATAGTAATATATTCTAGCAAGTGTAGAAGGTCTAAATGTGGTAAATAGTCTTTCGATAGTAAATATACCCATTAATATTATACCACCGAGTGGAGTCATGACATAGAGAAATTATGAATAATTGTGATCATATTAGTCAAAATATACTTAATAATGAAATCTGATTGCAACAAAGATTTTAAAATATTTATATAACTGTCATGATTATTAATGAAAACAAGCATGCTGAAAACCAATGTGCTATTTTACTGTAGTTGTGTTTTTTTATCTCTATAATGAATGACAATATTAGCAACTGGCTATGTTGATACATAAGAAATGGCATATATGTTGAGAGGCGAGGCAAGATGGCAGCTGCCTAGACGCAGCTGAAGCAGTGCTTAGATGAAGCTTCCGGCTGAATTGAGCGAAACGGACCTCGGATGACAACCGAGAAATCTCGGCCAGCCCCTTACCTTCCTGCCGGTTCCCGTCGGTCCGGTGAATTGGAGGTGCGTCTCGGATGAGATGTTAGCCACACTGTCGTGACGCTGCTCGCGATTCATGTGCTGCGGGAATTGGCGGATACCCTGCTGACTCTCTCTCTTGGCTCTCTCAGTGCTAGACGCCGCCACAACCTTCGGGGAGGGAGGAGCCCGAGCGCGAAGAGTACTGCCGAGGTCCAAGAGAGGCTTGGAACGCTCGAAGCTGTCAGCGTCTGAAAGACTGTTTAGACGACAGAGATCCAGGGCTGTTCACAAGGCAGGAATGGCTCCGAAAATCAATGCAAGTTCTAAAGCGAACGCAAAGAAGAAAAATCTCCCCCGGGAAGGTGGCGCAAGCAAGATGAACGGAGGCCAAACACCGGAGAGCCCGAAGGAGAAGGAGAAGGAGAAGCAACCAGTAACCCGGATCCGGCAAGCGGCTGTCTCGATAGCTGAAATGCTAAGAAAAGCTGGTAAGGATAAGGAGGTCGAGACAGCAGTGGAAACTCCTGAATTACCGGGAAAAAAAAAACAGTTGTGGACTTAGAACTATCTGGAACCCCACAAAAAATGAGCTGTGAGAGCACTGACTTGAAATTAGATAATGAAGCTGATAATGAAGTAGTATCTCCGGAGAGGCTCAAAGAAGAGGAAGACCACTGCAATCTCAGTAAGGATCAAGCAGTGTCCAACGAGATTACATCTGAGCACCTTAGACAAGAGATAAAACAGGATAAACAGGCTAAACTACCGGTACTGGTACAAATTAATAAAGACAGCCTGATAGTCAGCGATAAGGAGCAGGGGTCATCAGATAGGGGAGAGATGGTTGAAATTGGCGCGACAGGTACGGACGCAGCTCAAAATGAGGCTTTCTTCTCGGCCTCTGATGGCTTGGAATGGTCGGATGAGGATGAGGAGGGCGATTGCAGTTCCCTGGGGGACTCAGACAGCGATCATGAATCAGAACACCCTCCAACGGCAAGGAAGACAGCAGTAGATTCGACTAAGGGCCAGAAGGATCCACGGTGTGAACTTAGTTGGGATCATACAACATCTGTAATCGTACAGGACAGCCCAAGTATTGAGAGAACACAGATATCTTTATTAGAGACAATCCATCAAGAGATTTTAGCTCATAGAGAGGAGACACGCCAAGAAAGCCGCAAATCGCAGGCAGCTATGAGGAAAATGAGGGGGGTTGTCAGGAAACTATCTAAGGCCTGCACCAACACAGGAGATAGAGTAGCAAATTTGGAGGACAGGATTGTCTCTACAGAAGCAGAGGTTGAGGTCGCTGTGGCGAAAGTTAATGCTCAGAGCTCTCAGGTTGTTGATATTCAATGGAAGCTCGAGGCCACGGAGAACAGGCTCCGCAGAAACAACCTGAGAGTCCTGGGAGTTCCAGAGGGGTCAGAAGGGTCGGACATAAGGTTATTCATGTTAAAACTCCACGAGCAGGCTTTCCCAGAGCTTAAGGATTGGGACTGGTCAAGTGAACTACAAAGAGTTCATCGCACCCCCTTCAAAGTCAAAAGGGGCACGAAAGCAGGGGATAAACCCAGGGCAATTTTGATATTCTTGGGAAATTTTAACCAGAGACAAGCGATATCCAATTTGGCAAAACCAAACACAAAACGTGATGGCGAGGGGTTCTCTTTCTTTGTAAGACTGGACTTCTGCCATACGCCGGTAGAAAGACGCTGGCGCCTAAGGAACCTGATTAAACCCTTTCAGGACAAAAAATTGCAAGCATTTTTAATAAACCCTGCGCAATTGAAAATCATTAATGAAGGGAGAACAGTGTTCTTCTCCTCTGAGATCAAGGCAAAGGAGTATCTAGATTCTATCGGTAATTAACAGTAGACATTGATAGACATTGATTCTGACAAACTTACTCTGAGTCTTACTGGTTTAAAGACGGTGGGCTGACTAGTTGGTTAGCTGTGTGATGGGAATATCGGTTGTCTCTGATAGCTACTTTTTGTTTTGTGTTAATTAGCAACTATTTTGAGCTCTATTGTTTTGTCACGGTTTTGCTGGTATATCATGGCAGACTCCATTGAAAGCACCGCATTCCATCACACGCTCAGACAGATCTGAGCGCCTCACAGAGTTGGGAGGTTGGGGGGTGGACGGCTTGGGGTAGGGATGGTGGAGGGGGGTATGATGGGGGGGCTGTCAGGAGGGAAGAGGGTGGAGGGGAGGGGGTGTGGGGGGGGGTGAAAATTAAGAAAAGAAGGAAACATTGCAATATGGAAATAGATCAAAGAGAGCAAATAAGGTTAAAAGAAATATCCAGTATGTTTTTCATTGTAGGTAATTGTGTCCAAATAGATGACGAGCATTAGAATCTGTACACTGAATGTGGCTGGTCTAAATGATTGGAAGAAAAGACAGCGACTAGAATACTTGGTAAAATATCATAGAATAGATATTTTATGCCTCCAGGAAACCCACCTTCCGTGGACTAAGAGGAATCTACTATTTTTAAGGGGTTTTGAATTAGTCGCCTGCTCAACCCAATCTTCAATGGTTAGAGGAGTTGCCATACTAGCAAAAACCATCTTGGGCAAGGCCAAAAAAGTAAGAACCGACTGCAATGGTAGATGGGCAATTGTTGAAATGGAGCTAGGTTTCTCAATTTGTGTAATCTATGGGTCAAATGATGATGATCCTGAAATATTTGACTATTTGGAAACAGAGCTGGCCGGCTGGCCCACTCCCCTGGTGGTTACAGGAGACCTCAATATTTCTATAGACTGGGGTAATAATACATCATATGAAGGACGGAAACCCAGAGTTTTTAGATCTGTTGAGGCCCTCATTAGATCACACGGGTTGGTAGATGTATGACAAACAAAAGAACCCCAGAACCCAGGATATACATATTTCTCAAATCCGGCTCAGAAATATTCAAAGCTAGACTTTGTCCTGATATCTAACACAGAAATAGAGAAGGTTGGGATCATCAAACTCCCAAGAGTGCTTTCTGACCACAACCCCCTGCTGCTTAATTATGACTTAGGAAGAGGGGAGAGAACTAAAACCTCTTGGTCTTTTGAAAGACGATTGTTAGCAGATGATAGGTTTGTCGATCATATGAATAAGTGGGCGGAAGAATACTTAGCAGCAAACAGGTACAGTGCATCTCGGAATGGGGTCTGGGAGGCTTTTAAAGCTGCGCTGAGAGGTGAGACGATTAGCTGTTCTTCAAGACTCAGAAGGGAAGATAGGATGGAGGTAGAGAAACTTATGGGTAACCTCTCCATTGCGGAAGCACAACATATCGCAGTTATCGCCATTGGAGGAGATGGTGACGAAAGCCATAATGTCTTGTTGACCATTAAAGCAAATATACAGAGGGAAGTAACACAAAGGGCAGTTAGGGACTTTCAAACATCTAGAGTAAAGAGGTATGAAACAGGAGAGCAAGCGGGTAGAGCCCTTGCACTTCGGTTAAGACAAGAAAAGTCAAAAAACCACATTGCACGTATTGACGAAAATGGTAACACATACACAGAAACTAAGGATGTTTTAAAAGTATTTTATAATTTTTATAAAGAACTATATGATGTGGGAAATAATGGGAAAAAGCAAGGGCAAAATTATCCAGATAAGGGCCCCTGTTTGAATGAGTTAACTAGAATGGACCTCGATAAAGATATATCCTATGCAGAAGTGTTGTCTGCCCTGCGGGAATTAGCTTCAGGTAAAGCTGCTGGCCCAGACGGGATACCCCTGGAAATGTACAAGGCCTTAGAGCGTGAGATTGTACCAATGTTAGTTGATCTCTTTAATGGTATCCTGTATTCTGGTGTTGTGCCCGATTCATGGAGGGAAACGAACATTATAATTTTTCATAAGAAGGGCAAGCCGGCGGAGAAGCCGGGCTCATATCGGCCGATATCCCTGATCAATGCCGACACTAAGCTCTATTCAAAGATCTGGGCTAAGCGGCTGGGCAGGATCATTGGCGACCTTGTCTCCCCATGGCAGCATGGGTTTGTCCCTGGTCGGGGGACAACCGACCATACCTGTAAAGCTATAAGTCTGTTTGACGCCCAAACTGCCACGGGGGGGGAAGGTTGCCATGATCCTGCTGGATGCAGAGAAAGCTTTTGATCGTGTTGATTGGGGCTTTCTCTGGGGGATATTGGCAGGTAGAGGTTTTGGAGAGAAAATCATCAGGGCACTTAGAGCCATGTATATGGACCCGATCGCGAGAGTCGTGGCTATGGGGGAAAAGTCAAATACATTTTCTATAAAGAGAGGGACACGTCAGGGCTGTCCCTGCTCCCCTATTTTGTTCTCTTTATATATCGATCCCCTTATCCAGAAAATACTAGAGAACCCAAATATTCCCCCGGTGATATTTAACGGATTTGCAAACAAATTATTAGCATATGCCGATGACCTAGCCGTAATTACAACGGACCCCCAAAAGACTTTACCCATTTTGGTAGAAATGGCAAAGACTTTTGGACTGAGCTCTGGGTACCTTCTAAACGAATCCAAGACTCAAATAATCTGTTCAAAAAATATTGTTAAGTCTGACACCCGTTTTGTGGATTCTGCGGTCTATCTGGGGGTAAAAATTAATGCATCCGTGGAAAAAATAGTAGAAGAAAATTATCTCCCATTAATTAAAAACATAGAGACAGAACTGAGAAGAATTGATCTATTGCATCTCTCTCTGGTCGGTAGGGTAAACGCTATAAAGATGGCAATGTTTCCAAAAGTTCTGTACCTATTCAGGGCGATTCCCCTTTTGATAGAGGATAAAATATTGAACAAATTGGAATCAGTTTTTATAAAATTCATATGGCACTATGGCAAGATTAGACGCTCTACCAATCTTATGTCATTGCCAAGGGAGAGGGGTGGTATGACACTTCCAAATCCTAGACTATACCATTGGTCTTGCCTTTTAATTCAAATGCCTATATTACTCCAAATTAATACCAACCCTGTCGAGGGGAACCTCAATCTTGGGACTCAAGGTCCACCCCCATTTTATGAAATGTTGTTAGGGAAAAAAACCGCTACAGGACTTTTGCTCCGAGAAGTTGAGCGCAGGTTTTATAAAAAGGCACGCTTTAAGACCTTATTAGGGGCCTGGTCAGTGTGGAAAGCCATCCTGAAACATTTTAAAGCCCCTAAAGTAAACTCATATCTCCTCCTGGCAAATTCATGTCTTTTTCCACAATTGAGGTCAGACAGGAGTCTCCAGGAATGGAAGCGAATGGGGCTTAAGAGTATCGAAGATGTAATGGAGGGAAATAAGATCAGAGGGTTTGAGGATCTGCAAAAGCTATATAACATTCCACGCACTCATTGGCTTCTATATGAACAAATAGCCCGCACTTTACGAGGCCTAAGACCTAAATTAAAGCCCAAAATAGACATTACTGTACTGGAGGTATTGGACAGAGGCTGTAGAAAGATTAAAACAATATATAATTTACTAATAGATAAGATTCAAGATGACATTGAGAAAATGGAAAGCGTCTGGGCCAGGAAATTGAACAACCCCGATGTCGATCTTGATCTCTCTATAGAACTGAATAAAAAGCTCTTTCGGACCTCAAATTTACGGGCTCAGCACTTTAAGACAATATTTAAGCTGTATCATACCCCGACAAAATTATTTGAGTGGGGTGTTAGACAGGACGGTTGCTGCCCTAGATGTGGCTCACATCAAGCGGACATAATTCATATGTTTGTCACATGTGTTAGATTGGGCCCTCTCAAGAAGGAGATTTCAAAATTTTGCGAGGGGCTGCTAGGTCATAAGATAGACATATCCCCAACATTGGCATTAATAGGCACGGACTCAAAATTGGGTCTCTAAAAAGATGCGGAAGCCCTTGTCTTTCTGTCAGTAGCGGTTATGGGAATACTGATCACTGCAAATTGGAAAGATGAAAACGCCCCCTCCTTTCAAATGTGGCTATTGAGACTTCTTGGCATTCATAATATTGAGTCCTGTCTGTATGAATTTAAAGGAGTTAAAAAACGCGAGATGGGAAGACGTATATGGGCACCTATTCTGAATTGGAGGGAAGACAGAACTATTGTATGAAAGGAGCTTGACTAAATTTTAATACTGTATCTGTATTTAATTGCCCTAATTGTATTCCAGCCACCTATCATTATCATTATCATTAGGAATTGTACTTTTATCTATTTGGAATTATTTATCTATTTATCTATTTATGTCGTCTTATGTACATATATGGTCCTAATGCTCTATTTGTGTTTACTCAATTGTTTAAGATGTATATTGCAATGAACCTTCAAATAAATAAAAAAAAAAAAAGAAATGGGATATAAGTTTGTTCTAATATTATGCATAAAAAGTGCAGCTGTGTACCATGTTTTCAAACCGTTTTTCAGTACCACTATCATGTGTAAAAGTTACTCCCTCTACCGGCAACTAACAATATCGGCCGACCGCCATCTTTGAATGTAATTCGGTGAGAGAGTTTATCATGGGTCAGGTTTTGCGTATATTAATCAAGAACACAATGATCTATGCCGACTCAACCATTACATCCATTAGGAATGAAACGGAAATATGTTTTCCAGTTTTAGGTGCTAAAAAAATAAAATAATAATTTCGGTCAAGTTAGTTGGACACCTCCCTAAACTAACTTAATGCACTGTATGGCCATGCTTCTTAATATTGAGGCTTCCGTGATATTTACGGCCATTTTTTAATATTGATGAATGCAACTTGGCTCACATTTGTGTGAACTACGTATGGAATTGGTCCGTTTTTGATCTCGCCCATCAAAATACCGGAAGTACTTTACTCAGGGGTCAATTACGCTAGTTTCCGCGCGTATTCAGGGGCTTAAATACGCATCGAAACCTTCACTCTTTTGAGGCTGTTTTGAGGCTCGGACATCCACATATCCCACTATACCGTATATATGAGCAGGTATGCACGAGAACTGGGGGTTGTTTTTTGGAGCGCTGGCACTGACATGCATAGTTAACTTGACCGCTATGTTTTTGCTTAAACCCCTGCAGACTGCGGGCGGTCTAGCTCTTTATGGGAGTTGCATACTACCCTTTATCTCAAGTGTTCTTGAACATAGGAGACACCAGTACAACGTATCTCTACGTGCAACGTCCACAAGCTTCGTTTTTTTAGGTATTAAATGATTATTAACTTTGTTATCTATAACGAAGTGTCTTCGAATGGCCATTGTACTGTGTTTTTATTTAAAATAACACACATTTGTCCATTTAAGTCTATTGTTACTGTTTACTGTGGGTGTCTAACTCATTTGGCACTTGGTACAGTAATTTGTTTTTGATAAAGTTATAACATGTCTACATATACATATATTCAGAGCTAATTCCATTTGACATCGCCATTCGTATATAAGTGCATACGAGTGGATGGTAAATACCTATTGGACCAGGATGGTAGTTGGACTTAACACCATCAGTCTCTACTTAGTAGATATGTATTAACACTGTATAACTATAGAGGTTGAGTATTCGCTTATCTCTTTTCAGATGTTAAAACAGGAGGAGATATAATCCTTCCTTCGATCTACCCATTTTTAGAAACAAAAGGGTCCGAATTGATTTTACCATCAAGATTCTCTGTGATGAATTTTTATTCACACATATTAGGTGAGCTTGATTAAGTGTATGATAATAGCTCCAGGCTATGCAACTCGCATCAGTGTGATGGTAATATTGATATATTTTATTAACTTTCATAGTGCTTCTCAGTGCGGCCAACCTACTAAGGAGGTTTGGACCAAGTTTTTGAAAATTTGGGCGTACCATTAGTCCCGATAGAGGTAAATCTTAACTTGTATATGAGATATTTCGATTTGGTTTGAATGCTCATGAATAGGAATACTTTAATATAGATCCAATCAGCCCAAGAATAATTTCTGTCTACAGAGGTGAAAGTATTTTTATATGCCTTCTTAGAATGGTAGTTGTTCCTGAAAACAAATTGGACAAGGCTATATGCCTGTAATGGATTATTTATGATTAGCCTATATTTGAAACAATTGTGTAGAAGGATTGAATGACTGGATCATGGTGTAATACAGTCTGCAGAAGGTTTTGATGATGTATTTTTAAGTTAGATATGTATCTTATATTGTATATTTTTATTTACAGAATTATCGTAAAATGTGGGAATTTATTTTTAATCCTGAGGAAGGTGTTAGCTTTTAAACCAAGTTGCCAAAACCGAAACGCGTCGATGCCAGTTGAATTGTGACACGCTAAGTCATTGGACTAACTAACTTCTCCATATCTGAGGATATATGTACAAATTGGAGTTTGATTTAATTTTGTCTGACTACTGTGTCCTTTTCTATTTTAATTAGAAATATTTTCTATGTATTATTCCCATGTTGTCATTACTGTTTGTATATTAATTGCATTTTTGTATGGATATTCACTTTATTGTATCTTTTGTTGTTATGATTGTTATAATAAATTGTATACATATTTTTAATATCGTTTTTACTTTTCATCATCTCTGC
The DNA here is from genome assembly GCF_964261635.1 of Lissotriton helveticus. Lineage (NCBI taxonomy): Eukaryota > Metazoa > Chordata > Amphibia > Caudata > Salamandridae > Lissotriton > Lissotriton helveticus. The sequence continues at coordinate 1,642,121,847 of NC_136057.1, forward strand.
TTTTTGCTAGACTGTATTGGGTTACGAATTTTGTTTGATGAGGTTGCATATGTAATATCTAGTGTGTACTTTGTCCAAAGGGGATCTTGTGTTTGACTTATTGTCTCTTGGAACCCCGCTCCTTTGGCTGTTGGGATCCCTCTCTTTTATTAGAGAAGCCGCAAAGTGCTACATCAATAAACAATATCTCCAGACTTCCAATTGCCCCACCTAGAAATAATGTACACTGTGCAAGATGATAAAGCTTCCTTTTCTTAGGAAAGGGGATTTGACCACCAATGTTGTGGTTATCTCAGTGTTACGGCGGGATTTCTGATCTATTGTTATAGGTCTAGATCCCAACTCAGGTCGACTGAACCGTTGATACCTGTCATAGAGTAAAAGGCAATCCCAACTATGTCAATCAGTTAAGGACTTACACCACTCTAAAGAACCACTTACTACGAATACGTTTAAAAGTTTATTATAAAGCCAAAGTTAGCTGGAGATACAAACATCTCAAAATAAGGTTCAAAAGATATACTGGTATCAATACAAACATACATTTTCTAAATGCTCTTAGTCGGCAGAAGAATATCACCAAAACCAATTCGAAAATCATCAGAGTTGCAAGAATAGACACAAGCTGCAGCTTATGAGTCATTTACAGAAAGGAAGAAAATCCAGATTAGACTGTCCCTACACTAGACTAACTGACATCCCTACTTAGTAAAATCTTAACCTAAAAAGGTGTCAGCCGTGGTGACTTCCAAAGAAGACCACTCACTTCCCTTAGTCTTCGTTGTAAATCGGTGTCTCGCAGTTATCCTGTCTGCCTACCCATCCGCTCTCTTAGGTTCCTCAGACCATCTGCCCTAACTCCACCCAGGGGTGCTGTCCCTAATACAAAAATCACATTTACAATAGAAACGCCCTTTAGAGACGCCCCTCACGTGGTGTCAGTTCTGGCATTTTCCATGCTGATACTCCTCTGGGCCCATCGTTAGCGTTGACCTTGCTTCTCAGGCTCTTCTCCGGCAGGACGGTACCCCCCAGGAAATTCCTGAAGCCTCCTCCAGGCCTGTGCCTGGCTCCCTGAACAAAACTCTATTCATCACTCTCTTGATTGGAACCTCCTCGCACCTGCAAACAGACACTTGTACAGTGGGCCCCAAATTCCGGCCTCCACCGTATCTTCTAAGTCGTAAACCTTCGAGCAGGCTCCGCAATTTATGCTTAACAGACATTCCTCTAACTAACACATGCAGATCAAAAGAAATGACCTTATCTATTCAGGCCTATTAGAATTACATGAAACGGGCCTGTGCACTCTGTAAAACATTTAATTTCTTAGTCTAAACAGTATTCTAACTTATTACACACAATGGTTATATGAAACACTTCTATAAAACATATATTTCAGTTCTATGATCAATAATACTTTGAATTACAACAACATTAAAATCCATATCATGTGAAAGTATAACAGCACCTTTCATTCTCTGTGAACTGCCATGTGGCCTACACATTTCTACGTTTATCAGTATTACATTCTCCTCTACAACAGCCACATAACATGGGATTTCAACATCATTCTAACATCTCTACACACTTCTACATTAGCTTTTCACACTGATATATGTATTCTATTTTAATTAAACACTCTTATGTATTCTCACTCTATAAATTCGACACTCTTATGTAATCTTTACTAAACTGATGCAACGTGCTTGTAAATATGGTGCACTTCTAATTTTTTTTCTCGATTTGCGCTCTCTCATCAGTCCATCAAATACCAGGGGCCCTATTATGTAAAGGGTGCACATTCCCTGTTTGCGTCTGGCTCATCATAAACCAGGTGCGCCGGGCTCAAATAGGGAAAGTGCGCCCTATTTCATAGAATGCGCTGCCACCAGGGCAGCCGCGAACTCCTGCTGCCCTGGTGGCAGCGCATTCATGTGAAATAAGGAGCTGCTTTAAAGCCGCCGCTCTCTGTTTCACACAGGCAGCAACCCATCTGCATTTTTAAAGGGGATGTCGGGGGGGGGCATGGAACCCCCCTCTCCCCCTGCCAGAAGGCTGCTGTCAGGGGGCACACTGACAGTGCACCACCTTTGAGGTGCCTCCTGAGAGCTTCTTTGTATCTGCACCCATGTCTGTAATATGGCACGGGCGCAGAGGCATAGGGCAGAGGCATAGGGATTCCCTCATTTGCATGGGGCCACACCCCCATGCAAATGAGGGAACACCCTCTTGAGAAAGCGCTGGTGCTGTATGTGCACCAGAGCTTTCAGTATTATAGAAGGGGCCACAGAAGTTTCTGCAGCTCTTTCTGTAATACCAAAGGGCTCCGGGGGCGGGCAAAGCGGGCACAGGCACCCACTGTGCCCCCGGGGCACCTTATGTAATATGGCCGCAGGGGCCCCTATGAGGTAAAGGGCGCACTTTTCCTATTTGCGCCCGGCTTTCCTGTGTTAAGGTGGGCTAGGCGCGAACAGGGAAAATTCTCCTGATTGCAGAGAATATGCTGCCCCCACGGCAGCCACGAACTCTTGCTGCAGCACATTCAAATGAAATTCGGAGCAGCTTTAAAGGAGCTGCTCTGTGTTTCACAGTGCAGGTGGGTTGCCACCTGCACTTTTAAACGGGATTAGAGATCCTCTTGCAGACTGGTGCAGTCACTGATTGCCCCCGCCTGCAAGGAAATGTCTGGCGGGGTCAATGGGATCCCCTTTCCCCCCACCAGAGGGCAGCAATCAGCGGGCGCACTGACAAAGCACTACCTTTGAGGTTGCGCATTGTCAGCGTGCCTTCTCAGAGCTTCTTTGTCTCTGCACCCGAGTCTGAAATATGGCACGGGCGTGGACACAGGGAAACCCTTGTTTGCATGGGAAAACGCTCCCATGCAAATGAGGGAATGCCCTCTTGAGAAAGCCCTGTATGTGCGCCAGCGCTCTCAGTATTACAGAAGGGGCGGCAGAAGTGTCTGAGGGCCGGGGGCGCGCAAAGCAGGCACAAATGCCCACTGCGCCCCGGGCCACCTTCTGTAAAACAGCCCCACATCCACATGTGCTGAAACATTGCTGCAGCTCCAGAGAAGCGTTCTTTTAGATGGTTTCGCTGAGTTATTATATATCTTTCCCAAGAGTAAAATGTGTAAATTGGGCAATCTTTTTTACGCTGATCTTGGGAACTGTCAGTCCCCCATACTAGTTTATTCACATCTGTTATTTAACGCACCCAGAAGGGTGGTTTGAAGCGCTATATAAAAGAAAGAGTTATTATTATTAATAGCAGCTCGTAGCCTTATTTTTTGTTAAAAGGCCATGTCTTCCAATTTTTGTTGTTGTTTTGGCTGTAGTTGGACCTAGTTTTTGTTGCATGAAATGTGAGGACTACGGTACTGTCTGCTTAAAACCACATCTCCACCTGTGCATACACTTTGTCGTATATCGGTGAACGGCCAGTGCAGAGACTTCTGCCAAGACACTAAATCATTACCTCCTTAAAGAGGCCAATTACTGATTCTTGGGCCTTTGCTAATCATGTATAATGGCAGTGCGTTAGGAACACGAGGCCTGTTCAGCCTACTCGTGTCCCTGGCTGGTGCGGCACATAGTCTCCAGGGATAGCAGCAGCAACCCCTAGTTTGCGCCCTGCAACCCCAGGCTCTACGACCCTTGGCCTTCGAGGTGGCAAAATCAGAGCCTGGAACTCAAGGGTAGCTCCTCCTTTTTTACGTCAGTTGGGGGACCACTTTCCTTGTTTTCTGTCAATTCTATATTACACTAATAGTGAACAATAATTTATTATTCACTATTAGTGTAATAAAGAATGGATTTCAATTAGCTGATATGACTTTTTCTGGGAGATGAAGGAAGCAAAAAATGCTTTTAAATGTATGTTGTGCGTGTGCTTGCGGGTTAGAGTGCGTGTTGTGAGGACGAGTGTGTGAATGTGTGTGTGTGCGTATGCATGCGTGTGTCAGTGAAAGTAAAGTTTAAATGGAGCGTGATGTCACTTCCGCTACTCCAGGCATTTTGGTGAATTGACGTTCATGCACATAGGGCCTTATTTAGCTCTTGTCAGACGAGTTACTCCGTCACAACGGTGACGGATATCCTATCCGCCAAAATATAAATCCCATAGGATAGAATGGGATTTATATTTCGGCAGACGGGATATCTGCCACCGCTGTGACGCAGTAACCTGTCCACTAAGATCTAAATCGGGCCAATAGTCTCTACTGCGCTCCAGCTTAGTCTCTGGTCTTGACTGTGATTTAAGTGCCCTGTTCTAATTCAGATTTAAAGACTATCACATTTACTGCAATGATATAATCCAATGCACTAAGATGAAATGCTTCTGTATGTTAAAGGGATACACTTTTAAAAAAAAAATTGAAGAGGCTTTTATCATATTTTAACATGATATTCAAAACATTTTTATGGCTAGGCTCATGCCAAGGCTTTTAGCGCAAAGCCGGGCCCTGACTTGGCTTTGGATTGGCTCTCTGCTAACTTGGTTGCCCACCCAAATCTAATCCTAACTCAAAAGGGACAGGCCTCTCAGAGACACAATCCTACTGTGAAAAAACACATATATGCTCCTACAATATCCTCACAGGCTCCTACGCTAAACCTTGTGGCCTTTCAAAGGCACATCATGTGGAACAGCTTCGCCCATGCCCAGAGCGTACCCCAGGGCTTAATTTGAGTAGATGGTTTCCAGTGCTCGGCACCAGCACTAAATTGTCAACACAGGCACTTATGACAGCTACCACATGGTGGTGCTGTCTGTATAATTTAGAGATGAGCAGAACAGCAGGTTATTTTTTAACATAATATATATCAAAATGACTAATAGCTGCTTCCCAAGCCATTCATATAGCTTTGGGGCCTGGAATAGTCTGAATTGTCACTGGCAGCGCTAGCAGGGGCAATGAGTGGAGTAAGCTGCAGTAGCCTCCTGAAGAGGGCCCTTGCACTTATTTATTCTTTTACAAATTAAGCACTGGTGCGCCCTGCACCAGCAGATGAGGAAATGTCCCTTGTGCCCTGACTGTGCTTACCAACAAAGCTCAGACACAGGAGCAGGCTTCCCAGGTACACATAAAGCAGCAGTGACAGGTACTCTTCACCTATGGCCTACCCTGGCAAATTATGAATGCCACATGATGACCATGCTAGGCCTGGGCCAATGCTTGTATGCGCTGCCACATGTTCTCCAGGAGGTCTCCTGCCTTGCAAACTTACAATAACACAAGGGGGTGTCAAGGTCCTTGAACTAACTGCATCTCCACACTGAGCAGCCCTGGCTGCTATGCTCTAAACTTCAAAGAGCAGGCTTTGAGTGACAGGCCCATATCTCCAGATAAAGGGGGCTGAGCAGTTGTGTGGATTCCACTGGTGAGGGCTGTTTGTTATGGCCACCAGGCCCAACCTAATTAACTGCTCATTAGCTTTTTTGTCACTTCATACCTCATTAATTTAAAAGTAGCAAAGGCATTTAGCACTATTTACTGAGGTCAATTGTCTCTGCCGTCTGCACCACATGGTGCTTCTTTCAGACCCATAAAGGTCCGAGTTGCAGATGGAGAAATCTTAGGGGACACTCATCTAAAAACAGATCCACTTTATGTTTTCATATACCCTGTTGGACTTGGCCCTTTTTGCAGGGTCATCCCTGAACTGTTTGCCTTCCTTCTGTATTTTGTCTGACCTGTTTTTGTTGGTTCTATGACTCTGGGCACTTTACCACTGCTGATCAGTGCTAACGTGCATATGCTCTCCCTATTGTAAATTGATGTATGGATTAGTGACTCCATGATTTCCTGGTTTGGTTTACTTGTCAGACCCTAGTTCAGTGCACCAGGAGTGCCCAGGGCGTGTAAATCCAAATGCTGCTAGTGGGCTTGCAGCACTGGTTGTACCACCCACAGAAGCAGCCTTGTAAAATCTGTCTAAGGTCTGCCATTGCAGAGCCTGCGTGCAGTCTTGTACTGTCATGCTGACTGGGCAAGTGCACCCACTTGCCAGTCCCTAAACCTTCCCTTTTCTTCATATCAGATACCCCTATGGTAGGCCCAAGGGCAGGGTGCATTGTAAGTATAAGTTAAGACAAGCCTTGATGTGTGTGTCATGTCCTAAAAGTTAATTACAGCCATTTTCGTTTTTCACTATTGCAAGGCTACCTGTTCTCCATAGGTCAGAATGGGCTGTTAGAATATTACATGTTTATAATCATAACAGATTCAGAGAACATGGTAGAAATTCGAGTTTAGTATGCCTGTACTCAGAATAATAAAATACATCTTTTAGTGAAGTTGGTTTTAATATTCTGTGTTTGAAAATACCACTTTTAGAAAGTAGGTATTTTCTTGCCTAACTTTCCAAGCCTGCCTCTGCTAGGTTGTGTATTCCTTGTCTGGAGTTTGAGTGACAGGGCCGGGGGATTCCAGGAGGCAGAATGAGTCAGCCCAGTGGTGAATAGAGAGATCGGCATCTAGATGGCAGGGAGGAGTTGCACCTGGGACCTGAATAGTACTGTGCCCACCCCCACAGTGCTGGCTCCACCCCCTGTGGTGCGTCTGATGTCTCTGCCCTGCACAATGAAAGAAGAGAATGAGTCCTGTCAACAAAGGGCTCCAGGACTGTACTTGCCTTCCACAATGCTGCCTCCACTTCCTGTGGGGCGACTGATGTGCATGCCCTGCACTGTGAAAGGAAAGGAGAAGTCTGGTAAACAAAAGTGCTCAGGAACTGGTTTGGACTAGGCACAGGCCCCTCTCCCCTCAGAGAACAAAGCATTTTGGGGTATAAATATTGGGACCCTGATCCCAAGAAATTAAATCACTTTGGACTACAAGAAGAAACCTTTACTGAGGAGAGGAACCGGAAGAAACTGAGGAGAGACTATTCCCAAGCTGAAGTGCTGCTTGGGGGATTGGCCTGCAGAGGTTGCCTTACTGCCAAAGGAAGGAGAAAGGAACTTTGTGTACTTTGCTTTCAACTTGTGAAGGATCTCCAAGGGCTTGGAAAAGAGCTTGCCTCCTGCTGAAGGCTCAGGGACAACAGACTTCACCCCCCAGCTCCCCAGAGTTCTTGTGGAAGTGCCTGCTGCTGTTTTGGGACTTCTGGGGAACTGCGTGTTGCAAGGAGCTGGAAGCGCGACTCAACGAGAAGAAGCGTGTCGCCATCGCTGTGCCTGCCGTCGCAACGCCGAAGGAGGGTGTCGCCGCTGGAACTGTCGCACTGCACCGCATCGGACCGAAGCGTGCTGCAACGAAGAGGAAGCGTATCGTCGTCGTTGCTGCTGCTGTCGCAACTCCGAAAGAGGGTGTCGCCGCTGTAGTTGTCGCACTGCACCGCATCAAGAGAAGAATCTCGCAACAAGGTCGGAACGTGTCGCCGTCGCTGTGGCTGCCGTCGCAACTCCGAAGCAGGAGGGTGTCACCGCTGGAACTGTCGCATTGCACGGCATCGACCAAGAGCACCTTGCATCCCTGAGAAACGCACCGCCGTCGGAGCTGCTGCCGTCGCATCTTGGATGTCGCCGCTGTAGTTGTCGCATTGAGCGGAAGCTTCACGCATCGTGGAGAAGGGCGTCGCCGCTGGAGCTGTTGCCGTCGCATCGTAAGGGTGTCGCCGCTGCAATCCACTCATCGTACCGAGGACTTCTCGCATCCCCGAGAAGCGTGCCGCATCTGGAAGATCTTCACGTCTTTATTTCTTTGCACCTGACTTTGCCGCATTTCCCATCGCTGAAACATTGCTTGTAATGGAAGCGTAACGCAGCCTTAAGGTACATTGACGCAGAGTGTCGCATCTAAGAACTGAACTGAACTAAGCTTAAATCTACCATCTTAAAGTAATCATATTGTGTATTTTTGTCATTTATGGTCTTGTGGTAACTCTATTTAAAGTCGACTTATTTTTGATTATAAACCTGTGTGGTGTCCATTTGTAGTGTTGTCATTGGGTTACTCTATGTGGTCACAACTGCTTAACTTACAACACCTCTGAAATAAGCCTTGACTGCCCGCGTCAAGCAGCCTAGAGGGTGAGTAGGGGTTATTTTAGGAGTGTAATCCCCTTGTCCTGACTAGAGGAGAGAGTCCCTATTTGTCACAAGTACCTACCTGTGCCAACTAGAGACCCCCAAATCTAACATACCCCATTTAATATTTGGACTAAACATGTTTCCACGCAATTACAGAATGAATATAACATGTTATGCACAGGATCACACACTTTGGTAAGGCATGGGATTTAGAAGTTCTGTCACCTGGTGCTACAGCTGACAGTTAAACCACTAGACTTCATCGCTCACAGTGAACAAAGTGCCACTGTTCTGTTAACAAATAAACACAAAATGGTGAAAAAGGTGCACAAGGGTAAAATGTCATCTTCCTTTCTCCCCCACTGGAAGGAAGTTAATTATTTCACGACGAATATGTGACAATGCAAAATTTTAGGAACACCATAGGGTCAAAATAACAAATGGCAAGTGCAAAATCTGGAATAAAATATTATTCATAAGCCACAGGTTGGGCACTGTGGCAATCGAAAAAAAGGAGGCAGGGAATTATGAAAACCGGGAGCAATGGATGAAACTCAATCATTGTTGGGATATGGCACTTCTTAGGATCTAGAATAAACAAGGCAGTAATAAACGGAGCAACCATAAAAATAAACTACACCACACATTTAACCATGTGTGGAGATGTTTATTTTTCTGGTTGATCCCTTTATTACTGCCTTGTAGCACTAGCCCCTCTGCAGTTATAGTTAGGGTCACCAGAGATTGGGATTTTAAAACCATTTGGTAACGTAATAACATTGCACCCATTTGCCGAATGTCCGCAAAAGTTTGAATACCTGTTGCATCCATTTAATTGTCAGAGGACTGAATGTTTTGCAGTGTTTGGTCTAGGGGGTACAAATTAAAAAGGAGGGTCCCAAAACAGAAAGTTTCTGATTTACTACATAAACAAATGAAAGACCCATTTATGGTCACATGCTAATGGAAACCTATAAACAAATACATAACAAACAGAATACATCTTATTTACATAGGTTCTCTTTGCATGCTCTTTTGCGCACAAAATAAGTGTCCCTACAAGGCAAACAAAAAACATCTTTCTTATACACCCGTGTGCAACAAAATGAAAAATTGCCCTTGCAGGGAGCTACAAAAACTACTTTTTGGAGGACATGATAATTGCCCACTAGGAAAAAAAGTATCTAAATTTTTATAAGAATAACAATGATTGCTTTTAATTCACCTTGGCCTTCAAATGTAGCACAATCCTACTAAAAGTACCAAGGAAGCCCAAAAAATAAAATAGACTGTATATGTAAATTTTCAGATTTTACTACATGAACAACTAAAAGACACATTCATACATAACAAATACAATAGATGAAAAGTAAGAAATCACATTAAAACTGATTGCCACTCTGTAGCTGTAGTTAGTACTCTCAAAGATAGGAATTCCTTGGATAATAACGACCTAATAACCTTCCACCCATTTGACAAATTGCCACAAAAAATCCAGACCTATAGCGCTTTCTACATTTTTAGATGATATACATTTTTGTGGGTAATTGTTAAGGGGTTTCAAAGATGAGAAGGGGCCCCACAACCCGCTTTTCCACCAATGCATTTTCCCTAGACTATTGTATTGGAAGTAGCGCAAAAATAGCTGACTGGATTTACATGCAATTTGGCAATAATATAAATTATGGTGCAGAGATTATGCTTTTTGGGTACTGCAGTTAAGTATTGTTTTAAGTAATAGGGTATTTAAACTGAGTGATATCTGTCACTGCAGTATTTTCACAGAATGTAGCTACATTTTGTGAAACTACAGCTGTACATGGCTGTAAACTTATTAAAAAATGTATTAAAAAAATTAAATATGTTTCCCTACATCTTACCATTTTAATAAAGTGGTACTAGGTGGGGACCTACTACTTACCTGTATCTAAGGTCCTAACACTAAACACAGCCAAAGTGTAGTAAAAACATTATGGCTGCCTTTTCATTCTCTAAAAACAGCCAAATCCCAATTATATACTGATTTGCCATTGTCATGCACCATGGTATACTGCAGAGTTATCACGGTATACCATGCCCTAAAATATAACTAAGGCCTAGCTGTACTATTGGATTGTGGTACCCATGTGTCACTCCTGGAGTCGCATGGGCAAATCAATACTTGAGTCAGATTTACAAAGGAATTCCAGGCCACCATACCTGGTTCTGCATTGATAGGTAAATTTGGAGAAACATAAGGAAGCGCAATTCGCTGTTTTGCATTTCTGTGCACACCATCAATCAATCATGCCATTTGTATAGCGCACTACTCACCCGGGAGGGTCTCAAGGCGCTTGGGGGGAGGGGAATGCTACTGCTCGAACAGCCAGGTCTTGAGTTGTTTCCTGAAGGCGAGATGGTCCTGGGTCAGCCGAAGGTGGATGGGGAGGGAGTTCCAAGTCTTGGCAGCCAGGTAAGAGAAGGATCTTCCTCCGGCGGTGGCTCTTCGGATGCGTGGTACGGCTGCGAGGGCGAGGCTGGTGGACCGTAGCTGGCGGGTGGGCGTGTAGAAGGTCAGGCGGTCGTTGAGGTACTTGGGGCCCAGGTCGTGGAGAGACTTGTGTGCGTGGGTGAGGAGCCGGAACGTGATCCTCTTGTCGACGGGGAGCCAGTGCAGGTTCCTCAGGTGGCTGGAGATGTGGCTGCGTCGGGGGACATCCAGGATGAGTCGGGCGGAGGCGTTCTGGATATTCTGGAGTCTTTTCTGTAGCTTGGCTGTGGTTCCGGCGTAGAGGGCGTTTCCGTAGTCCAGTCGGCTGGTGACGAGTGCCTGGGTGACAGTCTTCCTGGTCTCGGTCGGGATCCAGCGGAAGATCTTGCGAAGCATACGCAGGGTGTTGAAGCACGATGAGGAGACGGCGTTGACTTGTCTGGTCATCGAGAGGGAGGGGTCCAGGATGAAGCCCAGGTTACGTGCGTGGTCGGTTGGCTTGGGTGCGGTGCCCAGGGCTGGGGGCCACCAGGAGTCGTCCCAGGCGGAGGGCGAAGATCCCAGGATGAGGACTTCCGTCTTGTCCGAGTTCAGTTTCAGGCGGCTGTCCTTCATCCACTCGGCGACGTCTTTCATCCCTTCGTGTAGGCTGGTTCTGGCGGTGTCGGGGTCTCTGGTGAGGGAGAGGATCAGCTGGGTGTCGTCGGCGTAAGAGATGATGTTGAGGTTGTGCTGGCGTGCGATGGCTGCGAGAGGTTTCATGTAGATGTTGAAGAGGGTGGGGCTGAGTGAAGATCCTTGCGGGACGCTGCAGATGACTTCGGTGGCCTCGGAGCGAAACGGGGGGAGGCGGACTCTTTGTGTTCTTCCGGCGAGGAACGAGATGATCCACTCCAGTGCCTTCTCTTGGATACCGATGTTGCTGAGGCGCTGGACTAGGGTGCGGTGGCAGACCGTGTTGAACGCAGCGGAGAGGTCCAGGAGGATGAGGGCCACTGTTTCCCCCTTGTCGAGCAGGGTCCGGATGTCGTCGGTGGCTGCGATGAGGGCGGTCTCGGTGCTGTGGTTGGCTCTGAAGCCGGACTGCGAGGGGTCGAGGGATCCGTTCGTCTCGAGGAAGGCGGTCAGCTGTCTGTTGACGATCTTCTCGATTACTTTAGCAGGAAAAGGGAGGAGCGAGATGGGGCGGAAGTTTTTGAGATCGGTGGGGTCCGCTGTAGGTTTCTTCAGGAGGGCGCTGATCTCGGCGTGCTTCCAGCTCTCCGGGAAGGTGGCAGTGTTGAAGGAGGCGTTGATGATGTTCCGGAGTTGGGGTGCGATGGTGGAGTCGGCCTTGTTGAAGGCGTGGTGTGGGCAGGGGTCGGTCGGTGATCCGGAGTGGATGGTGTTCATCGTGCGGGCTGTGTCTTCGGTGGTCACCGTGGTCCAGGTGCGAAGGGTGGCGGTGGGGGGCATTGGTTCGACGGTTGGGTGCGTGGGTGTCGGCGATCTTGCAGTGGAAAAACGAGGCAAGGGAGTCGCAGAGGTCTTGTGACGGAGTGATGTCGTTGGTGCCGATGCTGGGGTTGGAGAACTCATTGACGATAGTGAAGAGCTCTTTGCTGTCGTGGGCGTTGTTGTCCAGTCGTTCCTTCAGGGATTTCTTCTTGGTGGTGCGGATGAGCTGGTGGTGCTTGCGGGTAGCATGTTTGAGGGTGGTCATGTTGTCTGTGGTCCGGTCGAGGAGCCAGGCTTTCTCAAGGGTGCGGCAGGTCTTCTTGGAGTCCTTGAGGTCGTCGGTGAACCAGGATGCCTTCTTGCTTCTGGGTCTGCTGGGAGGGTTCTTTAGTGGCGCAAGGTCGTCGGCGCAGGCGGTCAGCCACTGTGTGAAGTTGCGGGCTGCTTCGTTGGGGTCCGTTGTGTTGGCGGGTGGGCTCTGGCTGAGGGAGGTGGTGAGCTGGTCTGCGGTGATCTTGCTCCAATTCCTGTGAGGTACCTGTTGCGGGTGGTGGTGGGTCGTGGATCTTTTGAAGCTTTTGAAGCTTAATCTACATTGCTGCTAAATTCCACATATATCCATATGCCACGCCACTGTAGCCATTGGACTATGCACTATTTCACTCTACACCACTCCACTCTATGTCTTTCCACTGTATGAGACTCTACTCCACTCAAACTACACTATTACACTGTACGCAAAGCCACTCTATGCCTCTCCAGTCTACATCAGTCTACTGTAGGCCATTGCACTGGAATCTACCACACGAAATACTATTCCACTCCACGCCATTCTACTGTGCGCCACTCCACTGTATTCCACTGTTTGCATTCCACACTACAACACTCTACTGTATGCTTTCCTCTTTATGCCACACCACTGTACGCTACTTCACTCTATGCAACTCCAGTGTATGGTATTCCGCTCTATGTCACTTCATTCTACCCTATTCGATTGGACCCCACTTTAATGTACACCACTCCACTGTACGCTATTACACTCAACTCCACGCCACAGAACGCCACTCCAATTTACACCACCTCAATATAAGCCACTACGACTGTACACTACTCTACTAAACACTATTACACTATTTGCCACTCCACTGTACAACACTCTGCTCTGTGCCACTCCACTCTATGCTATTACACTAGACATCAACTATACATCAGTCCACTCTATGCTATTATACTGTATACAAATCTACTCTACTCCTCTTCAGTGTATGCCACTACACTGTATGCTGCCCCACTGTATGCCACTCCACTGTATGCAACTCCACTAGACAGTACTCAAGTATATGCCATTCGACTGTATTTCACTCCACTTTATGCTATTCCACTGTATGCCACTCCACTATATGCTACTCCACTCAGTGTATGGTAGAGTGGCGAGTTATAGTTAATGTTGCCTGGTTAGCGAGCTGAAAAGAGTGTGTAACTAGGTCCGCTACTTAAAATAATTTGAAGGTGGTGGATAAATTGCAAATGAAATTTATAGGTATAACTTTCACATTTTTTACGTTTGTGTAGTTTAAACTTAGCTTGTATAGGGAAAATATGTTTTCTAAACTATAACTAAGCTTTAACCTTTGTTTTTTTTATTGACTATATATATATAGACAGAACAGAAAAGTCCTTCGAATGGTAATGGACATGAATCCACGGATTCTTTACCTTTGAACTTCCAGGTGTCAGGCTGGATCGGGAAGATTTTTCTTAGCAGTACCCCTGCGTACCGGTAGGTGGCGCCGATCGATTCCACGAGACGTCGTCGTCATCATCGTGACATCCGCGTTGTCAATATAACGACCACTCCGGTCACTGACGTCAGTCCTTTTCTTTCAGCACCAACCAGCGCCTATTCATTGAGGTGAGATCCCCCTGTCATTTTTTTAATAACTTTTTGCGACTTTTTGGCAACTTCTTTTGGTGTTTACGAGTGATGTCGAGAAAGAAAACGTCGGGGTTGAAGCCATGTGGCACCTTTCATCATGCCATGTTAGTCATGGACCCCACTTAGTGTGTCATTTCTGTCTGGAGCGCGACTATGACTTGAAGTCATGCTCCGACTGCCAGGCCATGGCGCCGAAGGCTTTGAGGGAGCAATCCTTAAAGCTACTCACGGCCCGGCACCGCGGAGGTCACCTCATCGGTCTCGGTCCCAGTCCAGGTCTCGGTCGAGAGGAAGGTCTGAGCACCGCTCCGGTGAATCGAATTCCTCTTCATCGGTCAGTTAAGCGGTACCACAAAAAGCACAAGTAGTCGAACTGTGCTTTGACTTCACCCCTCCTGTCTCAGGATGCGGCGGAGGAACCCTGGCACTGGTCGCACCTCCACAGCGACCTTCCCTGGCGCTGCGTCCAGCGCCAATATTAGCGGAGTCTCTGGTGCCCACCAGCAGCGCCTCCCCTATCCTCATACCAAACGACACAGACCGGTTGGGCGTCCTCCGACTCCGAGACCGGTGCTGACAGAGCTTTGTGCCATGTCATTCAACCTGCCCTATTCTGAAGAATTAAGGATGGATGAAGAAGATTGGGAGGGGGAGCAGGATCCCTTAGAAATCCAGCACCCACAAGAGATGGTATGAGGAACTGGGTGACGCCAGTGGTTTGGACACCTCCCCAGACTCTGGCATGCTGTCTCCACCTACCCTGGCTATGAAAGAGGGGGCATTATTTGATACGGTAGTGCCTAGGACTGTGGAGATCCGGGACCTGCAGCTCCCTATGGTGGCAGTCAAGACTAACGTCCTGACAGAGGTCCTGCATTCTCGGGTCTCCAGCGTGGAAACACTTGCTGCCTTTTAATGAGGCATTAACGGACAACGTTCTGGACACCTGGTCCAAACCCATGATTGCCAACCGCCATCGTCCTTCGCCACCCACTCCACCCCACAAAGCTTGGTGGTCCAAGCTTCCACTTCCTGTGGCGCATTCCCTTCCACACCCCCAGACAGGGAATACAAGAAACTGCAGAAGTCTGGCATTGCGGGCGGTGAACACCGCTTGCCTTTTGGGCCTTTGTTCCCAATCTATATGGGACACGGTTGCGCAGGTGCTGCCCAGGGTCTCGGAGGAGGTTCAGACTCTACTCTCCCAAACAATTTACGACAGAAGAGACGCAGCAAAGTTCTCCATCAGATGTGGCTTGGACACACAGACTCGCTGGGTAGAGCGGTTTTCATGACGGTGCCACACCTGGCTGAGAAAGTCTGGATTTTCAGGCGATGTCCAAGCTAACCTCATGGACATGCCGTTCAATGGCTCCCAACTATTTGGGGACAAGGCAGATGCTGCCCTCGAGAATTTCAAAGCCTCCGGGCCATGGCTAAGTCCAAGTCCTTGGGCCTCACCGCAACATCACGGGCCACATCTGTTTTCACTCCTTTTATGGCTACGAAAGGGGCTATCAACCACACCAACCCTAGTCTGGCCAGAGGCCCACAATCTCAGCAGCCTCTGCGGGTCATGGACGAGGTTCACCCCAACCCCGCGGGTCAGGAGGCGACAAGTTGAGCCAAGCCACAATCCCCTCCTCCACCCCAAAACCTTCCTAGTCCGATCCTCCAGGATCATTTACAGCCAGTTGGTGGCAGAGTAAGCCATTATCTCCACCACTGGCAGGATATTACGCTGGACAGGTGGATTTTGCAAACTGTCCAAAGGGGTTAGTCCTTCCAGTATATGATCTGCTGATGAAGGATCACCTTGCCCGGCTCAAGACTCTCTTGGCCAAGGGAGCTATAGAGAGGGTTCCTGGGCCAGAAATCGGCTGTGGTTGTTATTCCTGTTATTTTATGGTCCCAAAGAAGGACGGAGGCCTTCGTCCTATCCTAGACCTCACAGCTCACAACTACTTCCACAAAAAGGAGATGTTCAATGTGCTCACCCTAGCTCAGGTCCTGTCTGCTCTAGACCCCGGAGACTGAATTGTAGCTTTGGACTTGCAGGATGCCTATTTTCATATCCCTGTCCTGCCTGTACATCGTTGCTACCTGCGGTTTATGGTGGGCCACGAGCACTCAGGCATTCAAATAGGTGATGGCGGTGGTTGCAGCCCATCTGCGGAGATCAGAGGTTCCAGTCTTCCCCTATTTTGACGACTGGTTGTTGAAGGCAAGCTCGTTCCAAACAGTTGTCTCCCACCTCCAGACTACAGTGAGCCTCCTGCATTCGCTGGGGTTCACTATCACCATGCCAAAGTCACACCTGACTACTTCGCAGACGCTCCCTTTCATTGGGGCGGTTCTGGACATGGAGCAGTTTTGGGCCTATCCTCACCGAACGGCGAGTCCAGGATATTTAGGCTATGACACAGATGTTACAGCCTCAATCCTGGATTTCGGTGAGAAAGACTTTGAGGCTTTTGGGCCTCATGGTCTCCTGCATCCTGCTAGTGACCCATGCACAGTGGCACACGCGGGCTCTGCAGTGGGACCTGAAGTTCCAATGGGAACAACATCAAGGAAACCTCACAGACCTGGTTCATATTTCAGAGGGCACTGCGAGAGACCTGCAGTGGTGGCTAACTGGCCACGATTGGTTCAAGGGCAGACCCCTCTCCCATCACCACCCAGAGCTCACAGTAGTGATGGATGCATCCCTTCAGGGATGGAGTAGCCATCTAGGAGATGTTGAGATCAGAGGGCTCTGGTCTCCAGCAGAAGCCAAGATCCATATCAATCTGTTGAAGCTTTGGGCAATCCGACTGGCACTGAAAACCTTTTTGCCATCGATAAAGGGAAGGCTCGTACAAGTGTTCACGGACAACACTACCACCATGTGGTACTGCAACAAACATGGTGGAATGGGGTCATGGACTCTTTGTCAATAGGCCCTGCGTCTATGGACTTGGCTGGAAAAACAGGGCATTTCCCTGGTGGTTCAACACCTGGACGGTTGTCTGAACGCCAGGGCGGATGAGCTCAACTGTGGATCACAAGTGGCTTCTCCATTCGGAGGTGGAACAAGGTCTCTTTCAGTGGTGGGTAGGCCCTTGGTTAGAATTTTTCACCTCCAAAGAGAACATGTAATGTCAGCAGTTTTGTGCGTTGGAGTTTCCAAGACTGCTCTCGCTCGGCGATGCTTTTTGCCGCGAGTGGAGCTCAAGCCTCCTATACACCTTTCAGCCCATACCACTCCTGCCCAGAGTGCTCAAGAAGATCAGGAGTGACTGGGCACAAGTTCTTCTTGTGGCTCCAGACTGGGCACAGAGAGTTTGGTATCCCGAGCTTCTAGACATGAGCATTGACCCTCTGATCAGGCTGCCCCAGCAGGAAGATCTTCTGTCGCAGCAGCAGGGGAAGGTCCTCTACCTGAATCTGTCCACTCTCCGCCCCCTTGCGTGGAGATTGAGCGGTGACAGTTGAAAGCTTTTGACCTCCCCCTTGAAGTCTGTGAGGTTATTCTGGCAGCTAGGCGTCCCTCCACAAAATCGGTATTCACCGGCCAATTGCACCCATTTTTTAAATATTGTACAGAAAGGTCCATTGACACCTACTATGGCAGATATCCTTTTGTTTATCCTTTCCTTGGCCCAGCAGGGTTCTTTCTTGGGCACTCAGAACGGCTATCTTTCGGCCCTCTCAGCTTTTCTTCGGCTACCAGATCAGCCTTCACTTTTCAAGTCCCCTCTGGTGTAGAGGTTTCTGAAGTGGGCAATCCACTTGTTTTCCCCTTCTTCTTTTCGTATGCCACAAAAGGGCCTTTAATTGGCCCTCACCTCCTTGATGTGCACACCGTTTGAGCTGATTCACAACTGCCCTTTATGGTTGCTCACCATCAAAACAGCTTTGTTAGTGGCAATCACCTCTACTGGGAGGGTGAGGGAACTGCAGGCACTGTCATCACAGCCTCCTTGCCTGACAGTTTTTCCAGAAAAAGTGGTACTGAGAACTAGGGCATCCTTTTGCCTAAGGTTGTAACTCCCTTTCAGCTGGGACAGTCAGTTACCCTGCCTACTTTCTATGCACCTCCACATCCTTCCAAGGAAGAGGAGCATCTCCACCACCTCCACCCAAAAAAGGGCACTATCATTCTATCTCGATCGCACTAAAGAGTTCTGGGTTACTGGCCAACTCTTTGTAGGATATGTGGGAGCAAAGAAGGGGCATGCGGTTCAAAAGAGGACCATCTCCCTTTGGGTCATCCTCTGTATAAAAATCTGTTACGCCTTGGCTAAGAAGCTGGCTCATTCCACCAGGGCAAAGGCCGCTACCACAGCCCTTCAGCATGGAGTCCAATCGCTGATATCTGTCAAGCTGCCATGTGGACGTCTCTGTACACGTTAGCACATTCTCAGGTTCGTAGAGAAGGCCTGCTTGGCCGCTCTGTCCTGCAGGATTTTCTGGTTTAAAACTTTTCAGCAGCCCCTCCTCCGGGGAAGGTATTACTTGGGTATATGTTCAAAGGTAAGGAATCTGCGGCTAGATGTCTCTATCACATGGACAAAATTACTTACCTTCGGTAACACCTTATCTGGCAGAAACATGATCTAGCCGCAGATTCCTTACTGACACACCCATCCTACCCTCACTTTTTTAACACACCATGGTGAGTCACTTCATGGCTCAGCGCTTTTGGCGTGGGAAATCATAGAAAGTACTGACATCAGCGCTCCGGAGTGGCAGATCCAGCCTAACGCCTGGTAGTTCAAAGGTAAGGAATCTTCGGCTAGATCATGTCCATACCAGCTAAGGCGTTACCAAAGGTAAGTAACTTGTCCTGCAGGCTCACTCATTCAAAGTTTTGCTGTATTGTTCTTAACTCACCCCTTGGTCTACATTGGGTTATTTTGAAGTGCTGCGCAGCACGGGAGCGTTGTATCTATGCTGGGTGTATGTATACCTGGGAAGGGTACAATACAGTAATGATCCAGTACTGTTCAGTGTGTGCATGGTAGATGCATGTGCTGTGTGCATGTGCACCTGTGAGTGGTACAGTACATGAAGGATGTAGTGCTGTGCAGTGCGTGCATAGTAAATGCATGTGCTGCAGGTACAAGTGCCTGTGAGTGGTACAATACATGAATGGTAGGTATAGCCCTGTAGAGTTACCTGCATGGTAAATGTATGTGCTGGGTGTATATGTGCCTGTGAATGGTGTAGTACATGTAGGATACAGTGCTGTGAAATGTACGTATATTAAATATATGTATTGGGTGTATGTGTGCCTGTGAATGACACAATACATGGCAGACTACCTTTTTGGGAGACCCAGGCCTG
This sequence comes from Lissotriton helveticus, assembly GCF_964261635.1. Taxonomy (NCBI): domain Eukaryota; kingdom Metazoa; phylum Chordata; class Amphibia; order Caudata; family Salamandridae; genus Lissotriton; species Lissotriton helveticus. The sequence continues at coordinate 1,642,141,061 of NC_136057.1, forward strand.
TATGGTGAAACATGAGTAAATAGAAAAATCCACCATAGAAAGATTTGTGTATTGCTGTAATCCTGTAAGCTTGAGATGGGAGAGCCAGGCTTCCCCAGGACACTTCAGAGTGCTCTTTGATTCAGCTAGCGGTCACACGTAAGGGGCCTAGACATATCACAGGAAGGAGTTGGGGCTGATAAGGGGGTCATAAAGAGTAGGACTGAGTCCCTGGGCGTACCTTTTGAAACACATATCACTTTGACTGACATCCAGGGGTGAACTCCAGTCACTCTCATAGCCTGTGTTGGGAGGCTATCAGCTTTGGAGTCGCCCCTGCGGTGACAGACTGTTTTCAAGAGGAAGAGAGGGCAGAGGAGTGGACACTTCAAAAGGTAGCGGACCCCCTACATAAACGTCTAAGACCCAGACTTTAAATCACATTTGGTGTCTGGAAATAGACTGTAAGGGGAGCTTCTAGACCCCAAACATTTTCATCTGTCAAGCAGCCAGTAGGGCTGTGTGAGGAGGAGAAGCTCTGCAATACTTCTGCCTGTGACCAGGACTGGGGGCCAAGGCCTGCTAATATCCCTGTTGGGTGAAGGGGCATCACTCAGGGAATCCAAGACCTCCTGCCCTAGAGCTTGTAGCACCAGTAAGTGCCTGCTTGCCAAGACCAGTGTGCCCTGTGAGGAAGAGGAGTGCATTGGAGGGACCGTGGTCCATTGCAGAATCCTGTCAAGAGGATTCCCCGTGTGAGGTGCATAGAACAGCTGCTGCACTGTTTGCGTTGTTGCCTGTGCTTAAGACAAAACCAGTGACCCTTTGATGCCAGGGGAGTGCCACCATGAAGTGAGCTGTGGAAATCACTGGGCCAACTGGGCAGGAGCCCTTGTGCAATGAGGCATTAGCGACCCCATATACCAGGAAGGCTGCTGTAAAGTTAACTACCCTTATAGCTGTGCTGATTGGGACGAAGTGCTGTGAAGTGAGGATTCAGCAGCTCTGTATGCCAGGAGGGGTCGAAATGAATGGATTGTCCTGCGGAGCAAGTAATTGCTCTAGTACAGTGAGGTGCAGAATGGGTCAGTGCCCATGTATAGAATAGGTGTGGTGCTCCCATATGTAAGTGGGGGTCACCGGAATTAGCAAGAAGTGTGACCTGACTGACATGTCTCCAGAGGAGTGATGCAGTCACAGGACCCGCCTTGCACAGACATTGGGATGTGGTACCAGCGTCAGGAACTTCGCATCACATTATCTCCATCACGAAACGACTGAAAAACGTACCCTGCAAGGAGTAGCCAAGAGGAACCTCTGGTTGCTGCTGCAGGGTGACTGCATGCAACAAACATGTGTATCGTAGAGTGCAGCTGGCCTGGGCTGCGTGCAATGAACTCACCTGAACCAGAGGCTTCTGCTCCGGCAGCTTCAGAGAGGGCACTCTCAGGAACTCTGGACGCTCTAATCCCACAGGTGTGATTGGGACTGCATTTGGGTCGATTTGGCACAAGGGAAACGTGCTTGCTAGATAGTGCTTCAGCGCTGGAATACTTTTGATTTTCTTGTATTGGAACAAGTGACCCCCACACACAACAACAAACAAACCCTCCTAAAGAGGGAGAATTTTTGGATCCGCTATATGGCGACGATGCAACCACATGGTTTAAATGACCGGATGGAATTTCTGTGTTATCTGTGATTTGCACATGCTTGTTTTATCATGATGATTTGATGACGTTCAATATTTGTGAATTCTTATGCACTTACATGTTAAATGATATCACCTTTTTTGTTTCATTACTGTCCTTATCATAAGTTGGCACATCTTTGATTCAGTTTTTTCGTTATATTGCATCAACTTTCAGAGTTGGTATATTCACTTTAGTTCACCTATTAGGAATGTTTTTTTGTTCACTCAAGATGGCGCCCATCTAGCGTTGCACCCTCAGTCCACTTTCTATCTCCATTTGAGCGTCACACGCCGAGTTTAAACTCACCGGGACCCAGCACACTTGGGGTTCCCAGTCACCGTGGTGCACAGAGATTCATCCCATATCGGCTATCTTGTAAGTACTCTTTTCGAGGGACCTGACTTCACAATTATACAAGCCCGCTCACGTTTAGGGCGTGATACTGATATTGATGTCTTCATGTTCGCAGACTTGGCGAATCGTTTCGACCACGGATGTAATTTTTCCGTGAGTATGGCATTGTGATGTTTACGAATCCCTTGGTGATTCCGGAATATTTTTGTAACCTTGGTGGCTTGAGATTGTCTGGCACGCTATGCTTTCTTGACGTTCACCAAATAGGAAGCTCCGTTTCCTGTCTACTCTGTTTGCTTTGGATCCATGATGTTTGGCTTGTGCTAGTTCACCGTTTACAGTGCTTTCACGGGCATTTACCCGGTTTCTTGATAGTTTCTGAAGTAATGCATATCTTTTTTTGTTTCTTTTATTTTTGCACGCATGAGGTTCACCACACCATGTTTCAAGATCAGTTGGTGTTTTTATAACAGAAGTCAGTTGAACATCTATGATATTTGCATGTTTTAGATCAGTTGGTGCTTTATTACAGAAGTCAGTTGAACACCTATGACATTTGCATATTTTCTTTTATGTTTGTAGAGCTGTCCCCTGAGGAAGGGCCAGTCATCTGCCCGAAATGCATTGGGACGATTAATTGCTGGATGACCTTTTTAAGTTGGATGATGTATATGTCCCTTCGAAACATTGATGAACTGTTCATGTGATGTGAATTAAACAACCATGGAACTCCTTTGAGTATTTGATTTAAACATTTGGATTTAAACAGATGAACTGCCCATAAGACACTTCGTGTCTCCTTGCGCTGTGCACCAGGGAGTCTTCCTCCAAGCGGGGGGAGCTTTGTATTAGTGTCATACTTTTGATTTTACCATAGAGTTAGAGAGGACTCTTGAGCCTCGGACTACGAGTGGGACATATCCTGGATGTTGCCTAAAGTGAATGGGGAATAATCACGATTGCTACAGTGAGGAAGGAGTGGGACACAGAGAACTGCCTACGAAGCACTAAAGCCCTGACCTTATGGGGTACAGTGTTGTTGTGTGTGAATGTCATTTTTACCTTTGTGTTGATAGCAGTGAAAAATACTTCTCTTTTTTCATAAAAGTGAGTATTGGGCTGGACAATAATGTATTGCTGCTGCTGCATGTATTTTGAGTTATGAGCCTGTGTCTGCAGCCTATATCTACCTCCCCACAAGGGAGCCTTGGACTGCTTGGACCCCACTATTTTCGAGACTCAAGTGCAGAAGGGTACTTGGCCCCGTTGCTTAGAATCCATAATAGGTCGGATCCTGGGACATCAGGAGTAAATATAGTAGTTTTATATTTCATGAACACTGCCCAAGGTCATTGGAGCACTTTACATAAGCACCAGATTATATTATATAAGGTCGGATTCATTTTATTTTAATTTTATTTTAACTATGGGAGATTAAGTGATGTGTCCACAGCCGAAACCAGGACTCAAATCTGGCTCCCCGATCTAAAGTCAGCAGCTCTGGCAGTTAGGCCACATCCATACTTCTCAATTTATGTGTGAAAGTCATACACAAGTGGGGTGATTGTGCACGATCACCTATAGAAGGCACATTCTCTTTTGAAATGGTTTTGTGAAGTAAAAGGAACAGCAGGAACAAACACTAGAAGGTTCATCCAGAACCCTAGCACAGAGAATTGTCACTACCATGAGGTTCCGTTTTTAGAGGGTGTAGTACTACCACATAATTTTGAGTTCTTTGCCTTAGAATGGAGAAGAAAGCGGTAATACCAAGTCTTTTACCTATTTGGTGCTTAGAAACCCAGAAGGATGCAGTTCAAAATCAACAAGGCCTGTGAACGACATCCCAAAATAGCAGACTATCTGAGTCTCTAAGCCTGTCATCAGAAAACGCAGTAGCTGTGCTAAAAGTCAGGTGAAAACTGCACGTACAATAGTCCTGACCCCATTATAAAAGCCCTCTTTGACTACAAAGACATGGCAACTTAAAACGGAATTTAAAATTTTTGGCTGTCAAAAGTAGAAGAGTCGCTTTGATCACAGAGTGTGAAGCATTCTATTCGTCGTTTGGTGGAGCATCTTCATGGCAATTGTCATTAAAGAGGAAATTGGACGCATTATCGCTGACAAGGGGCGTTCAACCCTGGACTCCCGAAGGGCAGCCTAGCTGTGCCACGACAATAAGGCGAGGGAGGAAGCCATCAAAGTGGCCATTTTTGGTCTGTAAAATACAATAGGTGAAAGCACTGGGGTGTGCAAGAAGCAAGAGCTTATGGGAAAGAGGGTAAGAGCAATGGAAGACGATACCTGCCTGCGAGGTTGCTTCTGATGTGAGAATTAAAATAATGTAATTCAAGAAAACAGAAACCTATTCTCTGCTCCTTACACACACGTTGTTTATATGTGGTGACTTCTGACAAGATAGCCTTTCAACGACAATCAACTGTCTTCTAAAGTAAGGAAACAATTGCTAAACTGTAAAAATGATGGGGGGTGATAAAGAGAGATTGAGTGGTAGACAGAGAGACACAAAGGGTGAAAGAATAGTTGCAATAGAGTGGAGGACATTAGACAGAGGTGGCAAGGCAAAGTAAAGGGCATGAAAAGAGAACAAAACAGGAATAGACAATGAAGAGAAAAGAAAGGAACTGCATGAATAGGGATTGAGAACTTTGGAGACCGAGGGACAACTGAGTGGAGCTCTCTGAAAGAATTTGCTCCTTGACTCTCTCAGCAGATTGAAATTGCGTGAAATGACCATACCATATAAATGGAGCCCAGAAATACAGATATGATGCCATTTAAGTACATCAACCGTTGTAAATAACCTAAAAAGTTATCAGAGGTAGGGCATTCCTAATTCTGCGAGCTAAGTAAAAACATGATGCTGGCACAGCCTATCACCCATCTCCTGTGCTGATATACTTGTGTGTTTTTTTTCACTAATCTAATAAGCTCACCAGAGTCCACATTTTTCTACTCTAGTGTCAAATTACATAAATAAAATAAATGGAACTACCCATTAAAGCATCTGTACACCAGGAATTCCATGTTGAAGTTAGCTTCCCTCAAGTCACCTAGATTCTTTACCAACCTTTTAAAGCTGGCAGACTCCTGAAAAAATGTAGATGTAGGCCAGATCAAATCAATGTTATTTAAGGGGCCCTACAACCAAAATCTCTGACTTTAGGACTGGTTCAGCTCATCCAAGGTTTGCAGCTGAAGACTCTTGTTCGTGAAAGGAAAGTGAGCATTCCTGCCTGACACATAGAAGTAAACATGCAAAGTGTGAGTATTTTTACTGGATATATCAGTGTGATCCGATTCCAGGTGCCATGAAAGTGCTTCTTGAACAGTCTACGTGAAATGCAAATAATTATAATAATGCAGCTAAAGAGGGAATTCTTGCTGAGGAGAGTCTTGAAAATGAGAGTTTTCGGTGCCCTAAGTATCTTGAGACTAGTCCGGTATGACCCAACCGTCTGGGTTTTATTTTTCTTTACAATGAGGATTTCGAGCAATGATGTATATTTGCTTCTAGAATAGTGGGATTTTTAAACAATTGTCATTTTTTCTTAGAGGTAAAACAGTTAAGTGAGGAGACCTGATTTGTAGGTGAAATAGCTTATAAAATGAGCTCTTGCTTCCTGTGGGAGCCAATGCACATTGATTATACAAGCGCTTTGTGGTGATCCACGGGCATGTGGCTGAAATGAGTATGAAAACTATTGAAGTGGCTTGAAAACCAAGGCGAGCCTTGTGTTATCCCGCATGGAATGTGAGGAGGCAGTAAGATCTAATGGCACCGTCTCAGGGCTCTGCTTCTCATTCCCAACTCTTGCACCTATTTCTTTTGCCCTCAGAACATAACTCCCAATAGCACATGCAAGTCAGGTGCAGTATCACGCCACCTACCCCCACATCTCAAATGACGACTGGACCTTGAACTATAGACTGTTACATACAGGCTTGTGATGAACTACAATTGCTCCTTTGATCTCAGAAGAGTGGATGTGCGCCCAGGGCCGTTTTAATAGCATTATAGCCCCCCCCCGGGCAAAGCAGCGCACAGGGCCCTGCCCACACAGCCACTCACAGGAATAAAAACGTTTTAACTGAAAATGTGTGTTAAAGTCTGGTCTGCATGGGGCCTCTATGCTCGTGGGGGCCCTGGGCAACTGCCCAGCGTGCCCATGAGCTAAGACGGGTCTGTGTGTGCCACTGAAGGCCCTCGGCACCTGCTTCATGCAGTCCACTAATGAAAAATAGTGAGCTGCTCACTATGGCTTCCGGTCAAAGGCCACAGACGCCGGAAAGATGTACAAGGTTTACATCCACAATGGTAGCCACCATTCACACCGACAATGTCACGGACGGGTAATGGCTGCCACTTTTAGGTCAGAGGTCACATATGTCACAAAGCTCAATACCCGTTTGCCATGTTCCTGTTACTAAGAAACTCATTTAACCTGGTAATAACTGTTAGAGTTTCCAAGCCCAGTTTCGAGTCCATTGGGTGGAGGTGCAATCTAGTAGCTCCTAATGCAAAGAATTCCACTAAACCCTGTGGTAGACATTTTAGAATGCATTTATTATAAAGAAAGTCAATAATAGAAAATAAGCAGATAGAATAATAGATATTAAATGTAAAATCTGAAGTAATTCTATACCCAAAACAACCCAATAATTCCTGTTTAGTCATATGGTGCCAAGTTTAACTTCGAGTTAGGGCACAGAGACCCACTCAGAGATAATTCCAACTTTAATCTGATGTGAACCCTTAGGAACAACAGCTGTGTAATGGAGCACCAAGGCCCAGCTCAACATCAAGTCTCTCCGATATATATGTGGTGCAGTCGTATATAGCCAAAACACTGGCAAGTGTCCTTTCGAGATCCTTCCAGGCCGCTCGCTGACCATTTCACGCATGAAGTGTCCATGCAAGTACTTTTTTACGTTGCACACAGTGGACCTTTCTTGTTCTTACTGAAAGGCATTAAGTGGTGGTTCCCAACACTGTCCTCAGTCTAAATAATTGATACTCAAAGTACGGCTCGTGTGCCGCTTGCGGTTCTCGTGATCTTTACATGCCGCCCCTCTAATTGCCGAGCACTAATATTCAGATTTTTTTAAAATAAACGAGCAAGCATTTATTAATCTACAAATAAATACTTGCACATTTATTCAACATTTTTTAGACCTATTTACACAATCCCTGACCCACCGAGGGCCCCCTACTGCCACCCTGCTGGCATCAGTGCGGCCCTCAGTCACACTACAGACCGTACTTTGCGGCCCCTGGGCAAATGTTTGTGAGTACCCATGGTCTAAATGTAACATCAGTATGCATCTGTGCGCTCACAGTCTGTGAAGCTTCACTGTGAAATACACAACTGCTTTGTTTGTGATCAGTTCCTGGGCTTCTGCCGCTCTGAGGGTATCTTATCTAAAGAATGTCTGTGCCTAATACCAAGACACACCCGGATGCAAAAACAACAGTTGATGGACAGAATGCAGAACAATATCATACATTCACCCCAGTACAGAGATCTGTGCCTAAATCCATCGTTTTTTTTTTGCACTCCACACCACCCCAGTTCAGGCATGGTCATATGCAAATCAGCCTTGACCCTGTGCCTCATGGGAACAGTCCAGCCCGAACTGCCAAACCATGTCTTTCCTGGACCGGAATCAAGCATCCTAGGACTGGTTTCTGGCTATCAGCCTTCTTCAGCCAGGATAGCTTGACTCCAGTGGTGTGGAGAGCATGGGACTCACGTATGAGCTACCCATCCCACTCGGGGTGACACATGCAAAAACAACAGTTGATGGACAGAATGCAGAACAATGTCATACATTCACCCCAGTACAGAGATCTGGGCCTAAATCCATCGTTTTTTTGCACTCCACACCACCCCAGTTCAGACATGGTCATATGCAAATCAGCCTTGACCCTGTGCCTCATGGGAACAGTCCAGCCGGAACTGCCAAACCATGTCTTTCCTGGACCGAAATCAAGCATCCAAGGACCGGTTTCTGGCTATCAGCCGTCTTCAGCCAGTATAGCTTGACTCCAGTGATGTGGAGAGCATGGGACTCACGTCTGAGCAACCCATCCCACTCGAGGTGACAAATGCAAAACCAACAGTTGATGGACAGAATGCAGAACAATGTCATACATTCACCCCAGTACAGAGATCTGGGCCTAAATCCATCGTTTTTTTGCACTCCACACCACCCCAGTTCAGATGCTGGCATCAGTGCAGCCCTCGGTCACACTACAGACCGTACTTTGCGGCCCCTGGGCAAATGTTTGTGAGTACCCATGGTCTAAATGTAACATCAGTATGCATCTGTGCGCTCACAGTCTGTGATGCTTCACTGTGAAATACACAACTGCTTTGTTTGTGATCAGTTCCTGGGCTTCTGCCGCTCTGAGGGTATCTTATCTAAAGAATGTCTGTGCCTATTACCAAGACACACCCGGGGCATCTCAGCGTCATTTTACTGGAGAAATATACCATGATTTCTAAATAATACAGTTCCTCAGTAGCTTGCTGACGTCGAATTACACCACTTATCTTCCAGTAACTTAACATTCTGATCTACTAGCTATTTCCACCTTCTCGTGTGTGCCAGCCCTGTGCCTAAGCGTACTCTAGGTGTACCCAAACACCAGTCCAGGACAAGTAACAATAGGAAGTGAGACCCCACGTTCAACGGTGATATAAGCAGCATTGCTGCTTCAGACTCCACCTCCCTGAAGAAGTCATTTGAATGTGAACTCATACATCATGTCGGAAAGAACAGAAACGTGTAAAAGTTGTGACGATTAAAATTAAAGAGCGTCTAACAGTCCCAGAGACACACACAGACTTTCTCCTTTATGCATCACGCTTTACTGCTTTACTTTGGAGGATTCCAAGTTTTGGGACTCTGAGTATGTTCTGAAGGCAAGTAATTAGTTTAACTTGGTATATTTAATTTTGGTGTTGACTCCATGTGAATAGATGTGTTTCTGCTCATGTCCCTGTGGTGGGTTCTGTAGGGTTCCACTAGGACCTTCATGCTGACTCTTCTAACCTCTTGGTTCTGCCCGCTAATACTGGTCATTGGCGAGACTTAACACCTACCTTCCCCTTATAATTGTGCTGCTACCTCCTACAACTATCGTTTTCTGCTGAGCTACATACAGAGGGAGTGAGGCTGTTGGGGAAGTGAGGGTGTCTGTCTACATGATGCTTCATTGGCTGGCTTACTTTCTACTCAGTTCAAATCTGAACTCTGCCACCCATTGTCACTCTCTGTTCTCTTTCTAAACAAGCTGAAGACCAAAGCCACTGGGTCAAGACACTGAGGAGCGAAACTGTAACTGACCCTGGCAAAAGCAACATAGCTCTCAAGCAGAACGCGTATAGTGAGTCACAATCTGTCCCTGAGAATAGAACGCATCATGCTGACAAGACGGATTCAGGGGCCTGCATGGGTGAAAGATGTTTATGCATGTGGCTTACACGGACAAACTCTATTGTGGGTTCTGTGGAGGGTTTTGACGTGTACAGGAAGTGTGGCGCCTTAACTGGTAGCGGTGTGTGTTAGGTAAAAACAACAATAAAGAAGACGGTGCAGCAAGGTCAGAGGAGACCCCGAAACCTCTGCAGAGAGTGGCCAGGGCCCACTCGGTAATTATGACAAGAATCCTGTGCACACGTTAAGCGAGGTGTATACATGTATCATGCTTAATCAAAAGAACACAATAGGTAGTAAATGGAACAAAGTGGACACGATAGAAAGTCTTTTTGTTCTTCAAAGGATTGTATTTCACCTTCCTTTGTTGAAAGGTAACTTCAAAAGCAAATGATCAGCCGACACGTGTTTCATCAAGCGGGCAAGGAGCCCGTGACTCTTCAGGGCTGTAAGCACAAATGGGGTAACAGTCCGTATAGCCGGTGATATTTCCGACCCGGCGTCTGGGGTCGGGGTTGAAAGAATCAGCGATAGTGAGTCACTGTGGACTCAGAGACGGGCGGGTTCATCCGTCTCAAACCAGCTAATGCCTGGGATATGGCAGCGGAGAGACGGGTCCTGTCTTCCTAAGGGGCTGGCAGCCCTTCTCTGAGTCCCACCGGATCTCAGCCTTCTTGATTTCCTGGTTTAATTCTCTGTTCCTTCGCTCAGCAGCAAGGAGCCACTCACTTTTCTCTCCCTCACTGTCAGAGACGTCCTCCTCCTCAGAATTGTCTGTTAGTGTTGCCTCCCATATTCTGACCTCATGGGAATACAGGCATGCCTCAAGATCCCTCCTTGTGGACCCTTTTTCCATGGGCAGCACCCTTTCTTCGCAAAAGGCTTTTATCTCCTCCCCTGTGTAGATATACAGGTGGAAAAAGTTGACTTCCATTTTGTCAAGACTTGACAGGTGCAACACTAGCCAGAGTCTCAGTATCCCATAAAATACTTCCAGGAGGACACCAGGAAACAAAACAAACAGTATGTGGATGCGTAGTGGTCTGCCCTAAACTAGTGATGTACACCAATTACTGTGGGTCAAGTACAAATACAAGTTCAAATCCTCACCGCTGTCCACCAATGTTAGATCTGGGGTCTCTAGTTGGCAGAGGTAGGTACCAATGTCCAAATAGGGACCCTTGCTTCTAGTCAGGGTAAGGGATACACTCTTTAGATAACCCCTGCTCACCCCCTTGGTAGCTTGGCACGAGCAGACACGCTTATCAAAGGCAATGTGTAAAGTATTTGTGCCAACACTCACAGTAACACAGTGAAAATACCACAAATGGACTCCACAACAGTTTAGAAAAATAAAGTATCTTTATCTAAACTACACAAGACCACAACGACAAAAATCCAACATACACAGTTCAAGAATATGATTTAAAAAGAGTTCTAGGGTTTGCGTCAAATTAATCCACAGTTGCGTCAGCCCAAAGTACCTGTAGATGTGACAAAAGTTCCAAATGGAAGCTGCAGCGTTGAAAAACAAGCAATGCGTCACTCCTGAGACCCTGAGGAGGCGATGCGACAGCCTCGCTGGACGCAGCGGGCGTGTTGCGACAAATCCGGTCTGTATGGGGAGGGATGCGATACCTTGTATGGATTCCGGTGCACAGGTTCGGTAGGAAGCGTCTCGCACAGGCACGATGCGACGATCTTTGGGACGGCGACGATCTCAGGTGCGGCGACGATGTTCGCAGCGACGTGATGCAGTCCGCAAGAAAGCAGTGCGGCGATCTCACCAAGCGATGACAGGCTCTGCAACGATACCCGCAGCAACAGGAAACTTCCTGCACCGGGGCGATGCGTTCCGCAAGCGAAGAATGCATCAGTTCTTGCAGCAGCAACAGGCGCTGCTACGATCTCGATCTTCGCGGCACGGGAATTTCCTCGCACTGTCAGGGATGCGCTCCGCAAGCGGGCGATGCGTGATAATTTGCGATCTTCTTCTTTTCTCCTTGTCCAGCTTCCAAAACAGCAGGCAACAACTTCCAGAGGCCCCACAATTGGATCAAGCACTCTAGGAAGGGCAGAACTCTCTCAGCAGAGTTCAGGGGGAAAGCTGCAGGTGAAGTCCTTTTGTTCCTGGGACTTCTTAACAGGGGGCCAGCTCTCCTCAGGCCCTTGGAGATCTCTTCAAGCAAGGGGACACAGCAAAGTCCTTCCCCTCTCCTTGGCAGCAAAGCAACTGCAGGTCAGTCCACAAGCACACAGCAGGACAGTCCTTCCTCTTCAGTCTTCCAGCTTTCTCCTTCGCAGAGGTTCCTTCTTGATTCCAGGATGATCTAATTTTCTGAGGTCTGGGCATCCCTTTTTATTCCAGTCTTTCCTTTGTTCTCTTGAGGCAGAGAGGCCTTGGCTTAATCAGAACCAGTTCTGGTAAATCCTGGGGCACTTTGTTTACTTGACTTCTTCTTTCCCCTGAGAGATAGAGGGTCAGGGTCGTCAGCCCCCCAGCAGGAGGTGGAGCCAGCATTGTGGAAGGCAGGCACAGCCCTATTTAAGCCCAGGTGCTATCCCCTCCCACCACTCAAGATGCAGATGGAGCTATTCAGCCCAGGGATGACTCAATCAGCCTCTGGGAGCCACCCCGGCCCCTGTCACTCACAAACCAGACAGTCAATTCACAAACAGGCCCAAGTACAGAGAAAGGTCAGACAAGAAAACAAAACACCCACTTTCTAAAAGTGCTTTTTTCAAACACAGGATTTAAAAACCATCCTTCCTAAAAGATGTGTTATTAAATTCTGAGTTCAGGGATACCAGACTTTTATTTTCTATCTTGCTCCTATGGGAAGATATGCAGGTAAACATTAGACACAGCATTCCCCATTATAGCCTATGGGCAAGATAGCCTTACAATAGTGAAAAACGAAAATAGGTGTAATTCACTACCAGAGCAAGTCACACACACTAGTACATGTTCTACCTTTCATATACACTGCACCCTGCCCAGGGGGGTACCTAGGGCCTTCTATAGGGTTGTCCAATGTGTACAGAAAGGGAAGGGTTAAGCCTGGCCAGTGTGGACACTGGTCAGGTCAGCATGGCAGTTAGCAACTGCACCCAGGCACTGCGGTGGCAGGCCTGAGACACCATTTTAGGGCTACTCATGTGGGTGGCACAATTAGTGCTACAGGCCCACTAGTAGCATTTGAATCACCAGCCCTGGGACACTCAGTGCACTTTACAAGGGACTTCCTGGTAACGCAAATATGCCAATCATGGATAACCAATCCCAATAACAATTTATACAGAGAGCATATGCACTTTAGCACTGATCAGCAGTGGTAAAGTGCCCAGAGTCCTATTGCCATCAACCACAGGTCAGGAAAAACAAGAGAGGAAGAAGCAAAAAGTTTGGGGATACCCTGCAAAAAGGGCCATTTCCAACATTACCCCTCCGCAATCCAACACTTTCCCTATTGATGCACTGATTGGAGTGGGAATAGTAAATTTTATCCCTCCACTATCCAACACTTTCCCTGGTGTTGCACTCCCTGGTGCGGGAATAGTAATTTTTACCCCTCCGCTATCCAAGACTTTCCCTACTGTTGCACTCATTGGAGTGGGAATAGTATTTTTTAATGCCTCCGCTATCCAACACTTTCCCTGCTGTTGCACTCATTGGAGAGGGAATAGTAATTTCATCCTTTCGCTATCCAACACTTTCCCTACGGTTGCAATCATTGGAGTGGTAATAGTAACTTTTACTCCTCTGCTATCCAACACTTTCCCTTCTGTTGCAGTGACTGGAGTGGGAATATTAAATTGTAACCCTCTGCTATCCAACACTTTCCCTACTGTTGCAAAGACTGGAGTGGGAATAGTAATTTTTACCCCTCTGCTATCCAACACTTTCCCTACTGTTTAATGTTTTAATTTATAATAGAATGATTTTTAAAATAGATTTTATGTTATTAGTATATGTATGGATATATATATATATATATATATATATATATATATATATATATATATATATATATATATATATATATATATATATATATATATATATATATATATATATATATATATATATATATATATATATATATATATATAGGTTGGTGTTCCTTGTACTAAGGGGTTCAAGAAGAAATCGCAGTACCGTGATAGTGGTTCCAAAAGGGAGTTTACACCTGACACGATAGGTCTGCCAGGAGGGGGGGTTTTGCCCTTGTGGACCTTGGGTACTGTGTAAAAGTAGAGGGTCCTAGTGTGTACAGGACATAAGTAGTCTGCTTCCTGTTTGGAGATGTGTTCTGCATCAGACGCCCTCTTGACTAGTGCATGGATTGTTGTCCGTAGTCCTTCTGTGGGGTCATGCTCCAATCTGCGGTAGTTCCTATTGTCACTTAATAGTCTACGACACTCTGCGTCGTAGTCAGTTTTGTCCTGTAAGACAATGCCTCCCCCCTTGTCAGCTGGTTTTATGACAATTGTGGGGTTGTTCTGTAGGCGTTGTATGGTTTTCCTGTCTTCCCAGGACAGGTTGTTGAAGCCGTTGGTAGGGCTGAGTTTCTCTATGTCATTGTACACAGCTTGTTCAAATGTAGTGATTTCAGGAGGGATGGTAGAGGGAGGTGGGACAAACGTGGATTTGATTCTGAGTCCCGTGATGTTGGGGTTGTCGTTGGGAAGATCAGTCTCGGGGGGTGGTTTTTCAAAGTAAGATTTCAGTTTAAGTTTTCTGAAAAATTGCGCCAATTCCACATGTAATTTGAATTTGTCGAGCCTGGTGGTGGGGACAAACGACAGGCCTTTCTCCAGGACTGTCTGCTCTTTGTTGGACAGGGGGGTGCTCGATAAGTTGAATACCAGTGATCGTTGGTCAGTAAGTCTTAGTGCTTGCTGGGTCCCGGTGTTGCCTCTTTCGCCTTCTGGCGTGTGTTCGAACTCACTGGGTTCTCTTCTTCGGCCCAGTGGACTTGCGGTTGTTGTTGGTATGATCTTCTTCTGCCCCAAGCTCTTCGGCCCTGTCCTAAAAAAGGAATGTGCAGTACCTGGTTGCCTGCAAATAGTGGCATGGGTCCTGGGGGGTATATTGGTGAGAAACCGTAGTAGGGATTTTGTATGTGACCAAAATTTGGCGGGGGGCCGTAGAAATGTCCTTGTTGTCCTCCTTTCCAGGTGTTTGGCCAACGTTGTCATCGTCTGCCTCTTCCTCCGCGTTTGTTTGAGCCGGTGCTAGAATCACTGGAGACCGAGCTATCATCACCTGAGGAGTTGAACATATTGGTGTCCTTTGTCTGTGGTGTGTAGTCATCTTCTGAATACGGGTACACTTTGGCATAACTGAATTTTTTGAGGTCTTTGTGAAATTTTTAAATTTTTGCCTGGGTTAGGTAATCTTTGTATTCATTTATTTCTCTGTTTTGGTCATCTAACTTTTTCTTATAGGAAGTGATGGTGGCTTTGAAGTGGCTCTCTGTAGCTTGAATTTCAATCAAGATGGCATCTGATAGTCGTTTCGCTGTTTTGATAATCAGTATCATCCAGTCCCTTGTGCAGTGCCAGGCGATCTGGGCCCAGTCCTTCCTGAAGGTGGGGTCATCAAGGAAGATTCTGGGGGCATTGGTTACTAGAAGTCCCCTTGGAGCCGTATTGGTTCTTAGATACTGGGTGAGGATTGTCCCATGAAGGATGGTGCGTATTCTGTTGCGCTTTTTCTCGGATAGAGTCTCCCAATCGGTGGTCTGTGCGATGGTGCTGGCAATGTTGAAGTCTGCTTGAAAAGACGGGTCAGCAAATATATCTGCCACGTCACTCTCATTAAAGGTCAGACCATGGTTTTCCGCCATGGTACTAGGAATGCTCTCGCAGCTGCACGCTGCCAATATGACTACGTATCAAGAGAGAGAGAGAGGACCAGAAAGCTAGTCCTTATCCCCGGGGTTTATATATAGTGTTAATCAAAAAGAGACTAGCTTATGCATTATAAGTAGGACAAAGAGTTTAAGGACTCAGGTGTGTTTTGTCATGGGGTGGGAGCATCTGGTTAGTGTGCTCATGAAGCCCTCACCCACCAACCTAGTTGGTGGCATGCTTCATCATCGGGCCCACCCAGTGACACCTAGTGTGTCCCGGGTGTGCTTCAACGCCTGGTTACAGCGGAGCAGGTATGTCACTGAGTTTGCGGTGAAGAGTGTTGTGAATGTGATGTTAAAACGGCTTGGCGATGGTCCCAGTACCCGAAGGTGAATTAGTCTTTAATACCTGGGCCACCGTCAGCGGTTAAAAATAAGGCTATAGGATGTTAGAGGCAAGTTACGACCTCCCAAATCCATGGTAAGTCAACATGTTTCAGCCAGTGCCTTATGAATATGCTGGCTTTCTTCAGGACTAAATAAAAGTAAGTGTATGTGATTAAACTAGTGGGTGTGTAATTCAGACTATGTGTATACACGCCCTAAAGTGTTTATCTATGTGTGAGAGGGGGGATTCCATTCTCAAAAACACCTGTACATGTAACAAATAGACAAGGACAAAACACACAGGGGGAAAAAAGAGTCACTTGAATCTGTATGGTGGAGGAAAGAGTAGAGAGACTCAAACTGTTGAGTCATGGTGCTCGCGGGGTAAGCAATTACCCAATTAACCATGGTATAAAACGCTTGGCGATACCGGTCATTCGCCACCGGTATGCGAAGGGGGCACATTAGGTCCAGAGCAGATCCTACCCAGAAAAGCTGTGAGTATGACTGAACAACCACCACGACCACTGGTAAGCGCTACCTTTTTTCCCCCTTACAGGTCTCCTAATCCAAGTGGCCAAAACCTTTCTTTCCTACAGGGTCAACCCCTTGCCTCTTCACTACCTTGGAGCATAATACTGCTTAAACTAGCGTAAGAAACAACCTTGCACCCTTTCTTCACATATATTCACTATGGTTGTAACTACCGTGTTTTAGCCACTCCACCCCCGAACTATAAGTGCGAACCTCACCCTAATGGTACCACCAATACCATTACACTAGCAGCCGCCTATAGCCTGCACCCTCCTCGCTACCGAGTCGGCAGTCAGATGTATATAATGCAATACATTCAAGTGACTCTTTTTTCCCCCTGTGTGTTTTGTCCTTGTCTATTTGTTACATGTACAGGTGTTTTTGAGAAGGGAATCCCCCCTCTCACACATAGATAAACACTTTAGGGCGTGTATACACATAGTCTGAATTACACACCCACTAGTTTAATCACATACGCTTACTTTTATTTAGTCCTGAAGAAAGCCAGCATATTCATAAGGCACTGGCTGAAGCATGTTGACTTACCATGGATGTGGGAGGTCGTAACTTGCCTCTAACATCCTATAGCCTTATTTTTAACCGCTGACGGTGGCCCAGGTATTAAAGACTAATTCACCTTCGGGTACTGGGACCATCGCCAAGCCGTTTTAACATCACATTCACAACACTCTTCACCGCAAACTCAGTGACATACCTGCTCCGCTGTAACCAGGCGTTGAAGCACACCCGGGACACGCTAGGTGTCACTGGGTGGGCCCGATGATGAAGCATGCCACCAACTAGGTTGGTGGGTGAGGGCTTCATGAGCACACTAACCAGATGCTCCCACCCCATGACAAAACACACCTGAGTCCTTAAACTCTTTGTCCTACTTATAATGCATAAGCTAGTCTCTTTTTGATTAACACTATATATAAACCCCGGGGATAAGGACTAGCTTTCTGGTCCTCTCTCTCTCTCTTGATACGTAGTCATGTAGATATTTTTAACAGAGATTTTTTGGTCACAATATTTTTGTATGGGGATATTTTGAGTGTCTATAGTTTGTAACTGTACCATTATAATCCCCCATTTTTATACGGTTCTCAATTTAGCCTACCATAATTGTATTCCCTCATTTGTTGTGCATCTTCTTAGTCTTGGTGTTTCCCACCCTTTACCCCTTTTCCCTTGGTTCCTCCCATGGAATGTTCTTCTCCTGTCAGCTTTTTGACAGGACAGCTGTGACCGTTGGTGGCTGATGGATGGAAACTGAATAAACTTACTGTCTCTTCACATGAGTCTGGAGTGTTCATGATATCACTGATGACGAGGAGGAGACACAAACTGACACATGCAAAGCATAATAGATTAGAAATCCACTATTACAAATCCAAGCAGAGTCCGATGATTTAGTATTGTTAAAAAACTTTCATAGTATGTTAGCCATCCCGGTGGCACTTGTAAGGTTAAATGGCAAAGCTCACTCAGTTGAGAATCAAGCCTGTGTCTTAGCAGGGTCCATACATCTTTGTAACACACACATTACCCACTGAGCTACCTGACTAGTTGTGCTGCCATTAGATAAGGACAATATGGAAAGCTCTCTTATGAAATAAGTAGAAACTCTAGACTTCCTATTCTGAAGTTGCATATCCAAATTGACTTCTTGTGCCTTGGTCTGCGATAAAAAACTAAGGCATGCAGATATTTTTTATCGTTCAAAGTTCTGAACATCAACGCTATTGGTGAACAAGTCAGATCTAGCTAAAGAAAAAACCAGAAGCTGCTCCTGCACAAATCTTCTTCACCTCAATCCCACAAGAAAATATTACAGATGCTATTGTGTTCTGGAAATGTGGAGAAATAAAGCACTCTGCATGGTGTGGCGGTAGAGCGTGCCGCCAGGAACCATCCACAGTGTAACTGCTGGCCGGGTAGTGCACTTAGAGTCATTATTGCCATTACTTTATATTAAAGCGCGGCTCCCAGATACATCAAGCTGAAGGAAGTCACGACCCCCGGGAGCGCGGGACCAGCACGCTCTTATTAACAGCAGCTGAGTGGATGAGGTTGCAGTGATGTGCAGACATGGCTGCTATAGTTAGAAGGCTCTAGACTGTAAAATCATAGACTATCTGCTGCCCCACTACCTAACGCTCAAAACAGCTAAAAATACAATTCTGTATTCTCCTCATCCAAAGTATTACACCGCCATCTCTGCCTTCCTCTCCAGCTGAAAACAGTCTCCATGCCTCCTCCCCCCAAACTGCAACCTTGGAGTCCACTTCAAATGAATGGCACGACCCTCCTTTTGTAAGTCACCGCCTACCAGACAGCGCAAATGTCTGACTATTTGAAAGACATTTTAGAGACTTTAAGAAAGTTGACCTGGGAATGCATTCTGCCTGGGGCTTGATATTGGCTTTGTCGCTTGTAACTCACGTTTTCTGCCTTTCCATTTGCTGGCTTTGTCTCTTTAGGTGTGCAGCTTGAGTTCCTACCTCCCCATGCGCAAACCGTGCTTAAAGGTTTTTTCTACAAACTTGTTTTCTGTAATAAATAGGCCTTTAAATCTTGGTCTTACCATGTCACATTTGCTGTGCATTCAAAAACTAAGGTCAAATGTCAAGCAATGTTTTCCTGTGATTATTGCTATATTTTAATGTTAAACAAGCAGTCACATTTATGGTTGCTTTGCAGACACAAAGGTCGAAATTTGAATGTTGCAGAAGGTGCAGTGGCACAGGGGCCAAAAGGTCTAGGAAACCCATTGAACACCGATTATTGGTATATTTTACTACTAAATAAGCAACCACAAGTACTTTGCAGGCACTAGGATCACATTCTGAATGGTGCAGCACGTTCAGTGGCGCAGGGGCCAAAAGCTCCAGAAAAACCTCTACACATCTATTATTACTATATTGTGCTACTAAGCAAAAAGTCACAAGTACAAGTACCTTGCAGGCACCAGGGTCACGATCTGAATGGTCCTGCAGGTGCCGTGCACTGGGGCCAAAAGCTCTAAGAAACCCACTAAGCACTGATTATTGCTATATTTCACTATTAAACAAGCAGTCACCAGTGCAATTACCTTGCAGGCACTAGGGTCGTTATTTGAATGGTACAGCAGGAGCAGTGGCATGGGGCCAAAAGGGCTAGGAAACCCACTGACCACCGTTTATTGTTATATTTTACTATTAATCAAGCAGTCACAAGTGCAGTTACCTTGCAGACACCTGGGTCATTAATTGGCATCCCATACCAAGTATTGGCAAAGCCAATAGGTCTCACCTATCCAAAATGTATTGGTTTTGTCAATGTTTTTTTAGCCATCTTATACAGCAACACTAGCTTCAATGCAGCATAACTGAAAATGAACAAAAACACTATAACGTTGACAGTGCAGTCTATTATATTAAGCTTTTTTACATTACTTTCAGCCATTTGCAACATAGCTCAAAAACATCAGCAAAGCCAATAAATCCCACATAGGCAAGACCTGTTGGTTTTGGCAATGCTCGACATCACTACGAACAACACACCCACATGGCTAAGTTTACCAAACATTCACAGCTCTTCATCTCTCGCTACTCACCCAAAAACCTTAACACTAACTGCAATTGTTATTAGCAAGACTGACCACTGCTGTCGGATTCCTTCCAAAATCCTCAAATTCTCCATTGTAATATCTGACCTCCCACAATCCATTTTTGCATCGTCTTTCCAGCATCAGGTAAACTTTCAATGCAAACAAGAGTTCTCTTTAGATTTATAATACTTAAAATAGAAATCTAAAGAGACCAAAATGGCTGTCTAAGAAAGTTTAACACATGTTTAGTTTTCCAAAAACAAACTCCAAACCTGGATGAGGTGGGGAACCTTCATGAAGAGAGTAGGTGGGCCAGCTCAAAATACTGTTTCATACAAAGGGTGATTCATATGTACATTGTGTGTTTTGTCATTTCTCTACCCAGTTTTGCTTCCTTTAGATTTTTTTCTGTAAATCCTTAAGACCCTTTTTGGTCCAGTCTGTGGAAGCGTCACTCGATTCCTCCAAGATATGGAAGAATTTAGAAAGGCCTTAGGAAACCTATTCAGAAAAATGAAAATTGTGACATCACCTTAAACAGGCGAGGAGGCTCTACCCAGAAGCTTACCGAAACTTGAGTGCCCCCCTGCAAAGTACAAGGAGGGGGCCCAGCACGCTCTAGTCAGGAGCTCTCATGCCAGGGGACTGTCTGCCAATGCACAATGCTGTTTGGGGCTCCCTGGAGCTCGGGGGCCTCCCGTACTGCAGGGGCTGGGGGGGCTATTGTTACACCACTGGCTCTGCCCTTTCAGTCATAAACCTCGGTATGGCGCAGATGCTGACAGTGAATGTAATTTCCCGAATCACCTCCCTGGTGTAATTGCAGACATGAAGGCATTTTTAAATACGAGCTGCCCTATAGAGCACAAATACATAGGGGTCCATTAGGGTGGGGGACGGACTTCAGTCCGCCCGCCACCCTAGCGGTGCTGGGACCAGCCGCCAGTGGTGCGGCAGTCCCGCACCGCCAATTAGGATGTGACCGCCACCCTGGCGGTCGCATCCTGCATATTCAACATGAGGCGGGCTGTGCTGTGAGCAGCACCCGCCACAATGTAGAAGATGCATGGGGTGCATTGGCCTGCACAACGTGACAGACACCTCGAGATGCCTGCCACCTTGTGTATACCAATGTAGGGGGGTACCCTGGGTGCCCTCCAAGTGAAGCCACCCACCCCTTCTGGGGCCAACAACAGGCGGAGTCCCCGCCATGGAAAGGCATTACACTGCCTTCATCATAATACGGATGGCGGTGCCTGCAAGGCACCCCCACCATATTATAGGCCTTTCCGCCCAGTAGGCAATCGTGACGATTGCCTGCCGGCGGAAAAGCGCCATACGGTCTTTCCGTCCGACGCGATACCCCCCACCATTATAATGTGGCAGGGGGGGAAAGGCCGTCCAGTGGGGTGTTTTGGCGGGTGGATCGCCACCGATCCACCAGCCATGCTAATGGGCCCCATAGTTTCAAAAGGTAAACCTATGTGGAATGCCAGAGATAACTGCTAGCGTATTCTCTAACCCAATAGGTAAATACTAACTGGTAGCCTCAAAAAAGTCTTGACAGAAATAAAAGAACACACATATAAACAGACAGGTAGCATTTCACTATTATAGGCACTTGTTAACTAGCATTTGAAAAGTACACAATATAGGATTAGTATGGCATCGCAGTGCATCAGTCGATGATAGTTCCAGTGTTCTAACCCTTACAGGCCTGTGAGATCACAAATAATAAAGTTGGTTGGAATATCAGCTATTCAGAAGCCCTAATGAAATGGATCGAACAGGCAAAGCAGGATATTCATATGTGATCAGACACAATGCCAACAGTAACAGTCAATGCAATGGCTAGCTGTGTTATGTTATGGTGATATAAATGTATTACCCATTGGTGGTTGCCACTGGGTAGTTATATTTTGACCAGCGTTTCCATAGGAAATGTCTTTTTTGTTTTGCAAATAACTTTGGCCCCATTTGATGAATCTTCAGAAAACTTTCCCAAAAAGTGCTACTTATTGACTAGTTTGTGCATTGAACGTTTCTGGGTGATCTATCAAGAGGGTGCCAAGAAAAAATGGGGATCTAAAACACAAAATCCCCATGCATTTTCCATAGACTTCTTTAACAACACTACCGTAAAAACTACTGAATTGAATTACACCAAATTTGGCAGGAAGCTCGATCTTGGTCTGCAGATTGTGCTTTTTGTGATTTGGTCTGAATCTGTCCAGTAGTTTTTGAATCATTAAGGTACAAAGTATTTGTATATCTGGATGGTTGGGTCAGCGAGAGTCTCGCTGGAGCACCAACTAACAAATAGAACATTCTTATTGGCCCAGGGAGCTTTTTTCTTCCTTGGGACATCTCGCTCCTGCAAGATGAGCGGCTGAATGGCTTCCAACAACATGAGAAAAATGTTGTTGGCAGCCAATACAGGACTCAGGACTTAGTCCCCAGTCCTGAAGTTAAAAAAAAAATGATATAAGGAGTCAGGGTAGGGATACCCTGCCCCGCTGTGCCCCACAGGTTCTAAATAAAAAAAAATACAGCAAGTTTTGCCACAATCCGGCAGAAGTCCCACAGGATCACTGGAAAGAAATGTTACAATATATAAATGGGAAAGGGGCATCAGTTTGCACCCCTTCCTAGTCCATTTAGGGCACCAGGGACCCCATCCCCCAGGGCAGGTATATTTAAGGGAAAGGGGTACGTGGCCCCCTGAACCTGAGAAGATGGTGGGATATGGTTCCCCTGGTTGATTATCTTAAAAAAAAGGGTGGAGGGGCAGCGTGGCACTCCTCCTCAAGCCTGTGAAAGCTTCGGGGACACCACCCCCTTGCGGACGATATATTTAAAAAAAAAGGGAGGGGGCAATGTGGTCCTTATCCCTGAGCCTCCCCAGGGCCGGAATGTAAAAGAGGACAAGGGGGGTATTTGATCCCCCTCCTGAGCCTTGAAAAGGGTCCTGGGGATCCCATTAAAAGGGAGGGAGGGAGGGCCGCGCGGCCCCTCTCCCTGAGCCTTTAATGGCCCTGTGTGCCCATCCCCTAGGGCTGGTTCACTTACTGTGCACTGGAAAGCACACCCCAGGACACAGCAGCTTGCCTGTTTGCAGTAGCGGAAAGGGAAACTACTGTATTTGCTCCTGTCTGGCAGGAGAACTTTTTTAATCTCCCGCCAAACAGGAGTAAACACTAATTCTCCTCCCAGTCAGCGGGAGATATAAAAAGGCTCTTGCCGGCTGGGAGCAGACTTGTGTTTTGTTTCCATGATGTGGACAAGGAGACAGAACACATATGCTTCCGCCTGGAAGGAACAGCAAAAATAGCTGCTGCCTTTGGGCTGGAGCAATCTGACTCTCACACCATGCGGAGAACCGGTTGGGACTCCATAGCCCCTGGGGCTCCCCCGCAGCACCCAAGTGGGGGTTTGGCGGATGGGCATCGGGGCACCCTCCCATTATTTATACCCTCTTATTATTATAGAAAACCCAAGAGGATGGGGCCCACCAGGCCATAATAGGCTTGGAGAGTGGGGGCCTTGAGGTCCTCCTCCCCTTTTTAATAAAATATGGTGCCGACGGATGGGGTTCCAGGGGCTCATGCAGACTCAGGGATGGGGGGCTATGTGGCACCTCTTTCCTTTTTAATTGTCTTTTGCCCCAAAGGATAGAGTCCCTGGGGACTATTAGAGCTGGAAAAGTGGTGCTGCTCGCCCCCCTCCTTTTGGAATGTTTACTGTTGAGTTTCAGAATTTTTTATTTTAAAATGCTGCGTTTAAACTGTCATTTTAAGTATAAAGTCACTGTAACCTTTATTTTTTCTGTGAATTTGTGATTTATTTAAATATTGCCATAACTAACTATCACATCCCTTTAACCTTGGTTTTTTCTGTGAATTTCTAGTTTTTTTAAACTTAAATTATTATTTTATTGCCATATATAAGGAGATACCCTTTCTCTATGTGCTCTCTGGAGTTGGCCACAGGGCCTGTTCTGCAGATGGGCTCTACATTCAGCCCCTGCAGCCAGCCAACCCCCTGTGGGCAGCCAACACCCCTCAGCACACGGCTTACGCCTGTTCATGGCAACCCACAGAAGACACTCAGGCCCGCCCCTTTAAAAAACAAAATCTGATCCCCTGGGTGTTCCGCAGAAGCCAGCGTAGTCCCCTGCGCTCCAGTAGGACTCTTGCAGGAGTCATGGGGATGCGCTGGCTCCTGTGGGACACCTGCAGGATTGCAAAAAATCAAAATACATATATATTTTAAAAATGTGGCCCACATGGTCCAGGGGGTCAGGTTACCCCTACCCTGCCCCCTTATACCTTTTTAGGTCGAGCCTAGAGTCAGCGCGCATGCACTGCTCTATGGGAGACTTGTTGTAGTGGAGTATGTCATGTAAGCACCGCCCACTCTCAGCTCATATTTGCCATTGGCTTGTGTCAGTGTCCTTCGTATATGCTGGCGTCTGATTTGTGAACAGGCTTCTTAGACCCTCCTTAGCACCGCCTTGTCTCCATTTTTACTCTTCAAAGGCGAATGGACCTTTTATTTGTGTCCTTTTGATATTGCCTGCATTAGCCCTTCTGGCAAACTCTTTGCATAATTAAATTTAAAGAGCACTGGTGGGATGCCAGCTTTAGCAATGGTGTCTGTATTTGCAGCGAGCTGTGGGCGCTTTTACTTTTGCTTATTGGCGTTGGCTTAACTTTTAACTATCACCCCCTTGTCCCCCCCCCACTCTGACGCTGCGCGATGCACACCCTGTGTTGATTACAGAAATCTCTGGATGCTTCCTCCATTTGTCCCTCCTCCCTCCCTCCCTCCCTCCTCCATCCATGCCCTTCATGTAGCTTGTGTTTTTTTAATTTTTATTTACATACACGGTCTCTATCATTCATGGTGTTTGTATTTGTCTTTAAAATATTGGGGCAGCCCTAGCACTCCACAGCACACACATGGCGCTGCCTCTCCTCGAGTTTCAGACAGTGTTCCTGCAGCTGCACACCACTGCCTTCACCACTTTCATATTGAGGGGAGGAGGAAGAGGAAGGATCGTTGAACCTCCCCGAGGGGCGGTCACGGCGTGATGAATCTAGAAAGTACACACTGAAGCCTTTTGCATGCATAGTAGGTATGTTTTTTATTTATATTGAGTTAATTAACTTGGTTCAAAAATATTTCTTTACTTTGAGCCGGTTTCATGTAACAAATATGCCCCCCTTGCATGGATGCTGCGGAAAGCGGGCGCTGTCTTAAGGAGGGAAATTTCCTTGGATGCTTCCTCAACTGGCCAACCATACATGTGTCTGTTTGTGGCAGCGGCTTCTAGACCCTTTAGCCAAACTACTGCAGACTGAGAAATGGGCATGAGGCCGCCAGTACGTTTGATGAGTGCCCTCGGCGACCACCCACCAGCCTGCATCGGTGTGCTTTGGATGTAAGCCATCAGGATGACGCAGGGATTGGCTGGCCTCTTTCCCTCACCCTTGGTAGCAGGGACTGTCTGCAGGGCCAGTCTGTTGGCATGGAAGGGGTTAAGCTTGTGTGCTGTGTCACATGTGTCTGGCCGCGCGCACTGCTCCCTGACCCGAACAATCTCTGACCTGGGAGATAGGGCCTCCCTTCCAGTTAACTGGACTAATCCGTTCCGTTTTCTGTAATGAATCACGATCTGAGTTTAATGCTGAAACTAGATCTTGTAACAAAAGGATGTAAATAAACTTGGCTGCCCCCAAAACCTGATGGCAACCGTGGGTAGGGATTATATGCACTGTGCCTTAGTGTCAGGGCGCGTATGGACCCCTGCCTACATTGGGAGTGGCCAATGGAGCAAAGTCTGTAGTAACAAGGAGTGTAATGGACAAGGAGGGCAGAGATATGTGCTGATAGCTGGGTGTACTTTCATAGACAGGACAGCCAATGGTAGTGGTTGTTTTATAGATGTGAGGGCAGTGCCATGTGTATACGGATGGCTTAGCTTGTGATGATGATAAAGCGGCAGTGCCAAATATGGTGGGGCTGGGGTACTTTTTATAGATAATAGGGGTAGTTTCGTAAATGCTGGCTTTTGATTAATAAATAGACCTGTTAGTCCCTCCTTGGTACCTCCTTGTCTGCATTTGTTACCTCCCATAACAACTGGACCTTTTACTTGGCTTGTTACATGGTCTGTGTTATAAGGTGGTGAGCACTAGTTTGTTTATTGACTAATGGGGACAATGGCAGCTGTTTTTTGTATTTTCAGCGTGCCCACACAGGACAATGGGTGCCCCTTTTCGTATGAAGCGCTGTGCAGCTCTAACTTCACAGCAATCACAGTACAATGGCGACACTTTTTTATTTTTCATATTACTTTTAAGAAAAACGTGGCATCTGCTTCAAGGACACCGCGCTTTTATTTTTTTTTTATAAACTTGCATGTTGAGCGGGGCGCCCGCTTTAGGGATACCACACTCAGTTAATTTTTTGTTTTTTACTTTAATGGTGAGTGCGGCGCCCGCTTTAGGGGCACCGAGCTCTGCAATACAATAGGTCTCGCTTTAGCCAAAGTTTGACCTGTTGGTATTGTAAATGACAATGCCTTTTAATATTATAAAAAGCATTGCCATTTACAATGCCAGTAGCACAAAATCTCGCAATTGCGAGACCTATTGCATTGCAATTGGTTTTTTTTCATTATCAGGAAACTGGGATGAGTCCCAGTGTCCTGCAATGACAGCTGCAACATTTCTCTTCATGTTGCAGCCAGCGAATCAAGAGTGCAAGCTCACTTCAGAAGCCTATCACCCCAACAGGAGTGAGGGGGCAAGTGGGACCCTCCCCCCCCGGCCAATCAGATCACTCTATTATTGCCTCCACGAGGGACTCTCAGGAAATTCCTTCAAACTCAAACATCCAGATATACAAAGATTTTCAGTCTTCCTTTCTCAAAAAGCACAGAAAGGATTTACACATAATCACAAAAAGCACGCTTTCTGGACCAATATGTAGTTTTCTGCCAAATTTTCTTGTAATTCCGTTCAGCCGTTTTTGCGGTATTGCTGTTAAATTTTCCTATGGCAAATTGCTTGGGGAAATTGTGATTTGGGACTGCCCTTTTTAGGTTTCGCCTGGCGTTTACTGCGCAAGCAGTATCGCGCAGGTGAAAACTTTTGTAAACAAGTATGGAGCTTT
This sequence comes from Lissotriton helveticus, assembly GCF_964261635.1. NCBI lineage: Eukaryota > Metazoa > Chordata > Amphibia > Caudata > Salamandridae > Lissotriton > Lissotriton helveticus. Next base: position 1,642,168,105 of record NC_136057.1, read on the forward strand.
CTCCCGCCTCTGTCTTCCATTGGCTAGCTCCATAAATGGAGGCTAGCCATTGGAAGACAGATCTGCCCGTCATTGCCGGAGCAGATTCGTGGGCGTTCCCGCGATTTTTACTCATCCCACCCCTTTCCCTACGTCATGCGGCGGTGGGCGGTGTTTTTTTTTTTCTTTTTCAAGCCATGTTTTTGTCATTTGGTTGCCTGTGGTCTCCATGTTATGTCGTGCTTGGCTCGTGGCTGTTGTCTCCGTCTTCCGTCAAGGCCCGATATTTAGCTTGTTGCCTCCTCTTACATTAATCACACTCAGACCTTTAGAACCTCTAAGGATATGAACTAGAAACAAAATCTGAAGAATTGAATTGCTACATTAGCTTGCTTAGGAGGAAAAACTGAAGCATTGAAAATGTTTTGCTTACGAAATCGTGACGTCGTGGCTTTAATGCGGCATGTAAGCAAAACGCTCCTCCAGGCTCCGCTGTCAGCTTTGGGAGACCGCACCTTCGTCGTCGGCCGGCCCGCCGATCTGCCTGCAATAGATGCGCCGCGGCCGCCATTTTGAAAGATGCCAGCTCGGCGGACGCTTCTCCACCGCCAGCGGCACATCACAGCAGCCTCCGAGCCCCGCGCCTCCCTCTCATTGTGTCCGTGATGCCGCCCCTCTCCGCTTGCCGACACTCCAGCCCAGCATGCCTTTTCAACGCCGCAGAGGACCCTGCGAGATCTCCGCACCCACAAGAGGCAGGTGAGGTAGGGGCCGCGAGGGAAGGGGGGAATTATATGGGGGGTGGGGGCTGTTTCGTGCTGTTCTCCGTTACTGCCAAAGTACGGGATAAACAACCGTACAGGACGGTGGCTCTTTCATTCGGGGGCCTACTACTCATTTCTGCGAGTGTAAGTGCGCCTAGGTTCATGCGCGAGTCCGGTTTACTCGACTCGGCTGGAAATATGTAGATTACTGTGGCTCACACATCATCCCCTGTTCTTTTCCCCTTCCCCAAGGGGTGTTACAGTGTGGGAATGGATGCAAGTACGGGACACGGGGCGGGGCTAACTCTCAATGGTTATAGGTAACTTTCTAGGTTTCATGTGCTCGAGGCATCATCCTTCGTGACCACACAATGTTCAGTGCAGGCACTTGTCGACTGGATTTCTATTGAGGTGACTGGCTGCCATGCTCATACCAGAGAGTTATCGCATTTGCTTGTGGGATTTAGTGACTAGAAATTGACAGTGGTAGAATTTCTCGATAGGTATTACTTGTGGACCACACTTATGTTTCTTATCAGACCTGATGTACTATGGTTGACAGCGCAGCATTTTTAAGCAGGTATACGCATGGACAGTGCCTGCGTTTCTTAACTGGGGTGCTATACTTCTCAGAATGAGTGGTATTAATTACAAGAGATGGTACATCAAGTGGCCAGATGCTAGGCGTACTAACAAACACAGTGTAAGCACAGCTCACTAGACTCTGTACAAGTAATGGGCAAACAGTGTGGTAACGAGGGGCGGTCAGCGTCACTCCACTGACCTTCATTAGCTCGGTGGGTTACTGCAGGGGCGTGCTGTGCAGGGTAGGGGGGTGCATGACAAGCTGCCGCCTGCTGTCTGACATATGGTTAAGAGCCGCGCATGTGCGCACTGCTCCAGAGTGTGTGCGTGTGTGACTGCTATAGTGTGTGCGTGCATGTGACTGCTCCAGAGTGTGTGTGTGTGACTGCTCCTGGGTGTGTGTGTGTGACTGTTCCAGGGTATGTGTGTATGTGACTGCTCCAGAGTGTTTGTGTGTGTATGTGACTGCTCCAGAGTGGGTGTGTGTGTGTGTGTATGTGACTGCTCCAGTGTGTGTATGTATGTGACTGCTCCAGTGTGTGTGTGTATTTGACTGCTCCAGTGTGTGTGTGTGTGTGACTGCTCCAGTGTGTGTGTGTGTGTGACTGCTCCAGTGGGTGTGTGTATGTGACTGCTCTGGTTGTGTGTGTGTGGGGGGCTCTGGGTGTGTGTGTGTGGCTCTGGGTGTGGCTGGCACTGGGTGTGTGTGGCTGGCTCTGGGTGTGTGGGGCTGGCTCTGGGTGTGTGTGTGTGTGGCTCTGGGTGTGTGTGTGTGTGGTAGTAATTGCTGTCTGCTGAGCTCGTCCGTAGGGTACAATAGTTCTCACATTTGCGAGAGATTAAGCTATTGGTAATGTAAATGACAATGCCATTTATTTATCTGTTTTCAAAACCAACACATAAATACAAATTTTGTCATTTACAATGCCAATAGCTCTAACTTCTCCAAAGGCGAAACCGTTGCATTGTAAATGCTTGTTTTCTTAGCCCCCACACTTGACAAATCAGCCCGAAACCTTCATGAAGGAACTGAAGTGGATGAACTTTTGTTTCTTGAAAATGTGTCTAATGGTGCCAAAGTTATTAGGAAACAAAAAAACACTCCTCCCATCGTATTTAGGTCCTAACTATATCTACATAGTTGTTATAAATATATATATGCATAAACACACATAAGAAAAACTTTAGAGGACTGATATGGAGCCATGGTGAAGTCTGTGCCAAAAGCCAAGAACTGCGGTAAATGTTCCATTAATATACAATGCAGTCCTTCACAGAAAATGAAAACTATCATAAAGGCATATGCTGATCAGCACATACTGGTCACCGCTAGTGTTGATTAATTACTAACACTGCAGCCATATTGATGTATTTCGGCAAGGATTGCCTTAATCACGATATGGTCACGTGATGTAGGACCTCCTTTTAAATTCAAATAATGTATTACATTGAATCAGCAGATAAAAGTACTACATTCAATTGGGATAATTATTTACGTGTCTCTACATCATGATACAGTATGTCTGTAAAGTTTTGAGGTACCGTTTTATTGGAAGAAGTGGGGGGACACAGGGTGATAGAAATGTTGTGGGTCCCCACAGATTACAGTACGTTTCCTCACAGAAATGTCAAGAAATTGTGTGATTTTAGTAAAATTTGACTTTTGGAGGGCATTCTGGATTAGAAATCCTAGAGGGGTCCACACAGGTTACACCACCCTGTACTCACTAGGTGTCTAGTTTCCAGAAATGTCAGGTTTTGGTAAGTTTCATTGGGGGGCGACAGAGCCCGGGCCCATATACGGCAGCTACCCACATTGTCAGAATGGGTTATTATAAAAGGAAAAATTGTGATAGTTCCTTGTTTCATTTTGGGGGTGTTGCTATTGTGAATGAAAATCCAATTTAGACAAGTGTGCTACTCTTCTTATCTGCAGAACTACGGGAACACTAGGAAGTAGAAATTTAGTGGAACCTCACAGATTTTGAAACTTTCCTTCACAGAAAAATCTGTGATTTTTGCCAAAGTTTAAAGTTAGCAGAGCAGTTTGCATAGGAATCATAGAGGGATCTGTACAAGTCAAACCACTCTGGATTTCCCTAGTTGTCTAGTTTTTGGAAATGTTTGGTTTCAGTACTTTTCCCTTGGCTTGGCAAAGTATCACAATCACACCCACTGCCAGAATGCTTCAATTTGAAAGAGAGAATCTTGACATTTTCTTGTTTGTTTTGAGGCTGTTTCTGTTGCAGGTGATAAGCCAAGTCACAAAAGTGTGATGCCTTTTATTATTGTGAGCAGTGTGGTGTGGTACTGGAACGCAGAATAGAACATTTGCTATTATCAATTAACTTTTTCTCAATTTTGTGCTTCAAAATGTAAGTCAGTGTGAAAGAAAGAACAAATCTGGCAACCCCACTGAACCACATGATATGAGTAGGGCAAGTACCCACTATTCATAAACTCATGGGCACATTTAAAAAATGCATAGGTTTACTTCATCCCTATTTTTCATTCATTAGAGTTTACCATACAAACTGACACATGGTTTATGCACAATGAAAACTCATTATGAGTTGCAGCCTCATGTGTTGGCTCTGGGTATTACATGCTTTCACTATATTTCCCTACAACCAAAAGAGCGTGACGAGCATAATGATATATTACTTTTGTAAATCGGCCATTGGGGCAAAACATTACACATGAACATTGTCACCTATTTCTGTTTCTCCATACTTGTTTTCATTATTTTTATTTCAATTATTCGTTTTTTGGGAAAACTAAGAGCGAGCTACTCAAATTACCCTCAGGAATATATAGCTTTCTGGTTTCACCCATGGGTTTTAAATCTGTTTCCAGCACATACTGCAAGTAGAATTCACAAAAAATAGGTAACATCAACAACCACTTAAAACATTGCAAACATTAATAAATATGTTTTACAATTCTGCCTGTTCTTGGAAGCTGGGAAGAGGTTGCTCTAGGCACAGCAAACCATTTGTTGATGCCATTTTTTAGAAAAAACACACTGCTTCGTGCACAGCAATTTATCCCATTTTTCAAAAGAATCACCAAAATGTAGCTACCCTTTGCCTATTTTGTCAGGTCCCTCAGGAGGGATCCACAAACCCTATTTTTAAGAATCCCTATCACTTTGGAAAAAAAGAACACAACTGTAACTTGAATACCTTTTGTGGAAATAAAGTTATGAAGGCTTAAACACCAACTGCCCTAAACATAAAGCAGGGCTCAGCAATGAGGGTGGTGGTTGGGTGGTGGGGATAGAGGGTTGAAGCCTCAACACTTACGGACTCAAGCGAACTTTGTTAGGTTTTTTCAATCGTATGTTAAAGTGTTATAACCACAGGTGAATGTAACCTCAAATTAACCTATATTTTTTCACTGAATATTTGCGTGTACACAAATACACACACACACAGCTTCAGTGATACAGAGAGTGTGAGTAGTTTAGTGTTTAGGACATGAGGTGAACAACCAATGGAAACAAGAGGAGCCGAGAAACTACAGAACAGGTGGTCAGATGGATTTTTATTTTGTTATCTTTGGTCTAAAGAAAAAACACTTTAGATGTCTCTTAGCTTACAGGGAAATAATTAGCTTCTAATGCAGTGTCAAGCAAAATTATAAAATTAAACGAGACATTCTGTAACTCCAAAAATATTTCATATGAAATATTTATTAGTAATTAATGTAATTAAGGTAATGAATGTCCTGCTAGCTAGACTCTCAATATGATCTCTGAGTAGGCATTACTTATCAGTTCCCTTGTGGAAAAGCATTGCTGTCTAGATGAAAAGTGAATTTGATTATGTATTTAAACCTTTAAAATAGGAGTATTTCAGAAACAAAAATCACCCCTTCCTCTTGATTGTAAAGTCGGCAGAGGTACGTGGGCCTAAGTCCCGATGAGCACCTAGTCACGAATATATGACCTTTCTTCGCAAGCCATTAGTACGCATGGCATTATTACGACGTTTTTACTTCACAATGACCATTACTTCGCAAGTTTATACTGCGAAATCATTTAAATTGAGTTTTACCGCATTTAATTAATACGCATACCATGTGAACTCCTTTTCTGCACGTAGTAAGTACAAAAAATCTCTAATACTAACCTATCCCTGGAATGGGATGACAGGGAATTATGGTTTTTGGGTGGGGGAGTATAGCAAATGTAATTAAAAACCTCTTTAAATTTAAAAAAGTCACATAATCATTAATATATTTCAATATTTTCAACATGCTTTTAATAAATTGAATATGTCTTTTGCGTGGGTGATTCCTTCCACTTTTGTAACACATTCTCATTTACAAATAGGAACACTACACTACACAAATCCTCAAAAACGATACTACCCTACACTACTCAAACACCTCTACACTACCCTAAACCCTAAATCACTATCCCTTAAACGCCCTTCCCCAGTCCTGTCCCAGCACTCTTACACTACACTGCATGACCCCCCCGACACTATCCTAAAACCTAAAACTCTACACTACACTACTCAAACACCTCTACACTACCCTAAACCCTAAATCACTACCCCCTAAATGTCCTTCCTCCTTCCCCCAGTCCTGTCCCTACACTCTTACACTACACAGCATGACCCCCCACACTACCCTAAACCCTAAAACTCTACCTACACGTCTCAAACACCTCTACAGTACTCTAAACCCTAAATCACTACCCCCTAAACGTCCTTTCCCCTTCCAACAGTCCTGTCCCTGCACTCTTACACTACACTGCATGACCCCCCGACACTATCCTAAACCCTAAAACTCTACCTACACTACTCAAACACCTCTACAGTACCCTAAACCCTAAATCACTTCCCCCTAAACGTCCTTCCCCCTTCCCCCAGTTCTGTCCCTACACTCTTACACTACACAGCATGACCCCCGACACTACCCTAAACACTAAAACTCTACCTTCACTACTCAAACACCTCTACAGTACCCTACACCCTAAATCACTACACCCTGCACATCCCTCCCCTGACCCCCTGTCCTGTCCCTACTGCCAAATACTACCCTTCACAACCCCTGACTACTTTAAACCCAAAAACAAAAATAAACACTACACAAACAAAACACTACAACCTAAAAACCCACTTACCTTCCTCTCCTCGTGGTCCCTCTCTTCCCCTTCGTACGTGATTCCTCTATTCTCCTGCTTAATGCGTCTTCATAATTGCACGTCGTTGTTTGGAAACAGAAGCGCCTCCTTTTCCAAACAAATATGTAGATAGTCTTCAAAGTGAAGTACTTTGCGAAGTAACAGTAAATGCTAAGTAAAGGCATGCTAAGTAGAAACATGCGTACAAAAGATCCTGCAAAGTTATAAATATGTACTATTGGTAATGCGTTCTAGTGCCTGCTAAGTAAAGGTAGAATACCCCTAGTCACCTGGCCCAATCAGGGAACCCCGGGCCTTCCTTGTCCGTCTCACCTGATCGTTTGTCCTTTTCCACCATTTTTGGGTTTTTGAGATGTCCAAAGTAGCAGGCTGCAAGTTAGGCCCTTGTAGAAGGCTGTCTTGCATACGTCTCCCTTACATAAGTACCGAGCACTTGGCAGTGCTTCCACTATATAGAGTGTTGTGATTTTTTTCAAGAACAGGTGGAGACTCTACTCTGAGTCCTCCCCTTGACACACCTCTATCCGGAGGGGTTTAGTATCACAAAGAGGTCTTCATCACCTTTGGCTTGTGGCCACAAGGGCATTATCATTTGTTGGTTGATCCCTAGATGCTCCAAGTACTCATAAATCGTCTCTTGGAATGGAGGCACAATGTCGGTTCAAATCTCCATTGGGTGGCCCAACGTGGTGAACAGGGGCTTGGGCCTAAGCCCATGGAGCACAAATATAAAGGCCCGGATGTAAGATGTACAGTCTGGGAAGGAGTCCAAGCAGCCCAACTCCCCATCCAGGTGCATGCAACGCCCAGAGCCCCAGTTGTAGGGGTCTGGTGGCTACCTAGATCTGTCACAGTAAATGACAAAATAACATAGGGGCTGATTTAGAGATTGGTTTGGAGGGTACTCTATTTCAATGGCCAAACTTTACATCTGCCTGTCTGATTTACAGACAGAGAGACCCGAAGTATGTCAGTGATTGAGACTACTCTGTCTTCATCACAGACACACTCTCCAATGGCTTGCTGGAGTAAGGGCTGTTGGAGGTTTTGCAATTCAATGCTCACCCAATTTATAGTGGGAGGTTGAATGCTAGTTTTCATTGACCTTTACTGCTAGGTGAAACCCAGTGGTAAGGGGCACTGAAAACTGCATACTGACCACACTCACCATAGAAGACAACTCCCATGGTACGGTGGGCATTAGTTTGTATTTCCTACTTTGGAATTTTGTTTTGAAACTACAAAAATGTGTTAAAAGGTTGACGATGGCGCCATCATATTGCTGTGGATCACTTACATTGCTGCTGTTCAGCAACAGGTTGCTCACCAGGCTGATATCCTGTTGCAAGTTACTCACAATGTATCTGTTAAGCTGCTGGTGACCTGTGATGATGCTGAGGTCACTCCAAGTGCCGTGAGTCAATCAAAATCAGGTGTGTCACTCAAAATGCTGCTGACTGGATGCAGATTTCTCGCATTGTCGCAATTAGGCTGTAGATTACCCACAATGCTGCTTCTGGACTGTAGGTCACTATCTTTGCTGGTGTTTGGGACACTTGCTCTGTTGCTTACGCAATACTGCAGTTCAGGCTTGAAGCTGTGTTTAGCTGTAGTTTATTCATAAGGTGTCACATTGGTTTGTTCATGGTCCAACTGAGACAGAGAATTTGCTCTAAGAAAGCAATTTTTTGGTAGGCTCAGAGAATGGCCTTCATCTATGTAATACAGGAGATTTTTTGGGCAGACTGGTGACTCTACTGAGCTGGGTTGTCATTCACTTGCATGGCGAAACTTTGAATGGCAATTGAGGGGTAGATTTACAAGGAACTGACGCATCTGCATAGATGCATCAGTTTCCTAGCGCCAGCGGCAACTATCCTTGCGCCACCATGGATGCGCTTGATTTATTTAATCTGATGCATCCAGTGCTTTAAATGGGGAAAAATAAGTGCAGGTACTCATTAAAATAGTGTGGCAAGTGGGCGGGCTAGAGGCGGGGCTAAGGGCAAAACTTGATCATACATATTTACTTCTGTACCAGTTGCAGCACATATTAAAACACATTAGAAGTGTATTTCTGTAAAAAAAAAAAAAAGATTAACTCCTTACACAAACTAAAAGTCATGATGGCACTTTCACCCGAATGGTCGCTCGCAGCTGATTCACAGTACAGGGTCTGTCTAGAGACCCTGTCCTGTTAATCACAGCATGTCACAAGCCCTCTGAATCCCCTGCAGTTTGACCCATTCAAATGGGCGCTGCTGGAATCTTCGCCAGCAAATCTGCAAAAGGCTGCTTCAGCCGAGTTAATTACTAGCTCTTCGGAAGCAAAGCGGCCTCTGCCCTGCTGGAAGAGAAACCTAACCTGAGCCTGCCGTGCTGTCGATCACGGTACCAGTACTCTCCCTGGCTCCAAAGAAGTGCCGGTACTGATGGCAAACAAATTTGGAAGTGCCGGTACTCAGTACCGGCGAGTACCGGCCCAATTAAAGCACTGGACGCATCTGTTGGACCAAAAGTGACGCATTGCTGGAGTTGCTCATGAAAGTGATGGAAGTCCAGCAATGTGCCACAACATATAGGTGAGTCCCATTCAAAAAGCCATGCGTCATACCTTACGCCTGCTCAGGCGTAGGGATTTTGACGCAGCAAAGGCATAGAGTGACGCAGTGAAATGTTATAAATGTCACTGCGTCAGTTCTAAATAGCTTTTTGTGTGGGAACGTCCACCCTGCATACATTATACCTGATGCAGGTTTAATGTAACACAGGGCTTTACAAAGCAACGCATATCCCTAGATACGTCACATTATATATTGGCTGCATTGTTTGTGTCAAAAAAGTGATGCAATGGCGGCGCAAGGAGGCGCAAGGTGCTTGTAAATCTGCCCCTGAGAGTTAAAAAAAAAGCATAGTAGCAGCAGAAGGCGTGAAACTCCAGCCCGGCGCACAGGGGCTCCTTTGCAGTGGCCAAAGCTTTTTTAAATTAATTCTAAGAGTGCAAATGTGTACTAGCCATTTTCCGTATAGATGCCTCGCCAAGACACTATCGTGTAGGATGATGGCGCGTTGAGGCTTTATGTTTGTCTTGTCGGCTTGTTTAATAAAGAAGTCCTTCTAGGATGACCGTTCAAGGGGCATTTTGGGGGGAAAATCCCAGGCACTAGTGCCGCTGGCTTTAAAATATGCAGAAATACTGAAAAGTGTGTTTCTTTGAAATGACAGTCAAAGCAAACATAGACTCTCCAGGAAGGCGCTTCATCTTCACCTAATACATTTGCGCTCGTTTAAAGGAAAAGGAAATAATGCTTTCTTCCAGTCGATCTGCCATCTTAGGTCCTAACAACGTGTAGGGCACCTGGATAACTGCCACAGGAGGGTATGGAGGGGTACTATATGCATCAGCCTTACCAACTAAAGCGTGAATGTCAGCATGGTACGTTAGAAAAATAATTAAATAAATAACATTCTTCTAAGATTACAAGTTTTAAGATTACAGTTGGATATTTTTTATTTTAAAAATGAATCCAAAGTAAATCATTCAACTTCATCGGGCTTTGGCACCAGGTAATGAATGCTGCCTGGACCCTTGACGGAGACCATCCATTCTGCAGACAACTGCTTAAAATCTATCGCTTCTGCGGAAAAGTTCAGAGAGATTCTCCCTTCTGGTGGAAACCTAAGCAACATTTTCTTGCTGCAAGACTACTTCTTCTGCAGATCACTTCAGTCAAACCTTCCATTCTGCAGATAGTTTCAGAAAGACTATCCCGTCTGCAGAATCTCCCCTTGCCTGAATGTGTAATGTAAATACGGTGCTCAGGTAAAGCGCTCTAATACCTTCGGGTCGAGTTCGCGCTATATAATAAATGCAACAAAAAAAAAGATCTACCAAGACTATCCGTCATGCAGACAGCACCAGCATCTCTATCCGTTGTTCAGATAGCTCTAGTAAGTCTATGCCTTTTACAGATATCTTCAGTAAGTCTACCCCTTATGTAGATAACTTCAGTGATAGTTTCCATTTTGCAGATGGCTTTAGTGAGACTAACCTGTCTTAAGAGAAGTTCAATGAGACTTTCCCTTCTGCTGATAACTTCATTTTTTAATTAAAAAAAAATCTTTATTAGGGCATCAGATATAGATATACAATATCACATAACCTCCTTTGTAGAAAAAAAGCAAAATTAAACTATATCCGAAACCCAATTTTTACCTTGAATTTGACCCTTTTAAAATAAGCAAAATCTAAATGATGCAAAAGAAGCCCCCTAGCCTCTAACCCATAAATTAAATGATAGATCGATGTGCCCAAACTACCCGGAATTCCCCAGTTTAATAATTTCCCTATCTGTTTCAGGGCAATTGCCCAGTAATAGATTTGAAAATTCGGGACAGACCACCCTCCCCTATCTCTAGGCAGAGTCATAAGTCTAAGAGCCCTTCTTGGACGTTGTCCAGCCCATAAAAAGCAAGAAACAAGCTGATCCAATTTTTGGAACCACACTTTGTTTATCAACAGGGGAATTGCTCTGAAACAATATAGAATTTTGGGGAGAAATAACATTTTGACAACATTGCATCTACCGATCAATGTTAAATGTAGATTATTCATTCAATGGGCATCTACGGTAATTTTTTGTAAAAGTGGTTTCAGATTAATCTCAATAATTTCTTGGTTTAGAGCTAATTTCTATGCCTAAATATCTAGCCCTTGCTACTATCCGTCAATCAGCTAACTTAACATTATCATTCCCTCATTTAGGTGATAACCAGAAATCTTACCATACTGTGAGGTTAAAATATAAATTTCAACTAAAGCCAACTGTGGAGTACATGTCAGAAGGGCTAAGTCATCAGCGTAGCCCAACATTTTAACATCTCCCCCTTTAGCATGAATAGGTTGGATTAATTGATCATCCTGAATCTTGCTAATTAGGGGGTCAATGTAGATGGCAAATAACAAGGGGGGCACGGACAACCTTGTCTTGTTCCTCGCATTATGTTGATTATTCCTGACTGAGCTCCCATCACAGTAACTTTGGCGATTGGGTCCTTATACATACTCTGAATGGCTCTAATAAATCTTTCGCCTATATCATAGTGCTTCAGAGCAGCCCATAAAAAAGGCCTTCTGTCCTTGGTGTAATCGAACAGTGTAATTGTCCGACGTATATGGTCGATAGTTTCCCGCCCAGGTACGAAACACACGTTGTTGGGGAGAAACCATTTTTTTAATAACTGATGCCAATCTATTAGCAAAGATCTTAGAATATATTTTTATATCACTGTTAATCAAAGTGATGGGCCGATATGAACCTGGATCAGTTGCCACCTTCCCTTTTTTCAAAATTCTGGAGGTATATCTCCACTCTGAACTACACTGAACAACTCAAACATAATCAGCACGAGCTAAGCTTGAAAGATCTTATAAAATTCCCCTGGCAAGAAATCTGGTTCTACCGCTTTCCCTGATGGAAGAGAGTCTATGGCACAGAGTAATTCACCCAGATTAATCGGAGCATTGAGCAAATCTTGATCTACTAGGGGCAATGGATCCGATTCTATTTCATTGAGATACTTTTGAATTTCACCCTGTATCTCAAAATTGTCCTTTATATCCTGTGAATAGAGCTTTTGGTAAAATTTCTGGAAGGCCAAAAGAATTGCCCCTTCGTCAGTAACCAAACCAACATCCGGATTCACAGTACTAGCGATCCGCGATGATGCCACTTTTTCCTTGGTCCGTACGGCTAACATATGGCCCACCCTTTCATTACTTTCATATAACTTGGATCTCCAAGCTAAGTATTTACCCGCAGATTTTGCAAGAGATATTTCCATTATGGTGGATTTGGCTATTGAGATCCTAGTTTGTGCTGTTTCGACCTCCCCACCCACCGAGAATACCTTAACAAGGTTAGTCTCAGCATCCCCCAGTACTTTATACAACTCCAGAATTTTCTCCTTCTCTTTTTTCTGAGTCACCCACCCATACTGTGGGGTCTCACCCCTAATCCCTGCTTTAATGGTATTCCAAACTTTTGTATGCCTGTACTACCCATATTCTCCTCTACAAATCTGGTTATCCACATCGCCATATACTCCATATATGAATTATCCCTTAACAAACCCCTATTGAAATTCCAGTTGGCCTGTTGCTTCTTGCATTTAATATTTACTTCCAAAACAAGCGGATTATGATCAGACATTACTCTGGGGAATTTAATTATTTTAGCACCCTGTGTAAAACATTGAGAAATAAAGAAATGATCTAGTCTAGAATGCATTCTGTGTGGAGCAGAAAAATAGGTAATCCCAGGGTCATTGCACATTGCTTGTGCCCACATATCAACAAGCCTGTGCAACTCCTTCAATTGGACAAGAGACTTATAAACTTTCGGTTTCCGCCCTTGATACCCTAATTCCAGATGATTAACAACCGCACAGTCTAGATTAATATTAAAATCGCCACATAATATAATCGGGGTTGGCCAACCCACCAGCTCTAGACTTAACCAATTATAAAGTTCAGGGTCGTTCAAAACTGGCCCATAAATAGAACAAAGTGTAAACATATTATTATGAATAGAGCATTGTATAATAGCCCATCTGCCATATATATCGGCAGAACAACGAACTATATCAGCCAACCCCCGACGTACAAATATGGCAACACCTTTCGTCTTAACTTCCTGTTTTGTCCAAGAGAATAATTAAAACCCCTCAAGTTCCAACAATGTATTGCGGCTAGCTTCAATATGTGTTTCTTGGAGGCAGATGATATCTGCCTTCAAGATTTGAACGTCTTCTCTTACCCTCCGCCTTTTACCCGGGTCATTTAGACCACAAATATTGATAGACGCTACCCTAACACACCCCCTTTTTGTGACAGATGATTCCAAAAGTATTCAGGAAAGAAGCCCCATCAGAGCTCCTCCCATACCACAAAATATACAGCCATTGAAACGTACAACCCCCTTTCCCCGGAATGGATCCACCACCCTCATCCCAACCCCCCCCCGCACCCTTCACTAAGGCAAAAAAGGTCCTCAGACCCTTGCGATGCCTCACGCATTCCTGAGTGCACCCCCTGTCACTCCCTGACCCCAAAAAAAGAAACACCAAGGAGAAAAAAGCCCCATTACAGTTAGCAAACAAGTCAATAGAGGAAAAATCATCATTTTTCCACATCATTATTTTCATTACATCAATACAATACCACCCTCCTCCTCTAAAAACCAGATGAAAAAACAGACCAAAATACTAGTCCAAATGCAACCCCCTTAGATATAAAGTAACTAGAGTCTCTCAGCCACCAGTCGGTTCCTTTAGGTAGCTTTCTGCCTGAATCTCAGAGGTAAATACACGAACCCTCCCTTGATAAATGACTTTCAACCGGGCAGGGTTCATCAAGTACACTTCGCATCCGCTTTTCTGAAAGGGGCTATCTTCTCTCCACTGTTGTGTGGCAGAAATCTGGCCGCACAAAAAAATTCTGCCCCATAGCTGATTTCTTTGCATCTAGTCTTGCCTTCTTGAATACCGCCTGCCGTAACAAAAAATTCCCCAACAAAAATTTAAATTGCACAGGGATTTGAATTTAGGCCAGGGTTACTTTTTGCCATTAGGGGGAATCTGTGTACCCGCTGGATCTCAGTCTCCCAATTCCAGTGCGACAATTCTGGGAAGGCCTATTTAAAAAGTTTCAACACGAATCCGCGTACATCGTCCCCCTCAGCTTTTTCTTCAATGCCTAATAAGCGTAAGTTATTTCTCATCTGTCTATTTGCAGACTCTTTAAATTTCCACAAAATATCCACTAATCTTGCATCATTTGCCGTTGCCTTTAACTCTGTGCTTTCGAGACCAGCCTCCTGACCTACTACACGTTCCTCTAGATCAGTGGTTCTAACTACCACCTCTGAGCAAGCTTTTGTTGTTTTGCGGATATCACCCTGGATCTTCTTGGTCGCCAGTTGTGCTCTTTTGTGCTACTGGCGAGCCTCTAGTTGCATGGCTTTAAGTGTAGCATAGATCAAGCTAATTGAGGGGACTGGCTCAGGCTTACTGCCAGGAGCCCTTTGATATTCCTCTTGAAATCCTGGCCCTGGCTCCCCCATTGCTGCCAGATTTGTAGAGGCAAAGTCCCATTGAAGTGGTCACAGGCCTCTGATTGAAAGCTTTCCCGCCGTGCACCACCAAAACTTTTCTTCCTAGATCTGCTAGGTCGATGAGTCGCCTTTCTCAAGGTATCTGCGGTTGTCGGGGGGGCTGTCACTATCATCTCCAGACACCTCATCCGTATATCAGGATCACTAGTATTATTGAGGTCCGACTCCTCCGCTAGCGAAAAGAACTTCTCACCATCTGGGGTACCTGGCACTGCACCCCCCACTGCACCTCCCAGTTCTTGAGGTTCCTCGACGGCATTTCCAGGAGAGAGAGGCAACAGTATCTGTCTCACCTTCTTGTCTTTCACTATTAGATGTTTCTTCAGCCTCCCCTGCTGCAACACTAAGAGCCATAGAGGGATTAGCTAACTCACAGGTCTCTTTAAAGCTAGAAGATTCCTGAGAGACAGTCTCGTTCAAAACCGCTACATTGTTGCCAGTACTGTTACCAATTTGATTAATAACATTAACCGGGTTTACGGGAGAATTGTTTGACATGGCAGAGGATTTCTCCAGCAGCGGCTTGCTCTGTTTGCCGCTTGCCGGCTTACCGGAAAACATTCCAGGGACCGTTGGCGTCCTCCCTCTCCCGGCGCCGTCAGGCTGATGCCGCACATTCCCCGGCATTTCGTTCTTACTCCCCACCTTCTCACCACTCTCCTGAGATGGATTGCGGGCTGTTTCAGGTAATTTCTTAGGAATCACCGCCGCCACCGCTACCTTGGAGCCGAGCCCGGTCTCCTTTGGGATTGGGTTTCTTCTCGCCCAGCATCACTTTCCCGACAGACCACGCCCGCCAAGTCCGCAGGTAAGCCCGCATTCTCAGGGTGGATAAACGGAGACTCGCTGCTCGCAGCCACAGTTTGTATTGAGCAAAAGGCGAAATCATCCAGTTCCGTTTTCGTTTTCCACTCTGTTTCCTCAATCACTATTCAGCGGGGCATTAATCTCCGAAAATCACATCAAAAGGCACAGTGGTCAGAGAGTGAAAATCACTCAGGTCACGCAGCTGCCATCTTGCCCCACCCCCGCCCTTCTGCTGATAACTTCAGTGACACTTTCCATTCTGCAGATACCTGCAGCGAGTCTATGACTTAAGCAGTTAGCTCCAGTGAGTCAAACACATCTAAAGATCATTTCAGTGAGACTTTTCCTTCTACAGCCAGCTCCAGCAAGACTTTCTCTTCTGCAAATAGCTCCAGCGAGGCCAATTCATCTGAAGATTACTTCAATGAGACTTTTACTTCTGCAGATACATACAGCAGGAATATTCCTTCTGAAAATAGCTCCAGTGAGACAATCCCTTCTGCAGATAGCCCCAGTGAGATAATCCCTTCTGCATATAGCTCCAGCTAGTCTACTCCTTCAGATGGCGCCAGTGAGACAATCCCTTCTGCAGGTAGCTCCAGCTAGTCTAGTCCTGCAGATGGCGCCAGTGAGACAATCCCTTCTGCAGATAGCTCCAGTAAGACAATCCCTTCTGCAGATAGCTCCAGTGAGACAATCCCTTCTGCCGATAGCATAGGTGCTGCAATCCCTTCTGCAGATAGCGCCAGTGAGACAATTCCTTCTGCAGATAGCTCCAGCTAGTCTACTTCTGCAGTTGGCGTCAGTGAGACAATCCCTTCTGCAGATAGCTCCAGTGAGACAATCCCTTCTGCAGATAGCATAGGTGCTGCAATCCCTTCTGCAGATAGCTCCAGTGAGACAATCCCTTCTGCCGATAGCATAGGTGCTGCAATCCCTTCTGCAGATAGCGCCAGTGAGACAATTCCTTCTGCAGATAGCGCCAGTGAAGCAGCCCCTACTGGAGATAGCTGCAGCCAGACTACCTCCGTTGCAAATAGCTTTGGCAAGGCTACCCATTCGGCACATAGCTCCAGCTGGACTATCCCTTCTGCAGATTGCTTCAGCCAGGCTATCCCTTTTGCAAACAGCTCCCGTGAGACTATTTTTTCTACAGGAAGTTCCAGTGAAGTTATCCCTTCTGCAGATTGCTCTAGTGAATCTATCTCATCTAGAGGAAGCTCTGGCAGATCTCTCCCTTCTGCATATATCTTTAGCAAAAGTATGCTTTTTACAGGAAACCTCAGCAAGATTATCCCCTCTGCCAATAATCCCACCAAGACTATCCTTTCTGGAGAAAATGCCAGCAAAACTCTTCCCTTTGCTGGAAACCTCCAGGAATACTCTTCAACCTGCGGACACCTTGAAATATTTAATTGTCCCCTTGCTGGAGATAAACACTAATGAAAGAATAACATAAATGAACTCTCATCTAGAGTAAATCTCACTGGAGAGTCTCTATTGCAGGGAACCAAAACAATAGTATTGCTTCTTCAGTTAACCTTATATGCAGTGCTTGAAATGGAAAAATAGAAGTGCAGGTACTCTGTACCAGAATACCTGCTTGTTTCTGAGAGGTTCTGGTACTCTCCAATTAAAAGTATCGCATTTCTCTTGAGAAGTGCCGGCACTCTCCCACTCAAAATAATAAAGTGCTGGTACTCTATACCAGACAGTACCGGCCCATTTAAAGCACTACTTATATGTTACTCTCCCCTCCATGTGGATCTTCAGGCAGCTGATGCCTGTGAGAATATCTGCCTGCCACTGAGCGAGGCCCACAAACACACCACAGGACTCACTAGACCATAACGCTTTTGTTCATTGTTTTGTTCAGTCTCCAGAAACTCTACAGGAAGAACATGCTTTCAGATGGCACTAGCCAAAACTGAACATTTCAGAAAAGATTTACTAAGATTTTTTAATTGACACAAAAATATACAATATGACACATTGGTATTTAATTTCCAGCGCAAAGGGTATTTTGCACCGGTAATATTCTTTTCTCTCAGCTCAAAAAGCACCTTGCACTGCTTTGTGTAGCTTTGCATCAATGAGGGATAACTGAGGTGCTGCTTGGGCGGATCAGCCCAAACACCCATTGGTTTGATGCAAATCCCAATTTACCAACAAAAGTAGACCAGACTTTGCGTCAAAAACTGATCTGATGCCTGCGGATCAGTCTCACACCATGAACGTCAGAGCAGATGTTGTCAGGAGTAGCAGGGCACACTTTGTAACTGTGACTCTGTACTTTATTTTGTTTAGTGCAAGACAGTTAACCAAATCTGGGTGCTGCACTATTTTGCATGGAAAATTAGTAAATCTTCTACTTCAGTCCTTGTATTCAGAGATTTATGGGGCGACTTTGAAATGGGTCCTGTGCTATATTCATGTACTTAACTTTACTTGCAAAAACACTTTTCAGTTTCTTACAAATTGCAGTCAAACACATTAAGTTATTCATTCCATGTCCTATATGCAATCCCTGTTTACAATTCTCATGTTTTATTACTTCATCTTTCATCCATTACAAGCCTCTGCTATTTTCAAGAAATTGTGTTTTTGTATTTTTTTCATGTAAAGTATGACTCTTGTGTAGGGCACACTGTGAACTAAGTTGCCTCCAAGTGTCCGACTAAGTTAAGGTTGTGGGTGCGTGCTGATGACAGTGCACGATTGAAAGCACTGGAGTTAAGGCTGAAGGTAGTGTGAGTTCCTCACAGTGACCGCCAGTGGGTCAAACAAGCATTTGCAATGCAATAGGTCTCGCATTTACGCGAGTTTAAGCTATTGGCATTGTAAATGACATTGCCTTTTATTTATGTTTTAAAAACGAAAACAAAAATAAAAAGCATTGTTAATTGCAATGTCAATAGCTCAAACCCGCGTAAATGCAACACCTATTGCATTGCAAATGCTTGTTAGATTAGTGAATAGAAACGCTCGCTTTCGGCCCGTGAGGCAAATTAATGAAATAAACAAGCGCGGTTGCTAAAGTGAAAGTGGACTGCGCTGCATATTTTAAAAAAATAGTGCTTACCGACTTATGAAGGAGACTGTATAACGCCACAAGTATAAGACCAAGTCCTCATAGGAGGTAACAATCGGCGACAGGGCAGTAACAAGGAGGGACTACTACATGAACATCCGATCTTTGGCCTCTCGGCTGGTTGCACAGTGGCATCTGCGCCAATTTTAATTGTGGGAAAGTGTTTTGAGGAGGTACATAGCTTTTCAAATATAGACAATGACACAGAAAATGAAAGAAGTCCTTACTGCTGAATAGTGAGTTCTCTGGTTGAGAGCAGGGAGTGGTGAAGTGAAAGAGATGAAAGCAAATAAATGCAGAAGGAGCAAGTGAAAAGACAGTGCATGAGATGACCTGTGAGATATGTAGATGAAGGATTACACAAAGATGTGGGCAGCAAAAGGATTTAAGTGGCCAACAGACTAAAAAGCCACAGAAGAAAGTGATATGAAGGGGAGAACTGGAGTGAACAAGAGTGACTGAAACACTCCGAAGGCACTACGCCTTCTCACATACATCATTGGTGTTTGATTCACTGTCTCATATTTTCAGAATGTAAAAATGTTCAACTTTAATTGTTCAGAACAAAATCATTGATATTCATTTATTTGCTACTGCTAACAGGCATTGGCAAAGCCAACAGGTCTGGCTTCTTTTATGTAGATATTTTGGTTGCTGTGTGATATGTCTGGATGCAATAACAAAAGTCTCAAAGACAGGCATCTAGATACTGGTCAGATGATAGGTGTATGAAGCACAGGATTTTAATTTCTATGTTTTAAGCCATGCTCTTAATTACATAGGCTATGACCCTTTGAAAAGGATTCCTAGTTACTCCAGTTAGGCCACATTCCTTTTAGAGAAACCTCATCTTATCCATCCCTGTTAGCAATGGGATTTCTGGTTGGCTAGGGCATGCGCCTACGCCAGGCAGAAGCCACCACTCTATTCAGGTCAAGGGAGTTACACAACGAAGATAAACCCAGATCACCCCCTTGATAGCTTGGCAGAGCAGTCAGGCTTATCTCACGGGCGATGTGTAAAGCGTTTGTGCAACACACACACACACAGCAGCGACACACTATGCACACCGCAAAGGAACTCCACACAAGGTTATATAAAAATAGTCTTTGTATTACTCATAAAACACATTAGAACGTAATTACATATGTCAAATAACAACTAGAGAGAAAGGGCATGAGCAGGCACTCCTGTACCCCAGTCAATATATTAACAACAACTAAGGGGTGACTAAGTGCAAACGAATAAAGAATATTTAAACAAAAAATCTATTTAGTGTCTTTATCTTTATATATATCTCTCTCTTACTAACCCCCTAAAGAACAAGGAACCCCTTAAAGAAAAATTCCTAAGGGGAACCAATGTCCCTGTGTGATTTCCAGAAGGAAAGGGAATCTTATTTCCAGAAGGAAAGGGAATCTTAAGATTCCCTTTCCTTCTGGAAATCACACAGGGACATTGGTTCCCCTTAGGAATTTTTCTTTAAGGGGTTCCTTGTTCTTGAGGGGGTTAGTAAGAGAGAGAGATATATAAAGATAAAGATACTATATAGATTTTTTGTTTAAATATTCTTTATTGGTTTGCACTTGGTCACTCCTTAGTTGTTGTTAACGTAATCACATATGTACACTGTGCCATCTGGCACTTAGCATGACTTTATAGGGATTATATACACTACAGGGCCAATCGGGCCACTGTCATCATATCACAGCTCACAGGTAGTGAAAACACCAGTAACTTCTGGTGAGGGTGCACTTAGTATAAATACATTAGACAGAAAATATCATAAGTAATGCACCAACTGAACCACTTGCAGCTGCGCACATACTACAAGTCCTATAGGCATAACATAATTTACTACCACCATTGTACATATCCTGCAGGTCCATATCTCATAAATGAAAATTAAAGTTGTGCTGTTCCTGAATGATCTAGAATCTAGCAATATACAAAGGACAGTAGGCTACAGAGTCAAAGAGATGGGAATCCAATTCTTTGGAATTTAATGCCCTCACACACCCAGTTGGGTATCATGCTTCATCATCGGGCTGCTCCTTCTCTGGCCGGCGCTGCAATGCCTGATGGACTCCTGATGAGGGGCACTATGGTGCAGATCTTTTTCTAAATAGCCGTTTGGTGCCGTGGGGGTGAGAGATTTAATGAGTGTAGATGTTTATGTGAGTTAAAACAGGGTTAGGAGTACCAGCAAAAAAAACAGCTGCTCAAGTTAGGGTACCCACTCCAAGATGGCGCCCACAGTAGAGAGAACAGCACAATGGCTGTCCTCACTCACGCAAGCGGTCCAGCTGGAAGCAATCAGGAGTTAACGAGGAGGAGCAGCGGGTATTTAAACTGAGCTTTTTCACTACACCACACCTCCCGGCAGCAGTGGGTAGGTCCTTGGACACATTGCGTACTACGCAAACGTGAGTACTATGTTAACCTTTATGGTCTGCTGATGTTCCACACTACCCACCCCTGTTAATGGGTTTCCTAGCAAGTTTAAAACATTCAACTAGGTAGATGCACTTTCCCTACCTCCTCTCCCTTTTTTTTAATTTCTTTAGCCCAACTTCAGTAACAAATATGAATCCTGTGTTGTTCCACCATAACTGGGATCACTTTTTAATGCTGTGGGCAGTGTTAATGAACTACCCCTGAATGATGTGCTCTTCTCTTTGTGCCAGATAGCGTGATGTAGGAGCATGTCATTATACGTTCTAAGGAGGCCCACAAATCCTATCCTCTAGTTTATTCAATTAAAACGCTATTAACTTCACAAGCTGGCAGCTTTTAACTGATCCTTTTTATCTGCATACCCCTGTAGTATATGTGGAAGTTTCTCATATCTTGACCTGCTGGGGATTGATGAAGCAGTAGTATATCCCAATTAGGGTGAGTCTTGTGCTCTTTCTACAGTTTTTGGTTTTTAATACACAGATTTGGTCACTACACACATGAGCAATAATGTGACCACTTCAATATTTGGCACCTGGTGTTTATATGCCTGCAACACCTCACCATAGTGTGCTGAGATTTAGACACACAAGGAACAGGACAGTAGTGTTTGATACTTGTGATAGTTGTTTGACATCATACATTAATATGTGATTTTCTCTTCATAATAGGTAGAACAAATACTACCAGTAATTAGACAGAGTAAGTCATGGTGGCTTAAATCCCAAACATTAATTCATTATTGTTTTCCAGTCCACCTTAGTGTAGATAATTTTTTAACATTAGGTCCTGACGAATCGCCTCTATACTTGTAGAATTGCAAAGAAACATGTTGACCAACCACACGGAAAAGCGCGACACCTAAGATATTAACTTAGCATTGCGCCTTTCCTCTTTATTTTAATCAGGGTAGGAGACCCCACAATTAAAGTAATTTTTGCTGGTACTCCCAACCCTTTTTTTAACTCACATAAACATCACACACCACTTATTCATCTACACTCACTAAATCTCTCACCCCACGGCACCAAACGGCTATTTGGATCTCTGCCAAAGTGCCCCTCATCGGGAGCGCGTTGGGCATTGCAGCGCCGGCCTGACGAGGAGCAGCCTGATGATGAAGCATGACACCCAACTGGGTGTGTTAGGGCATTATATTCCAAAGAAATGGATTCCCATCTCTTTGACTCTGTAGCCTACTGTCCTTAGTATATTGCTAGATTCTAGATCATTCAGGAACAGCACAACTTTAAATTTCATATTGCATTTGGGCAACTGTGCTGGACGTCATGTATATAATCCCTTTGTCCCTCTATTTGTAATTACCCATATCTCATAGACTCATCATGCCCCATTTGGCCTAAACTGCACGGTATACCATATAAATCATAAGCAGGGCATAACTGTAAGAGATGGCAACTGAATCATCAGGCAGGCAGCGGGCCTCTCCCCTTGTAGGCTCCTGTGCTACCCGCCCGCCTACCACGGAAAATAAGGAGATTCAGGATGGTTCCTCCCCACCCGAGGATTTCCAAGTTTACTCCTCATCCCAGAGGGGGAACGGGGAAATCCGGCGAGGTTTACCCCAAGTCGCCCGTAAGGCAATGTCCCCGGTACGTGCATATAAAGGTGGGGATATACGCCAATTCTTCCAGCAGGGAGACCTCGCTGGCCCTCATTCGCTGTTCGCACAGGGTAGTGCGGCTCTCCGCAATACCCGGAGCTACCGCCACTTGGTTGACGCTCCACGACAGTAGTGGAAAAAGAGAAGCCATGCCCCTAAGCAACAAGCATGTGTGGTGCGGAGAACCCCTCTCTGCAACACTGGCAAGAGGCTCAGCTTCAACTCGAGTTGGCTGACACGTTGGGGAGTGAGGACTGAGGAAATACCTCCAAGGTGCGGGAGGGGCAGTCCACCTCTCCCGGCGATGCTCACCTCCTTTCCTTGGGGTGTTGGACAACTGCTAGTCTTGGGCTTCCTCTTCTCCGAGAGCCGGCTGCCCAGAGCCTTCGAGGCTCTGCCTCTTTGCAGTAGTGGGCCCCGCCAACAACCAGGCCTGGCCTCTGCCTGGCATCCGGTTTCCGGTTCATTGCTGGTGATCCGCCTACAACCACGCAATCTTTGCCTGTCTTCCTGCTTTCTTTGCTGCGGTCAATGTCGCTGCTGCCTCCCACAAACAGGACTCGCAGGCGGGGTAGGGCTGCGCTCGCGGTCACACCCCAAGATACTCCGGGACACCAGAGGTAGAGTGCTCACCATGCGCTCTTGTGGCAAAATGAAAGCCCGCTTACCGGCAGTCAGGCACACAAGGTACTTTGCCTGTACCCCACCTCAAGTGAGTCCAGGACACATGAGACACTCCCCAGCACTATACACCCTTCTTCAGAGGACCAGGGAACAGGGAACAGATAGGCCAGCATGCAGAGCCTCCCACGGCGGTTCCCCCTGGCAAAGTGTCCTTCCTTCCAACCCAAGCACGCCCACCAGCACATGGGGTCACAGCCCCAACACTTATACTACTTTCAGTCTTTATTCTTCCCCCTGGCTCAGGCCTAAGCCCAGTCCAAACCACTTCTGAGGGTTACTTGCATTCACCTTTTCATGTGCACAAACACCCTCCTTTGTCAGTGTAGGCTCTGGCCCCAGACACACCACAAGGGGGCGGAGCCAGCATTATATAAGGCAGGCACAGTCCTATTCAGGTCCAGGTGCTACTCCTCCCACTACTCCACATGCAGCTCGGCCTTTTCAGCCTAGCTCTTACTCACCCAGCCCCTCTGGAGCCACTGCACCTCCCCAGCCCCTGTCATCCAGAGCCAGACATGCAATACACAACAGGCAGGCACAAAGATACATAGCACACAGAAATGCCCGCTTCTAAAAGTGGCATTTCTAAAATAGTGATAATAAATCTGCGAACACCATTACACAGTATGTATTACCACTATTCCAAACATACCAAACTTGATCACGCTACTCCTTTCATGTCAGGAATTACCACTGAAAAACATATCAGGGAATCCCCAATGCATTCCTATGAGAGGGCAGTCTCACAGTAGTGAGAAACCAAAATGTTTTTTTGTCACTACCAGGACATGCCACACAGTTAAGGCACATGTCCTACCTTTCACCTATAGCACACCTTGCCCATAGGGCTAGCTAGAGCCTACCTTAGGAGTGACTTTATGTGCCACGTGACAGCGGCAGTAAACTGCGCGTGCAGGCCCTGCAATGGCAGAGGCCTTAGACAGGTCTGAAATGCTACTTTGGTGGGTGGCGCTAGCAGAGATGTTGGCCCACCAGTTGCATTTAATTTACTGACCCTGGGTAAATGAGATACCACTTTACAAGGGACTGATAGGTAAATTAAATACGCCAAACAGGTGTAGACCAATCTTACCAAGTGTACCATAGAGAGCACTTGCTCTTTAACACTGAACAGTATTGATAAAGTGCCCAGAGTCCTAAAACCACCAACACCAGGTCAGAAACAATACCAGGAGGAAGGCAAACAGTTTAGGGATGACTCTGCAAAAAGGGCCAAGTCCACCAATCCCCCTTAAAGCACTGTTTGTGGTTTATGATAAGAATTTGTGCCTCTGAAGTAGGGTTCGGGCATTGATGAGGTCCTTCCTTTGCAGAAGCATACTAGCTCAAAATTAAAACTATGAAATGTTTCAAGTGCATTTGCACCTGTGCATTTGGTAGATTTGGGGCAGAGCAAGTCACATATTGATCATGTGAACCTGGTGTGCGACTGATTTTGCCCAGTCCTACCTGCCTTTCGAGGCACCAGTCCTTGAGTGTACTGCACAATCAATGTTATGTCCATCCAAGCTCTTTACCTGAATTTCTTTTCTGCTGTTATTGTATTCTTAACGAGACATTGCTAGGCACATGGTCCACGTTTTAAAGGCACTCTCCCAGAATGTTAGGCATGCCTGGATAATGCCTGCCTTGCCACCTTCTGCATTTGGTGAGGGAGCTCGATCCAGAGTTGGATGATGTGAGCAGCTGGCAATGAAGTGCTAGGCAACTTCATGCATGTACACTAGACGGGGTCCACGAGGCTTATCCTATGATTCCACTAATGAAATACAGAACATGGTCCATATGGCCCATCTTCAGATTCATGGAACCTGGACGTGGTCTGTGATGCATATCTTCCGATTCCACTCATGTTAGCTAGACGTGGTCTGTGATGCGAATTCTCATATTCCACTCATGTAAGCTGGACGTGGTCTGAGATGCGTATTCTCAGATTCCACTCATGTAAGCTGGACTTGGTCTGTGATATGTATCATCAGATTCCACTCATGTAAGCTGGACATTGTCTGTGATGCATATTCTCAGATTCCACTCAAGTAAGCTGGATGTGTTCTGTGATGCTTATCCTCAGATACCACTCATGTAAGCTGCACGTGGTCTGTGATGCGTATACTCAGAGTTCCCTCATGTGAGCTGGATGTGGTCTGTGATGCGTATCCTCAGAGTTCCCTCATGTAAGCTAGATGTGGTCTGTGATGCGTATCCTGAGATTCTACTCAGAGTTCCCTCATGTGAGTTGGACGTGGTCTATGATACGTATCCTCAGAGTTCCCTCATGTAAGCTGGACGTGGTCTGTATCCTCAGAATCCTCTCATGTGAGCTGGATGTGGTCTGTGATGCATATCCTCAGATTCCACTCAAGTAAGCTGGATGTGGTCTGTGATGCGTATCCTGAGATTCCACTCAAGTAAGCTGGATTTGGTCTGTGATGCGTATCCTCAGATTCCACTCAAGTAAGCTGGATGTGGTCGGTGATGCGAACCCTCAGATTCCACTCATGTAAGCTGAATGTAGTCTGTGATGTGTATCCTCAGATTCCACTCATGTAAGCAGGATGTGGTCTGTGATGCATATCTTCAGATTCCACTCATGTAAGCTGGATGTGGTTCTCAGGGCCAAGCCTCACACTTCACTCGTCTAAGCTAGACGTGGTAATAAGTCCTATCATCAGTCCGACGGGGTTAAAATGGGTGCTCTGGTGACATCGTAATAGGAACGAGCCATTGGTGTTGATATTAGACTATCCTGCTGTTTTCCACTAAGGTCTTCATGTTGGAATACTATTATTTGCACTCTCATCACATTCACAGAGGGATGTGTGTACCCCAGCCCTCGCTCACGTTTGTATGAACCCCGCGTGCATGTCAGCGTCCCTATACGTTAGACACAGCCTCCGTTCATCAAATGGACTCTTTTTCATGCTGCAGAATAGTCCTTCTGTTGCTTATGTCCGGCTGTACTTTTCTTAACTGTGCCACTTTGCCACAAAAATAAGCCTTTAGTTTCCTCACAGAAGCATGCCCAGTGAATATTCCTTTTAATTCATTATCTACGGTCACCCATCAGTTATGCAACAGTTGGAAGACGGCCCATATGAACGCTTAATTAGACATTTTAGTGCACGGCCGGAAATCCGTTCTCATGTCGCACCAGGAAACCCGGAAGAGACGCAGATAGTAGAAAGAATCAGGAATACAGGGCTACTGTTTATTTTTATAAGTGACATGCATGTGCCAATTTAAAGTTTGCCAAAAGTGCTATATTGAAGGCACTAGACACGGACGATCATCAATGAAATTATGTCACAGGCCATTGTGGAGGTCATTGTCCTCCGCACCTTCCTTGATCTGGGATGACCATTTGCATCATGTGGCAAGGTGGGGAGCTCCCCTGACTCTGCTGAAGGTGACAGCATTGGCACCATTGCAATGCCATCCAGCTGTCAGCTGGAACTACAAGGCTCAATGTCCTCATCTCTGCAGACACTGCAGCTCTTTATATGGCATTATACCTTACTGCTGAGATTGATCCTAGCTGTTATAGGCAACGACCTACAAGGAGTGTAAGGGCCTGTGACATTCAGTATAGCTTATCCTATTATAACAATCCGCCCGTGGAGTGGAAGTTGTTCTAAATTATTACATTGAAGCGGGAGAAAGAGAAAGATAAACTTAGGGATATTGGAGCAAAAAGGTCCATGCCAGCCATTATTGTCCAGAGCCAACCCATTGACTTTAATGGAGCTCTCACCATTTCAATGTTCTAATGAGATTATTACCCCATGCCTTCGTGGGATTTGATCCAGAGGGCAATACCCTCCCAACGTACAACCCTGCTTATGCTTGGTAGGTCGCGCAGCACGGTTTAAATGACATGAACTGAGAGCCCGGAGGAATGAAACAGGCAACACTGGTTACTTTCTCTTTTTCTGCCACGAGGTCGGGACGCCGGGTCTTTTATTGCACACTGGTACACATCATGGCTCATACCATCCCGCCATGCGTGACAGGATCATTCACGTATCCCCCTCTCTCATTTCACAAGTTGGGATGGTCCAATCCCAACATAACATTCCTCCTTTACCTAAACAAAGTAAAACATTAAAAAATCATGCTAGGACCTGCATGCAACCTGCAGATTTTAACTATCATACCCACAACTTTACTTTAAACAGTTCAGACACCATCACATGATGAACCAGAGAATATGCACGTACATGTTACACCTGAACAGTGAAAGGAAACATTCTCGGATTAATACGAAATCCTTCGACTTCGTGGAAGTCACTGTCCGAGGTTGTAAATTATATCTCCGATCTCCCCATGCCTTGCCTAAAGGAACAAGGATCCCCCGTCTCAGGCTCTTCTCGATCAGCACCAGTATTGTCCTGCCAAATATTCCCCTGGGATTCAGGGAGATCTGTCTGCCGGTGATGACTATCAAGCTCCCAAGATGGTGATGGAGGAGATGCACAGGCACCTCCTTGCAGACCTCTAACGTTATTGTCATCACCACCAGGTTCGTCCTACGGAGATGTACATCGAGTATTTTTTGACTTAGAATCTGGCTGTGTGTACAGTTTAAAGAAGATGGTCCTCATGATTGTCTCACCATTTGTCCAGGCAGTGAGTATAGTTCCTTTCAACGCACTCACCGTCCAAGGCTCAACCTAAAAAGGCAACATAAACTTGCTCCCCAGATGTCTGTTCTTGACAAGCACCAAATCACCAATATGGAAACTCCTTTACTTGGCCCGTCTCCTCCTTGACATGTTGTCATTATGTGCACAGTGCCGGTGCAACATGTCAGCAGCCTTCTCTCTGATGTCAGAAGTCTTTCCAACATGGGGAATGGTATCTCCCACCATCCGATTCATGCATAGTGTGCTGGGAGACACTCCAGTGGTAGCATGCAGAGTGAGGCCATGCTCACGGAGGAAAGCATACAAAGCTCACTCCATGTTATGACCATTGGCTAAAAGCAAAGTTTGCATCAAGTATTCTGCCTCCCAATTAGCCTGTGGCCAGATAGGAGTGATATTTTGATGAGGAAACCCTTTTGAGTCCATAAACTCAGCAAAATCTGACCAGAAAAAGGTGGACTATTATCTGTCCTTAGTTCCTTCAACAGACATGAGTGGCCATATCTTTCTCCAGTTGAAGTATGGCCTGGGCCACACTTATTGATTCTAGAACCTCCCCTTCAGGGTGCTTTGAGCAATCATCTATCACCACCAACATGTGGTGACCATCGGGTAGGCTTCCAAAGTCAGCCTCGTTCTGTACCAGGGAATGGATGGAATGGATTCTTTAATGAGGAGTGAAGGTGGCTTGGCAGGACCAGCAGCCTGGCACATGGAACACTGTCTTGCGGTGCATTCTACCCGGTCATTTAATCCAGGAAACCATACATTGCACCTGAGCCTAGATTTCGTCTTCACCACTCATTGCCGGGCAGAGTAGGCTATATCTACCAACTGGTTTTGCAATGATGCCGGAATCACCAAATGTGGACCCCTTAGCAGGCACCCTTCGGGGGAGACAGCAAGTTTGTGTCTGACGCTATGTAGCGAATGAGTGTGTGCCAGTCTCCAGGGACCATGGCTGAAATTACAAATTGAAGACATTCATTGAACTGGGTCACTGCTATGATGTCGTCCAGGGCGATAGGCAGCAGCCGTGAACACTCTACCACCAGCTGCACATACTCTTCGACTTCCTCAGCTTCTAATGCTACACCAACTGTGACAGGTCTTGCATATTGGGATAAATAGCGGAATTTTGTGATCCTGGTTGATACACTACAGAGAAGTGGTATTCCTGTAGCTGAAGGATCCACGCCTCGATCGTGGGAGGTGGCTTTGACGATGATCCAGTGGATAGTGGAATCAGTGGCTTGTGGTCCCTGTGAACTATAAATGGTTGGCCATAGAGATATAAGTGAAAATGGCGAAACCCCAAATGTCTTTCTCATCAGTATGAAAGTATAACTGCTCAGTCTCTGTTAGAGCACGACCGGCGTACGCCACCGGAGTCCATTCACCATCATTTTGCTTTTGAGATAGAACTGCCCCACAGCCAGTGGGGCTTCCATTAACCGACAGTTACGATTCATTGCAAGGATCAAAATAGGCCAAAGTTGTCTGTGTGGATAGAGCTTGTTTTGTCTCTTGAAAAGCTTCCTCTTGGTTGGGCTCCCATCCTCACACTGCATTTGTTTTGGTTAGTTCTCAATGAGGGGGCGTGAGGGCAGTAAGATTTTGAATGAATTGGCCACAATATGTGACCATCCCCAGAAACTGTGCAAGCCTGTAACACTGGTTGACGGTGGGGCTGATTAAATGTCTAACACCATGGCAGGAGCAGGCATGACTCAATTTTCGGTGAAGCGGTAGCCAATGAAGGGGATCTCCTTTTAAAGAAAAGCACGCTTCTCGCGGTGTAGGGTGAGACCACTGTCCTGTAATCGTTGGAACATTGCCCTCAGCCTGTCAAGATGTTCCTCATCAGTTTGGGCGTGTACTAGGATGTCATCATTGACATTGAGGACCTCCATCAGTGCAGCCAACACACCTCTAATTGTGTCCTGAAAGACTTCCCCTGCACTTGACACTCCAAAGCTAAGCCGGTGGTATCGGCATAAGTCCATATGGGTAGAAAATGTAGTAATGGCCCTTGACTCCAGAGCCAGCAGCAGCTGATAATATCCTTCTCGGAGATCCATTTTATAAAACTATCTCGATCCTCTCACTTCAGCAACTATGTAATCTACGGTAGGCGTCAGGTGACATTCACGCATGATGGCTATGATAGGCATGCGCATGTCAACCCAAATCCTGATTTCACCTAGCTGCTTAGGCTTGAGAGTGATCACAATCCAAGATGTTGGGCTGCCTATCCGCTCAATGTCAGCCTGCTTCAGTTTACTCAGTTCATCCTCCACTTTGAGGTGCAGATGGAACCCACCCATCAATGTCTCAGTGCAACCGGTTGGATTGACTCATCAATGTGGAGGTGTATGAGGTGATCTTTTAGGCATCCGATTCCGTTAAACAGCTGGGAGAACTTGGCCCTTAAGTATTCCACACTCCCTAGGATATTAAGGAACAAAATGATGGTGCTGAATGGAACAGCCAGGCAAGTCTGATGAGAGACAGGTGCCAGGTGGGGGAAAACACGTGGTGGGCGATGAGCGGTGCCCCACGCAAATATTAGAAGCCACCAAAACTCCCCCCAGGATGCAGAGTTCAGGACTCGCACTGTGGGATGAACACCATGTAGCAGAAGTTGCTTCTCAGTGTGGGCAGATGCCCTCCACAGCAGAAGTCCATGGGAAAGCGAAGTCACTGTGAGAATAGTGACTTGCATGCTCCTTGATCCCAACCACATTCGACACAGGCTGCACCAGCATGCTCAGCAGCACAGAACCTGCAGAGGCAACCCCCTTGCCAAGAGCGGGGCCATGATGACAGAGTGCGTCAGGAAGAAGGTGTGTGCGGCCACAGTGCTGTTTCCAAGGCCGCCTCTAAATGCAGGAGCATGCCCACAGAGGGGCCACCGTCACAGCTGAGCAGCCCGCCTGAAAGGCATAAGCAGTTGCACAGCCGCGGAGCGTGGCGCAGCCGGGAGCAACAGGCATTGCTCCCCAGCCAGCTGACACACAGCAGTTTGCCAGACAGCAGACACTGGCAGAATGTGCTGAGCAGCATACGGGCAGTAGATCAGAAACAGGGTGCATGGGTGGGGATACTGTACCCTCGCTTTTCGCCAATTTGTTAGGTCGCGAAAGCACAGCCTAAACGACATGCACTGAGCGCCTGTAGGAACATGGCCGGACTGGGAAGAGAAACCAGTCCTGGCAATTCCACTCAACTTGCCCAAGGGGGGAGGGGGTTGGGGGCTGTGTTACTGAGAAGCTCGAGTTGCAAGCACCACTGCTGCATCTTTTTTAGGTCTCCTCCTGCGAAAGACTGCGCACATGCGCAGTCTCGCTGTCGAGACTTAATGGGGTAGAGAGAACATCACTAGCGAGGTTAAGCCCCCCCCTCTTCTCCATTGGCTGGCCTCCTAAATGGTGCCAGCCATTGGAGAAGAGGTCCTAGAGACGTTCTTCTTTCAAATTCTTTCTATCTAAGCCCCTTCCTTTTCAGATTGGGGGGCGTGTATTCCTGCTGAAGTAAAAGGTTCCTTATCTTCTTTATGGGTCCAGATAGTCCCATAATGAAGATAAGGAACCTTTTAAGTAAGCAGGAAAACACGCCCCCCAGTCTGAAAAGGATGGGGCTTAGAGAAACTTCCATCTGTGCCTGCTACCTCGCTGTAACCCGCTCTGTTTAAATGTTTTTTGTGCAGGTGCCCACCCCGCGACTTTGCTTAAAAGAGAAACTTCCATCGGTGCGGAGTCGCTTCCCACACACGGGAGCTCCGGGCTGCTCCTGCTCACGCCTCATCCCTCGCTGGCTGACCGGAAGTGACGCGCTTTCACCTGCTGCTGCTGCCTCAGGCTATGCTGTGGTTGGAGTTGGCAGCGGACGCTTGAGAGCGAGTACGCGGATCCGTCGCCTGCCCCTGCTTCTCGTCACAGCCGCCGCCTGTGGGATGGGGATCCGAGCCCCTCTGCTGCCCTTGACGGCTTTGCTGCTGGTTGGAGTTGGTGAGTCCGAGCGCTCATGGGGTGACCTGGGAGGAGCCGCGGGCGGTTGGTGCTGGTGGGTAACCCCACACAAAGCGAGTGGCGCTACTGACAAGGAAGGTGGTACAGAGAGTCGTCAAACTCCAGACCGTTTCACCGATGTGGTGTCCCACGGCTGAAGTTCCCGTAACTTGTTTTTATTTTGTTTTTAACTGCACACATCCCTCGCTGCACCCGGCCATGAAGGGGGCTGTAAAGTTAATGTCTCTGTTCCCTGGCCCCCATCGGCCAGGCTTTCCTCCGAGAGAGAGCGCTTCCACTCCCGCTCGCCCTCCCTCGATCCTCAATACCCAGAGTCGATTCCCACGGCACAGGGCTGCCGCTCTCCTAGTTGCCGGTTGTTATGGTGCTCCTGCAGCTGGCCATGTTTTTTCCTTCCTGTGTTTGTTCTGGTGGCTGCTTTATCTGTTCTGTAGTTTTGCCTTTGGTTTCTGGTTGCAGCCAGGCTCGGTCAGTGGGTGCAACAGTCCTCGGGCGGGCGGCTCTCAGAGGATGTTACTGGCGCATTGTTTATCCTCATCCGTGCACGCATGGTCTGGCATGATTGTGACTGAAGGGAGAGTCTGCTGCTTTTAGGAAGCACACTTAGTGGGGACCCTGGTGAGGTCTCATAACTGTGTTGAGTGACCAGTTGTGTTGTCTGATCCACACCTGTTTTTTGTATGATAGCCGATTTAATTTCTTACTTTACAAAAGCACATGGTTAGAGACCGTATTAGCCACAATCATAAAACATTGTTTTAAAACGTATATAAACTCCAGGGCTATTTGCTTTTAAGAGAAGCTGATGGACACGTTAACTATGTGTCGGTAGCACTGAAGCCACTGCTTCTTATCATTGTATAGTACTTTTCACGTCACAATGTAACAGTAACCTACTTTTGTGATCACCTGTTTATTTTGTGGAACATTAAGTTAAAAGCACACCCAAGAAAATGAACACTTGTTTCTTAAAGTGCATGCTCTAAAGTGTGGCTCTGTGTGTGTGTGTGGCTCTGTGTGTGTGTGTGTGTGTGTGGCTCTGTGTGTGGCTCTTTGTGTGTGTGTGGCTCTCTGTGTGTGTTTGTGTGGCTCTGTGTGTGTGTGTGTGTGGCTCTGTGTGTGGCTCTCTGTGTGTGTGTGGCTCTCTGTGTGTGTGGCTCTGTGTGTGTGTGTGTGGCTCTGTGTGTGGCTCTGTGTGTGTGTGTGGCTCTGTGTGTGTGTGGCTCTGTGTGTGTGTATGGCTCTGTGTGTGGGTGGCTCTGTGTGTGTGTGTGGTTCTGTGTGTATGGGGCTCTGTGTGTGGGGGGCTCTGTGTGTGGGGGGGGCTCTGTGTGTGTGTGGGGGGGCTCTATGTGTTTGTGGGGCTCTGTGTGTGTGTGTGGGTCTGTGTGTGTGTGTGTGTGGGGGGGGGGGTCTCTGTGTGTGTGTAGGTCTGTGTGTTTGTTTGTGGCATTTGTGAGAGATTAAGCTATTGCCATTGTAAATGACAATGCAATTTATTTATCTGTTTTCAAAACCAACACATAAATAAAAATGTTGTCATTTACAATGCCAATAGCTCTAACTTTTGCAAAGGCGAGACTGTTGCATTGTAAATGCTTGTTTGTTACAGGGTTCAGATATTGCAAGACTGCTTCTAAACTGGCCCCATCCCTCTGGCGCACTGGGGAAACGCCCTGTGCCTACTACGGACAGTCTGGCCCTGCGTAGCAATGAAACAGGTGACACTGGTTGCTATCTCTTTTTCTGCCATGGGGATGGGACCCTGGGTCTTTTATTGCACACCCATAAACGTAATGGCTAATAACATTCCCCCCCCCCCCCCGTGCGTGACGGGGTCATTAAAGTTAACCCCCCCCCTCACTTCGCAAATCGGGATGTTCCAGGCCCAACATAACACTGTTGTCAGTTGAAGACAGCAGAAATGGCTCAAAGTGACAGCCATGACATGGGGCCTGTTAAATACATCAAGTCCTAGTGCGTAGTAGTAAATTACTGCGGGAGATTATAATAATCAGAACTTCGTCCCACCCTTTTTACAGCCCAAATATGAGTGACCCTTTATTCTAACCACAGAGTTCACGTGTCCACCGGAGAAGGGCTGTGAAGAAGTGGGCCGATCGGATATGCATCAAGAAAAATTCCCTCCGCAGTCACCGAGCATGAAGGCTCGAGCAGTGACCTGCTGCGTTCCTTTGACAAGGCGCACTCCTCGTCAGCGGCCCTGCAAAACGCAATTTATTTCTGGCACCTCTGACTTAATGCATACGGTTTCGGAGAGACAGAGGGTGCCGTTGCTAGGCGACGTCCCTCCGCTGACACACGCACACACAATGCGTTTTTTTGTACCTTGTACTCCAGGTAAGCCTGGCAGTGCGGCGCGCTGCTTAGATGTGGCTGAAGACTGCAATGTAGACATCCAGCCTTTGAGAGCATTACAGTTCTAAGGAATCTTTAAGCCGCAAAAATCCGGAATACATAACATGTTCCATAAAAAATGTCATATTTTGAAAACAAACATTGGTGCGGAGATTCCCGCCAACCCCTTCTCCCTTCGATAAATAACACTTCGCTGATGTTCTATTTTAGATTTATTCATATATTCTTAAAGACAAAGGACACTTCGCTTTGAGATCCTAGAACTGACTGCACGAAAGTGCAAAGGCCCATTCTAGCAAACAAATATTTCTGTCTCGTATGTTTCATCTGTTTAAGGATTTTATAGAGCGAGCACGCATTTTGGGGTTTCTTGGTGTTCAGTGAAAGTGTTAGAACTTGTTTTGTGCCCTAAGCGATGCATGATTAAAATCACTGACGGATCCGAGCTGCACTTCAATGATGCAGTCCGATAAGGCTGAAACTCGCCAGGGCTTCTTGTGTTATGGCTCAGAAAAGAACCTGGCATTAGAAGGCTCAAGACTGGTTTGTATATGGTCGACTTCCATCCGCCTATTGTTTTTCTGCAGGGGACATAATGATGGGCTTTATTTAGAACATGGCTGCAGTATACTAGTCTAGCAGGGAGCACAGTACATGACCTCCACAAACCTGGCGGAGGACCATACCTGGTCGAGATCTTTGTGCTGTGTATGGATCTGCCATGACAGCGGCTCCGTTTACGGCATTCAACGTTTGCCAAGCAGGCACCATGATTTTCTTATCCTGAACAAAAAACAAATTGATTGATGCGTAGGGAGTTTTCTTCCTGCACATGGCGGCCATTTAACATGTTCCCAGTCTGTGTCTGCCATGCAGAGAAAGACACAGATTGGAAAAATGAGTGATGCTCGCTTTGTCCTCAATAGAATGGGGCAACCACCCATATGCCCTAGTGGTCCTCTGACTGTGGTACGACTGGGTCAGATGTTACCAGCCAGGGTTTGTATACCAATGGCAGACCCTGTGTGTACCGTCACCAGAGCATTTCCTCACTCTAAGCATGGAGGAGGAACTTCATGATTGGCAGGGTCGGAAGACTGCTGGTTTACGGTGTTCATCCCATTCTGCGAGAACTCTGAACCCCAGAGTCTTTACTTGAAACAAGGAGCGACAACGCCAATTGGAGAGCAAACAGATGTTCATGTCTTAGGGAATGGTCCAGCTAGGAAACGTAAACCTACTAATACTGGTTCTTGAAAGAGTAGAACCACCAGGATTGAGACTGTGTGAATGGAGGGATCAGCTAAGGCTGTACCATCTCAGCTTCTATCTCAAGCAGGAAGAACTGTTCCATTTGCGGATTCGTTGGCCATGAAACTAACCTTGAAGGAAATATGCTGCTGTTTACGGAGCAGGTCCCAAATGATTCAAATCCTCCAGCTCGAACTTCTAAATTCCCACAAACAGCTGACCTGTGACGCTGTGTTAACTAGAAATTTGGGAGAGTCCAAAAAAAGATAATTAATGCAATCCAGTTGTGATCTTATGTAAACCCAGTGGTGTAAATCAAGGAAAAATTATATGCAATATTTATAACTGTCATAAAAATAAAGCAGAGACAAGGGTAGCAGAGAGAGTTCAGGATCAAATCTAAAGCTTGAAACTGACGGCCCAGGCACATTTGCATCTCTGCCAGCGATTAGGTAGATGACCAGAGTTCGTTACTGCCACCAACCACAGTCTCCTCTGTGTTAGCAGAGTTTAGTTCAGCCAATGGCAGCTCATCCAGTTCAGAACCTCCAATGATATTTGCTCTAGTGGTGCGAGACATGCGATAGATTTGCAAGAGGATTTTTGTTCATTAGAACACCAGACAGAACCCAGCAAGACGGTTTAATGTGTTAACACTTGCCACTTGCACCTGCAGTTGCATGCATGTCACTAGTTCAATTCTGCCTGGTAGACTCATCCTTCCATCTTTCTGAGGATGGTAAATTGATTACCATGAAATTGGGTAGTCTTACCATCTGTTACTTGCAGTGCTTTGATAGGGCATGAGTGCGACATGTACCAGTATATACAGCAAGTTAATAATAAACAAGTTATTAAAGTAAATTATTGAAACAAACAGGGAATATAAAAATATTTCTATGCTGTATTTTAGGAGACAAATAATCTTTTTTTTTTTTAGCTCTGTTCGCTATGAGTATTGAATTAGCTTAGCTTTAGGAAAGCTTGGATAAAAAAGGCAACTTGGAGTATGACTAGCGCAACAGCCACTGGTATGTCCCTCTCTCGGGCTTCTGAAAAATGCGAAGAACATGATGGATGACTTGCTTAGACTATCCTCAAAGATGGTCATGACGGTCTGATACACAGTGATCTTTTAGCAGACTACAGTGCAGTCGCCCACCATGCAGAAGTGGTGGATAGAACTAGTGAAAGCTTGGTTGGACTTTTGCAACACAATCTACATCAACATTCCCTTAAAACTATTTATTGTACTTCAGCAGGTTCAAACCCAGTCTGCCAGACTGATCTCAGTCACCAGAATACAGAAGCGCACCAAACCACATGATCAGCTTATTGGCTTTCGGTGCTTACAGAATCTCATGTCAAATTGTGTTGGAGCAGAAGTCCAGGAAACGTTCTATAACTGGAATCGCATTACATTTCAAATTTTGCACACTAGCAAATTCTCACATGATCACTCCACAAACATTCAACTGACTGAAGCACAATAGCAGACTGGTAAACGGAACATTCTCGTCTCAGAATGGAGAGCAGAACCCAAACTTATCTTTTTCTGGATAATCAGTTAGTCAAAGCTAACCCAAGCTACATCCACCGAATGTAGCTCAACCTTGCTCTGATCCATGAACGATGACACATGGATTCATTTCAGAATCAATTGGCAGTGAAGGAAGATTTAAACTACCTCTCAAGCAACCCTGCCACAAAAGTAATGCCCAAGCATTGCTAGTCCTACTCAGGGCCGGACTGGCCATAGCAGGCACCAGGCGTTTCCCCGGTGGGGGCCGGTTTAGACCCATGGGGGGCCGTTTTTGTTACCGGGGCTGGTTGTGCACCATAGCATCGGCCCCCTGTAACAAGAGCGGCAGCGGTGAGACGGAAGGAGTACTTCCCACTAGCACCCACGGGGGGGGGGGGGGGGGGGGGGGCGGCCGAGCTGCTTGCCAGGGCCAGTTTCGGTTCCCAGTCCGGCTGTGGTCCTACTCAACGGAAAATGGACTGGTAAGTGCAAAGAAGAGAGTCGCTGTGGGAGATCTCCAGCAGGAAAGCAGTAAACCAGTGGATATTGCGCCATTTTAAACAGCAAGCATTCTGTAGTGGCCGGAAGAAGACAAAGCAGCATATTACTAGACTCCTATAAAAATGAAGAAAATAAATACATGTATATTAAAAAGTGGGGTTAAAGAAGTAAGAAGGAGAGGGGGTTTATCAGGCAGTGTCTTCATTGAGAAGCATTTGGGATGAACTGAGATAATTGATCATTCTTATAAAAAGACATGGCAGGCGTGCAAAGGAAAACTTGATTAAAAGTGTGGGAAGTCTAACTCGGCTAACGCACTCTTTACAACAGATGCGTTGAGGTGGTATTTCCACAGAGATGTCCAGTGCATTGGTATGTCTAAAGTAATGTGAATCCTTCACTAGTTTGTGCCAAAGTGGGATTCGACTGGAAATTAAAGATCCTCTTTTTTTCTTTAAGACAATAAACCTTTTGAAGCCTGGGCATTAGCTTCAGTTAATGCCGATCCTGGAACATCACCAAATAATTTGTTGGCAGGGTGGGCGCTGCAGGATTCAAATGTTTAATTTCCACAGGTTCAAAATAAGTATTATTATTATTTGATGCAATTTTGATGTCCAGAGACATGTTTTTGTCAGCTAATTTAAAAGCGCAATTTTATAAAACTTTATTTAGATTATATATTTATATTATACGCCGGAACGGATGGCAAAATGGGGCACACAATATGATGGTAAATGTTTTCGTTGTGGTAGCGAGAATGCTAATAGTTTACATATTTTCTTTAGTTGTAGCAAGTTGTTTCAATTTTTGACTAGTATAGAAGAGTTTCTTACTATGATTACTCATACTTCTGTTAAGATTTCTCCAGCTCTTATGTTATTAGGCGTAGGACAGAATGTAGGCAATGGAACTGCTTTATGTAAATATAAGCACTTCTTATTTGTAGCCATGACCGCAGCACGCTTGTGTATTGCAACAGATTGGCTACAACCTGAGGCCCCAGCCTTTGAATTTTGGAGAGCTAAATTATATAATCTATACGAATTAGAATGGAGTCTTTATGCTTTAAAGGGGGTTCAAAAACGTCGACTAGGCATGCTGATTTGGGGGGTAATCAATGAACATTTAGAGATGTGAAAAAGTTGATTGTTATATGATTTAATGTTTTAAGTTTTATGTATCTGATGTTATAATTGTTTCATTTTTTCTTGCTGGTGTTGTCAACTTGATCCAACTGTGGAATAAAAAAAAATAATAATAAAAAAATAAGTATTATTATTCGAACATGTAAAGATCTTTCTAACCTCAAATAAAGGCCTGTTGTAAAGATGTTTAGTTTGTGTTGAACAATTTTCAAAATGCACTTTTAAGAAAGTACCCCAGTATCTGTGCTTTTTTTAGATAATATTTTATCATGCAGTATTCCAAATCGCCTGTAGGAGTGGAGGTATAATTCACTGCAAAAGATATTATCAGTTATTTGAGGAGGGTGCAGCTAAAAAGGGAGAGTTGTACAAGTGGTCAGACACACGCCTGGGCATAGCCAAAGGGCAGCTGGTGTCCAGAAGGAAGATGGTGAGAGCATCTGTGAACGAATTGCCCAATGATACTGAACTCAAGGACCAGTGCATTGTTTTACTAAAGAA
This sequence comes from Lissotriton helveticus, assembly GCF_964261635.1. NCBI lineage: Eukaryota > Metazoa > Chordata > Amphibia > Caudata > Salamandridae > Lissotriton > Lissotriton helveticus. Next base: position 1,642,207,422 of record NC_136057.1, read on the forward strand.
AGACATCTCCAAAACTGACCAACTCGACCTTTTACAAAAACCTCATTACCGACGAGTAACATAAACATAAAGTCTGCAACTGCTCTGCAAGCTACAACGGTAGTCAACACTTCTCTGCTTTCCGCAGCTGAATTCACTATGTGACACACAGATACACGCTTTGCCAGGATGGTTTTCCCTTAGTGGGGAAAGAGTATATGGTGGTTGTTGAATTAAAACTGAGGGATGTAGGTGAAGTGAGGCAAAGCCCAGCCAAGTGGATAATGTTCTATCCTCACAGTTTAATATGTTAGCAGGATTGTAGTTAACATATAAGTGTTTCGGCTGACCAGTGCATTAGCTTTCTTCAATTATCTATACTCTAATGGCTGACCCTTAGTCGTTGCCCGAAACATATATCCACCATCTCCCTGTATGAGAAGGGAAATGCACACCTGTACCAAGGTAGGGCGTGCTGTCATTTGACCTACACCCTTTTGAGTTTTACCAAATCCGCAAACCTCTATTAAATAGCTAAGGAAGCAGTTTTCAGTTCTGCCAGTAGGTGACATGGTGGCAAAGGTTTGGTACGGGAGAAAGAATCTACGCACCACAAGTATTAAAAATCTAAGTTGTTACTTTGTAGGCTACCATCGAGTACTAAGTTGCTGCGTTCCATAATCTTTACCGATATTTATGCTTGAGATGTGCAACAAAAAACACATGCTGATGTTATCACTTTAGGGTTAGTAGCTTAAGGCAATGTCGGCGGTCTGACAGCCAGGAAACCATCCATTACCTACATGCTTGTCCACCTCCAATCCCTTTCCTCTCCAAATAACCTTACTGATTAACTGCAAAGGCCATTGTAGGTTCTTATTTGGTGGCGTTAAATAACTTGTCAAACTTGAGTCTGATGACAAGCCAGCACTCCCTGTTCGGAAAGGCCCTGCCTACTGTCCAGCCAGTAAACCTGCTGTCAAAGGAGAGAGGGTAGTTCTGAAGGTTAAAGGCCAATGCCTGCCTTCCAGCCTGTAGGCCTACTGTCAGGGGAGGTGGGGCACTTCCAAAGGATAAAGGCCCTACCAGTGGCCAGTCTGTAGGCCTTACAAAACAAAGAAGTGACCGGATAGGTTGTTCTACCAATCTTAAGCAACACCTAGCCAACAAATCTCAAGTGAGCGCTATTTGCTATGCATCGTTTTTAATTTTTCATATTATTTTTCATAACATTTCATCATGTCCTAAAAGCGACACAGGTGTAACACTTTCGTCACCTACAATACATACAAATCAAGAAATCAAAAAACATGATGGATATTCAGAACCGCTCACTTAGGATTTGTTGGCTAGGTGTTGCTTAAGATTGGTAGAACAACTTATCTGGTCACTTCTTTGTTTTGTAAGTTAGAGTGGTCCAGGCCAGATAGTGATAGGACCCAATCCTTTCTTGTTTTGACTGTCTGTAGGCCTGTCATCAAGGTAGAGAGGTCTGTTCTGAAGATAAAAGTCACAGCCCGCTGTCCATTTTGGACACTTTCCATCAAGGGAAGGAGGGCTGCCCAGGTTAAAGGCCCTACCCGCTGTCCAGGCTGTAGGACAGTCCTTAAAGGTGGGAGGTTTGCTCGAAGGTTAAAGTCCCTGCCTACTGTGCAGCCAGTAGGCCTGTCGTAAAGGGAGGGAGGTCTGTCCTCCAGGAGGTAAAAGGCCCAGCCCGCTGTCCATCTTGTGGGCCGGTTGTTGATGGAGGTAGTGCTGCTCTGAATGTTACAGGCCCTCCCAGCTCAGTTCTTGGACATCAAGGCTTCGTCACTTGAGGTGCTTACCACAATCTTCTACTTTTTGACAACAATGCATGTTGGGGTCTCGGGGATGGAACTAGGCTTCGGGTTTCAGACGTTTCATTGGATGACAATGGTTGACATGGGATGACAGCTAAGCCCAGGAGCCGGTATTCCATAAGAGAGGACCTCGGGTTCTGTAAGACCCGAAAGTCACGAGAGCGAGCACTTCAGTGATGTCACTTCAACACACTGGCAAATCTGGGCACAATCAGCAAACCTTCTTACGGGGCAACCAATAATTCTTTCAGACGAAGCAATGATGCAAAACGAGGTGACTTGTATCCAGCACATAATGTCACTTACAAGTGCTCTGGATGAGTTAGCCTGTAGTCTAGTGTAGTGAGAGCAGCGATCTCTCGTGGCACAGACAGCCTGGGAGAGTCTGTGCAAAGGAGTATGCATAACGCCTTGCAGCGCGAACCTTCCAAGATACCAAAAGTGCTATTTTTAAAACCAATTGATATTTAAAAATAAGGCATACAAAAGATATTTATAGGAGGAATTATGTAGCACAGTGGGGCAAATAGTTCTATTGAGCAAGATAAATGTGCCGGCAACATGATATCTAAGGGCGGGTGCAAAGAGCCATCATCAAGGGGCAGCTGCACCTGATCAGCCTTCTAGATGACTACGCCTGTACCCTGTCCAAAGGTTAAACACAGTGCAAAAGTCTAAGGTTCATGTGGGTAGACGGTATCTACCCACTCCCTTCACAGGGTGGACGCAGTCTACCCTGCCAAAGGTTTGGCCCCACAGAAATATGGTGAAATCATCCCACCAAGACACATTCAGCAGCTCCGGCCGGTTGTCTGCTTTTGTTCCCAGCAAAAAAAGGTGTCGGTGGGGAAGCGGCTTATCAGATTCCAGCTGGGCCTTCCGGCCTCCTTTTGTTGGAGTATCCTGGCTGGGAGCTACCTAGCACAAGACTCTCACCTAGATGCAATAGAGGGGAAACAAAGGCGCACAGCTTATTACTTCACAGGTACAGAGGAGAGGCATGCCTGTGACTGTTCAGACCCTGTGCATAATAGCTATCCATGGAAGGTAAGAATGCCAGATGTGTTGGTGTGCCCCACCATTTACACAAATAACAGTTTCAATACCACTATTTTGTTTTATTTCTTTTATAGCGCTATAGTGCTACTCATCCCAGTGCATGGTGTCAAAGCGCTTCACATCTAACGTTCACACTATACATTGAAAATAAATAATATGTGTGTAAATCAATGTGTGTATTACATAAAACAGTGAGTGTTACAAGGTATAGGAGTCACATGTCCTTCATAGCTCACGGTGCTATATTAGAAGGATTACAATTTATAAACTGCAAGTAACAAAAGGATCTCTGTGTTAAAAGCAGTACCCCACTTACATATGTACATAAATTACAAATCTGTCATCTGCAGGTTACATAATGTGCTTTGCAGGAGACATTTGCCTTTTATGCGACTTTGATTCAAAACTGGGACTAAACAAAACACAGATCTCTCCAGCAAATACTTTAACCATTAGAGTTATCTTACCATTATTTTTTTATTACCTGCGATTTAGTTGGCACACAAAGATCTCTGCAGCAGGTACCTTAACTCCATAAGATATTTTAAAATGAAGACTTTTTCACCAATTAGGCAGAACAGATTTACTACCACCTTTCTCCTTGTTGCCAGTTACTTTGTAACGTTTTAATAAACAAATGTATAAATTGGGGTCCAGATTTTGCGTCTAATCTAACTAGTTAAATATTGTAATGCAATCAAATGTTGTAATGCACTCAAATGTAGTCATGATAGTCCTGCTAAACATATGTGTGAATTCTTAAGATTTTATGTCACTTCTTGTGATATCACTTCCTGTGAGGTCATGGGTAATGATGCCACGTGTGATGTCATGCGCTGCGATGTCACGCGCTATGATGCGGCTTGCTTACTGCCTAACTTGGTTAGTCCCCCTTCTTTTTTTAGGACTTGTGTCCTGGTTAAACAGACACAAGTCACTCAATGGCGTCTTTTTATCACAATCGTATTAGTAGAAGAAGTGACATCACACGGCCTTTGACCTTAGAGCGCATACGTGGCAGTGGCCTTGATAAAAGTCTGTAATTGAAAAATCAAATGATGCGATTATATATAAGCACTGATTGATATGCATACTTTGCTTTAAATGGCAGCCAAAATTAAAGGAGTTATACTTTGTATATCTATATGTAACCTGTATACTCATCAAGTCCATCACAAATAGGGTGGGAGAAATGTTTTGTCTGTGACAACTATAGGACAAATGTACTGCCGCACTTACCACCAAAAATGGAATATGGTAAAGTCTGTTTTTTTAATTTCTCAGGCATTGTAGCTATGAGTCCTGCAGCAGGTGCAGTGGCACTGGAAACCAGGACTGCGATGGGCTCACTACACCTGTATTGTCTACCCAACTTGGTGAGAACGGAAAGACATTTTCCTCCCTTGCATTAGGACTCCTGGCACCTTACCAACCACTCAAGATTCACCCGAAACTGCTACTGTAAAAGGGAAGACTGAATGCCTCCACTGGTAAGGAGCGACAAGGGAGAACCAAATATATCTATATATGTGTGTGTGTATCTGTGGTTTCTCCACATGGAAACGCACTATCCATGTACAGAAGTAACATATAATTGTGCAAATTAATATTTCCATATCATTTACGTCTGGAAAGTTTTCCACATATTAATAATTCTGCACATGGCAACCTTGGTGCACTGGAGTATTGGAGGAAATCTACGACTTATGAATTTTGCAGAAGTGCTCTTGGGAATCGGTCAGAAATCTACTCCAAACAATAGAGTAATTTCTACTCTACTTGATATCTGACGTTTAAAAAGCTAGCTTTGTGAATCAGGCCGTTTAATTGTTTATTATCCTAGTTAAATACCGCACGGTTTTAAAATTCCCATCTATTCCAATGAGCAGTGGGACTTCCAAAACTTGAAGCCTGCCAAAACCTAATGGTTTTACAGTGCAGTACATTCTGTGATGCAGCTTGTGGCAAAATAATACACAACTCATCGCAAAAAGGCCGAAGAAGGATTATCACAGTGAAAATCTTCTATCCGTAGGGTTTGTCGGCTCCAAGGCTCTTGCCTACTATGCTAATCTGAGATTTAATCAGGGCCAAACTGGCATTTCATTCCATTGTGTATTTCCCCAGTCTGCTGGGGCCACTGGCAAACGGTTTTCAAAGGCCAAAGTCTCTGCTGGTGCCTCTGTTTTGTTCCCCAGGTCCCCGAGATTAACTAGAGCAGGCACATTTTTTTTGTAAAATCTGGTGTAATTCCGTTGAGCTGTTTTTCTGTATCAGAAAGCAAAGGTTCCGGTGGTAATTAACTGAGAAATCCCACTTTAGGAACCACCCCTTTTTCTTAGCGTCTCTTGACGGATTAGCATGAAACTTTCAATGAAGGTGCTGAGGTGGAGGATCTTGGAGATTTGATAAGTGGTGTCAAAGTTATCAGTGAGACAAAAATGCACGTGTATATGTGTGTGTGTGTGTGTGTGTGCTCGTGTGTGTGCTTTTGTCTTTATCAAAGCAATACTCTTCCAGGCTTACAATGCTGCATACATTTAAAAAGAAAAGCTAAGTAGGGAAACTGCTCACCTCAAATGGCTATTTTTCTTGCACAGTTTTTAAGCATAGGCTTGGAATAGTGCCAATGAAGCCGAGCTAGACAAATGACAAACAGCCTTATTCATCAACGGGCCGTTTTGCGAGCCCCTAATAGCGAATCATAGCGAATCGCTATTAAGGACTCGCAAAACGGTATTCATGTAGGAATTGCTAAATAAATAGCGATTCCTACACATTCCTTATTTGCGAGTAGCAAATTGCTAATCGCAAATAAGGAATAACTCCCCATTCATTCCTATGGGCCAAAAGGCCCATAGGAATGAATGGGGAGTATTCCTTATTTGCGAGTAGCAATTTGCTACTCGCAAATAAGATAGCGATTGAAAGGGTGCCAGGGGTGTCTAAAGGACACCCTGTAGCACCCCTGAAATGCAAATTGAAACAGGTGTTGCGCACACACATGTCCAAGGGACATGTGTGTGTGCAACATGCAACTTAGAAAAATGCTTTTAAAAGTATTTTTTCAAGTTTTTGCTATTTACCGAGAGGTCTGACCTCTCGGTAAATAGAGGCCCAAAATTGCATTTTCGCAATTTTAAAATGCTTCATGAATTGCATTTAAGGAATCTCAAATAGAGATTCCTTAAATGTAATTCCTCGCAATTTAGCGAATTAGCAATTACCGATTTTTGCATTTGGGATGATGAATCCCATATGCAAAAATCGCACTCGCAAAGGGCCAGATTCTCAGAATCTGGCCCTTTGCGAGCGCAATTGCGCTTCATGAATCAGGCTGTATGTCTCTTGAATTTTTGCAGCAAAGTCTTTAAGCATAGCATTCCCTATTTCCACCTGGTGCACCTTAAAACAGTTGTCCCAGGCGCAAACAGGGAACGTGCACCCTATTGCATAGAATGCACTGCCCTCAGGGTAGCCGCGAACTTGTGCTGCCCAGCGCATTCAAGTGAAATACGAAGCAGCTTTGAAACAGCCGCTCCACGTTTCACTGCGCAGGCGGCAACTCGTCTGCACTTTAAAATGGGATTAGAGATCCCCTTGCAGGTGGGTGCAGTAAGTAAGTGACCGCTCCCGCTGCAAAGTGATTTCTGGGTCCCCCTCCAGAGGGCTGCTATCAGAGGGCACACTGTCAGTGGCGTGTCCTTAAGGGTGGAGGACCGCGTCCCTGTAACTTTTGGACATAAAGACTGTTTGTCAGACTGAGCAAACACCAGCCTGACAGACACTCTTTATTTTCAGGTCAGGCGGACAGGAGCTATACATGAGCTGAATGCGCAAGCTCCTGGCTGCCTGAGTCATGACCGCTTCTCTTACAATTTCGGAGGGAGGTTAGGGATCTAGCTCAGCTCACGCTGCATGAAAGAGGATCCCTAATCAGACGCGCTGTCTGAGGGACTGGCTGTTGTGCATTAACCGGAGCGCCTGGGAAAGGGCTCCCTGCTATTTTCTCCAGCGATATTCAATAGCGAGATCTTTAAAATATCTTAAAACTACTCTAAGCCTGCATTTCGCGGCGTGAGCACCTGATAAAGGGCTCCGGCGTTTTTATTGTCTTATATTGTTTTTACCCATTTTTAGGTTTCGCCCTGGGCGTTGGCAACTGCGTAGCAGTTTCCCCCGCCCACGGCGAAACCTCATGATTCTACATATGTACTTTGGTTCAGCCTCTGTCTACCATTGGCTAGCTCCATAAATGGAGGCTAGCCATTGGGAGACAGAGGCTGCCAGTCACGCTTTCTCGTGAAAACGCGATTCGGGGGCGTTTCTGGGACTTTTTTAAAGTCCCGCCCCTTTGTCCCGGGCCGCGCTGTCATTGGCTGCCGGCCCGGGACACCCCCGTGATGTCATTTCCCGGGCCGCGCTGTGATTGGCTGGCCGGCCCGGGACCTGACTTGTTTGCAAAATGTCGATGCCAAACCGATGGCTAGGTTCGTGTACGGGACCTTTAGAGCCTTCGCTTGGCTCCCCCTGCTCATTTGTTGGCTTCTTCCCTAATTATGCAGCGAATTGTGACAAATTCAATTAAAAAAAATATAAGACATGGAGAATAAAAAGCCAACAAACATGGCGTTTAACAATGGCAGAAGTACGTAGAGCGATCACTCTACAATCGTAGCATCTTATTGTTTATTTATGTCCTGGGCATGCGCTGCTTTGCCTGAAAAAAAAAAGTGACGCACGCAAAAGAATCCTGGTAGGTACATACATGATAAGCAGAAGTGACGTACTGCGAGGGGGTGGCAAACTGACATTACGGAAAATCGAAAGCTAAGGGAAATAGTAAACAGCAGGGGCTGCGAGCTGCGGGAGAGTACGCCGTGGGAGCTGCGACCTTAGGACGGAATCACAAGGCGTTCCCGGAGCAGCAGCACAATGGGGGCGGCGTTGGGACTATGCTCGGCCGCCAGCTGGGTAAGAAGGGTGCTCGGTATAGCGAGGGGAGGTCTGTAAAGGGTGCTGCATTGACGCAACTCTGTCTCACCCCCGCAACGATCTAGCCAGTGGTATCCATTCTCTCACCCTTGTGCATAGATATACTCGCATGTATATGACTTCCGGTTTCCTTTGTGCGGACGGCAAGCAGAGCTGTAACATAAGTGTTTGTTTTGTTTTTGTTCCTGAAAAGGCGGGGCCTGATGACTGCATCTGAGTGTCATGAAGACACTGCAGGACAGCTGCGGCTTTAGCGGCCTTGTGAACATCAGTTAACGACTCCGTGGCCGCAGTGACAAAGCAGTTGCCACATGACCGCAATGTCAGCTGCGTGTTTTAGCTGAGCAAGAGCCCCGCAGGCGGATCTCACCGTCTGCCGTGATTATTATTTACTAATATTGTATATTCTTTGGCTCACCGACCAGTACTATGTCTCTTGCCCTGAAGTGAGCCTGCACAGCAGTTAGTGCCATACAGTGGCACCTCGAGCTGTTGGGCTGTAACTTGTTCAGTTGCCCACGGTCAAGCCCGCAATATTACCGTCGCTCTGTCCTCATTGTAGGCGGTTCCTAATCAGGGTCAGACTGGGATTGAAGATAGGTCCGGGCACCAAAATAAAACTGGCCCGTTAGCGATTTAGATGGCCAAAAAGTGCCCCCCGTTTGCAAATCTGGCCACTTTTGAACTTTAAAAGACATGCTGTACAGTTAAAGTGTTTCACGGTGTATAGAGGACTGCGTGGATTTCAGCTTGCTGCTGCAGTCCATTTTTGCTTTAATATGAGAGACAACGTTAAAAACCGACCCAACAGACCATAAAACAGGACCACAAACAGCCTAAGAACCGTCCCACACATTAATATGTCATACCAGCTCTCCGGGTACTGCCTGACTGCCACTATAGGCAGCGCTGGCCTTGGGTATCGGCGAGCTGGGCCCATATTCCGCAGGGTCGCAGCAGGGATATCCCTGACCTAATTTCATGCAAACAGCAGCGAGTCTGTTCCACTTGGTTTCAATCGCTTCCCGTTAAAGACTTATAATCAGTCCCGAATTTAACTAAGCCCAATTGTAAGCACCCAATTAACCCCCTGCCCTCCTCTTATCTTCCTCACACTTCACAACAAACAGTAATTTTCCCGGTCAGTCGGATTTAGGGCTGGCCCTGGAGGCCAGTCCAAACCTTTTCAAATTCACTTATTCTCTCTGCTCCAAAATCATACCTGTCATTTCTTCTTAGGTTTTGAGGGTCCAATTGCCACCTTAAGGGAAGTCTTTTATTGCAAACCTTTAAATTCATATTTGTAGGGTCACTTGTGACCTCATTTATTTGTCAAGTGGCATACATTAAAACTTTGACATCATGGGAAAGAAAATACTGAAAGACAAAAATTCTGATATTGATTAAAAAAAAAAAAAAAAACTATTCAGGATAAATAATGCCGTCACAGGAAGTAGCTTCATAACCCTATTTATCTCTCACTTTAATGGGAACACGTCTCTATTTCATTCCAATCTGAATTACAGCATTTACCGTACTTTATAGACAAGTAAGCATACAATATGAATGTGAGTTCACATATAAACCAAACTTTGTCTCTTGATTCTTGATTTTAGAGTCGTTCAGAGGACGATTTGTAGGACACATTTGATGTGGGCAACCCTCTTATCATGGAAGACAAGGTTTTTTTTGGGAGAGCAAATTGGCAGAAAGATGTTGTTAGTACCCTAATCTGTCACATACAGTCCCATAAAATTCTGATGTCAGTAATGCCGCAATGTGACATTCAAGTGTGATCTGCCTACTGGAGGACCATGATTGCTTTGAACCTCAGCAGAATTTCCAGTCTATCCATAATGAGATGGTGTCATTTGTTGGTGTATCCCTTCGAAGGAAATTGGGACAGACCAGTTATTGAGCCCTTTATTTGGGTCAGTTGATGGCTATTTGTTATGATCCATCATTAATTCACCTCACAAGAGCACACTTGGATTTACAATATTGAGGTCTGAATATTTTGGTATTTCCCTATTTGTTCTTGATGGAGGTAACACTTTTTAGGTTGAGCATAGGCAGTGCATGCGCTGTCTATTCAAGACATGCAGTATCCACTCTGTGGGCTTACAATCTGTCTGCCCATTGTCTTTTCATTTGTCTCTTCGATTATCCTTCTAAAATGCTTGCTTGCTAGTGATTAATCCCTCCTTTTTAGGTTTCGCCTAAGTGAAAGCCTGCACACTGCGCAGGCTTTGCACGCAGGTGAAAACCTAATGAGAATGATAGTGGCTTGGGAATCCGCCCCTCTGTTCCATTGGCTAGCTCCATAAATGGAGGCTAGCCATTGGAACAGAGATCTGTCCGTCATGGCCGGACCAGATTCGTGAGCGTTCCCGCGATTTCTTCCCTCTCCACCCTTTTCGCCTCGTCATCGCGGCCGTGGGCGGGGTTTATTTTTTTTTGGCGTCCATGTTTGTTTTGGCCGACCGTCGCCGGAGGAAGTATAGGTCCAGGTGAGTGCTGGCCGTTCCCGCGCCCCCCCCCCCCTCCCGCTGTCCGTGCCGCTTCTGTTCATGACGCCATAACGGGCCTCGCCATTAGAAGCCTTTGAAGAAAGAGCTGCATTCCCTGAAAGCCTCTCTGTCCCTGTGTGCGCGCATGCACTGCCTTGTTCTTATTTTCGCAGCGCTAACTTCTTGAAAGCAGCCACCGGAGGGGGTAGACAAGCACCGGCCGATAGTAATTAGCCTGAGTTGAGTGGACGCGCATTCACAGCTCTACCGCGTCGCTCTGCTGCCACTGCTCCTGCCAGACAGCAAACTCCACTGCCCCACTGTTCTTCTGCTACTCCTTCTTGTCTCTCCATCGCGCTGCCACCGAAAGTCCCCGAAAGACACAGCTGCCTGGATGTTATTGTTGCCGTGAGTTTTCCAGCGTTTCTTAGTGCATTCTTCGCATGAATTCCTTAGATGCTGCACTCGCGAAAAATGCCAACTTTCAGCCTGCCATTGCCGCCATTGCTGAGAGGGATTCGAGCTGCTGTCAACTTTTATGTGTAACATATGTGTACTGGGTATTGTTAGCAGTTAAATACACTAACACAAAAGAATCAAGGATTCGGGTGATAGGGATCAAGTAGATGTTGAACAACACTGGTGAAAGAGCTGAGTGCTGTGGGACTTCATAGTTGATTCTGTCAGATCAGGAGAAGAAGGGCCCAATTGTATCTGATGAGTGTGTTTTAGGTAGGAGGAGTAAAAGGATAGTGCATTTCCAATGATAGCAGCTAAGAGGTTCAAGCCATTGATGACTACAGGATTAAAGCACAGGGTTTGCCTTAGTTTAATGAGGTTAGAAGAACAGATTCTGCATTGCTGAGGTGAGTGGAAATCACTGAGGAGGCCTTGAGCTTCCTGGTAGGCTGTGAGTTGGTGAGAAAAACAGTTTTGAGTGCTTTGGCAAAAGAGTGTGGGTTGAAGATCGTCTGGTTATTGAGAGAGATTGTCTGAGTTCAAGGAAGATTTCTTTATGATGTATGTGGTGATGGCATGCTTTAGCAGTTGAGGGAGGTGTTATTAAGCTTGGTGATAAAAAGGTGCAGTGCTGCAAGGCCCAAGCTGAAAATTTTTGGATGACAAGTATTGTGGTGTTTCAATTTTTACGATTTGGTGTGCAGCCTATGCTTCCTAATTTGCTGTGACATTGTAGTGAACGTCAGCACCACCCTGGAGGCACGAGGCGCTGCATCTTCACGGCACCCGACCAGGGGGCACACATGCCTGAGCGGTGACCTTTCGCAGCAGCACCACAGATCATCCCTGTTGATGGAGGGGCTCTGTGTGGGTGTGTGGAGGGCTCTGTGTGGGTGTGTGGGGGGCTCTGTGTGGGTGTGTGGGGGGGCTCTGTGTGGGTGTGTGGGGGGGCTCTGTGTGGGTGTGTGGGGGGGCTCTGTGTGGGTGTGTGGGGGGCTCTGTGTGGGTGTGTGGAGGGCTCTGTCTGGGTGTGTGGGGGGCTCGCAGTGTGTGTGGGGGGCTCTGTGTGGGTGTGTGTGTGGGGGGCTCTGTGGGTGTGTGTGGGGGGGGCCTGTGTGTGTGTGTGGGAGGGGCTCTGTGTGGAGGGGCTCTGTGTGGGGGGCTCGGTGTGGGTGTGTGTGGCATTTGCGAGAGATTAAGCTATTGGCATTGTAAATGACAATGCCATTTATTTATCGGTTTTCAAAACGAACACATAAATAAAAAAATTGTCATTTACAATGCCAATAGCTCTAACTTTTCCAAAGGCGAAACCGTTGCATTGTAAATGCTTGTTAATACAGTTTTCCCATTTTGCACATGCTTGCTATTGCACATTTCAAAGTCGCACTTACCCGGTAGCCTCCCCGGTCCAGCACGGATTGTTCCGGTTGTCTGGAGGGAGGCGATACCGGAAGTGAGTCCTGACCGCTTCCCTTACCATCTCGGAGGGAGGTTAGCGGTCTAGATCAGCACATGCTGCATAAAAGAGGATGCCTAATCAGACGCGCAGTGGAGGCGCTGTCTGAGGGACTGACTGTTGTGCATTAACCGGAGCGCCTGGGAAAGGGCTCCCTGCTATTTTCTCCAGCGATATTCAATAGCGAGATCTTTAAAATATCATAAAACTACTCTAAAACCTGCATTTCGCTCCATGAGCACCTGGTAAAGGGCTCCGGCGTTTTTATTGTCTTATATTGTTTTTACCCATTTTTAGGTCGAAGCACGACCTGCATTCAATGCGTAAGCATTGATTGCAGTGCTTCGACAACTAATGTCACCCGTTTTTGGGAATGTGGACACGAGAGGGTGCACAAGCGCAGATTTGCTCAGTTTTGACCTCGTGAGCGCGCACGGCGCCGTGCCCCTCTCGTGCCTCATTCCCTTGCGCAAACACACTCCACACTCACGCATGCGCACATACACAGCCATACACAGGCACACACACACTGCATACACACACGCAGACCCACGCGCGCACACACAGACACACGCACAGACACATTCGAACACACACAGACACACGCGCGTACACCCCCCCCCACCCCCCCACCACTTACCGGGCTCTTTCGGCGTGTTCCGTGTCTCCTCTGCAGCGCTGGTCGGGCACTCACCGGGCTGTTGCTGGGGATCGGGCTCCTCTCTGCGGCAGTCTCGTCTCGTCGCGGCACCAGGGGGCAGGACTTCACTTCCGGGGCTCCCTCCAGCACCTGGGAGCCCCGGGCTGCGGAGAGGCCATCAGTCGGCCGGCTTCACTTCTTCCTCGGCGGCGGCGGGCGGGACTTCCTGCCGGATTGCAGGCCCCGCCCCTGTCTCAGCCAAAAGTGCCTGACTTCGGGTTTTCACGGAGCAGGGCTGCGGCGGTGATTTCTTTTTTTTTCTATTTATTTACTTTTGAAGCAATCGCGGGACACCCCGCTGTAGCTTGTTTTGAGTGCTTGTTCATAACTTTTGTCGCCAGTCAGGGCTTCTATTATTTAAACGACCGCATTGGCTGAGTTTGTTTTAATGTGCCTTGCTTTTTTTTCCAAGTGCTTGTTCATTCCTGTTATCGATAGTCAAGGCTTTTATTATTTAAATGGCGCACAGTTCAGTGGTTTGCTTTCCTGCCTGCTGTGTGCCATTTTATCACCGGCACCGCAAGAAGATCATAGCAACGAAGTCCCACACTCTCCCCATACCCTTCCCGTCGGGACGATGCATGCTCGTCTCTCGGAAATCTGGATCAATTATTTACATTTCGTTGTACTAGCGTGTGCACACACTGATCAGCGCGCGAGCTGCAGGAGTTACCTTTTTCCACCAGGCCAGAGATTGGCACAGGCCTGCGTTTTTAAATTCTGCAGTTATTTTGTTTCTGCGTAGTTTCGTGTAAAGCACCACGCCGCCATGCTACTGACACCAAGCTTTAGACAGGCAGAGGTAAATAGACACGTGGCTATATTTTACAACTTCTACACTTATCTGTGACTGGTTTGGATGTCTCTTAGCGTCCCCACACGAAGCCTTGTTTATTAATGCGACCCACCTCATCGATACCACATGCATCACAAATGTAGACCCCGATGTTTTTTGTTGGGACAAACTGTGGCAAGTTTATTAATCTTATACACACAGAGGTAGGGCTAATTAAGGGGTGATCAGAGAGCTCAGCCCACTTCTATACTTTATCTGTGACTGGCCTGGGTGTCTCTTCTGCCCCCACCCCAGCCCCCTATTCCTAATCTCTCATTCCACTCTGCCTCTGTCTGCAGTGCATTTTGGGTTTATCTACCCCCACTGCTCCATCCCAAAGTGCCTATTTGAAATTTAAATTCCACAACAATGGGCAGTGGCCACACCTCGCTGAGCAAATGCATTCAGCAGCAGTAAAAGAAAGGGTCTGGTGCCAGCCGCGGCAGGGTGTGGGCGTGGTGGCTTGCGGCAGGGCGGGAGGGGAAGCAGGGATTTGAAGTCTGGGGAGAAAGGATGAAAAAGAAGTAAAGACTGTGCATTTGTTTAGTGTACACAGTCAATCAATCGAGTCTCAGAAGCTACAGAGGAGAGGCTGCCAGGCTAAACATAGAAGTTTAGGATAGAGACACATTGAGAGAGATCTGTTGCCCATCAGTGTAAGGGACAGCGTTGGGTGCGAGGGCAGCGCTCAGTGTGGTCTGAGTGCTGCAACATGAGAAGCTGCTTCTGAGCATGACTGAGGTTCCATGGCACAGCTGTTTGGGGGTCTCTGTACTAGAAGAGCAGGAGGTGCACACTTCGGGACTGAAGAGCAGTATAGCTTTACTTTTATCCAACTTTAAAAACACAATATCATACTTTACAGGTCAGCATTGTCATGCTTCAAACCTCTCACGCGGACCCCTTCTAATCAATGAGGCACATACGAGTGTGTAGGTTGAACCAACCTGCATGAAGAACCAACCGGAAGTGGGATTTTAATGGTGGCTGCTAACCTTTAATAACAAGCATTTGCACTAAAATAGGTCTCACATTTACGCGAGTTTAAGCTATTGCCATTGTAAATGACAATGTGTTTTATTTATGTTTTAAAAACCAATACCAAAATAAAAGGCATAACCATATACAATGCCAATAGCTCTAACTTGCGTAACTGCGAGACCTATTGCATTGCAAATGCTTGTTAATACAGTTTGCCCATTTTGCACATGCTTGCTATTGCACATTTCAAAGTCGCACTTACCGGGTAGACTCCCCGGTCCAGCACGGATTGTTCCGGTTGTCTGGAGGGAGGCGATACCGGAAGTGAGTCCTGACCGCTTCCCTTACAATCTCGGAGGGAGGTTAGCGGTCTAGATCAGCTCATGCTGCATAAAAGAGAATGCCTAATCAGACGCGCAGTGGAGGCGCTGTCTGAGGGACTGACTGTTGTGCATTAACCGGAGCGCCTGGGAAAGGGCTCCCTGCTATTTTCTCCAGCGATATTCAATAGCGAGAACTTTAAAATATCTTAAAACTTCTCTAAACCTGCATTTCGCTCCATGAGCACCTGGTAAAGGGCACCGGCGTTTTTATTGTCTTATATTGTTTTTTCCCATTTTTAATACAGTTTGCCCATTTTGCACATGCTTGCTATTGCACATTTCAAAGTCGCACTTACCCGGTAGCCTCCCCGGTCCAGCACGGATTGTTCCGGTTGTCTGGAGGTAGGCGAAACCAGAAGTGAGTCCTGACCGCTTCCCTTACAATCTCAGAGGGAGGTCAGCGGCCTCGATCAGCTCACGCTGCATAAAAGAGGATGCCTAATCAGACGTGCAGTGGACGCGCACAGCGGGCGCGCCAAAGGCAAGCCCGTCTGCGCCCATCTGCGCCCTTCTGCGCCCGTCCGCGGATGGCCGGGGCCAGGGGCCGCAACCCCTGCCCGATCACCCACCCACATCAGGAGCAACAGCCCCAACTCTCTTCTTAATTTAAGAAGAATAACATCTGCTCCATGCCTCCACTCATGGAATCTAGCGGATCCACACACCTCGTGCCCACACTGTGACTTTCAGTTCCACGAAGCCCCCCACAAAAAAAACGAGCTAAACATGTACCTCCTTAATTGTAGATCTCTCCCCAAACATGCTACGGAAATCTCCTTGCTCTTAGAGGAGCTCAACCCGGATGTCTTATACCTAACAGAGACTTGGCTCACCACAGAGTCGGAACCCGATCTTATCCAAGCTCTACCCCAAGGATATCAGATACTTCGGGAAGACCACACAACAGGAAAAGGGGGTGGCCTGGCAATCATTTATAAAGATTTTTATATGTGCCGCTGCCCTCCCAACCGTATACCAGACTGTGAAAGTCTCTCCTTCGCCATAGACTTCTCCCCCACCAGCACCTTCTCTGGGACACTTATATATCGCCAACATGGAACCCTTAAACAATTCCACAATGCCCTTCCCTCCATCATAGCCAACATAGCATGCAGTCCATCCAACTATACTCTTCTAGGGGATCTTAACATCCACTTCGACGACACCTATGACCATACTGCCCTAGAACTGACAACAAGCCTCTCCGCACTACAATTGAAACAACTTGTGCGCTCACCAACCCACGCACAGGCCACCTGCTTGATCCTATTTTTAGTAACTGTGACGATCTTATAGTGGGCCCTCCCTCCCCCCTCCCGTGGATGGACCACTTCCTGATCCCCTTTGCTTGGAACACCCCAGACCCCCTCTCTCCTCCCAATATAGCTGCACGTAGGGAACTTAACTGGTCAAAACTCCCCCTAGAGAACTGGCAGACAGTTCTGGAAATCTCCAGACCCACCAACAATCCTGATCTTTCTCTAGCCAATGGGAACTACAATAGCTGGATCGCCAACTCGTTAGACTCCGTACTCCCCATGAATCACACCAAACAAAAGCGCAACACAAAGACTGCCCCCTGGTATTCCTCCGAATTACGGGAGATGAACCGTCAATGTAAAAAATTAGAAAGGAAATGGTGCTTGGACTATTCCCCTTCAAAGAAAACTGCATATAGGGAAGAGATAAGGTCCTACAAAAACGAAATCAAAACCACACAATCGAATTTCTTCGCGGACAAAATTAACGCAGCTGCCTCCAAGCTAAAAGAAATATTTATCGTATTGCGAAAACCCTCCTTAAGCTTCCCGAAAACCCCCCTTCCTCTTACAATGCGCAAACCCGCTGCAACGACCTGGCAGACTTCTTCTTCTAAAAAATCCAAAGTATTTACACTTCCTTTTCCTCCACTCATATTGACCCCCCACCCACCACATCACCTGAATCAGGCACTCAGTCCCTGACCACCCTCGAAGTCCTCCCTCCCCTTGACCCCAAGATGCTTGACTCCATCATGCATCAGGTAAAATCCGGCTCTCCCAACGACCGGGCACCGACCGCGCACTCTGCTTTCAGTCACCACCAATATCCTTCCGACCATTCTGGACCTGCTTAATGCCTCCCTATCCTTAGGCACTGTCCCGCCTCTCTGGAGGCGGGCCATGGTTAAAGCACTCCTCAAAAAGCCCAATTTAGACCAGGATAACCCTAGTAACTGCCGACCGATCTCCTTGCTGCCCTGGTTGAGCAAAATCCTAGAGAAACATGTCAACATGGAGTTGGCAGAGTTCCTTGAGACCAACCATCTACTCGACCCCTCCCAGGTGGGATTCCGTGCCATGCATGTGACTGAAATTGCCCTGGTCGCAGTGACGGAGGAGGCCAGGAAGATCCTG
The DNA here is from genome assembly GCF_964261635.1 of Lissotriton helveticus. Classification (NCBI taxonomy): domain Eukaryota; kingdom Metazoa; phylum Chordata; class Amphibia; order Caudata; family Salamandridae; genus Lissotriton; species Lissotriton helveticus. The sequence continues at coordinate 1,642,225,019 of NC_136057.1, forward strand.
GATCAGGGAGGATCGGCAGCAATCATCCTCTTCGACCTAAGTGCCGCCTTCGACACCGTAAACCACAAAATCCTATTACACCGACTCACCAGTTTAAGAGTCTCAGGGAAAGCAATCACCTGGTTCGAATCCTTCCTCACTGACCGCTCGATCCAGGTTTTTGAGGACGACACCACCTCCCCCAGCAAGCCTCCTAGCTGCGGGGTGCCGCAGGGCTCTTCCTTGAGCCCTACGCTATTCTATATATACATGAGCCCACAAGCTGAGGTAGTCCGTCCATTCAGGATAAAAATCATCACTTATGCCAATGATGCTCAGCTAGTAGTGGCTCTCAAACAGTCAGACACATACACAGCACACAATAACCTGAGGGACTGCTTAGAAGAAGTCACCAAATGGATGACTTCCTCATTTCTTAATAAACGGAGACAAAACTGAGCTAATGCTCCTAGGCAACCACCCCACCTCCATGATCAATTCACTCTGGCCGGCCTGCCTTGGCTCTCCCCCGAGACCAAAGGACACCATAAAGAGCCTTGGCATCTGGTTGGATAAATCCCTCAACTTTAACTGCCAAGCAGCCAAACTATCAGCCACTTGCTTCGGGCTACTCAGGCTTCTTCGGAAGATCCTACCCCTCCTGCCCTTCCGGGCAAGACAGATTATGGTTCAAGGTCTAATTCTGTCTCGTCTTGACTTCGGAAACGCCCTCTACCTAGGAGCCCCTCAAACCCCCCTACGCAAACTTCAGATCATACAAAATTGCACTGCCCAAACACTGCTTCAGACTCCCCGTCGCCTTCCAGCTACACCTGGTCTAAGAAGCCTTCACTGGCTTCCAGTCAGGGAAAGAATCAATTTCAAGACCCTCTGCATCGCTCACTGAGCATTCTGGAAAACAGGGGCTGTTATCAATCACTCTCGAATCACCCCCTACCACCCGAACAAACAGCTCCGCTCGGCATCCTCTCTCCTCGCCACAGTCCCTAGGATCAAGGAATCCAGAAGTGGAGGCCGGTTATTCTGTTACAACTCGGCCAAACTCTGGATCTCCCTCCCCCTCCATCTGCACTCTGAGCCTAACCTACTTCTGTTCCGCAAACACTTACAAACGTTCCTCTTCAATAAAACCGAATAAATCCTCAACGGTTTTCCACCTGCAAGTGTCGTCTGTAGCACTAGGACGCCTGAGGGTAGCTATCGCGCTTAACAAGTGATCTTTTCATTTCATTTCATTTCATGAAGGGATATGTGTGTGTGCATGTCTGTATGTGAATCCTTGAGTGTGAGTGTGCATGCGTGTGCTGGAAACAACGCCATGTCACAGTCACCTCACGTCCTAGTACTCTGCATCATGCATGACTCATGACTTCCAAGTTTTCAGATTGCCTGTGTGCAGGAGCATAGTGAACTCTCCCCCACCTCACCCCTTGCTTTAGGAACTACAGCAAGGGTAAAGTTGTTGATGGGCCTCTTCTGTCTACAAATGTATGGGTTGGGTGATGGGTGAAGGGTGGATGGAAGGATGGGTGGCTAAGTGAAAGGGGAATGGAGAGAGAAAGGGGTGGATGGATGGATGAGTGAAAGCATGGATGAATGATTGACAGAATGGATGGGCGAATGGGTGGATGGATGAGTGAAAAAGAAGAATGTAAAGATGAATGAGTGAAAGAATACATACATGAGTGAAAGAGAGAGTGGAGAGCTGGAAGAAAGAATGGATGATGGATGAGTGAAAGGGTGAATGGGTGGAAGGATGAGTGACTGGGTGGATGGATAAGTAAGTGGCTGGATGGGTGAAAGGGTAAATGATTGGATAGATGAGTGAATGGATGGATGGGTGGAATAGTGGATGGATGAGTGAAAGGATGGCTTGGGCGAAAGGGTAAATGGATGGATGAGTGAATGGATGGATGGATGGGTGGAGGTGTGGATAGATTGGGTAAAAGGGTAAATGCTTGGATAGATGAGTGAATAGATTTATGGGTGGAAGAGTGGATGGATGAGTGAAAGGATGGATTGGATGAAAGGGTGGATGGAGGGATGAGTGAAATGGTGGATGAAGGGACAGATGAGTGAAATGATGCATGGAAGGATAGATGATGGATAGGTGTGCAAATGGTTGAAAAGGTTTGGATATGGATGGTCACACAGATGGAAGGACAGAATGAATGGTGAAAGACTGAATGATGGATGAAAGAATTAATAGATGACATTTTGAGTGACACCTAACTGCTACTTGAATGTCACACTAGTAATTGTAAATGTTTGCATGTTTTGTTTTAGGTGTAAAGTTTTAGGGAGAGAATCATAGTGCCATGAGCTGTGCTTGAGACGTATATTGCGTTTGTAGCAATAGGCAAGGCGTCAAAAATAAACTATGTAATAGTGTATTAACAGTGCATTCTATAAGAAAGCTGCTGGTAAAAGCACCTTTGTGACTTCCATCAGCTTGTGCAACTCTCTGCGAAGACCCCATAAGCAAAGTCAGATCCCATATTTTAAGTTCCACTTGCTGAAACACCCATAATGCGTTCCCTGTAGTGGGTTCATTACAGCAATTCCCCCTTTAGTTCACCTATGCGTGCCGCTTTACATCTCACAATGGCACTCAGATGTGAGACGCTAGTAACAAAGTCTATCCGAGCAGATCTTCCTGACTACTTCCCTCACCAAAATGCCTGCTCAGGACCATGAGTTGTAAACAAAATATCAGACTGCACAACCCAGTGCAGTAACCGTATAAATAGATTATTATCATATCAAATACCACAAAAAGACCTGCACAGTTGCTCAAAGCTGCACACATACTGAAAAAACGTGAAGTGAACCATTGTCTCAACCCAATATATAAAACTTATTTTGACTTGTTCTTAAGTGGTTGTCTATTTACTTACTTTTATACTATCACGCAACTTCCTCTGATGTGTCTGTAAAACTTACCTTTTGTCCCAAAGTTTTGTCCTGAATTTTGACCTTCTGTCCTGAATTTTTTTCCTGAATTTTGACCCTCTGTCCTGAATTTTTACACTTACCGTCCTGAATTTGCACACTTACCGTCCTGAATTTGCACCCATGCCAGTTGGTCACCCTACCAGCGGTAGAGCGGTCCCGGGCAGCGTCATCTGCCCGCGTGGCCTCGCCTGGACGGATCTGCATCCGGATCTGGCCTGCTTCCCAAACCAGCCACTGGGCCTGCAAGAGCAACGTGCTGGGCCCTCAAGACACCTCTGACAGGCTCGGGAAGCCGGCGCTTTCCAGAGATTACCTGAGGGGCCCTTCCAGCGCTTGCTGTACTCTATCCAGCTGTCAGGATATTTACTTTATCAAATGACCGACCAGACGGCTTCTTTTATGCCTAAGAGGTGTCTGTGTAACATATTACGTTTGTTAATAAATAAATATTTGCCTACAGCTGGTTCTTCCCCCTCAGTGCCCCCCTCCACTGGAGGCAGCAGGTGTCACCGGTCCAAGACGCTCGGAGGGCAATGGAAATGCGTACGCTGTAAAAGAGAGGGGGCGCGCATGCCCAATAGAGCATCTTAATATTCAATTAAAAATAAGAATAAACTAACACTTGCACACCGTTTCAAATGATCTTTATTTCCACCCAGTTGTATGCGCTTCATGTGAATCTAGCAGAAGTCACTTAACGCATCCTGAACCTCATCCGTTAAATAACGCCCGGGAACTGTAAGGCAACGCAGTGCTAAAGGAGAAGCCCGCGTTATGTTCCAGTTGAATGCAGATGTAAAAAAGTAGAAGCTGCTTCAAAACAGCGCACTCAGTCACATAATATGCAAATATTGTGGCTGGTGCTCCCGAGGCGCGGCCGAGGGGTGCTCTAGCTTGTGTGACAGAACTAGTCATCTTTGGGGTTTTAACCGCCTGCGCTCTGTTGTCTGGGGCTTGTGATAAGATGTTTCTTATATTCTTTTTCTTGAATCAAATATGCTTTTTATTATTTTATCATAAAGCGCCGGTCGATGGTCTACAAACATAGTGCAAAGCAGACAAGAGGATACATCTTATGGTAAACCAGATATGCCATCAGACGGTTCTATTCCTTTTTAATGCGTGTTATACACCAAACGTGTCCCCGTCTGCCAAAGCGAGGATGACATCTAGCCTCAGACCCCTCACGCGCTGATGCGGCCCTTGTAGCGCGTGCTGCATCCTGCCTGCAACGCTTTTATCAAGAACAACAATATGGAGGACAACAGCGACTATGGTTCTAACCAGTGTACTTGAGAAGTGTTTGTTTTATGTACAATCATTTTACCTGACCAAAAAATGTGTATGAGGCCGGCGGTTTGAAGCACCTTAATGAGTTTTTCGGCATTTTACGAAACAAGCAAATATAAAAATAAAAAAAAATCAGGCAGGCCTATCCTCTAAAAGGGCAACTTCTCACCAAGCTAGTCGACCTGCCAATGATTGCCCCGACAATATTGCAATTTCAGAGCAGGTGCCTGTTGGACAATTCCCGTTTTTGGAGGCTATGGTCGCCTCTGAGTCGACCAAAGAACTCTTCGCTTCAGGCTTGTCGGGAAACCTTGCCACAATGTAGCCAGGTTATGCACGGACCAGGACCAGCGGTAACCACGTAAACCAGGCCTGGCACCGTGGCGCGGATGCTGCACAAAGATGCAGCGGTATTGACTGAGAGGAGTGATGGCGAAATTGAAATGGCTTGAAGGGGGCATTTCACAGCTGACCGCTCTCCCAGCCGGCGCCCGCGGCTCTAGCGGGTCCCTGTGCCGCTCGCGCGCGGCAGCACTTGACAATGCCTGGCTCGCTGCCTGAGGTGTGTCACGGCAAATTACGTTTCCTTGTGCACAGAAAGCGTCTCTCTTCCATGTTCCTTCTTAATTAAAGGAGAAAGCTGTGGACATTATTAATAGCGGGCCCTCCGGTGCTGCCACCGTTCTGGCGGGGTTTCTTAAATAACTCTCTCTCAGGGGAGGGGAGATCTTGGCTTTTTGTACATCAGAATGAGTTCAAATTAGCCGTCAGTCCAAGAAACAATCCCTGCCTCTCTATGCGCTGCCCTACAGCAGGTGGCAGGGGAAGAGGGGTGACGCAGCCACTCCATTATATATTTCATGGCTACCCGACAGTATGAACCATCCAGGACTCACTACACTCAATGTAGGAAGCTGTGACAAGGACTCACCCAAGGACACCCATTCTTAGTGAGTAGGTTTAACATTTCAGGACACAGAGCATCAAAGATTTTTTAAAAATCTGCTGTTTTCATCGAACAATACGAGTAACCAGGCAGATTTTATACTGATGGATACTTTTAACAGCCACGGCCTGTGCAGGTAAGGGCGGTGAGGCCGGGTGAGGGGGGATTTCGACAGATGATGATGAGGGAAAATTAAATAAATAATGCATTTTCCCTCCCCATCGTCTGTTGAAATCCTGCCAACCCGGCCCAACGCTCTAACCTGCACGAACCACGGCTAGCTTCTTTTTTTTTTTTATTTCAAAGTATTTTATTGAAAATAAATTTACAGTATAGTACAATGCAGAGTCAAGACAAATTGGCATTGTTACAAGCACTGCTTGGCTGTTGACTGCGGAGAGAGAAAAAGGAGAGAGGAGAGAAGGAAAGAAGAGAGGGGGGCTTAACGTTCCAGGTGGGCGTCTAGAGCTGCCCACATTCCCCCTCTGGCTGTGTGGTTTGCCGGGCGGTGGTTTGCGGTGATGTTGTCGGCTCCCCTCAGAAAGATTACCCAGTTGAACCATCGCTTGAAAGTGGCCTTGCCTGTGTTCTTCCAGTTTGCTAAGATAGTTTTGGCAGCTGCCGTGAGCAATAGGTCAACTAGGTCTCGATCTTCTTTGGAGTCGAGCTTAATGGCCATGAATGCCGCTGCTAGGCCCGGGAGGCCCCGCTTTGTGTTGCATCCCAACAGTGTGTCTATGAAGTCATAAACTTTGCTCCAGAATGTCTTAACCTTGGGACATTCGTATAGTATGTGGGATAGGTCTCTCTTGGCCTTTAGACAGTTCCAGCATGTGTCTGCGTCCCTGGCTCCTACTGCTTCCAGTTTGGCTGGTGTCCAGTGTAGTTTGTGTAGTAGCCAGTATTTTGTTTGGGCTAGCTGCGGCGTTACCTTGTTTTTGGAGGCTGACACCCATAACCTGGACCTTTCCTCTTCATTTAGGGGTCTTTGTAACATCCCTTCCCAGAATGACAGCGTTTTGTTGTTTAGTGTTGTGGTGCGAGGGGTGATGAATTTGTATATGTGTGCTGTTTGATGGCCGATCTTGTTTAGATTGTGAGCATACTGTATGGTGGAGGGTCTGTGTTTCGAAACGTTGGCTTTGGTGATTGCTGCTTTTATCTTGAGGAATTCGTAGAACTCCTGTTCTGGTAGGCTATGTATGTGCTGTAACGCTTTGAATGTGAGCGTGTTATTTCCTACCTCTAGTTGGGCTCTTGTGGTGATGTTTTTCCCATACCATTCTTTGTTCGCTAGTGTTTTCCCCTTGTAGGTTATTTTGGAGTTATACCATATTGATTCCCATCTGGACCCTTTGATGGTGAGTTCCATTTCTCTGTCTACCCTGAGCAATGACGCTTTGGTGTTCTTGATGATTGCGTTATTTGACTCTGGGTGTTTGTTTGCCGTTAGTACCATTAGTGGGTCGGCTCCCCCCATGATGTCTTTTTCCAGATTAGCTTCTAATACCAGATTCCTCACCTTGGAATACTCCCCATGCACTAGACTGTACCTGGAAAACTTTCCCAAAGCAGTGCTCCCACGTGTCGCAAGCTGATGTTGTATGGCTCTGTGTAACTCCACCCCACTCCCAAAGTAACAAAAGTGCAAATGGTCGTCATGCAACTTAATTCTGAACCAGTGCCTCTGCCAAGGCACAGGAACACACAGAGGATCTATTATCTCTTTGGTTCTGACTCCGATCCTACGCCAGAGCAGGTTGCACCTCAAGATTTGGATCATGATAGTGATGGAGATGGCTTCCTCCCACCTCACTACACTGATGACGCCTTATACATTGATTTCCAAACTATGCGCTGGCTTGACGCCTCGCCTGAGACAGAGTTTGACTTGCCACTAGGGGCACGAGTGGAAGAGAGTGACTAATTTCCAGTGGTGGTCCAAAGGGCAGCAGAGCAACTATAATTGAACCTACCATCAGTTGAGACCAAAGCAAATGGTCTAACAGATATTTTTCAACCTGGGCCAGCAACCTCTGAGACCTGATTAACGCAGCACTAAGCAGCTGGGTCTTTGAGGACTTCACTACCAGGGCTAGTCACAAAATTAAAATAATATATTGCCCACCTCAAGTGGCCTGCTGCTTGTAGATCACGAAAAAAATCACAAACTAGTTAGATGAGAGGCAACATATAGGAACAGAACAACGTGTACACATTCAATGAGACGACATATTCAAGTGCTGTCATTCGTCTTTTATTTTCAGCTGTGCAAAGTATGCAGATGATGAAACCAGCCAACGTGTTTCACCCAAACATGGGCTTCTTCAGGGCAAAAACGTGTTAGTTGTAGATGAGATCCTTCAGTGGCCGTCTATTTAACAGTGACAATTGTAATTTATGATTAAAAAAAATATTCTTTTGGGAAAGCTCTCGAGTAGGAGGAGGATTCTCGGAGAGTATAGCCGGAATCCCGTGTCTAACACAACGTGTCTGTGGAGCACTGGCGCCAGTTACACTGACTGAAAGACACGCTCCGGACACGGCTCCACAGACATGTCGCGTTAGACACAGGATTCCGGCTATACTCTGCGAGAATCCTCCTCCTACTCAAGAGCTTTCTCAAAAGAATAATTTTTTAAATCAGAACTTACAATTGTCACCGTTAAATAGACGGCCACTGAAGGATCGTATCTACCACTAACATGTTTTTGCCCTGAAGACGCCCATGTTTGGGTGAAACATGTTGGCTGGGTTCAACTTCTGAGACCTTGCTTCCTTAACAATGCCCTCACTTGTACTTTGTTGGCCACTTGGTCAAAGTCTTCTACTTGTCTACATGTAAATGTGCTTGTGGCCAGACATCATAGGTCAGTGTCTGGTGAGCTGGATTTCCTCACAAAGCACACACTCCAGAGATTCTCACTGTACAAGCCTCGACCAGTAAGGGGAGCCCTAAATCATTTCCAACCACACATCCGGATAGGAATTCTAAGTGGATAGATTCTTTAGGCAAGCACATGTTTTCTTCTGCCAGTTTAGCTCTATGCTCGGTAAATGCCACTACACACATGCTAGTAAGGACATGGCTATTGTGATTTTACCAGCTGTCCCGGATGATCTTAGGACCTCTTTGGCCTGATGATCCGTGATGGACAGGAGGTGGTCAAATATAGTTAGCATACAGATCGGGACACTAAGGACTGTCTGGGGAGGGAAGTCAATATGATTGTTGTCCTTTGTTGACACACATGGATGCATTCCAAAACACATGGATGCATTCCAAAAGATTCTCTGTCGATGTACAGGCCTCCCTCATGCATATGACTTTTGAGGAGCCCACCTTTTGCAGAGAAGGCAGACTCTGTGTTTGTGCACTTTAAGGATAGTACAGCTACTATGCACTCCTTGGGCTGTTGAACCCTGCCAAACAATTATTGCATCAATTCAGCAAGTCTATAGGCTATTCCAGAGGGCCGACAAATAGACAGAGACAGCCTTCCCTACTTGTGATGCAGAAGACACCCCAGACCTTTAGAGGGCATAGATGTAGGTCTGGCAGGCATCGTGTTGGCCAGCAGGGCCATCCGTTCTCCACTTCCTCTTCCCCCTTACAACGGATACCAAACAACTTTTGTTTACACTTAGTGGCACATGCTCAACCGGTGGTTGGCAGGAGCCAATATTTCATCTCAGGTTGGCGATCAAACATGTCGTACAGATAAGTGTTGCTAATCATTCAAAATCTGTATGTACTTCTTTCTCTTTCAGCCCCACCCATTATTCCTCCCACACCATTATGAATTTCAGATGGGCATCTGTCCTTTCGGTTACAGGAGGTAAGGTTGTTGCTCTTCAAGGGTCTAGTGAGAGGGTTCCAGACTTGAGAAGAGGAAGGGCATGTTACTCTTGCTATAACTTTGTTTCAAAGAATGAGGAGGCAGTTGCCTTAATCAGGACCTTTGGCCACTAAATGCCTTACAGAGGTAGGAAACATTCAAAATGCTTAGGCTGGCCCAGATTCTGTCAGCTCTGGACCCAGGTGACAGGTTATGTCTTTGGACCTGCAGTACCCATATTTTCATATACCCATACTGCAGTTTAATAGACATTATTTCCAGTTCAGGGTAGGCCAGGAGTATTTTCATCATGTTATGCTCGCCTTCGGCCTCACCTGCACCCCTCTGCTGGTCATGAAATTGATGGTGATGGTCTTTGGTCCTCTTCAAAGAGCATGGACACCTGTATTTTTGTGCCTCAGTGACTGGCTGTTAAAGGCGGGCCGTGGACCATCTCCAGCTGACAGGGAAACTTATGACATCATTGGGATTTATTGTCAATGAGTCGAAGTCCCACCTGACTCCTTTGCAGAAGCTACCATGCATTTAAGCAATCCTAGAAACAGTGAGTTCAGGGCTTTCCCTTTGCTGCAACGAGTCCAAGACATTTGGGGTATGATCCCGAAACCTCAGGCTCCATATTGGATCATGGTGGGAGGAGCTGTGAGGCTTCTTTGCCTCTTGCATCATCCTCATCAGCTAAGCCAGCTATTCCAAGGCTATTTGATGAATGTCATCCAGGTCTCCGAAGTGATGGGTCATGATTTGCAATGGTGGCTGCTCGAACACAAATGGTCCAGCCGCAGAAACCCCTATCCCTTCTCCAACCAGAGACAGTGGTGCCTGACGCACCCCTGATGGGCTGGGGAGGTCATCTGGGGTAAGCAGAGATCAGGGGGCTCTGACAGAGGGCCATCTCCACATCAATATTGCATGTCAACACACTGGTTTTTGAAGCCTTGCTGAGGTTCATCAAAGGGAGGCTGGTACAGGTTCTTATGAACAACACATATGATTCTGCACCGAACAGGGCGGATTGGGGTCCTGTGTCCGGAAGCTCTATGCCTCTAGGGGTGGTTGGATAGCCAATAAAACACAATACAGTGGGTATTACAGTACCGTGGGGTTAGGTTCCTTTGCGTTTGCATTCACATAAGTGTTAACCTATTTTATTTATTAAATTTATAAGGCGCAACAGCTACCCAAGAAGGGTTTACCGGTGCCATGGCAGATCAGAGACTGTGTGAATGGCTTACAGGTTACTGGTTAAAAAGCCAAGTCTTCAATGATTTGCGAAAATGGGCATACTCTGTTTCATTTCGGAGAGCTATGGGCAGGGCATTTCAAAGTGAGGGACCGAGATGTGTAAATGACCTTCCACCCATCCGAGAGAGTCTAATTTTAGGAACAAAGAATTTCCCTTGACTGGATGAGCGGAGATCATGAGAAGGGACATATGGGCGGACCAGAGATTGCAAGTACTCAGGGGCAACTCCTATTTTAATTTTAAACACGTAGCTCAGGGCTTTCAACTTGATTCGGTTCTCCACCCTGAGCCTATGCATGTCTCGTAGATGGCCAGAGATAGAGGTGGCTCTAGGAACCCAACAAAGTAATCTTGCAGCGGAGTTCTGAACCATCTGCAACTACGAGTCACCTCCTTCTTTGAACCCAGGTAGAGAACATTGCCGTAGTCCAGCCTTGAGGTGATTAATGCCTGGACTACTGTTCTCTGGGTGGACTCTGGTAGCATCCAGATGATCTTTTTTAGCCACTTCAGAATGGTAAAGCATGTGGCAGCTACCTTGACAGCTTGATAATGCATACTGAGTGAGTCATCGGCGATGACGCCCAAGTAGTGAACTTGACAGGAAGGTAAAGGAATGGCACCCATCTCGCAGGGCCAATGTTGAGGGGCCCAGAGATCCTTATTTTTCCCAAGTATCAAAACCTCGGTTTTCTCACCGTTGAGTCTGAGGTAATTTGATTGCATCGATGATGCAATTTTGTTCAGGCCCACCTGAAGGGATGATGGCCCAGCCGTACTCTTCTTGGAGAGAGAGAAGATGGTCTGGGAGTCGTCTGCATAGGAGAACAGGGACAGCCCAGCATCTTCCGCAACATCAGCTAGAGGTCTGATGTATAGATTGAAGAGTAAAGGGCCAAGAATGGAGCCCTAACATTCATATATGCAGTTAATTTGTTGAGATCAATGCCTGTGTCTTCCTAGGACAATAATTAGAGGCCTTCACCACTGCAGGATAACCTATGTCACTATGTAGTTGCTGCCAATGCAATCCAGTGATTGATTGTTCTGCTCCTTAAGTTGTTAGTCTCTTGCATCCTGCTAGAGTCTTATGTTCACCCGCACAAGAAGCTGTGCCATTTTTGAGATAATTGAAATTCATTTTTGTGCAATGTATGGGGTAGAATAAGGAACCTTTTCCCTCGAATTCAACTGCTACAATGGCAGACCTAGCTGGATTTGCTCTTTATTGGGGAGCTGTTCTGTTCTCCAGTCTCCTCATTGCAAAGTAGTGATGGAGACCTCTCTCCTAGGGTGGGGGCACATGCTGGGCACAGTGCAGACAGTGGCCTTTAGAGTTCACCTATCTTTTGGAACTAAAAGCTGTGCATTGCTTCTGAAAGATTTGCTCCCACTACTGAAATAGGCTCATATTCGAGTTCTAATAGGCATCACAGTTGTCATATTCCATGCCAATGAAAAAGGTGGTGTGTGATCAATGCAGCTTTGCACTGGGCCTAAACGGCTATGGAAGTGTGCTGTAGACAAAGGAATTAGGCTATCAGCAGTTCATCTAACATGCATTGTGAAACTGAAGGAACAGGCTGCACAAGGAAAACCACGAGTGGGAACTACAGGAAGACACACTCAGCAGCATCTTCATGTCATGTGGATGCTGAAAGTGGGTCTCGTTGCACGTCCCTCAACTTGAAATGTAGCCTCTTTGGTTCGATAGAGCACACCTCTGCACGCTGCCCCCATGGCACTATTTACATTTACTGGGCTTATGTGCTTATTATTCCTTTAACCGCATGCGTGCGGGCGGAATTCCGCCCGTACGCTGGGATTTACTCATTCCCATGTTTCATGACGAGCTGGGCTCGTCATGAGCGTAGCAGGAGGCTACCTCATGACGAGCCCAGCTCGTCATGAGCGTCGAAGGGGTTAATATGCCTTCCTGTCATTTCCCATCATTCCAAGTTAATTAATTAGATCAGGAAGTAGTCACCAGCCTCAGCCTCATTAGCCTTGATTGATTATAGAGGCCCTGATACTTGTACCTTCTAGAATGCAGTATGGATGCTACATGGGCTCTGCCAACTAGAGATTGTCATCTCTCTCGAGACTTGGCATATGTTTGGCACTGCATAAAAAGAACCCTCAGCTTACATGCCTAGAAATTGAGGGTAAGCTTTAGATCTGTGTTCTCTGCCTTCTGTTGTTCTTGAAGTGGTATTGGCACTAGTTGTCCCTCAACTATGGCAGCTTATGAAAGAGGGAGAATTTTTCCTTCATGGGTTTCCACTCAGGGGATTGGCCCCTTGACTGGTGGACATTGATCCATCTATAATTTGCTCTTTTTCTTGTTGCTTGAAAAGAAACTGCCAAGGCAGGAGTTTATTTTTGAAAAACAAAATACAAATGTCTGTTACACCCTCCGTATCTCCCATGTTGTGCTTTTCTGTTCGGAACCATCAGGCGTTTCCTGGCAATCCAGAATAGTACATCAGACTGTCCACTCTAAATCGGGTAGATGGTCTGATGTACTTACACCAACCACCCCAATTCTGTTGAGCCATCTGTGTAAGATTTCTGCTGGCAAAAACATGACAGTGTATTTGACTCCAAATAGAGCAAGAGAACTGTCAGGTTGGTGGGAAAGTTACCCAACTGTCCCCCAAATTCTAACTGAGGCACTTAGTGCTGATGTTACTTGTGGGTGCATCTTTCAAGCTTAAGTGTTCTTGTTCTCTGAGATACCTACATCTTCCTAGTGGCAAATGCGTCTGATAAAAGTGTGATTGAGTTGTAAGCACTGACTTCCTAACACTCTTATACTTCGTTCTTCCAAGATAAAGTGGTTGTGAGGTTAAGACCCTTCTTTCTTTCTACAATGGCTTTGAGCTTCCATCTTTCTTCAAAGATTTGACTCCCTCTTTCTATGCTTCTTCATTTCCCTCAAATATTGAGAAATGTATGCAAGGACAGGACCACACTAGAGTCAAAGTTTCTAGTTAAAAAATACACAGTCATTCAGAAAGGATGACCATTTCATGGTCCTTCAACCTCTCTTTTGCTGAGGGTGGGCCTTCTGTGCTAATATTCTTTCCGATTCATATTTGTTTTAATTTTGATTTATTTTGCTCAGCTTCCTATCCATCATGGCTTCCATGAGTCATTAAATAATGTGGCACTCTTAATGGGGTTCCTTTATGGGCATGCATTGTCAGTTCCAGAGAGGAGTCTTGCAGATCTGCAGCTGGCACTGTAGCAGCATTTCCTGGTGCCAATGAAAAATAACTGAAAATCGTATACATCCAAAGCTGTGGCCTGCGAAGTGCTCAGGATGAGGAGACTGAGAGGGGAAATCCATATCTATTAAAACGATGGGGGACCTGGATTACTTTCTTGAGAGGAGCCCATTACTCTCATTCAACACTCCAGTTCTTCCCTCAAATAGCCAGCAAAGCTTGGTGTTCCCTTGAAAAGTTTGTGGGGTCCTTGAAGACATCGTTCTCTCCCTTTCCAACACTAATCTGAAGATCCACAACATGTTTGCATCCTGCATTATGCGGTGTATGCTGAGTTCCCACTTTCACCCACCCCCCTTCCCCTGGTCCCACTGCGCCTACTTCTATTCCCTCTTCTTATATTCCATATTGCTCTGAGATACTTGCTTACTTTAGTGTTATAACACATCCAGTGATTAAAAGACACCACTTTCATGATACCCTAGCTCTTTGAAGCCTATTTAGTTCTATCTTATTATCCTTCCAGTATTTACATTCACATTGTTAGACTTGGCATCTTTGGCCTGGTTTCCCCAGACCTTTAGCCTCTACCTCCTGTGTTTTTGATGCTGTGCTGGATTTTGTTTTTTGCTGGCTTAGATGCTTTGGGCACATTGCCACAGCTGATCAGTGTGAAAGTGCAAGTGCTCCCTGTGTAAATTGTGATTACAATTGGTTCTCCCTGATTGGCATATTTGATTACTGGTAAGTCCCTAGTAAAGTGCACTAAAGTGTGCCAGGGCCTGCGAATCAAATGCGACGGGTGGGCCTGCAGCACTGATTGTGTCACCCACATAAGGAGCCCTGAAAATGTATCTCAGACCTGCCACTGCAGTGTCTGTGCCAAGTTGTTAACTGCCATGTTGACTTGGCAAGTGCACCCACTAACCTTCCCTTTTCTTACATGCAAGGCAGCTTTATGGTAGACCCAAGGTACCCCCATGGGCATGATGCAGTGTACGTGAAAGGTAGGACATGTACTGGTGTGGTGTCCATTTGTGGTGTTATCACTGTATTACTGTGTGTTCGGAGTACAAATACTTTACACATTGCCTTTGGGGCAAGTCTGTCTGCTCGTGCCAAGCTACCCAGGAAGTAAGCAGGGGTTATCTAAAGTGTGTATCCCCCTTACCCTGACTAGAAGCAAGGGTCCCTATTTGGACAAAGGTACCTACCTCTGCCAACTAGAGACCCCCATTTCTAACACACATCATTTACCATATTTTTGATTTTTATATTTCTTTATCTTAAATGGAAAATGGTTGCTATATATCAATTGTGCTCATCTACATATTTCAACATTGCCATTTTCTATGGTTTCCTTTTTTGGTTTTTGGAGTGTGCAGCTTCTGTTTGTATCACAGATCCTGTGCAATATTGGTGTCTTTGTATGTGTTTTCTTAGTAAATACCAATAAAAATGTATAGAACAAAAAAAAGACCATTATGATTATGCTCCAAAACTGAAAATGTCTGAGGTTGCTGTGAATGGGTTTCACAGCCATACCTCTTCACACTGCTGTGAACATATACTTACATATGATGTCACAGATGATACCACAAAAGACATGGTCAATCATGTCACTGCTAGTGAAAATAAATGTCGAGCAATAAAACATGCTACTGGAAATAATAACTATAATCATCATGCACTCACACATTTATTACTAACGTGCATATGTCATATTCTATGTTTTTGTCGTAGTACAGCCTCTCTGAATGGAGGAATAGCATCTTACTGCCTCAAAGATTGCATGTGACAATCATTTTAAAGAGGAAAGACCGTACTGTGGGATCTTATTAAACTGTATTTGTGCTCTATTGACGTTGGTAAAGTTGTTCCTTCTAATACTGCTATGTAATAGTTTAACCGTGTGATGCTGGCCCAGTTGATTTTGCCATTGTCATGGTTGAAGTCCTGAATTCTGTTGAACAATAGATGAAGGGAAGTTTGTCATGAAGTGGACTAATTATGTTTAAATCAGCTACTTGAGTTGTTGCCTTTTATTGTTCTACAACTTTATATATATAAGAAGTGTAAATCTTAAATCAGTATTTATAAAACCTTATGACAGTTTTAATTCCTTTCATTTGTTTTTAGGAAAAGGTAATCATGTCTGCACGGTAAGAGCTAATTAATTGAAGGGAGTAATATGTATGTTTTGGTATTTATAAAGCACAAACTTAGCACTGCGCATTACTTGGGGGCATCTGAGGCAATCTATATGATTTTGGACATAAAGTGAGGATTAAACAAATGCCATCCATACATTGTATTTCACAGAGGGAGGTAAATGGAGATAAAGTGATTTGCCCAGAATCACACAATGTGAAGTTAAGAGCACAGGGCAGGATCCCCACATATCAAAGTGGGCAGCTCTAGCCACTAAGCCACGGTTCCTCCCAAATATACAGGCCCTGCAACGTTAATGTCTTCCCAGTGCCTAATTTGTAAAAATAAAAACATGTGTGTCCGTGCCCAAAGCTCTGCTCAGAAGCCCACTGCCAGTGCTATTAAATGTTGGCGGGCCAAATACCAAGGTAGCATAGTATGGAATCCACCTCATGCATCTTTAAGCCACTATCAGAAACTCCCTGTCCCTTTATCTGACTCTTTCAAGTTCCTGCTATCTCCCTTTGCGACGTTTTTTCCTCCTTTCTCTTACTCCGTCTTTCCACTTGGTGTTTTTATCCCTCTGTTGCACTTGGTAAGTGTTTGATGCGGAAAAAAAGTGGCAGTGCTCACAAATTAGTGCCTGTGGGCCCCACCGGCAACCACAATCTCACATTAAGCACTGTGTTTTCCCTAGTAGTTCCTCTCTTTTTGTTTCTGGGTTCTAAATCTCACAGATCATGCGCACTGCCTCCATCTGCCTGCCCAGTCAGGACTTCAAACCTCAAACTGGAATACTGAAAAAAAAACAGATAATCGCACAAAATGGCCACGTTTGTGACTTTTCAACTTAGGCCACTGTTTGTGACTTCAACATACAATTCGGTTGAGTTGGTGTCATCAGCAGGCACCGTTAATGTGTTCATTTGTCAGCTGTATCACACCTGATGCACAGTTACACATGTAACATTCCTAGATTAGTGGGTCAAAGGGACAATATAATGTCTTGCAAGGACATTTTGAGCAGTGCATTGGTGCCAAACTGGCATGAGAGATTTTATAAGATGTCTTAGCTGCTCATAGTAAACCAGGCCTCCTTGCTACTATTCACTCAGATCCGTACTGCAGCAAGTCTAGAGGTAGCCATGCTTCCAAGAGATGCGCTTGTGCAAATGGACTCATGAGGAGGGGCCTACATTGACACATTTAGGAGATTCTCTCGGCCTCTTCAGTTCGCTCCTTTAACAACTCCGAGTAAAAAAAATAGCAGATTTGAAAGGTAATTCTGAAAACCCATTGGTACTTCTAATGTTTGGCTTTAGTTTAGTGAACCATTCCGGCTGCATCCTACTTGAAAGCAAATTCAGACACGCGCCTCTTCTAAAGCAACTGGTATTTGTTCCCCCGTTCCAGGCGATTCGATGTGGCCTCCGCGTGCACTGATTATCCCGTGGTCCACGCCACAGCGATCCGGTTTGAATCAAGCCTTGCTACCCACGCAGCAGGGGTGGCCTAGGCATGTGTAAGCTGTGCACCTGCACAGGGCCAGCAAACCCCAGGGGCCACCACGCCAATATATATCCTTAATATAATAATCCTCCGAGGATGGATACATATTTGCGTGGCGGCCCCTGGCAGGGATTTGGCGGCTCTGTTCCACTTCCAAACACCCTGACCCCCCCATAGGGAGGGCTCCGCCCGGCCAGGACCCCCTCTTCCGGGGCCCCCTACCTATGCTACCTGCCCAGGGCCGCCATGAGCCTAGAGCCGCCCCTGCACACAGACCGAGAATCTCTCCACATGTCCTTGTAAGCCGCTCGTGCGCGGGTTCTCCTCCCCGAGCCGGGGCGCTTTGGATAATTCAGTTGGAGGATGAAAGGGATGGAGGGCGGTAAACAGGCAGAAGAAGAAGGGATTCGTGCTCTTCTAATATGGCTTATTAGCACCGCGCCTCGAGCGGCTAGAAACAGGGGCAGCTACACTGACGAGGAAGTCTTCCTGAGCTGGGGACCCTCATTAGGAGCTCGGAGGAGTTTAGGGTGGGTGGGCATTCACAGTCCAGGCATCACAGAGCCGCTCTGCCTTGACTTGCTGGTCTGCCTCGCTGTAAAAAGGTAGCCATCGGTATGTGCATATGCGGTGCAATTAATGGACAATATGCCTTTCTAAAGAATTAAAAATGAATTGAGTAAAGAAAAGGCTTGAAATAATTAGGCTGGATGTGATTCCTTGTGACTCGAGTGTATGGGGAGCACCCACCACCAGCCCCGCACACAACTCCACGCCCAATGAATTGTGTACTGCAAGGAGCGCCTCGCCGACAGCACTGACCCCGTAAACTGACCCCGTACCGAACGGTTTCTATCACGAGAAAAACGTATCGTGGCACCTTTGGAAGATGTACAACCCTCGCCAACACTCAAGTGCAACTGGACTAATGGGTTGTTTAGTGACAGTATATTAACTCTTGTGCTGTAAATCCCCAAATTGAGATCTTTAAAAGTAAGTAGGCTTTGAAATTGAGCTGCTTTTAGTTGCTATTGCCGGCTCCTGTTTTCAACTAAGGATGTTTAAAATAATGCTCAATGGAATGTGCTTGACTATTTTAAGAAACTCATTCAAGATTTATTCGAATCAGTTGGACTGAGGGATCATACGCTTTAAAGGAAGCAGTAGGGTATAGTAAAAACTATAACAATGAACACAGGGTGCTATAACAGAAGAGAAACCACTTTAAAGGGCCTGTGACGCCCTGACATATAACAGCATGGGGTTATTCGGCACTGCTATCATTTTGGCAAATGCACACACATTTGTAGTGAATTTCCTTATGCCCCTTCGAAGGGTTGTGTGCGCGAGAGGCACACTTAGGGATACGTTGCTCGCTTCAGATCATCTTGGAGGGTGCACCAAGCAAGTAAGGTCTTCGACTTACTTGAAGATGATGGATTTTCTTGGCTGAGATGATCATTTAGTGATGACAGCGAGAAGGGCGAAGGCTGGTTATGGTGTCAGGCAAAGAGGGGAGGAGGGAAACAGTTGTGGTAGCGGGAACCAATGCACAAGTGCCACTGGTGAAAAACTTCCTGCTGGAAAATACAACTGAGTACCCCTGGGAAGACAAACATGTCCCATTTCCGGCAAATGACAAGTGGCCTATAATAAAAGTGCATGAGGTGTTGCGTTCATTTAGTAAACTCTGGGAATTATCCCTGCAGTGCTTAATTTGTTAAGGTGCTTGCCTGGCTTGGCACCGGTACTTATTTCGTAACATCGGCACATAGTTCACCACATGGTGGCGCTGTCAGACTATTTGTTTCTTAAGAAGCGCATGAGCAAAGTATTTAACAATATGAATAAATATAATATCAGGGTGCTCAGGCCATTCTTGCTGCTTTGGTTCACCTAGCACAGTCCAAATTGTACGATGTATAGGACTATCATGGCAAGTGAATGTTGTTGATGCTGGTATTTGGCACTGCTGGCAGGGACCGCAGGTGGTAAAAGCTGCAGTGGCCTCCTCAGAAATATCTTGGGCCCTGGAACTTATTATTGTACAAATTAAGCACAGGACTCCCCTACACTTCATGACTTGTTCAAAAGCCAAGAACCACCAAATCAAGCAACCATTATTGATTCATTGTCTGTTGGTACGAAGCTTTTCAATGAGCGCAGGGCATCCAGTGTCGAGCCACATTTCCAAGATACTGACATAAGCTAGTTTTATGTACAATGAAACATAATGTAACTCATTTGCTTAGGTTTGGTTATCCTGAATGCCTGAATTGATCCATCCCTGGTTCACCTACGTAGAACACTCACCAGGGGTGTGGGTGATCTACTGTAAGAGAAAATACATAACTTCAATAACAGCTAACTAAAATACTTCATTCAGATAATGCTTCCAAATGCTTGCTTTACATGAAACTAGCTCAGTGAGAAACAGTTTATTGAGAAATAGCACCCAATACGCCTTTCTAAAGAATAAAAAAAGAATTGAGTAAAAAAAAGTCTTGAAATAATTAGGTTGGATGTGATCCACTGCAAATCTGCATAACGCACTTTTTGAAGACATTGCGGATAATATTTGAAGTGTAGTTTCGCCGAGCGGGGCACCTTATTCGTGAAGCTGTCTGGCATAAGGACAACATTTGCATACTGCGTACCAGGATCCAGAAAACTCCAGAGCCAAGCAATCATGGGGCAGATGGATATGACGCCCAAGTCCCTGAATCGGGCAAAAGTCCTGCAGTTTCCCGCAACCCTGGCTACTGTGTATCCTGGATGATAGATGCATAGATGCAAACGTAGTCACTCATTTAGTACGAACTAATGGTACTTGAAGCATATTCCTCTAACAGACAATATGTTCTTTCCCATTCCCTGTTTCGGTGTCAGGGAGCATAGTTTTGAACTGAAATAAATGCAAAGTCCCCATGTAATTCACATAAAATTGAATAACCATATGTTGCAACCCCATCCAAATATAATGGTCAGGTCACAGCACCAACCCCTTTGTCAAAGTCCTCCTCAGAAATAATCAACCCATTTTACCTAAAATTAGCCCACTGGCTCCAAAAGCAAACTGCAGTGAAAATGTTTCTTTTTGTAATATTTATTTTACTGATTTTCATTGACAGAATGCGCACACATAAACCGCAAGTAGTTTTTTAACAAACAATAGGAACTCCACCATAAAGAGTTTCCTGTTTATCAAAAACTAGATTTCTTTCTGGGCATTGTTGCAGCAAATATTCATGGAAATAAACGACTATGTTCAAATTATACAACAAAATCTGGATGTTACCTCTCAGCAGTGGCGTCCATCCTTTCCTTGGTCTGTCTACTGTGGTCTACATCCCAATATGCTGCTCTAGATTGGTCAGGCCACATCCCAAGTCAGAGTTCTGCCGCCCCCTGCTTGTATGGCAGATGTCACCCCAACACCACATTTCGCAGTTGTCTATTTAACAGTAGCTAGTTCCCATGATTTAAATCGTGGCGCTACTTGTATCTTCCATTATATTGCAATTCTCTTTTTTTCAGGGTCAGCACCATTACCACTACTTTAGCCATTAATCAGTCCCTTTTTGTGCACAGGACTAATTTGAGGAAGAACGGACACCCATTCGTCACAAAAACGATTCAAGACTGTTTTGTATCATCACTTGCCAAAATCTTTGTATTCCCCTCGAATCCTACCACATGTCTAAGTGGTAAGTGGTAAGTACCAATGTTTGTTATGCATTTGGGCAGGCGGCACCATAATCTGTATAAACTCTGTTCATGAGTTTGGGAGTCATATATATGTTTGCATTTGTAGTTGATCAATTTAAGTATAGCAATTCTAGTTATCTTCCTGCAATTCATATAAATCCTACGCCAATCCTATGCCCTGATCTGCTCACCTAAGTTGGCATTCTACACTCCCCCTCTTCAAGAGAGACTCTTATCAACTGTGAGCAGGTACGCATTCTATACCGTTGAGACAAGTTTACCTCCTATCCCAGATCCAGAATAGTTTGGTTCTATGTATTTCCAATTCTTTTGGAAAACCAGACGAAATGTTTGGATTGTGTTGGCTATCCCTCTCATAAGTGAGGAAGCTGTCATTGCTGATATCTCAATGGTGCAGAAGTCTGCAAACACGAGCAACAGTCCCTTAGTATATAGATCGTCCAGTCATGAGGGTTACACTCTGCCTGTGGTTCTCGTTACAAATGTCGGCTAGTCTGGGCTCAGTTCAGCTCTCCATGAAGTCAATGGTGGCATACCCCTGTACCTGTATCTCTCACACCCAACGGCTGTGGCCCCGGTGGTGCACATTGTTTGTACGTGTAAGGGAATAGAGGGGACCGCTTTCTTGGAGAACAACAGTCGCGGACTCAGAGGTGTACCATTAGCTCAATTACTTTACTGGCCAGGTCACAGCTATCCCTTGCAAACCAATGGGTCCACGAAAATGTACCCTAGTCTATCTCTAACATGTCATTCTCCTACCACGGTAATGTCAAGGTCTTGAGCGAACTTCTTGCTTAGCAATCCTCCCAGTACGAACTTTCAACCATCGAGTCTATTTGCCAGAAGCATAATTCCAGGATCTTCATTAGCATGTACTAGTGCACCTATAGCACCTGGACAGTTATTGTGATCTTACTCATTGCTATCCGCCCCATTAAAAGTCCTTGGAAATCATAACCATTTATCGGCACAACTCTCGGGTGATCTAAGTACAGCTTCATGCGCATTTCCGGGGATATGGCCTATATGCACACCCAGATACTTGAGCGATGTTGATTGTGCCATTGATTGCAAAGTTTCAAAATTATATATTAGTCCACGCTGGGTATTGGTACAGGATATATTTCATAAAGCGTATCTTAAAACCAAGCAGCGACCCAACTTGTTTAAAAGTAGCTCTAATGCCGCATAAAGCCTCTACTGTGTTTGTGACTGTCAACAAAATTTCATCAGCATATAAGGAAATTATTTGGCAAGTGTTCCCCAACTCCTGCATGTCTGGACCCTACCATTTGAAGTAACGGATCTATCACTACTTCTAAACCAGCGGGTACCGGAGACATCCCTGCCCTGCGCCCCGACTCACACTCTACAGTGAAAGCCTTTTTAACCCTCAGTTTAATTTCACTCCCATTGCCCTCCTCAGAATGAACCGGACTGATGCGAAGCAGGAGGTGTTATGGTGCTGGGGGTAGAGCTTCTGACTTTGAAACACAGCGAACTAGGTTCAAATCCTGGGTTTAGCTCAAGTTCCTGTATTCTAAGCACATCACTTAATCTCCCTGTGACTAAAAAGAAAAACATGTTTTTAATAGTCTCTTTCTGTTGTAAAGTGCTCTAATGCCAGAGGGCCAGGGTTCTGCTATAAAAACACTGCCAAACAAGCATTGGCATAGCCAATAGGTCTCGCTTTTGGGACCTTATAAGTATTTAGTTATGCAGCACAATATCCTTGGTGTAACAACATCAACTGTTGCATGGCTAAACACTTATAAGGTCCCAAAGGCGAGACCTATTGACTATGCCAATGCTTGTTTACAATTTCCTTCTATCGCTGCAAATAACAGAACTCACTCCTGAGGGAGAGCCAACTCTCTGACTCTGAACCAATGCACAAGGAACAGTCGCACAACCAATTGTTTATTTCAACAATCACTACAAGAAGCCTTCAATCCAATTCTAAAAAAAACACGAAAGACCCAAAACGGAAGCAAATGCCGACATACGGAATCTGTGTGCTAAAAAACAACGCCATGCGTAGAAAATAATACACAACACTACTCAAGGATTAAAGAAAAAATGTAATCCACACCAACACTAATTCTGACAACTCGAATAATAATAACTAAATGTGTGATACGGGTTATAGTAGTGAATAGTGAAGTAAATGCAGAAAAAATAAAGTCTACACTTAAAGCATAAAAACAATACCATGAAAACAACTTAATTCGCGTTACATATGCCACTTAAACTGAGCTGCTATTAACGTACTCCAAATTTTATGCACCGCAGAAACATGAAAGGCTGAGTCGGCACTAAGGGGCTCCAGCATGTCAACTGCATGTCGTAGGTAGATCGGTCGTCAGAGCTTTAACCCTCTGAGCTATCTACTAGTAAAACACAAAAGGCTGGCACGCAATCCAGGCTGCAACTTCACATTACTGTTAACTCGTGAAAGTGATGTTTGAAGACAGGTGTTACACGAAAGAAAGAGAAACTATTTACAGAGTAAACAAACGGGCCTGGACGTGGCATTACAGGTGTAGGAGACGTTAAATCCTTGAACGTCCAGCGCTAGCGCGCCGAGCAGATATAACCGAGGACCGGAGGCCGAGGCTGCCTGGGATAGATCCCTCATTGTTCCATCCGAGAGGGCGGGGAGTGGGACAGGTGGGAAGAGGAAGCGTGGCTTTCCTGAATCTGAGGAGGCGGGCTCTGCCAATCACTCCGGGCGATGAACATGCCCCAACGGCAGGAAGGAGAGCCGAGGACATGGCAGAGGTGGGCGCTGCTGCTGTGGCCTTTGGGCCCGGTCTGCACCCACTCTCCCAAGTCTGGCAGCTGCGGGCATTACTGTATCTGCGGAAGAGATGTGCAACCGGCTGCACCCCGGTACCTGCAGAGTGCGAGGAACATGCAAACATCGGGTTCTACTATCTCCATTCTCTAGTGCACACTGTGGAGATACAAGGTAATCGGGAAGATACAGATGAGTTCAAAGTGAATTTGCCATGCACTGAGAAGTAAGAGATAAATGAGACACAGCTCCATAAAAAAATCGGACACTCAAAAGACAAATGTCTATTAAGCGATAGGAAGATCATATGGAGACTCATATGTTTAAAGACAGGTTAAAAAAAGAGGCAAGGCGAGGGTGTCAACTTTCAGAGCAGAGACATAAATAAGGAAGTGAACTGGTCGTTCATAAAGCAGGCGAGGAGGCACTGGAGCAATTAATGGTCATAGGAAGCAAATCATTATTATTAGTGGTAATATTATTGCCAGCAGGCAAGATAATTCAGTAAGTTAAACGCCCACCATTGACATTTAAAATGAATGGAAAATAGTGTTATCTACAGGTCACAAGCTTAAATCGGGTAAGGTCAATTGAGCCTTCCATCCTTCTGAGTTCGGTAAATGGACTACTGTTACTTTGGATAACGGTAACACCTGTTGTTGTTGATTCTCGGATTGGCAGACGAGTGGCAGGGACGCTACATAAAATTATTACATTAACATTACTGTTTACAGTTCTGCCCTACGGAAATGCACAGGCATGTATTCGTTTTCCATTAATGAACGTGAACATGCGTCGCTCCGAAGAATCGGAACATGAGTCACTTTCTTCTGCAGCTGCTGGGCCTCCCCGAGCATACGAATGATACGCAGGACAGCCGTGACAAGTAACCATTTGTTTTTCCCAGCCTGTAAACACGCCACTCGTACCCAACTCAATGTGACACCACCACCTGCGCAGAGAAAGGCAGCCCCAATACAACCCAAGGACCCCACATACGGCATCTCTTACCCTGCATCAGCTGTGCTTGTGACCTCTTATCCACAACAATAACAGAGCACTCGAAACAGGCCTGGGCGGGGCGTGCAGGGGATTGTAGTTCTAGCACCGCGTCTGGAATAACGAGAAGTCAAAAGAAGACTACATTAACCGTGGGGTGCAGTAAAAAGAGGGCGGGATCTAGAGTTGATGAGAACATAGAGCGCTGGGGACGCACCGTGCAGTTAAAATGATGGCGGACCAGAGAGGGAGCATATCTTCAAGGAGTTCTGCCTCCTGATTGGCTGTTGAAATAAACACTGAATAGAAACCTGTGGTGCGCGCGCACCACAGAGGAGCCGACGCGGGAATTGAAACCAGTGGTGCGCATGCACCAGAGGAGCGGGGGTAAGGGAGCGTGAAGACGCCGAGACAAGGTAGGGGATGTGTGTGTAAGGGGGGGGGTTCTCTGTGTATGTGTGTGCGTGCGTGTGTGTATGCGGGGGGTTCTGTATGTATGTGTGTGTGTATGCGTGGGGGGGGGGCTGTATGTGTGTTGTGCATGTGTTGTGCATGTGTTGTGAAGAGCCTGCCGGAATCGGAGCGCGTGTTGACGCGCGCGACCTGATCCCGGCAGGCTGCTGCTGCGTGCGCGTGACAGTCTGTTGTCCTCTCTGGCTCCCTTTGAGTCCTTGAAAGCCGGAATGATAACAATAGTCTCGCTCTGCGACAGCAGGCCTTTGGCCTGCAATCGCAGGGCGAGACCTAAAAAGCACCTCTTCAACCACTGTTGTCTAAAATTGTGTTTTCAGAAACATAACACGAACAGAAACGTAATCCTGTATGCAACTGCCCCATGGTGCTTCATAACTGTTAATTCTGAAAGATGACTAACCAGAATTAGAGAAAAAATCGAATTGCACACGCTGTCCAAGAAAATTCGAAAAGAGCATGATGGAAGCTCAAACTACTTTCCTCACACAGGAAGAACTAAAAGCAAGAAAGCAAATAGAGGGAAAAACTCCAGTTATTAACCCCTTGCATGCTCGTGACGGAAACATTCCGTCACGAGCCACGGTGGTGCTGTGCTGGTGACGGAATGGTTCCGCCCCTGCGCTGCAGTGATTTCGCGCCTGCGCGGCGCGTTCTATTGAGCGGGCGGGGCCATGTCAGAACCATTCCGTCACAAGCACAGCACCACCGTGGCTCGTGACGGAGTGGTTCCGTTATGAGCATGGCGGCGCCACGCGGCCCCCCCTAGAGCCGCGGCGGAATTACCGCCACGGCCAAGGGGTTAAATCGCTTGATCAAGCTCCAAGCAACAGTTCTAGTCCTCTAGCTCATTGGAAAGAGAGACAGTGAGAAGTATCGCGAGTGGTACTTTTTTCTAAACAAAGTGGCCAATGAAGAGAAGCATATAAACAAAAAACAACTAAATTTTGTTTACAAAGACGCTGTCTATACTTTCCTCAATCACAATTCTACTTGAATTAAGTTCTGAATGCAAACAAACCAACAATATTTTTTCTGAACCGAATTCAAAATGGAGACTAGTAAATTGCTTTGAGTCCCACCAAAAAGCAATAGGTGCAGAACTCCAGGAACACACTTGAGTGGCAAGTCACTCAAAGCCTAGACAAAGAAAGAATCAGCCATTTGTGTAACTTAAAACGGCAATACTAAAAGTCTTTTAATACTGAGAATTGTACGTTTGCCTTCTAACCAATGAAACTAGACCACAAACATTAAAATTCAAGGAGCTAATTGGCTGAAAATGTTGTAGTCTTTGAACTCTTGACATGATGGTAAGTGTGAGTCTGAATTCCAAGGAAGACGGATCTAGATCACAGGAACACAGGGAAGGGATCTTTCTGTGTGGTTATATGTCAGAATACCATTATAAGAAGTATTGTGTGACATAAATATTGTGTCATAAGCACTATTTACAAAAATATGGTCCCATTGGGTGTAGATTTTCTATTAGTAATTCCAATGTGGTGACATTTGAGCAAATCATATTTAGGACACAATAAGAACACGTTTGTTTACGTGATATCCTAAAAACAATATGTTGGTATCATGCCTCTTGGGGCTTGATCTGGAAATATGAAAACCTACTTAGAGGCATGATGTCTTGCCAACATGGCTACCATCTTAGCTCGACAAGAGAACTTCAAAAGATTGTCCCACAATAGCAAGTCAAAGTAGCTAAGAAGGGGGTGTTGTAAGAGAATGCAGCATTTGAGGGTAAATAGCCACTAGTAACCAACTTGTAGTTCACATACCATTACAACGCAAGAGTAACAACGCATGCGCTGTAACAACGCATTGCCTTTACTACGCATGTTATTACTTTGCATGCGCTGTTACAACACATGCGTTGTATTGCGTGTATGGCTGCGCCCGGAATTGGAGTGAGGACTAGGCGCCAAGATGGCAGAGCACACGAGGAGGCAGCGATGACGGAAGTCAAAGCGGCGCAGCTGGAGCAAGTAGGGGAGAGGCGCTGGTGCCCGGGGCGCTGGCTGGGGGCCTTTTTGATTGACAACGCTTGCAGCCGAGGACAATTGACATGCACCGAGGAGAGAAGGTAAGAGGGGCTGTGTATTTTTAAAGGGTTTGTGTTTGAGCAGTAGTGTTTTTGGGTTTAGGGTAGTGTTGTGGGATCGTGCAGGGTAGTGTTTGTGTGTAAGGACAGGAATGGGAGTTGGGGGTGGGTTGTGCAGGAGTTAGTGTTTTAGGGATTAGGCTAGTGTTGTGGTGTTTGTGTAGTGTATGGTAGTGTTGGGGGTCGTGCAGAGTAGTGTTTCAGTGTAGGGACAAGACATGGGGTAGGGGCAGGGTCGTGCTGGGGGTAGTGTTTTAGGGTTTAGGGTAGTGTTGTCATGTTTGTGTAGTGTAGGGTAGTGTTTTAGAGTTTAGGCTAGTGTTGGGTTGTGCAGGGTAGTGTTTCAGTGTAGGGGACAGACTGGGTGTTGGGTAGGGTCGTGCTGGGGCAGTGTTTTAGTAGGGTTTAGGGTAGTGATGTGGTGTTAGTGCAGTGTAGTGTAGTATAGTGTAGTGTAGTGTTTTAGGGTAGTGTTGGGGGTCATGCAGGGTAGTGTAGGGAGTGGACTGGGGGTAGGGGCAGTGTCGTGCTTGGGGTAGTGTTTTAGGGTTTAGGGTAGTGTTGTGGTGTTTGTGTAGTGTAGAGGAGTGTTTTAGTTTAGGGGAGGACTGGGGGTAGGGGTAGGGTTGTGCTTGGGGTAGTTGTTTAGGGTTTAGGGTAGTGTTGCAAAGAAAGGTATTGTTTTAGGGTTTAGGGTAGTGTCGGGAGGTCATGCAGGGTAGTGTTTGAGTGTAGGGACTGAAATGGGGAGGGTAGTGTAGGGGGTAGTGTTTTAAGGTTTAGAATAGTGTTGTGTAGTGTATAGTAGTGTTTTAGGGTAGTGTTGTGGAGTATGTGTTATGTAGGGTAGTGTACATGGATGTAGAAATTAGCGTAGTGTTGGGGGGTTATTTAAAAAAAATGCGTTGTAAAAGTATGCGGTAAATTGAGATCCGTTGTAAATACATTTTATATGCATTTTAAAGCAAATACGAAGTAATGCTATGCGTTATAGAAAAATGCGTTGTAATGGTACTTGCGAACCAAAAACAACATTGTAAAAGTATACGTTGTTTTAGTTTGAAAAATATTGACATATATTCGCATTTGAGACCTCAAAAAATAGAATTCCTGTAGTCTTGGTGTGATAACATAAGTGCTTGCTCTATTGCTCCAAAGTTATCAAATGGGAAGTTCTTGAATTTTTTAGTAGCGCAAGCTGAATATTGCTGTTTACTATGCCTTGAAGAAATTAAATTTGTGGACCGTGACTTGCAGGTCTCAATATCTTTATGGCAGAGAAAGTCAAAGTAATGTCAATTAGGCCAGACACTGAAATATCAAGTTAGTTGCTGGTAGGAGACCAAATTAGCAGACAATAGATCTCATGCAGCCCCGTACATATGTCAAATAACATGGTGACAGGGCAGAACTTTGGGATAGACCAGAGATCAGTGAAAAGAGTTGGTTATAGATGTAGAAACTAAGCTCCGTGAGGGCCAAATCAAACTGTCATGTTTTTTGAGGTTGATGAAATGAAAAGCATTTTGGTGGGCGAGGTAATGATAGACACATGATGTGATCTTCATAAACCTTTAACAATTTTAATACGAATTTAATAAATAAATGTACGTTTTTAAAAAAAGTTGAATTTAGACACATATTCTGACCCTTAATGAAATGTACAGATATGTCCCAGAAACTGTGTGAAATGGCTTATCCATCACAAGATAAATCAAATTAGCTTTGACCATTACAGGTCTGCATAGGTATGTGCCTTCCCAAAGCAGTATGAAGCCCACGACTCATAGACAATGTTTGTTACAGACAGGATTCATACAATTTCAAATGATGCCCAATCATATCAGTTCTTGCTCTGGGTGTCCCAACTCCTGACCTTTTCAATTAGGAAGTGTGACTTTGTGCCGGATAGGTCCACAAACTTGATTGGAGTGGGAGGCGTAATAATGGGCAGAAGGAAGATAAACTATACTTTAGTAACCCATTGCATCCTCGTCCACCTTGTACTGTTTGTACTGCAATGTGGTGTGGTAGACGTTCATGCACGTAGTTCTTGGGATGTATGACGTTATAACGCATACTTTTACTCCGCAGACCATTACAACGCGACTTTTACTCCGCATACCGTTACAACGCATAGCGCCTTGGGGCGCTGGATAGTGGTAAGTATAATTTACTATTCTAACTCCAGTCCCCGTGGACCCTAGGGAAGGTGTTGGATAGTAAATTATACTTATCCCCTATCCTAGAGCGCCCCCCAGCGCAATGCGTTGTAATGGTATGCGGAGTAATGGTCGCGTTGTAATGGGTCTGCGGAGTAAAAGATCCGTTGTAACGGGTGTATACCAGTTCTTGTCATGTAGTGCATTACTTTTCAGTATAGATTCGATAATTAGACCTAGTACTTCTATTGGGCGTGACCAGCAGCTCACTACTGGGAGCCTTCACGTTTTAAATCAGACGCTCATTTTGCATCTGATATCCTAGATCTCTCACCTCCAAATTTAGACTGTGTAGAAAGTCTTTTTCCACATTGTTTACAGCGACTGGATTGGTGAGTGTAAAAAGGCATTGCGGTACCTGTTCAACTGCTAAACCTAGTACCAGGGCTGGACTGGGAACCACAACCGGCCCTGGCAAAGTGGTCGGCCGCCCCCCCCCCGCCCCCCCCTCCCCACTCGGGGGGTTGGAGGTGCCGCCGAGCTCTTTGCCGGGGCCGGTTTTCGGCCAATTTTGGTACAGGGCAGATTTTGCAGCTATGCTGCAAAAACGGCCCTGTAACAAAAACGGCCCCCAGGGGCCCAAAACCGGCCCCCACCTGTGCGCCGCACCGGGAGATTGCCCGGTGCCCGCTATGGCCAGTCCTGGCCTGCCTAGCCCAGATCAACTGTCGACTTTTTTGCTACTGAAACCAATGTCTTAAAGATACCAAAGTGAGTTTTATTTCATGAGATTGTATTAACAGTTTGTAATCGAATTTCAGCATAAAGGAAAAGACAGTTGACTTCCTTAGCATTTAATGTCAAGAAGGTCAACAAGAAGAATTATGTTACAACTGGCATATGAAGATCATTTCTTATAAAGAGAAATAAAACATTTGGTTTTGTCCATACGAAATCCCCCAACAACATCAATTGTGAACATAGCTTTCTTCAAAATACCATGGAAATGACTACCAGGTCAACTGTCTGGTCCAGTGGTTCCCAAACTTTTGACTCCTGAGGACCCCAATTGAGTCACCACTGGGAGCGGGGACCCCCAAGCAATTTGTAGGATTTAAATTTCAAACATTAAAACAGTAATTAAAAAAATTAACACACATGTGCACACAAAACAAATACTCAAATTACTATTGATTTTAGGGGCATATTTACAAGCCCCTATCACCATGGGAACATCACTTTTTGAGACGTTACTGTGGCGATAGGGGCTTCACCTTATTTACAAGGCAACGTTAAACCACTTAACGTGGCTTAACAGTGGCTTGTAAATAAGACCCCCTTTCACCCAATTCTTAGCGTGAAAGGGGTGGGCAGTGGGTGTTGCGATGGGCGTTTCCCCTGCAACACCAATTGATTTTGAAGCTGCCCCCTATTTACAAAGGCAGCGTAAATGGGAGGCAGCGCCAACATTAAGGCCAGGGAAAACCTGGTCTTAACTTGGCAAGACAAGATGAAATGCTTCATTTCTCTTTGCTTTTGCAAAACGCCTTGGATTGTTTATGTTCAGGAAGGTGACCCTTCCTGTACATCAACAAACTTTTTTAAAAATGACATTCGTAACTTCCATGTGTGCTGCATTAAGCAGCACATATAGAAGTAACAAACAACATTTCAAGATTGTTAAAGTGCAGGAAGGGGGACCTTCCTGTACATAAACAATCTTCCCCTGTTAAGTGTAGCACAGCGCAGGGGAAACACAGGGCTGCACCAGATTCTTGTACATATGGTGCAGCCCTGCGTTTCTGAAGTGGCAGAGTGTATTGTTAAGCCAAGGAGGCTAAAGACACTCTCCGCCACTTCTGTTGTATTTTATATTGAAAGAATTTGCAAGAAAACTAAAAAGGTTAATGGGCTGCATCTCCGTGACTAACTTTTCAATGGTTGGTTTTATTTCGCAGTACGAGGCTCCTGCTCCTGCCAGGGCCAGACTGGAACCCCAAAGCAGCCCTGGCAAATGATTTCAGACCAGTCCCCATACGGTGCACACTGAGTGCAGCGAGTGAGCCTGACCACTACAAGGGGGCTTTGGGAGGCTCTCCCCCTAAGAAATGTAGTAAACAATGGTGCAGTCTACAACACATTTATCATTATATATTAAATTGTATTATCATTTAAAGAATAGTAAATGAAGACCTGACTATGCAACAGAATACGAAAATCTTTCTGGGGTTCTTCAATGATTCCCCCACTATCACCCTCCAACAGTGCTTCTCCTCTCTTCATAGTCCCTCTGTCACTTGTATTTCATTTTTTATAGTATCTCTCATACCATTGTAGGATGTCAGAGCAATTTACATCTACACATATAGAGACAGTGAATCATACGTGTAAATCAGTGTATAGAAAATTTTACATAAGGCAAAGGGGAATACAAGGTGTAGAACTCATATGTCATTCATACTGGTAGGCATTTTTAAATAGTGATTTGTCTGGAGAAGCACACACTCTGGATTCAGAACCTAACACAGTGGTTAGCATGACTTTAACAATAAAAATGTATTTCCACCCAAATAAACCTTTTTAGTAGCATCAGGATAATGAAAGACTGGGAAAAAACATAAGTCAGAAACTTGTACCTTGCACTTTGCAAGCAGCTGTTTGATGACAGTTTATAGGCCACTGTGCTAGATTACGGTTGTCACTTAAGAACTACACTTTAACAAAATAATCTCACTGACAAAAGCAGTAACCCACTGACCTATGCATATAAAATACTGTTTTTTAAAATGCATGGTACACGTTCTTTGCAGTGCTGCCTTAGATAAGTCAAAGCTGCTACTGGACAAAACTCTCATCTCTCTCCAGCAGGGACATTAATCACTGGTGTTATCTTGACACTTTTATTGTTCTTTGAAAAGTGCTAATTAAACAGGATACTTTGCAGTGCGTTTAAAACTGCTGCCTCCGGACCCCCTGGGAATATGTCAGGGACCCAGATGGGGTCCGTGGACCACAGTTTGGGATACACTGGTCTGGTCTATGAAATCAAATCCCCACATGCTTCTTTAAAGATCAGTGATTATAAAATGTGAATTGTTCTAGATTCTCATAGACGAAGGAGAGCAGAGGTGTTAAATCAATGCAAAAAGAGAAATTTATGTGGAAGTGAATACACTATGCTTGGCAAGAATCCTGGAACAGAAACTTTAAATCGAGTTTCACACAGATCCTTGCAGACCTGCTGCCGGGTGTCTTGTTGTACTGATAAAGCTGTGGTTCATCTTTTTGAAGCAATTGGTAATATACTCTATAGTGATGGCTTTTCACATTAAGGTATCTCTATGATTAGGGCATTGTCTTATTTTTCTTATACACAATGTTTTCTTCGCTCTGGAGATCATTACATCATAACCTGAATGCTGTCGTCAGTCAGGTGAGATTTATTGACTAAATGACACATTACTGAATGTAGGTATTCTTAGCAGCTTGCTTCGTCTTAGCACCGCTTGATGTCAAAAGTAATTTTACCTAGTTGAATGGAAATAGTAAGAAGATGAGTTAATGCATTTTGGATTAGGCAACCATGTAGAATTGGGTATACAATCTATCTTTGAGTCTAATTTACAACCAGAAAATGAATAGGCCAGGCTCTTTCTTGGGTGAACAGCGTTTACAACAAAACTTTTACAATGCACTACCATTACGACGCAACCATTACAACGCAAACCATTACAACGCATTGCGCTGGGGGGCGCTCTAGGATAGGGAATAGATTTAATTTACTATCCAACACCTTCCCTAGTGTCCACGGGGACTGGAGCTGGAATAGTAAATTAAACTATTCACTATCCAGCACCCCAAAGCGCTATGCGTTGTAATGGTATGCGTCGTAAAAACTGCGTTGTAACGGCATGCGTGGTAAAAGCATGCGTTGTAACGTCATACATCCCTTTCTTGCTCTACTTTTTAACAAGGATGCTGTATGCGAGACTGCCTCCTCTTGCCTCTGTCAATTCCCCATTAACTGTTTTTTCTTCTGAATGCCAGAAGTTTGAGAATCAGAGACTAGACGAAAACCTAACTCCACAAAGTAGGCGCCAACCTTCTCTAGTGGGTCAAATTATAATAAAACATGGGTCAGCGAGGATGGTCATCCATGTGACACACTGCAAACTAAGCGGTGCTTGCTGCTCTTAGGAACACTGAGACTTGTCGTAAGTGCACACAGGAGCACGACACATGCACACCAGTCTTCCAAGTGCTACAAAGATAGGTTTCTGGCAATTTCCAATGCTGTCGTCAAAGATTTCTCAACAAAATGAGCCTCTGAAGTAACCGGTAATGGAAGAGCAATGTCTCCTTCATCATTTGATTTTATGGAAAACCTGAAGCCCTCATTATGGAGG
This sequence comes from Lissotriton helveticus, assembly GCF_964261635.1. Taxonomy (NCBI): domain Eukaryota; kingdom Metazoa; phylum Chordata; class Amphibia; order Caudata; family Salamandridae; genus Lissotriton; species Lissotriton helveticus. Next base: position 1,642,258,889 of record NC_136057.1, read on the forward strand.
TGACGCGCTTGTAACTATTCAAGGCGAGCAAACTGCAGAATGCGTCATAGTCACAAAAAAGCCATAACTGTCAACCGACTTAAAAAAATATATGTGACAAACACTAATTATTACTGCACTGCACAGGCAGAAAGGCTATGCTAATGCGATCGGTACATGAAAAGGAATACAGGCTTAATTGCCTTCTTTTGTGGGCATCAACTTCTCTTTTTAACTGATAGGCATTAAATAAACAGCAGTCTTCTGTCATTGTGTTCCTCTTTGGTACACTGTGAACTCCCTCCTTTTAACTGATCCATAATGAATATGTGATGCCTTTTGATGTGTTTGTTCTTGCACCTGGTTGCCACCTTCACTTCTGTACTTGAAGATTAACTCTTTCAGTGTTGGATTGGTCTAGAAAAGAACTGGGCGTCTTAAAACCAGGTGGGTTCGTTTGAGGAGCTACAAGGGCTGGAGTCAAGGCAGTCGGCATATAACATCATTGTTGTATATAGATATTGTTGCCTTTATTGGCTTCAAAGTTGCTGAAGTGTGTTTTACACATTTTAATACACAAAACCTAGAATTCAAGGATGCACAGCCCTGTGAGTCTGAGGAGCAGGGTAGGTTGGGGGCGTAAATTTAATCAATAGATCTGGAGAATAAAAGAGAAACCCAGAAAATATTGTCAGCTATTGGGAATCTTTAATGGTTCTTAGTAAGGAGAAGCTGGTCATGCGGTGCGCCTGTGGAAACAGATGGTAACAAATCAGACTGTACCTCGATACCTGTCTAACACGACTCAATATTGAAGAGAAAAGAAGGACAAATGGGACAGGAAATAGCGAGAGCCTGAAACAAGCTGGTAGGACATTGGAGCTAAATCAGAAAGACGCTCACTCTCTCAAGTCGCTGGGCAGAATATTTGTACTCAACCACAGTCTAGATGAGCTAAGAACAAAAGCATGGGAAATTAGCACTTTCACCTCTTGATGGATTATTGCTTATCCTTTGTGGAATATGTGCAAAGTGCAAACACTAATAAGCTCTAACGTGCACCCGCTGACCTCTGCTGCAGTCAGGTCGTACGTTCCATATTAATGGGTTCTGCCCACTCCTATCAGCTCAGATCCCAAAGGTACTGTCCACATCTTTGCATCCATGTTTTTGGGCTGTAAGAAACTCCTACCCACAGATCCTCTGGAGCATTGATACTCAAAGTACATCCCGGGGGCCGCATGAGGCCCTCCTGACCTTTATTTGTGGGCCCCTGTTCATCAGCAGCACTGGGCTGCTGTTTACTGTTCTCAGCACTCAACATTAAAAATATGTTAAATAAACAGGCAAGCATTTATTTAAAGGTTAATTGATGTTAAAGAAAGTAACTAGTGAGTCATGCACCACTTAACTTTAGGAACTCCTTAGTTTTTTAATATAACTTGCAGCAAAAGTGTAAAAATATGATCACGTCTCTTAAAAATTAAAAAAGTGTATTTCATCAATATGCATAACTGTTTGACCTCACTACATCAAATTATATCAAAGCTTTGAAAAGTATGTTTCTTTAAAAGTGATAGTATTTAAACTTGAATTTAGAAACATTCATTTTCCCTCCCACCCTGACTACAACGCCAATAGTGAAATAAAAGACAAGTCAGTTGTTATGTGCACTCTTTGGGGTGCCTGGGTACCTATTCTACATGAACAACGGTGTACTTTATTAAATCAAACACAGGAAACTTTTTTGTACAGCACATATCCTGAAGTCATGTATTTCAGTGACCTCTTAAATATGACAACAAAGAAAAAGGAGGGAAAGTGAAATGAAACAATTGCCTACAATCACACAATTTAGTAAAGTGGGGAAGCCAGGATTAATACCAGGTGTTCTGGTTTCTTATTGGGCAACTCAGTTACTCGATGCATATGCTTCACTTCCTCTACACCCACCTTATCAGCAACTACCTGCTCCCGCCCAACCACCACTGTTGACATCAATGTGGCCCTCGGTCAAATCACAGACCAAACTTTTTGGGCCCTAGGAAAACTTTTGCGAGTACCCATGCTCCATAGAATGTACGGAAGTTGCAGCGAGTACCAGGCGGGCAACTAGAGCCAAATTTCGGGGGGGGGGGGAGGGAAATATTTGGGGGGCGGCTAATTCTTCTAACCATAGACAGAGTGGCTTTTAAAGACCTGTTAAGTACTCGTGTGCGGCTGCAATTAGATGCTCGCCAGCCCGCGAAGCTGTCTCCGCCTGGGCAGACACACACGATGGGGGGCTGAAGCCCCGTGAGCCCAATGGGTGTTGCGCGCCTGGCTAGAACTGTGCTAGTAATGTGTAGTGTCCTCACAATGATGGCTGCACTGGACGGTAGTGAAGTTTCCCTTGTGTAGTATTTTCCGACCTGCATGACTCCATGTGGTAAGCAATATGACCTTTGCCCTTTCTAGTAGTTCTTCTTCGCAAGAGTTTGAGGTTACCACTTAACCCAGGCAAGCTGTCCTCCACAGAGTAGGAATTTGCAGACGGGGAGGCAGAAGCTGATTTGCTTCACTGAGCGTGGTTCAAGACACAGTTTTAAACGTTTTAACCTATATTTTGTGGTGTGCATCAAAGATAGAAAGAGACAGGCAGACGCCTGCGGATGTTCATTAGAGACGCTACCTTTTTCCTCCATGTGGAGAAGTCATAGTGCTTCATATAAGTACTGGAGAATCTGTGAAGTGTGACTGTTCCACAAGCACTTCTAAGAAGCACATTTTGGAATTTGAATGTGGTAATAAAGTGAGATTATGTGTGTCCTGTCCGACCCGCAACAAAAGTGAAAACGTTACAAGGAGATGATGGACAGGAAACCCTGAACTAGCTTCAAATGACAATGGTTTCAAAAGTGCATACGTCCTAGATAGGTATCCTGTCTTGGAAGGCCACCATGAATGGACACTCCTTATTCAACGATTCCTGCTCACTGCACCTTCACGCCGAGATAGAGGATAAAATGCAGTCTAATAGGAATGCACATGGATTTCCACTGCAAGCTGTGGCAATTTAAGATGGAAGATGAATGTAGATGAAATTGTGCTACTTCATTGAGGCAAAACAAAAAAGCTGCGTATCTGAGGGATAAAGGCATTACATTTGTGTGGCAGCACAAACGAAGTGCCCAAGGAAAAGGACTTATTTTTATCGGCACCGGGAAGAGGCTTTTCCGCTTGATCAATAGGTTGACAAGCTTACAAGTGTCAGATCAGCTCAGATCATCTTAGGAACCCTGACATTATGCAAAGCAGCAGGCCATCTCAGCTCCCGGGAAGGCAATCTTCCCAGCAGGGTTTTCCTGAATGGAGAGTTGAAGAACTTTTTTTGTCAAAAGATGTGGCGCTACAGGTCTTAATTTCACCAAAATGGCTACATAATTTCTTGCTTCTTAGAGGTGCACGAACAGGCAAACAATGATTGTTCAAGGGTGCAGGCCTAAGACCACCAATACACTTTTCCATGTGTCTTTCAACTAGGGAATGCTGCTTAAACCAAGATATAAGACGACAGGGGAAAATATTAAAAGGAGGAGATGAGAGAGCTCTACAAGGCCTATACTATATACAAAAGAAGGCCTTGTCACATTTACAGGCAGAGATGCAGGATCATTTATAGATCATATTCTTTTGTCTAGCAGTGGAGACTTTACTGATTTGTATATAAATGAAGAAAGTCTCAGTGACCATAACAGCATTCGTGTTACCCTCTTAGGGCATGGTACCTCGACAGCTTCAGGCGAAAAATGCTCAACTGACCTAGTACCTATAAGACCGAAGGGTCTAAGGATTAAATGGACTGGATTTAATTCTAAGGTTAAGCAGAAGGAGGTTCTGACTAGTTGCAAGTACCAAATTAGTTCCTGTCTAGATAATGACTGTGACCCAGGCTGCCTATTAGCTAACTTTGTTTCCATGAACAGTATTATTGATGGTATTTTTACGAAGGCCCCATCATCCAATAGTGGTCCGAAGCAGGGGTGGTTTGATAAGATCTGTATAGTCGCCCTCCGAGAACTGAAGAAAGCTTTAGGAACCAAACCGCGCAATAAGAAGGATACACAATATTTTAGGGCTAGATATAAAATAGCAATTAATAATAGGAAAAAGGTATTACAGACTGAGGCGTGGGATAAGTTGAAGGAAGCAGCCGAGACCAAAAACTCCAAACTTTATTGGGAAACAATTAACAGCCCTTTTCTCAATAAAGAAGATGTTCCAGAACTAACATCTTATGTGGCATGCAGCGATTGGGTCAGTCACTTTTCAAAAATTTTTAATCCAGAAGGGTTATCCTCTGAGTCATTGTCACCCGAGTCTATCCCTTGGCTACCCCTCCCGCTGGGAATAACATTAGAAGAAAGCCACGAAGCAATTTCTATTAGCAAAGGAGGCAAGGCCCCTGGCCCCGATGGGGTCCCGCTGGATTTATACAAAGATGAACCAGTTTTGTGGGCTCCCATCTTGGCAAGGATATTTAATTGTGCGGCAGAAACTAATTTCCCGTCTACTTGGGGTCAATCGGTTATTATCCCTTTACATAAGAAAGGTAATAAATCAGAGGCCTCTAACTATCGGCCAATTTCATTATTGGACGCCTCTGTAAAGGTAATGAGTAGGATTTTGCTCAAAAGGCTGGAAGATTGGGCAACTGATTTTAATATTTTAACTAGAGTTCAATATGGCTTTCGGAAAGGTTTGGGCACATTGGATCAATGTGTAAATTTGGACCTTTTAATTAACAAATATACTGTGGCCAAAAACGGCAACCTCTTTTTATGTTTCGCTGATTTGAGCAGCGCTTTTGATTTGGTTAACCATGCTATTCTTTGGGAGGTTTTGCTCGATGCAGGGGCTCCGAGGGAAATTGTTCATTTCTTAGCCAGACTTTATGAAAAACTCTCCTGTAAAGTCCGCTATGGCACCCTTGGCGAATGCACCCCGTTTTTCAAAGTGTCTCGGGGCATACGCCAGGGATGTGTTTTGGCCCCGCTTTTATTTTCCCTTTTTATTAATGATGTCGACCGTTCCTTGGTTGACATCCCAGCAGACGCCCCCCTGATTGGTGGTAAACCTGTTCCGCTGTTACTTTACGCGGATGACGCTGTTCTTTTATCTCGAACACAGATTGGCCTTCAGCGCCTAATCGATAATTTTATGCAGTTTATTCAAGTTAGGCGGCTCCGCGTGAATAAAACCAAGACATATGTTATGTCATGAGGTCGGGCAGCTAAGCAGTCTAAGCATACTTTTTTCCTGGATAAGGAAAAGCTGACTCATGTTAAGTCCTTTTGTTATCTAGGAATCACATACAACAATAGCGGGTCTTGGACCTCGGAATTTGATTCTATTAGACTAAAAATGCTGCGGTCTACCAGCAGCATTTTTCGCTTTGCCTCTAAACTTGGCTCACGAAGCATTTTAGACATGATGAACATATACAATGTTTGCTGTGTCTCTTCTGCACTGTATGGGGCAGGTGTATGGGGCCACAGCGAGGGTATTTCCCTGCAGAAGGAGCAAAATAAGTTTCTAAGGAGGTTGTTATGCGTTCCCCCTTCTGCCTCCGTTCAACTGATCCATGAAGAGGTCGGGGTCGAGTTCATTTCTGACTTAGCAGCAGTTCGGCCACTCTTATTGTGGCGTTCTATTTGGGCTAAGCCAGAGACTCGATTTACTCAGGATATTATTCTTGATTGTATAGGCTTGGACCACTCTTTACGCATACAGTGGTTGAGATACATCCACCATTGGTATCTCCTCCTTTTTAATATCGATGTGTTCCGTGAGCCTGAAGAGGTTGTCTCTATCTCAAAAAAAGAAATTAAGACAACGTTTCTAAACTTTCGAAAAGCAGAGCGAGATAAAATTTCTAGTAATCTTATTACTGTGAAATTTTATAAAGATCTGAATTTAACTTCGGGGTTCCAACCCTATCTTGCTTACGTGACCCGTTCTTCTCATCAGTATGTCTTAACACGTGTCAGATTGGGTATTGTTCACCATCTGGTTGCATTTCCAAACACAAGAGCCAGTTCAGAGATACCCTGCCCGTGCGACAGTATCTCCCGCCAGAGCAGTTGCCATTTTTTACTTTTCTGTAAATTTTTTCATTCTCTCAGACTAAAATACCTTAAACCGATTTTTATTAAGTATAATATTTGTACTACAGAAACTGCATTGATACTTTTATCCTCATTAGAGAATGAGGAAATCTGCTTTTTTCTGGCTACTTTTATTTTGAAGTGTACAGCTGCCAGGAAAAGTATTGTACTATAACATTTTTATATTTACCTGTCTGTACCTACGTTATACAGCTGCCAGGAATTGTATTATGCTGCTATTATCTTTTACATTCCTGTCTGTATATATATGTATCCAAGTTTTATATCAATCTTTTGTAGCTAAGGTATTATTTTTATCAGTTGATGTCCACAGAATATTATGATTATTTAAATTGTTATGTACAGCTGCCAGGAAAGGCCTATTGAGTAAACCTTACCGATTTCCTGTCTTTTCATTTATGGATGTCTTGCATTTTTGTAACAGTATGTTGATTTAAAATGGCAAGATTACTTTTTAATTGTTGCACCCCAGCCTTTGCATATCTTCCTACTCTCTTTCTTATAAGTGTTCATATGGTGATTTTAAATATTTTAACTATGTATTCGCTTTGCTTGTATGATTTGTATGTACAAATCGAATAAAAGCTTTTTGAATTGAATTGAAATTGACCTTCCACAAGTCTGGGGCTTAGTCTATCAATAAATCCTAGTTATCAGACCAAACCTTGTCTACAACTAATTTTGACACTAAAACAACAATTCCTTAGCAACCTCATCCATACAACGTATTGTATAAAGATCTGTACTCTATGAGTTCTTTGTGAATCAAGGTGCAGACTGTATTCTCTTGGACTCTTTTCACTATAGTGTCATCAATGGAACCATTTACCCAGTGACCGACAGCCCGTCGGCTCACAGCAATGAACGCTGTATCAACATGATCTTTTTATCTACTGTTAACTCCTGCAACCTGTAACCTGATATGTCAAACTCTCATGGCTGTTGCTGTCTTGCGATGAGTCCCTGACTACGCTGTCCCTCAGTACAGGAAAATATTTTCTTTAGAGTGGCGCGTTGATTGCGAAATACCGAAACATCAAAAACTGTGTGAGCAGTCTCAGGAAGCTTAAAGCTTTCTGTCATTCTTCCAAATCACTAATTGAACACCTCAAACTAAATCCCTTCCCTTCAAATGGACAGATTTAAAGTTAGAACATTTTGGATACTGGTGAAATAGGGATAGATTAAAAAAAAGGGCGTTATAACATCTGCCTATTTAAACTATCTTCCATGTAAAAACTCACTTCCTCTCATACCAAAGTCAAGTGAGAAATCTCCAAGTACGTCCTTTAATTCAAGTTCAGCAAATTGCCAGCAAACTGCAAATCCTTTTTGATGGAAGTTCTATGTAATTTAGACTGACTTGTCTAAATCCCTAGCTGATACCAGCGGTAAGAATATTTTAGATTAAGGTCACATTTGAATCTGTCTGACTTTCAGCAACTAATTACTTTTCACTATGGTATAATTATCCAGTAGGTATTTAACGAAGTACAAAAAAAATATATATGCACACTCCTGACTGGTCTGAGTTTATATGTTATAATGTTGCTCCTTGTGGCACCGAGTGCTTAGGATGGAGCAATCCTTTACTCATCTTCTCTCCATCTAGCAGTAGACTACAGGCCTACAGACCACACTAGGAAGGCGGGGTTGCTTACGGAAATATTCCTTAAAGAAAATGAGCTCTGTAACTTTTGTGTTCATCATTAGATTTGTTTGGTTTAATGTCGATCCTGTTTTGTTATGTTGTTGGCACTTAAGAAGCACATAGTTTGCCACCAGTATGCCTTTGTAGCTCACAGCTGTCTGCCCGTAGCTCATTGTAAGCCATCCTGTGATAACCTCTGCACAGTATTCTGATCTGTAACTGGTTTGTCAGTAGTGTCGTGATCAATGAACGGCAGCTGTTTGATTCTGGATTGAGAATTGCTGAGGACATGTAGCAGTTGCTTATGCAACTCACAGGCATGTTATGTTATGTTATGTTAAAGGGGTACTTTTATAGCGCACGGCTACTCCGGAGAGTGTCCCGGCGCTGAAAGAACCTCACGGACCCAGGGAAGAAGAGGGAGCGAGAGAAAGGACATAGCTCATAAAAGAGCAAGTTATTGCATGAAAAGCAGGGTCTTCATGTAGGATGTCCTGTGCCCAGTGATTAGAGATAACATATGCCTGGTTTTAATGAAACACTGGAAGCTTGTGGATGGTGTGTCCTGGTTGAAAGTGCTGTTGGGTGCAACGTGATGATCCACTTTAGAGAATCCTGATTGTTGAACAATTTGTATTGGATTGTATCTACTGTAGACAATAGCAATTGTTGCTGTATATGAAATTAAGAATTTATCAACTATACATGATAACAATTGTAGCAGGATGAGACAATAACAAACTACAGGAGTGAATTGCACTGGCTCACTCTGAAGGATGAGGGAGAGCCAATAAATAATAGGGTTGGGTTACAAAACTTGGAAAATGGAAGTTGGGGTGCACGGGTGAAAATAGTGCAATGCTGTGGAACAGAATTTGAGGGGTTCGTGGAGCAGTTGTGAACTCGGATGTATTGTAATGTAGAGAGGGTAACCTGATGCCTAAAAGTTTAACATGTAAGGGGGGATTCTCTACAGTCAATTCCTTATACTGTATAAGCATAGTATCCCAAGCAGCAGCAATAGGGCACCAACATATATGACGGGCCTCCTCCCAATACGGTGCAGACCTTTCTGCTTCTTCCCATCTAAGTAGTGCCTTACGCCATATGGAGAGAGCCGGGGTATGTTGGTCCGTCCAGTGCATAGTTCGAGACGCTTGACCAACAGGAGGGAGAGATTGGCGAATTGCATCCGAACCCTGTGTTTTGTTTTTTTACTTTGGAAAATACCTATGGCAGTAGCCTCATATGACTTCAATGTGGTGAGTTCTGTGATTGTGCTCAATGAAGCATGTATTGCATGCTAAAAACTTGATATTCTAGGGCATGACCAAAGCATGTGCCGGAAGTCAGCAACCTAGGTGAAAAATCTAGCACAAATGAAATTGGCTCTTAAGAATATATGATTTAGACAAGAGGGTGTAAGATAAGCCATGTGAAGAATAATATATGCTGTCTTGAATATATATGGAGTTTCACACTACTGCACACCGGAGAAATAAATGCAGAGCCCTTGGCATGGAAATAGGAGTGGGTAAGAAAATTCTTACAGAGCACGACATAGAGCAAACCACCTCTGTGCTTGGTGTGACCATTCACCCTCAATGGGAACTGAAGCCCAGGGAGAATCCCAAAAAATAGATTTGAACTGTTGTTGCACAAGGCAAGACAGGACTGAAAGAAAGAAATGACATCGCCAAAAATTGGGGCAGGAGAAATAAAATAACACCTCTTTTTCCTGAACTGAAAATATTTGGCATCTTGGAAAAGGAATTTGCCCACAACCCTAGCCTAACTTGTTGATAATGTAGAATTGTTTCCAGCTGCGAGCTCCGATGGATATCCTTACAAGAAAAAAGTCAACTCATCACAGCAATGGCAGCCTAACCAGCTCAAGCTCATATCAATGATTAACTCCCCTTTGTCAGACATTTACAGAAACTAAAAGAAGAAAGTTTTATTCAAAATATTCTAGAATAACAAATCAGATTTGGATTAAGAGGTGGCAGTTTAGGTTTCTTGATGGGTGCCTAAACTCTCCCCACCCTAACATTATCGACAAAGGGGCCTATTCACAAAGGTAAATATACATTCACAAAGGTAAATATACATTCACAAAGGTATATATACATTCACAAAGGTATATATACCCATATGTTTATTTTCTAAACTTTGTTGCTGTTCACCATTTCCAAGTGTAGATTTCCACCTAAGTGTATATTTACATGGCTCAATACTCTCAAATAAGGCAGCAGAGCCTCCTACACAAGTATTTCCTGATTTAAACTTACTACTAGTAAATGGGTAGATAGCTCAAACACCATGGTGGAGGTCTCCCGATCAGAATGTAGAGGAATCATTACAACTTTTTTTATCCTGCATTAAGAATATTTTAATGCAAAATATAAAAGTAGAGTCATTTTAAATATTTCATTTTAGCCTACAACTAGTAAAATAAAATGCACAGCACTTGAATAAATCACGTTAAAAGTGTACTAAACAAATATTTAAAATACGTTAATGTATTTTATAAATTATAATGTTTTAACAGTTTTTTCTAAACTGTCCCCCTCGCTAATAATTTTGTATGTATCTAATTTGTGGAACATTTTGTAAAAAAAAAAGTATGCGACCGATTCACAAAGGGCCTCCGCACGTATGGCGTAGACCCTGCAGTCATGGTGTGGGGTCCACAGTTGTGTCAGGAGAGCCGACAGTTGTGGTGGGACTTACACGACTAACTCCAATGCAGTGGTCCCACCACTTTCAAAATTGCTCCATCACCACTGAGCACAGCATTCGAATAATGAAACAACTGCCCAAAAAGCCCTAAAACAGATCAATGGGTGAACCACACATAGTCATGGACACCACAAAAACCTAAAATGCGCAAAGGCTTCCTACCAAAAAAGAAACATACAATAAAGTTTAGAAATAATCAGTCACAAAACACAAACAGACAATGAATATTTTACAAACGGAGCTTTATACTGAGAGAATCTACCTCGGAAAGTTAAAACTTGTTACAAATACACATGACAAACAAGGCAGATAAAACTTAAAAAGTGGTCAGTACATATAATTGAACACACCTTCCAGATCACCATCAACACATATGGGTACGTTCATTTACAGGAACTATGCAAAAGCACAGCGCATACAATCAACCCCGAATCCAATAATCTCTCTAGTGAAAAGACAAAGTTGCTGGCAATGCAATATGCCATGGTAGGGAATCCATGAAAAGAGCTCATGTAAATGCAGTTCAGCCTGTCCTCCATAATCCTGTGAAAACTTTCAGGTAGGGAATAGGAAAGTCAGCTCAGTGGAATGTGAGGTGTAGGCACTGCACTACCTTCGGGGATTACACCGATCAGACATGAATTCATGGATTTCGTTTGAAGAAGGACACCATTAACAACGTTCCACAAATCAAGCCACTTACCCCAAATGGAATAAAAAAGCCTCAGGCATGACAATAGAGATGAATCTGCTATGTGTATCTCTTTACTGAGCAAGCGGAATGATAGAGAGAGTCACCATAGTCGCGATCATCATCTCACAACTGTCTGAAACCATGTGCCACATTACAAATGTAATCAATTCAAGTAAAGTCAGTTCCATGACATCAATTATTTCACTTTCAGCATCATGATCGTGTATGACACCAACTCGACGATGCAATGTCCACAGCAACTCCTTCATCTACATCAATCGCAAAGGTTACACTATGCTAATATAAAGGTGGTGCCCCCTTCGGCCAAACCTCTCTTGGCTGCATAGTCCAAACACTTTTCATGTCATCCTGAATGCTTGTACAATCTGCTCAAGAATGCAGAGAGACACACTGCTAGTGTGAACTGCTAGAAAAGTAAAGCACACAAACATCACACTTCACTTCTACGCTTTCCTCTTACTACTCATGAGCGCGACTTCCACCTTCAGCTGAAAAAATCTTGCCGAAAAACAGAGAGGGAATGGAGAAGATCTTACGACCCTGCTCTGAAAATTCGGTATTTCGCTGATCTGAAGTTATATCACAGGGCTGTTTGCAGAACACGAGCCGCTTTTTATGCTCAGGAATTTGTACTTAGTTCCAATCCCTCGAAACTGATTTTCAAGGTCCTGAAAGACCTGATGACTAAAAGAGCCACCTCGGAGGTGATTTGCACAGACTCCCACTGTGACAATCTGGCCACTTTTTTCTTAGAGAAAGTGAAAAAAATCTACCAAGGATTTGATATATGCTGTTCAAATCTAGCGGTAACCGACCCCGATGTGTTGGGATATGAGACCCTGGCTACTCTACCAGACCTGTCTATTGAAACCTTTGACAGGCTTAGCCTTAGGGTTAAGTCAGGATCTCCTCTAGACCCGTTGAAGCCAGCTTTTATCAACACACTTTCCCCGTTGTGCCGAGGCCCCATATTGAAATTAATCAATATGTCATTGTCCAACGGAATGGTACCCACTGCATGGAAACAGGCAGTGATTACCCCTATTTTAAAAAAGGCCAATTCTGACCCCCGGATGCCAGAAAACTACAGACCTATATCCCTTCTGCCTTGGATAGCTAAAGTAACGGAAGCCCATGTCAACTCAGTTCTGTCTGAGCATCTGGCTCGTAACCAGATATTAGATCCCAGTCAGAATGGCTTCCGGTCAGGACACAGTACCGAGACGGCATTACTCTACATCACGGAACATCTTCGCCAGGTACTTGACTCGGGTCATACAGCAGCGCTCTTGTTATTAGATCTAAGCGCTGCTTTTGACACTGTCCCACCATATACTGATCCAACGCTTACAGGAAGCTGGAGTTACGGACATCGCTCTCCAGTGGTTCCGTTCCTTTCTATCGGAGCGAACCTTTAAAGTGGCTATACCACCAGGTCAATCCGCCACCTATTCCTTGGAGCTGGGAGTCCCACAGGGATCCTCGTTGAGCCCTACAATGTTCAACCTCTATGTGAAACCGTTAGCTGCAGTCGTCAAACAGTGGGGTCTGACGATGACCTCATATGCTGACGACACACAGCTGGCGGTAACACTTAGTGGAGACCCTGAGGTGGAGGCCCCCAGATTCCGAGAGGGTCTTGTGGCAGTAGCAAGCTGGCTCCGGACCAACTGCCTTCAGTTGAATGCCACCAAAACTGAGGTGTTGGTATTAGGGAAGCACGCGGAGCTATGGGGAAATCAGTGGTGGCCACCAGAGTTGGGTGTCACTCCGATTCCTGCCTCTGGAGTAAGAAATCTAGGCATCTGGCTGGACTCTGCACTCACCTTTATGGATCACACCAAGAAGGTGGCGGCCACATGTTATGGCATCCTGCGGGGTATAAGGCCGGTTTTAAAGTATTTTGACCCCCCTACCAGACAGCTTGTAGTCCAAGCATCAATACTATCCCGGCTGGACTACGGTAGTTCGTTGATGTTAGGGATGAATCAAGCAGAGGCCTCTAGGCTCCAAAGGGTTCAAAACGCCGCGGCACGAGCCATTGTGGGCCTCCCCAGACATTGCTCAGTGTCTTGTACTATCGTGGCCCTACATTGGCTCCCGGTCAGACAGCGAATCAAGTTCAAAGCGCTGTGTCTGGCCTTTAAAATTCTGAAGTTTTCTTCGCCGCCGGCACTTGCCAACCTACTTACTCCCTATATCCCTTTAAGATCCTTGAGATCCGAGGCGCTCCACCTGGCAGTATGCCCCCGTTTCAAACTGAGCAGAATGGGTGGCCGCTCCTTCCGGGTGCTTGCGGCAGGATTATGGAACTCGCTCCCGGTCCGCATCCGAGCTCTTGACGACCTGCTTGCTTTCAGGCAGGCGATTAAAACCTTCTTGTTTCCCGTATCTGAATAGTTGCCCCTTCTTTTACTGTGTGTTATGTTGTAGTCTCTGTCAAAGCGCCAGGACGCCCCTTTGCTGGGGCAGCTGTGCGCGATAAAAATATAATTAACATAACATAACATAACAGGTGAGACCACTTTCTATCTAGGAGATTTATAGAGCGCCCAGATCAATATGAGGGAGAGAGAAGCAGAAATTCATTCAGCTTCCAATGATAATAGGCTCATAACATAGGGGAATGAATCACTAGTGCCAATGAACCAGAGTCTCACAGATGATGTATCGGAGGAGACCCTCAATCACACTTTCACAGTGGCAGTAGATATTTTTTACAATCGTGTGGTCAGGTGGATAGTGTCATCCTCAGGTCATAGTCACTTGAAGGTTTGTTTCTATAGGTGATTAACCAACCTCCGCCAGGAGGTAAACTGTCTGGGTGGTTCGCAGTTGTGAAGTGTGACTAGTGATTAAGAATATCTCCTATCCTGTATAGAGAAGTGTTAATTGATCAGGAGACAAACATGATTAAAAGAAAAGGTGTTGAGTAAGTGGATTCGTAATTGTTCCACAGCACCTAGTGGTGGGTCGACATGTTTCGGCCTAGGGGTTGCTCTTGTGAGTCAGGTGGCCTTCTCTAGTACTGTGGTGTGACAGGTGGTCTTTAATTTTCAGGTCACCTTTGTTGCAGAGAAGGTGAGTACATTCACTTACCCTTCTTCGTAAGTGGCGCAATGGCTCCCAGCTTACGTTGTCATAGGTGCAGTCTTTACCTTTGACTTTCTGAAAGAGGCTTGAGTCAGGAATGCTGTATCTGGAGAAACAGCAGCAATGCCGGCGAGACTGTCCATAATCAAGGACTGCCAGTTTCTCCTGCGTCCTTAGGAGGACTCAAACCTCTTTCAAAAGTCATAGGTAAAGAGTGCACCTATGACAACATTAGCCATTAAACTTAATTGTCGCAACTTTCCGATCTGTCAATCAATCAATCAATCAGGGGGTTTTAAGCATGAGACCCACCAGTGAGTGTCTCAAGTTGCTGGGGGGTGGGGTGGGTGGCAGCTCTGGTCAGGCGAAGAGCCAGGTCTTGAGGTTCTTCCTGAAGATGTGTAGGGTGGGGGCGATGTCAATCGGGAGCTCGTTCCAAGTCTTGGCCGCGATGTAGGAGAAGGTCCTTTCACCCCTTCCTGCTCTGCAGTTGCGCGGGGGTTCAGCGAGGGCGAGGTTGGTGGAACAGAGGTTTCTCTTGGGTATGTGGAAGGAGATTCTGTCGTTGAGATATTGGGGTCCTGTGTTGTGGAGGCATTTGTAGTCATGGGTGAGTATCTTGAAGGTTACTCTCTTCTCTACGGGAAGCCAGTGGAGGTTTCGCAGGTGTTGGGTGATATGTTCATGTTGAGGGATGCCGAGGAGGAGTCTGGCTGCAGTGTTCTGTATGGTCTGGAGTTTGAAGAGCAGAGATCAGGGCGCAAAGGTAATTTCCGTAGTCCAGTCTGCTGGTTATCAGTGCATGGGTGACGGTCTTCCTTGATTCGGGGGAGATCCATTTGAAGGTCTTTCGGAGGATGCAGAGGGTGTTAAAGCAGGTGGAGGTGACGGCATTGACCTGTCGGGTCATGATGAGGGAGGAGTCGAGTACGATGCCGAGGATATGGGCGTGGTCTGTTGGATTGGGGGACTGCCGAGGGCGGTGGGCCACCAGGTGTTGTCTCATGCAGAGGGGGAGGGTCTGAGGACCTCTGTCTTCTCCGCGTTGAGATTCAAGCAGCTGCTGCTCATCCAGGATGAAAAGTCCTTCATTCCTTCCTGGAAGTTGAGTCTGGTGGTGAAGGGGTCCTTGGTGAGGGAGAGGATGAGCTGGGTGTCGTCGGCGTAGGATACTAGACTGAGTCTGTGATGTCTGATGATGGCTGACACTAGTGGTTGATTTGTTTTGTGTGCCATCAGTTGAGATGTTAGTTTATGCATGTTGATTGAGCTCATAAGATCTCTTTCCTCCTCTATGGCGTGGTGCTTTGGTATTCTTCTGCCCCTGAATGCGAGATGAAACAATAATAGAGCAACTGTCAAACTACATTTGCTATGATGCAATAGTGATTGAGCAATATTGATGGGGACGCAACATGGCTTGCCACAAGAGGTACTGCTCCAACTTCTGGGTCTTGAATTAAAATATATGAATTAGATACAATAGTTCCAAAACATTTACATTTATGTGCACTCATGAGTCATTTTCTGTTGACTGAAGACTACCAAGGAAGTGTATCAGAGGTGTTCAAATCGTGGACGCCTCCTCTCCAAACCCCCTTTCAAAGGACTCTCTCTACTCAACTTAGTAGTAATGGAAGCGATGTCTGTTCAAGATGTTGCTTCAATTGATCACAAATTAGAGACCTCTGCGGGGTAGAAAAGGGAGATAATGACAAAACTCACCCTAGATCCATTTGTTCCAGCTAATTCCTCCTCTTAAGCACTTGGTGTCAGCAGGTCGGACCCTCACAGGCAACCTCTAACCAACACAGGAAAAATTGCTGCTCTTCTTGCGATGTTCAGGAATTTTGGGATCAGGGACTATCTTGTAAGACATCTAGGCAATACTCCTCAATTAGCTCTCAATGTTGAAGTCGTCACAATCATTCAGCGTGTGACGGTTGATACGGTAAACACCCAAAATATTGAATTTTAAATATCGACTGTCCAGAATATCGAATCAAAAATATCGAGAAGTCAGAATATCGAATTCCCCAAATATAGTTGTATAGAATATCGAATTTGAGGTAAGAAATTGATAGGTTTCAGTTATCGATGCCCCGCCCACTGTATATATTACGCTTATGAGTTAGCATGATGTGTCTAACCAATATGCAGTTACAGCTTAAAACTCATGTGCTGCAACCCACTGAGCTATTTTTGTGATATGCAAGCTTCAACTTCTTCTAAAGAGAGAGAGGCTTGTCTATGGCAGACAGACTTCTGATGCTGACATTTGCTCTGCAGCTCCAATGTCTCATGGTACAGTTTTCCCCCCTCCCTTATGAGCAGAAAATCCCTGTTTCAGCATTTCTTGCCTTGAGTTAGTTTTGCAGAAATGTTTCCATGCCCTGGAGAAGCAGAGCCTCGGCTCTGTGACCTTGAGGGTAGATAAGAGTGTTGCCTTCGCTGGTGCAGATGCCGCATGTATGAGTTCATTGTTCACCATTTCGCTAGTTCTGTAATTTTATGTTATAATGTATTGTCATGATAGGATGAGTCAGTCCTCTCTGTGCACTCCTTGGGGTGTAGACCGGACGGGGCCCATCTGCAGATGAATATTATGTCCTAATAAATATATTTCTAATTCTTCTCCACTACCTGGCTGGCTTATTATATGAGAATGATAGATGAGTGAGGTAAGTCGCTCAGGTGGATTTGAGCCACGCTTATCAAAATATCGATTTCCGTAATATTGAATTTAGAAATATAGTTTTCCATAATATCGAATTTAGAAATATCGTTTTCCATAATATAATTTTTTTTTATAGTGGTATGTATGCTAGTATATGTGTTAACATTATATATTATTTTGTAATGTATGTATTAATTTTTTTTTAAATAATGAATTTTATGGTATTTTATTTTTGAGTAATTTAATTCCGTAGCGGGTTGTGGGTTTATAGGGGAATAGGGTGGGAAGTAATGTAATTGTAATTAAGTAACGATTTATTTTTATGTATATGTATTGATAAATAATGTATTGTTAATTAATTATTATTAGGTAAATATTTTTAATAAATAATAGGTATTGGTATTTATAATTAATGAATTAATACATATTTTGTGATTGTAATTGTAATCAATTTTTTATTGGTATTGATAATTAATTTATTCTTATTTAAATATTAGATCATTACTTTCCCTACTGTTGCACTCTCTGGAGTGGGAATAGTAATTTTTAACCCTACGCTATCCAACGCTTTCCCTACTGTTGCACTCACTTGAGTGGGAATAGTAATTTTTACCCCTACGCTATCCAACGCTTTCTGTACTGTTGCAATCTATGGAGTGGGAATAGTAATTTTTACCCTCTTGCTATCCAACGCTTTCCCTACTGTTGCACTCACTGGAGTGGGAATAGTAATTTTTACTCACCCGCTATCCAATACTTTCCCTACTGTTGCACTCACTGGAGTGGGAATAGTTATTTTTACTCCTACGCTATCCAACGCTTTCCCTACTGTTGCACTCACTGGAGTGGGAATAGACATTTTTACCCGCCCACTATCCCAAAAATTCTCTACTTTTGCACTTGTTAGAGTGTGAATACTAATTTTATTCCCTTAGCTCTGTAATGTTTTTAAGTTTGTCATATTTAATGTAGTGTAAATTATTAATTAACATAAAAAGTATTACTTTAATTATTTAAATTATTATATAATATTCATTTTTATATTTATATAATAGGTTTATTTATATATATGTAAATATATTTTTAATAATGTTTTAAATAGTTTATAACTAACATTAGTAATTATTTATAACATTATAAAGTAAATATACATGTTAAAAAATATGTTTTTTTACATTACATTTATTATTTTTACATTTTAAGCTTTTTTACATTTTTTAACTGTTTTATTTAATTGTGTTTATTATTTAATTACTTTTATATTATTTTTAATACATTAAAAAAATTCGATATTTTAGTTAACTATATTTTAACTATCGATATTTTGTACTCTATTTTTTAGTACTTACCTGTTTGTAGATAGGGATTCTATAATCTGTACCTCAATATTTTTGAATCGATATTCTGGGCAGTCGGTATCCTGTCCCTAGATATTTAGTCACTGAACCAGTTGATACTGCATCCACCGAGAGCCAATGCCCAAACACAAGCATGAGGTAGCGTAGATATATTAGGTTAACACTCCTGCCAGTCCTCGACACAGAGTGCAAAGACAGGCAGGACTTGGATTGGGTAAATCCGCCACTCTAATACAAAATACGCTTCAAACCTAAATGGTTATCCAGAGCAATGTTGTCGAATTCCATGAAGTCTTCAACAGAAGAGAAAAAAATAAAAATATAAGTAATTGTGCTATTTCTCCATCCTACGAGATCTCTATCCTCTTTGAGCTACTATTAACCGAACGATAAACCATCCCAGTGGGTCCTCTGGTTCAGGGCCTTTTGGGAACTACATTCCACACTTTCCATATTCCTGTTTCTATGTGACCAACTGAGAAGAGGCAAGAGAAAACTTACAAAAGTCCAGAATTGGACCTCTTCTTCTTACAAGGCAAGAGTTCATTAAGGAGAATACGATTACATGAAACCACATTATCCGCATGGCTAAGAACGAAAAACGCCTATCAGCTTATTCTCACTGTCACAGACTTTCCATGAGAAAGACATCACATCTGAATTATTCTAGCCTGGAAGAGCCTCGGTGATACCTCACCAGTATTTCAGATTTGGAATCTAGTTCAAACCAGTTTTTAAATTGAAAGAGCATTACCTAGAGCTCTGTGTGACTTCAAGTACGCACATTTTGGAAACAGTAAACAATGTATTTTATATATTTGTCTTCAGTGTCCAAATGTTTTTGTAGAAAAGTGCTTAAATGTGAAGATGCTTTCAACTTGATGACCTCCACTCCCCAGAAGTGAAGTTTGTTACTTACACCTCGGTTCACTTTTTAAACTACATCTAACAGAATTGCTTTGCTTGATTCTTTTATTGAAATTGATTATTGCTCAAACGGGGTATTGAAAGCTGTTATTATTGTTTCTATTTCTATTATATTTCGTGGGGCTCTTGCTGAAGCCATTCACAAGATGAGTAAACTTTTGAAATTGTTTATGCAACTGATGAGTAATAGGTGACTGGGAAGCCACATTGTTTCTGACATCTACAGGGGTCTCATTCCGGCAGTGTAGTGAAGGATTGGCTATTTCCCATGCATGTTTCCAGGGCGTACTATAAATTTGCCAGAGCCTATAGTTCCAGCTGTGCAGAGAAATTAACACTTGTGCCTTTGACCTGACTGTCACGCAGTTATCTGCTGGCTTCCTGAAGATCGAATTCTACCAGTCTATTGTTTGCATGTCTAACCCTCCGATTGTGGGATTGAATTCTACCAGTCTATTGTTTGCATGTCTCACCCTCCGATTGTGGGATTGAATTCTACCAGTCTATTGTTTGCATGTCTAACCCTCCGATAGTGGGATTGAATTCTACCAGTCTATTGTTTGCATGTCTAACCCTCCGATTGTGGGATTGAATTCTACCAGTCTATTGTTTGCATGTCTCACCCTCCGATTGTGGGATTGAATTCTACCAGTCTATTGTTTGCATGTCTAACCCTCCGATTGTGGGATTGAATTCTACCAGTCTATTGTTTGCATGTCTAACCCTCCGATTGTGGGATTGAATTCTACCAGTCTATTGTTTGCATGTCTCACCCTCCGATTGTGGGATTGAATTCTACCAGTCTATTGTTTGCATGTCTAACCCTCCGATTGTGGGATTGAATTCTACCAGTCTATTATTTGCATGTCTAACCCTCCAATTGTCGGATCGAATTCTACCAGTCTATTATTTGCATGTCTAACCCTCTGATTGTGGTATTGAATTCTACCAGTCTATTGTTTGCATGTCTAACCCTCCGATTGTGGGATTGAATTCTACCAGTCTATTGTTTGCATGTCTAACACTCGGATTGTGGGATTGAATTCTACCAGTCTATTATTTGCATGTCTAACCCTCCAATTGTCGGATCGAATTCTACCAGTCTATTATTTGCATGTCTAACCCTCTGATTGTGGTATTGAATTCTACCAGTCTATTATTTGCATGTCTAACCCTCCAATTGTCGGATTGAATTCTACCAGTCTATTGTTTGCATGTCTAACACTCGGATTGTGGGATTGAATTCAACCAGTCTATTGTTTTCATGCCAAAACCTTTTCCGACGCTTCCTTCCACGTTCATGTGATTCTGTTTATGCACATGCCATGGTATGATTGTGGTGGGTGTCACACAGCATTCTGGTATGTTGCTGCCCATTGGCGAGCATGCATTGTTGGTTCCTACGCACATCCTTCCAGCGAGAAGGACATGGGCTTCTGTGGATGGTGGTGATGGTTGGGAGGTCATTTATCAATACGTGGATGTGTTGATTCAGCCACAATGCAGACCTGGAGCACATCCACTAGGAGTTGAGGTTGCATCCTATCTGGTCCAGCACATATTTCATTGCCATGCAAAGGAAGCTGGGTATTGGCATTGCATCTGAGGCGATGAAACTTGGTGAGTGTGGTATAGGTCTGTTTCTTGTGTCTTGCTCAATTTATATTCACGCAAGGTCTGGTTGGTTATCAACTAGCTACTGGGTTTCCTTGCATGGGTTGAGACTGTCCTCGCCAGCTGGTTGGTTTCATCTGCTCTAGACGCAGAGGAGAAGGCCTGCAACCGACTGGTTGTCATCGTCATCGGTGCTGACTTGTAACCATTGAGCTGACAGTTTTTCCTACTCATGGACAAAGGCTGCTGGTTTGATGTTACATCCTGTCGTCAGTGTAAGATGTGCTTCCAATGAAGAGAGGAAGTGGTCCTGGTCCCTCCTTTCAGGATCATCTGTGTTTTCCTTGCTTGTTCATCTGCTCTGTGTGAGTCACTTGTAGAGAAGCAGCAACTGACTCTCATTAGGTCTATGCTGGGTATTAGTAGATATGTATGTGCAGTATTTTTAAAGAACTCAAAGGTTACTCTTGGTCTGTTCATTGATGGCCAAACTACATTCCCTTAGCAACAATACACTGATCCCCATTTATGACAGTTTGGACCTTTGGCTCACATGTTTTGAACATCAATTAGGGAACACTACCATCTATGTTTCCAGGCAGGATTTTTGGTATAATATGATTTGTGAAGAGTTAGACGTCCTTCCTCATCATGTCACGCACCCTTCACCCCTTCAGGCCCTTCCATCTGTTTTTGAGAACTTCCGCATATCTCTGTAGGGGAGCAATGGCACAGGTTTTAGAAAGGCGCTAACCCAAAGTTAGAGGATTCTTTCTCTGCCTCGTTAGCGATTTTCACCAGCCAATGCTCTGTAAACTTTGACCTCTTTATTATGCCGCCACGGTTATTGTCTTAGGCATCAAGGCACAACTGGTTAAATAGGAGGGAGATCTGGGTACGCTGGAGTATGATGACTGGGGCAGCCTATATATCTCCCGTGTAGGGGATATTCGGGCCGGTTTTCAACTGGTACAGCTGAAACTCTTCCATAGAGCCTACTACACCCAATCATGACTGTTCCAAATGGACAAGAAAGAATCAGACAGATGTATGAGAGGCTGTAGACAAAGGGGAACCCTACTCTACACTGTATGGGAAAGCCCCCTGCTTTGCAAGTATTGGAGGGGAATAGAAAGCCGGCACTCGGAGGTCCGGCACTGCACAATCGAACGGAACCCCCGAGGTATAGCCCTGGGCATATGGAGCGACCAGTTCCTAGACAGATGCACCCTGCTCTTTTGTACCACAACTTTAATGGTGGCCAAGGGGGTGGTGTTATCTGAATGTGGTGGAGTAGTGAGGTCCTGAAGCAGAGGAGATGGGAATCAAACATACTGGGGCATACGTTTCGAAACAATGGTGTACAAGGCGTGTGTTTGTCCTAAGAAATTTGATAAGGTGTGGGGACCTTGGTGACAAGCCATGGAGGTCCTCGGAAGCTTGTTTCCAGTCCAGGGAAGACATGGCTTGGCAGTTCGGGCTGGACTGTTCCGATGAGGCACAGGGTCAGACTGATTTGCATATAGCCATGTCTGAACTGGGGTGGCAGAGTGGGCTAAAGAACGGTGATGGATTAAACCCAGATCTTTTGACTGGGTGTGAGTGTTTGATTGATTCAGATGCTCCGTCCATCACCACCCCCTTTTGTACCGCTTTTGGCCGCCATAAGTGTGGCAGGGTATGCTCAGGCGTGAGTCCCTTGCTCACTTTGCCACTGGATTCAAGCAAGCCGGGCTGAAGATGGCTGGAATGCCAGAAACCGGTCCTCGGAAGCTTGTTTCCGGTCCAGGGAAGACATGGCTTGGCAGTTCGGGCTGGACTGTTCCCATGAGGCACAGGGTCAGACTGATTTGCATATAGCCATGTCTGAACTGGGGTGGCAGAGTGGGCTAAAGAACGGTGATGGATTAAACCCAGATCTTTTGACTGGGTGTGAGTGTTTGATTGATTCAGATGCTCCGTCCATCACCACCCCCTTTTGAACCCCTGAAAGTAAACACAGTGCCTTCTTGAGTACATTTCCCAACTTTTTGAGGTGTCTCTTCAGGTCCAGGAAGACCATAGGTGGTACTGAATTGTCGAGGAAGGCCTTCAGCAATTGACTCACAGAGAACCCTCCAGATTGTTGGTTGAAGCAACACAGTCACAATACGATTGTCATGACCAAAGAGAGGCTCTGCTCTGTGAGATCCTTAAAGGACATTCTGTGAATAAAAACACCTGGATACTTATAGGAGGTAACAGTCTGCAACGTTACATCATTCATACTCCAAATAAGTGGGTGATATTTCCTCCCTATTTTCTCCCTATTTGCTTCACCTGAGTTTTTTTATGTTAATGACTGGCCTGTTTCGCTTACATTGGGTATCTAAGGCCTTCAACTGCCTCTGCAGCCCTACAAATTGCACACTACTAACTTGCTTACATAAAGTAATGTGTTAACACCAGATCTATTTATTCAAGTTTCGTTCCCTACTGTACACTGTAGGCTAGCCAACAAATCATATATCAAGAGAGTGAACAGCCTTACTAAAGCCAATTCTGCAACCCTGTGCCCAAGAGTCTGTGTGCAATAAACAGGGCCGATAAGCTGTTTGTAATCCCCGTCGTAGCCACTTTCAACCATAGTAACTTGCGACTGATTACATCAAATGTAATTTATCATTAAAAAGCACAAGAGTAAGGTGTCCATGCATTTTGTTTTAGTGTGATGTACTCAAGTGCAAACATATGCTCCAAAGCTGACTGGGCCAGACTAAACCCAGCTAGCAGTTCAGGATTCAATTTTGACCTTTTACCCAGTCTTCGACTTCATTTAGCAATATTCATGCAAAGATTGTTGAAACGTCAAGGGCAGAAATTAAATAGGCAAAAGAGTCCTCCAAATTACCCTTTTTGAAAACAGGAATAGCCAAAAAGCTGCCTGGGACAAGGCTTGAGTGTTACATATAATTAAAGTAGGGGCGCAAAATTTAAGCCCAAAACAATAGGGATTCCACCTATATCGCATGCTTAATTCGGTCTGCTTATGTTTACATTTTCTATTACTGTGATTTCTCTAAGGCTTACAGAAAGCTTTGCCTCCCTCATCTGGCAAGTCTAACAATCAATTCAGTCACCCACTGCAGGGAGTGTAGAGACGACCCAGGTGCTTCTCCCACTGTTCTTTGTTATCCACACCTCCATTTGTACTCGTGAAAGAGCAAATTCATTCATCATCATTTTCTAAAACTTAAGTCTGGATTGGTATGTCCATGTCCTCCGAGGCAACGGGCTTTTGCTGCTTTATTTTATCCTCTTGTAATTCAAACGTATTCTTCCTATAGCATTCTCGGGTGCTTTCCTTCTTACCTATCACATAGGCCTAAAATGCTTTTAGAGTAATTGTGCCCTTAAGCCTCCATTCTATATCAAAGTCACATTTTAAGCACCTCCTCTCCTTATCCTACGTTCTTATCTAGAGTCATCGCTTCTTACTCACCCAACAAGATCGCTTTATCTGTCCGTGCACCCACAGCCTTTCCTTTCAGAAAACAGCTTGCAGCACCCAGTTACTAATCTCCCCACTGCCAAAAAACACAGTTTCTTTGGTCTCTTCAGCTTTTTTAAAGCCCTTATCAAATACTCGATGATTCGTTTGTCTTTTGATTGACACAGCAAGGCTTAAAATGCTAAAATATGCCTAGCAGAAACTCAATAAAACCATTACATATAGTCAATTGGGTATTTAATGGCCCCTCAAATAAATGTCTTCTCTTCCAGCTGGCTGCAGAAAATAACTGTTCAGCATCTTCAACCTAAGACACTTCGGAGACAATTTTATCAAAACTTCTGCCACACTTAGATGTAGTGTCAGTAACATCAATCAGGTCAGAAGTCATGGATCTGTCAAACAAAACTGACCCATTACCTTTAGCAGGACCACCGTATTTACGTCTCCCATATTAGTATTTCAATTCCCCCAATATTATACAGCCAGGGAACCCCATTTTGAGATATTCTACGTTGCCACTAACGATTCTTGGGAATTGATTGAGATCAACTTCTGTGTTGATATAGATATTAATGCTTGCCTCCTTTATCCCAGGGAAGGTTTCTGCAAACTCGATCAGTAAAGTCATGATTGTTTCCTGGGTGCAGTTACAGTACATTCTGTTCTATTTTGTTCTGTTCACAAACGAGATCCACCAAGGCATGACCACGACAACCAGGTATTGGCGTCTGTCAGAAGTCACCAAAGCCTGTCATATATAAACTATTTAGCATTTAAAACTCCTTCTACGTAAATATGTGCCACCCTACACCCATATTACCTCACTTTAAATTGCAGGACCACTAGTTCTACTGAAATACTACAGAGACATCCACAAAATGTGATAATTTTCCACATTGGTGGTCAGGAGAAAGCATTACGCTGTTTAGAAGCTATTTGACTAGACATGCTGAAAGACCAAGCACCACTCCAGTCTGCCTGTAGGACCACTGAATAATAGAATCCAGTGATCTTTATCCTGAGCCCATCGTCGTGGCTAACAACAGTAAATAAACTCATCTGGTTGCTTGCCACGACATATATTAGAGCGTTTACTCATTATGAACAAGCCACGATCAGCAGGCCTCAGTTCTGTAAAGGGTTATTCATGTTTTGCTCTCTGACCTCAACTCTACCAACAACCGTATCTATGCTAAGAGCTCCTAGGAACTGCACTGCTTACTTAACAGTACTACATATCTATCTCGAACAGAGCCTAACTTGTGTCAGCGCTTGTCTCTTCTCATCTAGAACAAACCCAGCATTGTTTTACATCCTCCTTTGACAAATCTCTCAACTTTGGTATGATTACCAGGAAATAAAGTACATCTTATTCCAATGTATTTAATATTGGGTTATTAGTCAATATTGCTGAGCTCAAGCAATTTGTTGTTGAGAGCTTATTTGTGTAAACTTGACTCGGTGTTTCCAAATAATTGTTCCCATTTCACCTCCCTTGGTATTTTTAGCTGATGGGTTAACTCCAGAGCAAAATTTCCCGAACCATGGCTTTTGTCCGAGTCTTCCCTAGCTAAGACTGTAATCGACACAGAATTAATTTCCTACGTAAAATACTGGTTCTGGCACAGTCCTCCTCTTGTGTTTGCCACCTTTGCTGGGCTTTTTATCTTGTAGATTACGCTGACCAGTTGCACTTGTGACGCGTGTGTTACATCCTCGTGGTGGTTCTCTATGCGAGATGTACGGATCAGTGTCATTACAACACTTTCAAGGCTCTGATAGGATGTTCATAATTCTGTCTGAAACTCGTGAATTATAAACATTATCCATTTAGCGTAGTCTCCAGGGTCGGATTGGTAAGGCGGGCACTCGGGCAATGGCCGAGGGGACGTTATGGAAGTTTCAGCTGTAGGCTGCTTTTTTGGTAGCCTGGGGGGGCCGATTTGGGTGGTGTCTGGTGTGTTCAGATGACCCCAGCCGCCCAGTGGGGCCCTGAGTGGCCTTTCTGGAGGCAGATGGCTATCCATTGCCTCCCTTTTATCAACGGGCAGAGGTGTCACTCCCTTTCTCTCGCTGGGCCAGCCCATTATTGTATGCAGATTGAGCGGGGGCAGTGGCCTCAGTTGTTTTCAGATGTTTATAGAACATCTCCAAAGCAGTGTTTTGCAGAAAGGCAATATTCAAATGTGGGCAGCTTTTTTTAACGTGTCTGGGCGGATTTCTAATCGCAATCCAACCCTGGGAGTCTCCATTTCCATGGGCAGTACTGACTGTTGGATATTCAGTGGAGACAACTGCTGTTTCGACCGCTTCTCCTTTTTTTTGGTCAGTTTCATATAGCGCAAACTCAGCCTGAAGATATCAGGTATCAGAGCTCTGTACATGAGCACCAGTTTCGTTACAGATGCACACAGTAATTTTTGTGAGACACAGGGAGATTAAGGGATTTGCCCAGAATCACAGGATGTTGAGCTTCGTTGCCGAGACTCGAACCTGGTTCCCAAGCTTCGAGGTCGACTGCTCTAGCCGTGAGGCTACATCCTCTCCACAACTTCTACTAACAGAAAAACTCAATTAACATGTGTCACACTATTTGTCTGAGTGTCCACAGTGGCATAATACCACTTGGAAAGGTCCTGAATTGGGTTAGGTAATTCACCTTGTGGTTAATTAAACTTCTTCAATGGGCCTCTATTTAATCGGGAACGTTTGTGCTGTTTTTTTCCATCACTTCTTCTCTGTTAAGATTGGATTTGGAGCTGCAATCTTCCACCCTTAAACATAAGGCCAGCTGTACATGAACATCTGGGGTTTCACACCAAACATGCAATGGAGTACGAGGTTTGCTCCTTTCAGTCTTTTAATGATCCATATTTTGGTCCTTCTCGAACATGTCCGACGTGTATAGTTTTTATATTGTTTGTTGTTTGCTTATTATTTGTGTGCCCTCGTTGATATGCAGTTGCAACTGCCATATACAAATTCTCTGTAATCCAGATGCTGTCTGCACCGATTCTGTTTGTGTAGAGTGTTTACGTTTCCCTTCCCTTCTGTTTTTTAATGTTATTTTATTTGGGTGTTCACTTCTTTGATCTATGTCACTCGCTTTTTGAGTTGCATTTAGGGAAAT